>NW_027466835.1:5122500-5722500 GCF_046128005.1 Genypterus blacodes
TGGGGGGGTCTGCCTCAGTTTTGCTTTGGCTGATATTTTTGGGTTATTTTAGGCTTTCTAGTTCCGTGCAGACCAATAAAGCCAAAAAAAGGATCATTCTGATTAAAAAATGTTCCTAAATCTGGCCGTTTAAATCGAAAGAGGAAAACATAATGCAGCCTTTGTTACACAATTTAATCGTTTTCACTCGACGTCATTACAAACAATGATGATAAATCCAAAATAAATCGGAAATGAAAAACGTTTATCAATGAATTACTAGACTAGACTAGTATTCATCAAGCGTATGCATTATCAAACTGGCTATTGTCTGATTATTTTCCATTAATTCATTAAGTGTACAATAGGGTGGTGGCATTACAGAAGTCACAGTGCATCTATGGTAACAATCGCCAGGGTTACAGATGCAATAATGTGAATATGAGCCATGCTTTCACTTTGAAACACACAAAATTAAGTTAAAAGCCATGGCTGCAAAAAGCTTCACGTTCACATCTAAGGATGGAAATGTGTGTGTGTGTGTGTGTGTGTGTGTGTGTATGCTTGCATGTGTGGGTGCGCGGTGCCCCCAGCTGACTCCCCTCCACCCCATCCCCTGGATGTGCCGATGGAGGTGAGTCGCTTTAGCATTCTAACTCCAGAATGTGCAGCTCATTTCTAGCAACGAGGCACATTGCTGCAATGCAATAAGGGAAAACAACACTTTTAATAATTCAGGCTCTGAGATCGTGAGGGTGGGTGGGGGTGGTGGGTGTTGGGGTGTGTATGTGTGTGTGTGTGGGGGGGAATGGGAGAAGGGAAGACGACTTAAAGTACCGCAGAATGGCTCATTTAGCTCCTGCTACGCGTTATTAAAGTTGTATCGAACCCCCTCCTGGGTCTTTCCCAAAGTTTTTTTCCTCTCTTTCTGTTTCCTTTCCTCTCCGCCGAAGCCTGCGAGGTAACCAATAACAGCTCGCAACATTTATAAACGACACACTACCCGGCACCTTAGAGGAGGTAAACAATGGTGTAGCTCTTAATCTCTCTTTCTCCCCTGTCCTCCCCGCTCACTAGTCCTCCGGTTGAAAATTTGTCAGCGCTTTATCCTGTTTGAACTGTAATACGGCGCCACGTCCGCGGCCGCCTCGGCTCAGCCCGCCATGCATGAAGAATGTGGGGGAATGAGCCTCGTACAGAGCCGAATCAAGTAATAAAATCATGTTGGCCGTGGCACTGATGGACGCATGATGGTACTGTTAAGGACGCGTTCAAAGGTAGCATAAATTGCCTCCAAGGCTGATAGCCGTTTCCACAGCAAAGGGAGCTAATGTGACTAAATAATACAAGAGGGAGAAGAGGGAGAAGAGGGAGAAGAGGGAGAAGAAGAGGAAGAAGAAGAAGAAGAAGAAGAAGAAGAAGAAGAAGAAGAAGAAGAAGAAAGCCATGCTGCTGAAATGTGGACGTGCTTATTTTCTCTTCTGCTATGGAAAAGAATAAATACAGAGTGTTGACATCACAGCGCACACAGGTCAACTCTCATCCGGCCAAAAATATCCCCACCCGTTGTTGGCCGCTAACACACAGGCGAGAGCGACGGTTGCAGTGGCGAGAAAGAAATCCAGCGTTTGTAAGAAAGCCGGCGAGATGCAGCCCGGGCTCATATTAATACGGCGCCGCGCATTAAACAATACGACGGCGGTAAACCTCCCAAACAGGATGCTTTTCTTTGTGAAATCTTGACATTTGGGTGACACGCTGCGAGGTTTTCACCCGGCAGCGACAAATTATCATAATTATAATTTATGATTACTGCTTACGTTGCACAATACAATGAAAAAAAGTCAAAGCCTATTAAAATGTCCATGTAGGATATACAGTATACGCCATAAACCGCCGCGCCGATCTTAAATCAGCAGCCGGCATGCTGTAACTGATACCCGAGCTGAACACGGGAGGTCAGGAGTGACGGTGCAAATCAGACATATTGATTATTTATTAGGAATTACACGGATAAATCAGTGTTCACCTCTGTTATGATGGGTTTCATCTACATATTTACTGTTAAATACTGCACTGGCTGTGTATAGGAGGCTTTACATCTGAATTTCTTCCATTGCAGCATTTCATCACAATCCAAAACCGTAGATTTATAGACTCTATTATTATTATTATCATTATTGTTATTGTAGTTGTGTGTCTGCCATTTCAGACGCCTTCTCCTCCTTTCAAACGACGCATGAGTAAACACAACTAAAAAATAAAGAAGCATACTTGCAAAATATACCAGCTGTTCCCACTTTCAACACAAACGCATCACCACGAGCGTTCACAGAAAGCATTTGATAAAGAGCTTTGGTGTAGCTACGGTGGCCCCCAGGGACAAAACGCATACACGGGTGAACACACAAACATTAAAGCAAATCCACATCAAATCCAAAACGCCGGCAAAAGGTGAAAGCACACGCACAAACGAGGAACGGCTGTGGAATAAGAAAACGCAGGCGGAGGAAGGCGCGCGAGCGAAGAAGGACTCCCTCGCTCCCTCTAGCGGTCTGTAGGTGGTAGTGTTTTGATTTCTCATGCTGCGCTGGAATCCCCCTGACGTTTCCTCTCCCCGGGGGTCCACCGTACGAGTCAAAACAATGCCAATGCGACGGGGCTCGGCAACTCGCCAGTCACGCAGCCAGATGAAGCGTCAGCCGGTCGCTTAGTCTCCCGCTGAGTGTCAGTCTATACGTTCCCTCACCCCGCGTCTGTAATCTAAGCTGACTAAACAGAGACCCAGTTTTCTTCAAAGCTATGCAAATTAGCCACGTTGCTAAGTGGATTCCTGGTCTTTTTTGTTGAGGAGCCGCGGGGCTGATTAGGGCCAACTTCCACTTACAGAACATATACGTGCTTACTGTATAGGCAGGAGAGCACTGGGCTGCGTTATTGCACATGGCGGGGGAGGGGAGGGTAGGGGAGGGGAGTGGGGTTCTACTGTATGTGGTCTTGCTTTTGCTTTAATAGACGTGAATGTGAAGCGAAAACAATACACAACGGTGCTGAACGAAAATTAAAATAGGTAAAAGGTTTGGGGGGTGGGGGCGGTTAATAAAGACAGATACCATGACCTTTGATCCGGCCAAACGTAAGTGTGCTATTATTTGTGGTCTCTAATTGCAGCCATCCCCGTAGTGGAATTCTCTCTCTCTCTCTCTGTCTCTCTGTCTCTCTCTCACTGGCTGTCTCCATCCCTCTTCCTGTTATTTGACAGAGCGTCTCTACAGAGAAGCGGATCCTCGCTCCCTTTAATCATCTCTCATGTGCGCGGGCTCGTTTCACATATGGTGCGAAGATGAATAAGTCATTGCACTGGGCACGGTTGCACCAGGATACGGGTGGTACAGCGTTCCCTCTTCCAGATGTAGAAGAAATCAATCCATTCATCCATTTTCCACTGCTTGTCCAGGTTCAGGTCCAGGTCGGAGCAGGCAGCATGCTAAGCAAAGCAGCCTGGGGGATCCCGAGACGTTCTCCGGGCCAGATGGGATACGAAGCCCCTCCAGTGAGCTCACCTTTTCTCTGTGGTCTGGTCCCGGTTGAACATAGCTGGAACACCTGCACACCGTCTGCGTTTCTGTAGCTCGTATCCGTGATCTCATCGCTTCGGTCGTGACCCGGAGCTCAAGGCCGCAGGTGCTGTAAGCGTTGGAACTTAAGGCCATTTCCCCGCTCCTACACTTGCTCGTGAATCCTAAAATACCCTCACTAAGGGAATCGGAAATGAAGGAGAATTGCTTCTAATGCGGCATAAACAAAGCAAAGCCACTTAAACGCGCCTGTGCCGTCTCTCCTTCTTCTCCTGCCTTTCTGATACGTTCTGGGGACAGCGTGCAGCTAAAGGGATAGGAACCAAAAGCTGCTTTGATGTCTCAGTCTGGATGTTCCTTTGCAACAAGCTCACCGAAAGGGCCTCAGGATTCTATCAGGCTATTGATTGCTACCAACACTCCAGTCCTGCTTTAACACCCTTATGAACAATCTCTCTGTCAAGTACACTATAGGGCAACAAATGATTTTATTTCATAGATTTTGGGGGATTTGACTGATGAATTATTCATCCGCGTTGTACCTTTGGCACTGTGGGAGTGAGAGAAAGACATTTAAAGCAGCAGCGATCAGGCTTTGCATACTTGGATGCTTTCTTTTGCCACTACACCACATCAGCTCTGCTTTGTCAACATCAGTTGAGTGAGAATTCCCAGGGGTCAGCAAATCTCCTGTAATCTGCTGGACCCTTTCTTCCATGTCCGGAGATGCTGCTTTCCCGTATCCTGCTAAGCGTTATTGAGTCTGAAAAATTGTTCTCAATTTGGATCCGCTCCAGCAACTCAGAAATGCACCGTATGGGCGTTGTTTTGTTTATTTGTGGTTTTGTTGAATTGCTCTTTAGTGACACACACTTTTCACTCTAAAGTTTGGAATGGTTTTTGTAATAAAACTATAAAGACAGACGGTGAAAAGTTGCACCGTTTCTATTTTGTGAGTTTTTCAGCTGTGGCCTTCTACTCGCTGCTCTCTGACTTGTTTACTTTGCCGTCCTCTCTTGTGGGGGAACGGTGACAGGCATTTGTTTAAGAGCTCTAATGCCCCATAGGTGGATTGTGTTAGTAATCCTGCACAGGGGAAATACTGGGGGGGGGGGGGGGGGGAAAGCAGCAGCTCATACTGGGGGGAAAGCCGAGTGGGGTCTATGAAATATCAAAGCAGATCGATCAGTCTGACCTCACAGCGTATCCATGCTTAGCAGCCAGGCGGGGTTAAACCAGCGACGGGAGCAAAACAAACGCTGCACAGCTACACATAGCTGATATTAAGGTTGTTTTTTTCCCCCCTCTTCCAATAAAGCACAGAACGATACGGCCTCTTTGTGCATGCAACAGTGCCGGCTGAAGCTGTGCTGAAATTAACTTTAATGGCATTCTCTCTTTTTGCGAGAGACGGAGAGTGAATAATGTAGCGGCGGTAGCTCACTTCCTGAAAAATCGCCAAAATCACAGGGGATGATTATTGTTGCAGCGTGCCTGGCATTTGTGTTGTATCCAGTATCGGACCAAGGCTTTCTCAATTGCACCCTGGAGGCTGGAGCTTGCTAACTGAAGAGAAACCAGGTCAACTGATAGGGGAATTGTGTTGTTATCTTTATATGTGCATGCTGCAGATACAATGGCGGAGCTCAGTGCGCAACATTTCACAAAGCAATCAGGGCCTGTTATTGACGCACGGGCAGCGCGGCTAAACTACAGTAATCCACTCTATGTTTACTAATGAATGGCCGTTTAGAAACACGGCTCAATCCTGCGTCGGTCTGAGGGGCGAGGCCCACGCTGGGGGAGGTACAGATCGCAGCCAGGAGCGTGCACGTCTGAGGGGCAGGCAGCCGCCCCCCCCCCCCCGACCTGACATCCCATCATGAGGGGGCCGTTAGCTGGGCGGCTTGCTGGCAATGCAGAGTCTGTTTGTTGTGCATCCATCAACCTCGGTGTCCTGCCCAGGAGCCGATCGATAACCAACACAAAAGCTCATTGATGACAGACAGCTCTTGACAAACATATAGCATTTTTTTCTGTCTAGTAGAGCAATAATCTCCAAGGTCACTATGAGTCATTCGCGGCGACGGCAGGGGACAACGAGCGGCTCGCGCGGAGTCCAGGCGACGTCTCTTCACTCCGGGAACAAAAAAGACCCGATGCATTTTAACTCGCAGGCTCTTGGCACATTGTTAGTCGGGCTGTACACAAGGAGAATGAAAGCTCGCAAACTTGACAACCGCTGAAGCTGCCATGCCGTGTCACTCACTGACAGCACAAAGTCCCCAAGGACACATAACTAACCCAGGAGTTACGGGCAAGATGGAAAGCCAAATTAGTGGACAGTCCTGGTCAGCGCCAGCTTAACAAAGAACCCATTAAAGCCGTCGCTTAATATTTAAGGCCCGCTTACATACAATATGCATCGCTAGACGAGACTTTCGCTTGCAAAACTTTGTGCAGCCGATAAGCAGATGGACATACACACATAAAAGCGCATGCACACACACACACACACACACACACACACACACACACGTATGCACAGGAACACTACAGGTGTGAGCTAGGGTAGAGACTTGGAGTTATAATAGGAGGGCCAGGCTCCCCCCCAGGCCATCCTGCCAGCTGGCCGGCCTGAGCGTGAGTGATGCCCGAGCGAGGCAGCCCCATTAGGGAAGTGCTGGTGGTGAGTGCAGGATAGCTCAGGTAATTAAAGCCAAACCAAAGCAGGCAGGCAAGGCGGGGGCTCTCCAGATTTATGTGGCTGAGTAATGCACATACCCAAGTCAGCTCGCCATCCAAACGCCTCCCTCACTTACAAACAGTCTCACGAGGCATTAGCTTCCTCGCCACACCACACATCTCTCTCTCTCTCTCTCTCTCTTTACCTACTGGCCTTCTCTCCATCTCATCCGTAATTTAACTCGTGTTTGGATGGCGTCTGGGCTCTATCAGATGCGCCGCGGCCGGTTTTAAGATTAGATTTGGATTCTTTATTTATTTTTTGCAGTTGGGATGTGATTTTTATAAACTGATACACAATGATGTTTTTTGATTTGGGGTTGTTCTGTTGTTCTGTCCTGGCATTAGCAATAGGACATGAATCAGCGTGTACGGGAGTCAAGATGCCTTTCTGTGCATTTTGTGGAGGAACACTCACGCATAAAACGGTGTATAAGTGGATTTAGTGATAAAGTGCAAACACATTGATTGCTGATCGCTGCGGTGCTGCGACATGGCTTTTTGCAAGCTATTTCCCAACAACACCTTAAAGTGACACAACCTCCTGAGTGTCTGGCCCTCGTCCTGCGTGGACTCGTGCAGCCGTTGTTAAAAGTTTCCTCGTTTCTGCACGATTCCAAACGCCGACCGGTTTCCAATCAAAAAAAAAACTTAGACGGCCGCCGCGGCAATAGATTAGGCATGGACACCCGCTCAATCTGGAGAAACTGGAAGGTGGAAGGTGTGATGAGCCGGCGCACACACTTCGCCAGGTGACACCCATTAACATGATGGTGAACATTCTCCTGGAAATGATGGCAGTGAGTCTGACTGGTAGTCGCTGCTCCAAAAGCGGTCACTGTCAGAAAGCTGTCAGGATAGAATCCCAAACACGAGACTCTCACAGGACACACACTCGGACTTGGGTGTTGCAGTATGCGGTCAATCACGCCTGTCAGCATAACCATAGAAGGCCTATACGTTTCACCTTGTTAGCTGAGCAGTGATCTGAATGGATCCAGACGACCTGCTGGTCCGGATGGTCCTCAGACGGGGGATGCGGGGATGTGCGTATTTCTGACCATAACTTAACCCAGCATCACTGATCACATATCAGGTGAATGAGCCAGTGAGCAAGTGTGTGTGTGTGTGTGTGTGTGTGTGTGTGTGTGTGTGTGTGTCAGAGAGCGAGAGAGAGAGAGTTGTAAGGTAGCATACAGTAAATCCAACCTCCCGTCAGCTCACATTTCATTCTCATCCGAGCAGATGGAAGGATAGCTGTAGACACACAGACATATCAGATGGACAATGCTTAGATTGTCAAACAGGCAAACAGATCAGCGGGAGAGAACGAGAGAGGACGGGCAGGCCGGTCCTCTGGAGAGGGCCGGACGGGGAAGACGAGCGCCGAGTAAATCATGGAGAAAGCTCCTCAACGCAAGAGCGCTATGGAGACTGGCAGCGCGGGTTGGGAAGAGTTAGCTGCAGAGCGCGCCGACTAGCGTTATCGATGCTGACAGGCAGACAACCCGTTTATAAGGAAAGGGGGGTGAGGGGGTATGGGAGGGGGGCATCAAGGAAATCCTGCTCTTCTCTATCCCCAATTGAATTACTGCCATGATCTGAAGATTGGGGGGGGGGGGGGGGGGGGGGGGGTTAGAGGGGGGGCGGGGGCGGAGGGGGCAAGGCGGGATAATATTCTTTGACGAGAAGAGGCGCTCCAAACGCACACAGAAAATGTATATCTGCGCCGCCGCGTCCCTCAGGTCTCACATCTCACAACTTCGCCCATCTATTTTTATTTGTTCCCCGTGCTTCTACTTAAAGCAGTGCTGCAGCCCACAAAATGGAGAGAGGGAGGAGGGAGGAGGGGAGGAGGAAGGAAGGAGGGCGCAACGAGATGCACTGCTGCGAGGGGAGCAGGGGCGTAGATCGCATGACCCCGCCGATGTTGTTGGAATACTAATGTCACCCAAAGTTCCTCGGCAAAAGATATGAAGGAACAAAGTGCATAGGCGAGTGGTGTAGGAAAACACACACACATACACACACACACACGCGGGCCATGCTTGTGTGTTGGCACGTTTGCAGACACACACAGAAACTTCTCCCTTTTTTCCCCCTCCACACACACACACACACACACACACACACACACACACATACTAAGGAGAAAATGGCAAAATGGCAGGAAGCCCAAAGGGAGAAATGTCCACCAAATGAGCCCCTCTGGGTTCCCTTCAAGATGACAGGAGTGTGGATGAGAGGCCCGGTCCAGCTCCATCTAGTTTAGCTTAAACACACTCTATAACCACTTTTTAAAAGCGCCTCACCCTGAGCCAGCAACCCTAAATGTAGTTGACATGACGCAAACACACTGGCAAACACACTCCTGCTGAGGCCCTCGTCGGGAGCGAGAATCACTCGCTCCCCCACCGCCGTCGCTGCCGCCGAGGCTCCGTCTGCAGCGGTGGCGGCGGCGTTACAGCCATCACAGAGAGTGATGCCAGAGCAGAAAGTGTTGCATTACCCGCTGATAGTTTCCCTCAGTCTTCAGTGAGCAGGAAATAGGAAATGATGCATAAGTATCAAGGATTTACTGTCATATATGGCTGTCATCACACAGAGGTGCATCAATATGATATACGCCTCCAATCCTCCATTTCCACTGAATGTCTTTATAACTCTGCATTAACCCAAATCCCCGGCTGGCACTGGGATGTGTCACTGGTGGGTGTGTGTGTGTGTGTGTGTGTGTGTGTGTGTGTGTGTGTGTGTGTGTGTGTGTGTGTGTGTGTGTGTGTGTGTGTGCGTGTGTGCGCGTGTGTGTGCGTGTGGTTGAAGGTGGGGTATTTCCTCAGTCACACCTGCCGATTACAACTGCTACTCAACTTAATGGCACTCCCAGGCACGGCGAACGTCTCGGCGAAGATCATTTTCTTGACAAAATGCTCGACGCCAGGAAGCCCGCTCCGCAATATTTTCAGAACACCTGTATATATTTTGTTGAGAAACCGGCGCGAGCGAAAAGGGGAAACCTACACAATGGCACCGCGTTATTATCCGTTTCCTCTCGCCCCGGCACCTCGGCGTAAGTCATCGGGGCGACGCCATCTGAAATATATGAAAATAACCAGGATGTGTTAAATGGATCCTCCCGGTGCTGGAATGGAGTCGAGAGAGAGACACACACACACACACACACACACACACACACACACACACACACAGATAGTTTGAATCCCGTATATGTGTCCAATTATATGTGCAGTATTTCTAAATAAGAGCTAAATGCGTGGGGCTGGTATGGTGACTGGAGCGTTTGGACGGAGCCCATTGAGCACAGGCTGCTGAGCTAATCCACACATTTCTGTACACCATTGATTTCATTTGACCATTATCGTCCGAGGTTGCGACCAAAATTAGATGCAGCCCGGCTAATTATCTGACAGTCGGCAGCTAATTATCCGACCGTGGCGAGGGAGAGAGGGGGAGAGAGAGAGAGAGAGAGAGATACTACTCGCCTGCGTGACTTGTGATACAGACCACGGGGGTGAGGATGGAGATCAGGTTGGCTGGTCCCACTTAAGATCAAGAGGAACGTTCTTAGGGAGAGACGGAGCGTAATGAAGCTGAATGAGCGCCCGGCTACACGCCCGCGCCAACCCAGCGGAGGGAGAGAGAGAGAGAGAAAGAGAGAGAGAGAGAGAGAGCGAGAGAGAGAGAGAAAACACGCCGCGTGATGTTTTGGCTGGTTTTCATCAGATGGAAATTATTTCCATCATTCACCTGACGGCGGGAGGACTCGGCAGTCAGACTCAGCAGACCGTAACACACACAAACATGCACACACGCACACACGCACACACAAACTGCGTAGCCAGTTAGCCAAACAAATGACTGGAGGATGGTGCATAATGGCGAATTAGCACCGCTCTTTTGCTTGGCAGAGATTCACGAGGAGATGTCGGCACTGATGCGAGGGAAGGATGAGAAGGATGAGAAGGAGGAGGAGGAGGAGGAGGATAGGGAGGGGGAAAGGGGGGGAAACGTCGTGTTGGGAGGACAACAAGCGAGGTCAGAGGTCAGAGAGACGAACGGGCCTCAGATACACTAATTACCCAGGAGGCTTTGCCAAGCGCGCTGCTGTTTATACATGGGGAGGAAGTGTAGCGGTGATTGAGGAGCCACAGCTTCAGCAGGAGGCCCAGGAGAACCAGGCTGGGAGAAGCTCAGCTGGGGATCAAACCGCTTCGCTCTCCTGTGGTGTTGGGACGAGAACCTACCACCACAAACAACGGAGGGGGGAAAGGAGTCTTTCTATCAATTTGGTGCATTTGAACACTTTTTTTCAAACTTTAAAAAGCTGAAATTTACAAACACAACGCAGATTTGAGCTCATTAATTTTCTGACTCGATTTGGTGAGGATCCTTTGGAGGAGAGCCGGTTGAAGCAACGTTGTGAATCTGACTGGGACGACTCAGAAACACTAGTCTCTGGCTCATGTATTACATGTTTTGGCTCCGGCTGTGCTCGTTCAACACTTTCTGCACACGGATAACGACTTTGAAGCTGAGATGAAACTGCTTCTTTTTTTTCCTCAGAAGTATTTACGGCGTAGAGACTCAATTTGATAGAAATATTTGGACTTGGTTTCGCCAGGATCCTGTTTTCATGTTATTATGAAGCTTGTCTGTGTCTTCCTGCAGTTTTTCTCTGTAAAAACCAATAAATGAGATTCAGTGGTGTTATTATACACATACACACACACACTCACACACACACACACACAATCTCTATCAGATAACCACAAGCTCCTCTCGCCATCATGGGTGACCCCGGAAGTGCTCTGACAGGAAGCCACCAGCAGGCGTGAGCCGGTCCGCCCCGGCTCTTGGTAAACAATCGGCGCGTTTGTGTGAGCGATGGGCAAGTCGTTTGTTTTGCTAATGGGTGTTTTTCTCCTTCACACTCCGCGGGGAGCGCTATCTAATGAGCCGCCCACCCGCGCTCTCCCTCCTGCAGCCCCTGTGCCCCGAGTGTGCGGCTTTAACCCCAGCGCAGAGGAGGATGGATCTCGGCGGCTGGGGCTACGTACACACATGTGCGCACGCACACACACACACACACACACACACACACACACACACACACACACACACACACACACACACACACACACACACACACACACACACACACACACACACACACACACACACACACACACACACACACACACACGTGGGTACAAAGCCCCAGAGCGAGCAGAGGCACATTCTCGACTAAACTGCACTAAACTCCGCAAAAGTAGCGAAGGAGGACTGACCTAAAAATTCCTGTTACATATCTGTAATATTTATAGGCAGATGTGCTCATGTACCCACGTGTACGTATATACCATGGTAACCATTCCCCAGCTATTCCATTCTCCTCGCCAACACGTGCGGACACTCGTGAAGCGGGGAGAATGTGGTGCCTCAGCGATACCACGTTGGCTCTCTTAATGCATCAGAGAGGATGTTAAATATACATGTGAACCCGCCGAGCCAGGGCACGGGCTTCTTAGCAACATATCACACAGGGGGATGTCACGCGAGGCTGTGCATGATGAAGGAGGCGCGCTGATCAAAGCTCCGGCCTCCGTGTACGCTTGCATGTTAATGCGCTTCCATTAACGGCGCCCGATTGGTCGGCGGCCAAACGTGTTCCAGTTATTTCAGAGGGTGCGAAGGAAGTCGGATGGGTGCGGAAGGACGTGTCAGCAGAACGAGCATCCATCCGTCCCTCCGTCTGTTCATTCATGTGTCTATCCACCTTGATACCTGTCTGTCTGCCCGTCTGTCCGTCTGTCACGTCTATCAATTGTATAGCATCTGCTGGAAGTGCTGCAGTCAGCCTGGGCCCCTGTGTGTGTGTGTGTGTGCACTGGCTGATTCACCAAAGCACGCAAAGTGTGCGAGCAACACTCCAGTGTATTATGAGATTATAAATAATTATAAACTGAAATGTCATGATAATTGGCCAATTACTAATATTTAAGAAGACGTGCGGCTGTGAGAGAATGTGTTCAAATAAGCACAGTTAAAACCCTGCTAATGTAAACAAACAGTCAAACACTTTCTACAGGGAAGTTATTGTTTATAATTGAGGTTAAATATATAGTTTAATAAATCTCAGCATCAATGTAGCAACCAGTTAAATACTCTCATTGAAATGCTGGGGAGTTTGTTTATCATCTGTAAGGCTACAAACTCATTCACAGCCAAAGGAAGCTCGTTTCTGACCTCCATCCTGGGTTAACTGAGGGATCTTTGGTGAAACATTTCAACCAAAAGCCGTCATGTTGGCAAATAGTTCAACCAAAGTAAGGCCTGGGGTGTAACAAATGCAATAAATGAAATAACTACCGCCTAATCTTTAATGACATCCTATAGAAAATCACTGGAGTATTGATCTATTCTACATTCAGTTCAGGTGTAAAGAGGAACCGACAAAAAAAGGGAACGAGGGAAATTAATAATAATGGAGAGGGGGAAAAAAAAAGCAGACAGAACGCCAAACATTTCCCCGAAGATGAAGAACAGGGAGGAATTTGATTTTCCTCGCCTATTACACATCATCCTCTCCTTCCCCAGCTCCACAGGCCATACACTGCAATGAAATAACATCACCGTAAACATGTTCCACGTATGATGGCATATGGATCCCACCCTCTCCACCTAAGGCGTAGGGTTTGATGTGCACCCCATGCTATATTCAGATTAGTGTGACATCATATAAAATGCATTTAGATTGGCTAACCATCTGGAGGCAGGCTGGAACAGGTGTTCCTCAGGAGTGGAGGCGCTTCCCTCCACCCAAATCTCTGCATCCATGAGAAAACACATCAATAGCGAACAGCACGGCGGAGTGCAACAATCCCAAGATCTCACATGCGTAAATAATCAGCCGCTGCATCGTCTTAAACGTGCACTCAGACGGCGATATTACAGGAGGAATGCGTTTTCCTTCACAGGTAAACGATGTTATCTAACGCATTCATTTGGAGAATAATCTCGGAAGAGGAAATTCGGCAGCTCGCTCGCATTAATAATAAATTATAAATTCAAGGCATGCAGTTATTTTAGCTGAGCGTAGACGCTTCCGCCCACTGGCTTCACCTCCCAGGGCGTCTGTGTTGGTACGTCAGACGGTATACATAGCCGGAGCCATCACGGGCGAGGCAGCTGAGATAGACGCGGGCAAAGTGCAGCAGGGAAGAAGCGGGAACAGCTTTCCGGGGAGCGCTGAGAGTATATGGGCCTTCTGTAAAACAGCGGCACAAAAGGAAGGAGGAGCTCTTTTTTTTCTCTTTCTTCTCTTTTTGGACCATATGCTCCTGTTCCGCTCAGGAGCTCGTCTGAATGGGATATGAGGTCCGGAGACACTGCCGGTCCAAACCGAGCAGGTGTGCCGCCGAAGCTTTCAATCACAGACGCACACAAATATATATGGCTGTTTACACTCTGCAGAGTCGTAAAGTAACAACTACTCGCGTAGCAGCAGCTGCCCAGATTGGCCATCTCGAGCCGGGACGCCGCGCACTTACGCAGTTAAGCAATTTTCAGTTTGTAGCGTCGGAAAGTTTTACGACGGCGGGCGAATGAGAGAGCATCACCGGAGAAATAAGAGGTAGGAGTGTCGGGAACGCCGCTGCTGCTCCTGTCGCCGCAGTTTAGTGGCGACCTAAATGGGGCTTTGAGGGCCGAGTGCAGACGGGCCCGAGTCGATCGGTCGCTCCGTCCGTCCATCTGTCGGCGCAAAATGTTCGTCCAAGGCAAGATAATCTTTGATTACTGCAAGTTAGAGCGCCAATAAACTCTGTAAGCGTGTTTGTAGGTCTTCATGTGGCACGGACGCACCGACAGAGAAGTTTAACTGATACATTATATATACATCTTGAAAACAGCATTATATACTAACCGGAAAACAGACCTTGGCCTGGTTTGACCTGGCTGACTTCCCTCTAAGGCCGCGAGGCTGCATCTGCCAGAATGTGAACGCACAGCTTTTGTTTCAACACTTTTGTTCTGCAGGGCACAACTAAACACTGCGGCCTCTATGGGCTACCAGCAGAGCCTTAGGCCTTAAAGTCTTGTTTCCTCAGTTAATGTTGTTTACTTTTTGCATGACTAATAACCCACATGACTATAAGCAACTCTAAATCATGAAAATGGAATCGGTCTCTGTCATAGATTTCATTGGAAAAAAGCAGAAATGTTCCGCGGTGGAGTTTTCAGTATTTGAGCGATTCAGATGTTCCAAGGTCCTATTGATCTGAATCTGCTTGTTGGTGATGTTTTGCTTCATCTTAACAATTTTTTAACCTTAAAATTGGAAGTTCACAGTTTTAATTTGAGTTTTGTTCTCTTAGGGGTACAAAAGTCCTTGAAGGCCAGAATAACAATATAACTTTTACACAGAATAGAACTCCAACACTATAACTTTGATTGTGATCTGCACTAACGTTTGGACCTGGAAACACTCCTATGTGTGTGTGCGTGTGTGTGTCAGATTGGCCCAGCTTCTGCTCAGGTAAAGCCCCTCTGTGACTATCGGGACTGAATTAGAAGATGGAGTTCTGCATGTTTGGGACCAAAACGAGGGAGAAATTGGGACTAAACTAATGCAGTTACATCAACACAACACTGGGGGGCTTCAAAAGTTACCAAGCGCTGCCTTAAATTGGATTATGATCTATTTAAGTGAAGGTCTTCCAGCATATTATTGATATATTCCACAACAATTATGTATTGTATTGCCTGGTATTCATCATTTGGGTGGTAGACTACACTCGCATTACTTCGTCCCATTTGTAATAAGAGGTCAATATCAGCTCCCGGACCAATATGAGGGTCTAACTCTGTTTAGCACCGAGTTGAAATTCAGAAGTGATTAAGCACTTTCATTAACTCCATTGATTCACTCGCTGCCCACTTCTTCTTCTTTTTTTTCTTTTGGTTTTGTTACCACTCAAGTGATATTAAACGGCGGCGCCCCCGTCCAACTGGCTGCAAAAGAGGCAGCAGAGACGCTAAAGGTGCCTCAGCTTTACACCTGCGAAACACAGCCGGCAGCCAGGTGCACAACACACACACACACACACACAGAAGAAACTCAACGTGAACCTAAGCGGGTGCAAAACGCACACATCCATTAATGCAACCCCTCCCCTTATTCCTTTGGAGGCTGCCGTATTAGCGAGAACCCCAAGTCTGCTGGCAGGCCTATCCATCATCACGCCACGCCAGACAGACAACAGCGCGCACACCCTCGTGCAGCTCGCAGTCGCACATTTGCATTGGACCACCTTCATTAAATTCAGCTAAGGTAAGACTAATTTAGACTGTGGCAGGAAACTTGATCTATCCATCAAAACTTTGTCAAAGATTGTCCTCTAATAGGATTAAAAGGAAAGGTCGTGTGTAGTGTATTAGTTTGGTGATTGAGTTAGTTACTCCGTCGCTGTTGCTCCCCGGCGTCGGGCGGTGGCGGCTGCGGCGGCGGCGTAATCGGGAGCAACGCTGTTTCCATTTCTCTGCGTCAAGAAGCATGCTGGTATGTAAAATTCACCACCTAATTTTATTATTTTATTGGCCGATGCATTATTTAGGATCGGAGGGAAAAGCCAAACCAAACTTACCAATCACAGTAAAATATACATCAGGGCCGGATGGTGGCTGGGCTCAATTTATCCCTCGATCATTATTAGGACTGTAATAAAATGGCCGACGGTTCGATTTTTGTTTTTTAAGTGCAAAACAGATAAGGCACAGACGGATTATTAAAGCAACACCCAATAATTGATCAGCGCTGTAGACGCCGCCGTGGTTTTTTATGGAGTCCAAACGCACAGAAATGCAACTGGAAATATTCTGTGTGTGTGTGTTTGAGGCTCGACTCACAGGCCTGATCACATCAACCCTCCACCCTGATATGTTCAACAATTGCATTTCCGCCAATGTTTAATATCTAACTTCTGTAATTTCTTTGCTATACCAAAAAACTTTTCGCCTGAGGTAAGCCATCAAACTTTTTTTTCCTCGCAATATCACAAAAATCAATTGAAATCTGCCATTTCCCGCGAGCTTTTCTGATTCAATTTGTCCTCATTTGCATAAAAACACCAAGGCTGCTCTCTATATGTAGGAATCATCTGGAGGAGGACGCTGACCTCGCCTCTCTGCGAACCAATGAACTTGTGATCTTCAGCAGCATCGCGCCGTACTTGGGCTGTGCGCTTTACAGGAGAAGGTGCTCTCACAGCTCCCGGCGATGTTTACATTGTAAACCCGAGTGCCAGGCCCAACTTTCACACACACACACACACACACACACACACACACACAAACAAACTGTATTGTATTGTATTCTCTACTCTGCTGGCCTCTGGCCCCGGTGACTTCTGAATGTTGCTCGGACTGGATTCCGTACAAAAGATGGTGAAAGCGCTGGAGTTTGCTCCAATCTACCTCCTATACGCAACGTAAACGGATTTGTGCAGTTTCGCCCATATATACCACATACAGTACGCCAAGTGCTGCATGCTGCCAGAATCTCTTCCACCTTCCTATACACTAACTATCGCAGTTATATGAGCCTTCTGGAACAATAATGCTCATTCCAATTTCACCATATTGTACATGAGCAGATACTCTCTACATATACAGCAAAGTGAGTAAAGCTTAAAGTACATTTACGAGCTTTCAATCATACCTGGATGCTCCTTTTTTTAAAGAAGAAGTGAGAAGTCTATGAGGTTTCTTGCGGATTACAAAGCAAGGAAACATGAAAGGAGTGTGTGGCGTACGTTATGTCAAGCACACATCCTGCTCGGCTCAGAGAGAAAAAAAAAAAACCCAGAGCGAGTCATTTTCCTCAGGTAGAGAGAGATCCAGTCGCTGGCTGACAATGCTGGCAGGGACTCCAGTTCTGCCGAGCCACAAAAGGAAAATGAAAACTACATTCTGATGTAGAAGGAAGTCGAGACATCATTCTTTTATGTGCAAAAGTTCTTCTAATCTGTAGATGTTCTCATCAGAGGTATCTACTTTAAAGTGGTGTTCGCAAACTTGCTCCTCGTATTGACTTTCGGTGATAAGCAGCCATTGCACCATATCGCCGAACAAGAGTACAGAGTGACAAAGCTATACTTGTATAAAGTGTTGTAGAAGTTTGTATGAAGAAACCCAGAAAGGGCCGTCACCTCTCTGTCCAACCAGCGAGTTCAGCCTCTACTTTTGAGAGAGAACTGCGTCGACACCCTCTAGTGGTTGCACTTACATCACATAACGATCTCTTCCCTTTATCTTTCCCTTATTGATTTTATGTAAGCAGACCTCAGTCTCATAAAGCCCACAAAGGTTGGAAGGTGGTGTCATCCAAACGTCAGGATAACTCGATCTTTCAAACTCCACAGGCAGCCGTTGGGTTGTTCGCTATTGATTGTCAGCTTGGAAATTTCCGCCTCCAGAAACGGCACCCGGGGTCAGGATCATCAAACTTCTCGTTTGATGACTCGCGAAACGTCCTCCCTGGTTTGGTTTAGCTACGCTCATTCCAGTCTGGTATTCCGTAGTAGACGTCTAAGTCGATCATGTCTTTGCAGTTCATGCACTTTCTCAATCGCCTCGTGAACGTGAGTCTCAAAACTATAGATATATCAGGACAAGTTAAGTCCAGGTGTTGGTGTTTGTTGGAGGAGATAGATGTGCGTCTAACCCACTGTATCTGTGATCAGAGGCACAAAAGAAGGGGAGTAAGTGGATGTTTCTGGCTGACTTATCGCTCGTCTCGTTAATTGAAACAGTGGCTGTAGGCGACTGAGCGTCTTTGTCTTGGTCGAGAACATCCCCGGTTGAAGCATGAAGCGGCCCGATAACTCCCCATTATTCCTCACTATCATATTTTTGGGGACGGCTGCAAAGTCTTCTGCCGAGTTTAATCAGTGATGAGAATTCACCGACCCGATCGCGGGAGGAGAGCGGGGGAATGTTTTGAAGGTTTCATAACGGCAGCGGTAATGTGTTGACAGCCCGTAACTGCTATGTTTTGATGCTATTGAGGACATGTAAAACATTAGCGAGTAGCAAACCCCAATGATGAGTTATAAGTGAAAGCCAATTATCTCAGCAGGGTGCATATTACTGCGCCCGATGAGCTGCTCGGCCCCTGAAAGTTCTGTCAAGGTTAAAAAACAATGCCTCAGCCTTTATCGCGCCGAAAGAAGGAGATAGACAACAAAAGGAGTTCAACGGGGAGACACTCTGAATGCCAAAGGAGGAAGAAAAATATGAGGCTGCGGGAGAGAAAAATCTAAGGGGGAAGAGGAAGATGAGAGAGAGACAGAGAGAAAGAGAGAGAGAGACGAGAGGAGTGAGAGAGAGTGAGAGTGAGAAGGAGAAAACACAAAAATGTGGCCCTCCTGGGTTGGATGGTGACACCGGTGAGGGATTACTGAGGGGAGGAGCGCGGCCATATGGCTGCATGGCAAAGTGGAACCCACGGGGAGGCAGCGGGCACATTAGCTTGCACGGGGCCCTCCATCGCTTCCTCTGCACTGCGGTTTGCGGGACGCTCGGGAACATTGACAATGACATCAGGCGCTCCCACCTCTGTGATGGCTCCCGGATCCCGGCTGACACGGCTGGCGAGGGGCCAGCAGGAGAAAAATCACCTGCTCCGCCCCGCCGGCCCAGAGTTACTTACGCCACTCAATAATGACCTGGGGACCGACGCAAAGAAACACAACAAGGCGCGGCGGTGACGGTGACGGTGGCGGCGAGGTTGGAGAGGGAAAGACGTTCACCTGGCGCTCCGTATTCGCCGGCCCCCTTTCAAACAACAGGGGAGAGAGTCATAATAGCACCGCGTTTCACACCAAAAGCGCCACTGTCGTTAAATCAATAAGTCATTACCTTTAATGGGATAAGCACTTTGAAAACTAATTGAAAACAGCTCCATTTACTCCAGCCAGGCCCTTAATGCAAACAATACTGTTGTTGCAGTGGAAAAAAAACAAGGGGGGGAAAAAACAAAAGGAAAAAAGCGGAGTGGCGAGGGAACGAGTGTGTGATTATTTGGTCAAAGAATTTTTATAGAAATATTTGGATCGATACGGCTGCTTAACCCTCGCCGGATTCTAAAAGGACTGTCAAAGTGGAGAATGAGGAGCTGGCGTAACGACACAATGATGATCAAGGGGAAGCCGTTGATAAGCCACAAGTCTACACGTGTTTGATGCTGAGACACAATCCAAACTTTGGTGACGTGTGCAGGGGGGGGGGGGGGGGGACTTCTGACTTAGCAACGTAATGCGATGAAGCCCTGGTGGCTCTCAAGCGATTCGCTCTCAAACACAGGCGATTCCCCGCTCTACTAGGCCCGTCCACGCTTGACCGCTTCCGCCGACGCTCCCAAACGGCAAACAGAGCAACAGCGAGTATCAAAAAATACGTTGTGGCAGGTTCGGGAGAGTATTGATTTATATTAGAGAAAATGACTGTGCATTCAATTCCAATCAAAAGCCTTGGTGGCAGGCGGCCAGCGCTGATACTGGGTGAAAGACACTGTATTAAATGTAAAGCAAATTGAATGCGCAACGCCAAATATAAACCTTGGCAAGCACTGCTTAATCAGAAATGGATTCTTATCAACACGGCTAAGTGGGATCAGTCAGTGGGGGTTTTCATCATATGATGAAAACCAATATTTATCATGTGACATGAGCCCAGAGAGGCGTTACATATACGTAGAGACGTGTGGTGTTATGGCAACAGCAACATCTAAAAAAGGCTTCAGCTGAGACATTCATCACTTCCATTCATTCAAAGGTGCAGGAAACGATGATGTGTTATTATTTGATATCAAAGTATTTCTGTATATATATATACGTGTGTGTGTGTGTGTATGACATGAGATTAGCTGCTTAAACTCTAGAGCTCTAACTATAAATGGTAGAAATGTCCAAATTCAGTTTTGCACTACTTGGTCAAAGGTAGGTGTTTAACCACACCGACGCTCATGAGATTGATTAATTTAAGTGTAGATGCTGGTGCGTCCATCAGGTCTGTGCACGGTGCTAACAGGGTTAGCCATTAGGCTGCAGGAGGAGGAGATGATCGTGCTGACAGACCAAACTGATAGATTAGATAAGAGGCGGGAGTCTGGGGCACCCAGCGTTGGCCATGAGCACCCCCTGCACACACACACATACAGCAGACCTCTCAACACACACATACAGCAGACCTCTCAACACACACACCCACACACTGATGGCAAACGCACACATTCCATCACTCTTTTTTTCCACTTGGAAGACTGACATGCCCACATAAATGGGTGAATAAAGGAACAGGGGGCACCATCTGGTTGATCCCTGTGCTAATGGAGCAGCTCAATTACGCTTTGACTTTCAGTGGACCGACCGGGGACGGTGGACTCATGTCGGTGTGTGTGTGCTGTTTACGCTGAGCGGACACGCAGGGCAGCTAGAAGCACAGAAAAAATGCACGCGGAAGCCATCAAACAAGTGAGATCGATGGCCGACACTGTAGCTCGCACTTCCTGTTCTCTTTGGCGTTCCCCAGGAGATGCGCCCACGCAAAATGGATGGAAAGTGGCCCGACTGGTGGGCGCTAGTAGTGGAGGTGGCGGTGGGGGACTCGACACTTGTTGTTGTTCTATCCTTGAACGAGGTGCTCAAGCTAAATTGGCTGCGCAAATGGCTAATGTGTATAATGGAATTGAGAGTTGCCCTGCATAAGGGCGTCTGCTAAGCAAATAAATAATTTAATGCAAATCCCAGCATCGCGCCTCCTGCCAATTAAGCTAACCTGTTTTAGCTGTAAGTGATTTTATTACATTAGCATGCCGTAGCTCTGACTGCATTAGGGAGGGTTTAATCAGTCTGTAATCAAATTAGAGCACAAGACAGAAGGAGGAAGTGCCGCTCCTCCACAAAGCACCTTGCTTGCGCACCTGCAGGTCTCATCTGAGAAATCTATATTGAAAATGTTTTTTATACATATGTAGCATGCGGCACCATGCAGCACGTATGAATGTGCTGTGATGCCTCTGCACATTAAAGTCACGCTGTTTGGTAACCATGACGCTTTCGCCTACTTCCAGCTGCAGAGCAGGGTGGAAATGTTGCTTGCAGCTCACATAGCAAGGAAAGAATTGACCAATTATTTTCTTGCGTTGCTTGTTAACAACAACAAATTGATTGAAGGCATGATGCTTTTACTTTTTAATGCTATGTTTATGGCTAACTACATGTCATCTTGTCCCTGCTGATGCACACTGTCAGATTCGATAAAGCATCACCAGCAAGCAAACTGCATTACCAGTGTGATTAACATAATATGCTGGTGTAGGTATCCATGTTGCTTCATCGCGTTGGCCAGAAGAAAGGATTCAGAGATGATCTATGGCTACTTTACACGCACCATTTTAGAAATTCACAGCGAGGTAGCTGCGCTTAAGCTGTCAAGGAGCAGGCTTCCAAAGCCTGACAAATCTGCCTCCGTGAGAGTGAGCGCTCTGAAGGCGCTGCCAAAAGTGATACCCTCATTGCCTTGTTTTGCAGCTTTTGTTTTTCTTTTGCTTATTGGTTGGTGTCTGAGCGGTGGGGTGTGTGTGTGTGGGGGGGGGGGGGGGGGGGGGGGTGATGGGAAGGGGGGGATGGGGGGGGTGCAGCAACATGAGAAATGTGTTTGCCCCGAAGGCAAAGTGCAGAGAAGAGTCTTTAAAGATTCACCGAGCTGACAGATGGTTGTGATGGCTGACAGACACCGTCTCATTCACATGAAGGAGATCTGTTGGAGACGAGCTCGATTGTGATCACCTCACTTCTCATCATCCTCTGACCCAGCAGAAGAAATAAAGGAGCAGACGAGCTTATTCCTCGCCAATTAAATGTGCATAAACACACACGGAGCGCCCGGTGGATTTCTTACTCCGGTGTGACTGCGTGCAGGAAGCAGACTTTAAGTGGCCTTTCTCCTCTCTGCTAAGGTGAATCATTTTCCAGAAGAGGAGAACTCTTACATCTCGATGTGCTTATCATCTGGTGCCAGCGATGTGTAGATGTGTATACGTGTGTGTGTGTGTGTGTAAAGTTCATCCTTTTGGCCTAATTAACTGATGCCTCCTCTGTCAGCCTACAACAGCACGGCCACTAATGAGGATCGTTACAGGTGGGACAATAGAGAGATTTCCTAACCCTGACATATAGTATGACATTTCCTATACCAACAGACAGTTAAGCGCCGGAATGAAAGCGGTAATAGGAAATGTCTATTAGGGAATGAAAGGAAACATTTAACAAGGAAGCAGCTACAGGAGTGAGGCTCCAGCTGCAGCGTCTAGCAAACTGCCTGCTTAACGTCAATGTGAGATCTGCATAGGGGATCGCTTAAACACCTCACGACTCAACGTCAACGCTCATCTGCATACGTAGACAGGCGGTGATGTAACACGATGTCATACATTTGTACACTCTCTCACCTCCGTGCTGGCTCTTAAGCTCAGTCCCCACCCCACCCCAACCCACCCCTGCAGCTCTTTCTCATGAATTATGGCCTTGCAGTTTGAGAAGCCATTGATAGGAAGGCAGGGCAGCAGAAGAAGAGGAGGAGGAGGGAGGTGAGGGGAAGAAGAAGAGGGGGAGAAAAAAAAGAAAAGAAAATCAATCGGAAGCGTCTCAATTAATCTGGCGAGTGGCGGATTGATTGCAGCCCTAAACTGGGTAAACAGGATTGTCTATTTAAGGGCCATGATCCCTTAATCATCACTTTAGCTCAAATAGACCAGGAGCACCACATCTGCTGGCCTGGCCTGATGCAAATGACCGGGCCTCCCCAGCTCTCCTTCACCTGTGATGGACGGACGCGGCACATGTGGTCCGGAGCGCTCTCACCCCACCAAATTGCCGACGTGGGACTGCGGCGAATGGGCCCAACCTGAGCCCCCTGACCAGGCGTGCGCAAGCTGGAGCCCCGGGTTTGTGGCTCTGCTGAAATGGCTGTTATTGGGCCTGAATACAAAACACGGTATTATGGCTCACTCAGCTCACCATGAGGACCATATTATAAGGCTGCAAGCGGTGCAGATGGAGGAGGAGGAGGAGGGCGAGGAGGGGTGGGGCGGCAGGGGTGTGGGCGACGCGCTCACGAGCCTGTACGAAGAGCCCAGGCTCTCGCAGCATAACATGAATTACAATAGGGAATGTTTTACGGCGGGATGCAGAGTGTAGAGGACCTGAGGGTGCAGAGATGCAGCTCTGAGAAGACGCCCGGGCCCAGATGAATGGTATACCTCACTCTTAGCATAGTCATCACCATACAGGAATATCACTGTATCTCCTCCTCCATCTCCACCTCCCTCTCTCCCTCTCTTTACCTCTCTCTCTCTCTTTCTCTCTCTCTCTCGCTCTCTTATTGTCTGGAGTGCCAGAGTTGCCTGGGCTCCATTCTCTAGAGCCTGATTGAAGAGGCTCTCCTCTCCTCCTCACCGGTTTGATTTACTTAGGCTATCTGAGGGAATTGGGCTGGAAGCTTCCTTATTAAGAGGAGACTGTCTGAAGGGTTCCACTGACTGATTGGGCAATTGAAAGCAAGGCACGTGAGCGGAGATACAACAGCTACTGCTATCTCCCCCCGCAACGCATACACACACACACACACACACACCACAAACACCCCTACACACGCATACAAACACCCCAGTGGTTTATGTATGAGGTCTAGCAGGCACATGTCTGTCACAATTCTTGGTAGCCAGCTTCAGTCCAGTAAACCGGATGGATCCATCTCTATAAAAGGCCCTTAAATCGCTCCCCGGTGGTGGCGAGCTTGCATTCGGCTGTTGCTCCCACACACGTACACGCATCGACACACTTGCGAGGGAAGGAGGAAAAAAAAAGTGAAACAAAGCGCCGCCCGGTGCATTCGGATTCCTCTGGTTAAGGATGGAAACAGTTGAAAGACGAGAGCGGCATAAAGACTCGCCTCGTCTATACGCTGCGTACTGTAGCGGCGACTCGCGGTCTAAATTTGAGACTGGTATGCGCATACATCACACACTCTCCTCCCTTCCCCCTCGTAAACACCTTCGCACGGAGGCGGTAGGAGAAGGAAAAGGCGCCGGAGGACGGACGCAGAGGAGAGAGATTCCGTTTTTTTCCGACACCGGCGTGAATGTAAAACGTGGCAAAACTCCACCACGCTCGACAGAAACGAACAAGGAAATGAGAACAAGGAATGCGGTTACGGAGGGAAAGCCGGAGCAAACGCATTCATCAAATGATCCCTGCCCATTGACGGCTGTCTGTGCCCAGAGGCCCGTCCTCGCCCGTATGGACAGAATACATTTGCGACTCGTCTTTAAACAAAAACTCCCCTTCCTCGCCGCTTTACAAAGACGGTCGACGCGAACGCACGATTCACAAGACCTGCTAGATGACCTCAATTTGCTTCCGTCTCTGTATCTGTAATAGCCCATCTGTTTCTTCCTACTCATAAGTAAACCGCTGTCGTCACAATCTAATATCGCAGCAGTTATTTTAGACACAACAGAGAGATATGGATTGCGGCGGCGACCGTGATTGTATTTGCCGTGATTCTAAGAGCGCGATTGAGCTATAAATAAAAATTCAAAGTGGTTCAGACTTTACTCTCTCGGCGGCTAATGAAATGAAGGTGACATATTGTGAAGCACATGAGGGGGAATGGCGTTCATAATCGCCGGGCTTCCTCTGATGTTTCCGTGACGTCTCTCCGAGCGACACAAACGCGAATGCCGGCACGCCATCCATCTCGGGAACGACAGACCGGGGGCTCACGTGCGTTCATATTCTCCGCCATATATGCCTCATAAAGATTAGCTTTCATCTTGATCAATTCTGTAAATTATTTTATCATTCACAGGAAATCACATCAATATCCCACAGAAACGTATTTTTCCTCCCTTGGATTGCAAGACGGTTGCTATCGTGCATGCGGAATGTTTGTGTGTGTGTCATGAATATTTATACATTTTGGTGATGAATAATGTTGTCTGTTTATCCCAATGAAAAGGATTGTAATGATCAAACAAAATTACCATTTATGACAGTTATGGTTCCCTCCTAAGACTGTGTGAATTATTAATGAGGGCCATTGATTGCTTGGTCTAAAGAAGGTGAACTGGGTAATTCTGTAAGTGCCATAGTGTAGATTGGTCTGTTAGCCCGAGCCCCCGGTTTCTCCCTCTCCTCCTCACTCCATCTTCCTCCTCCATTTGTGCCTTTCGTCGGTGCGACCAGGGCAGGGTCTTTCCTGTAATTCCATTACTGCCGGTGCTATGGCATCCCATCATCCCGCAGGACAACTTAGGAACCACTTAGAGACTTGCACACGTTTAGCTGTGTTACAGTAATGCTGCCAACTGGGCAACAAGCACTATCTATCACGATCTAACAAACACCAGCTCCAGCCCCCGTGTGTGTGTGGATGGAGACGCTTAAAAGACACTAGTGGGACACAACGTGTGGAAAATAGGTGAGGTCCTGTCCAGACCCGAGCAGATGAGAGCAGAACAAAGCGTAGCATCATGTTATGTTGCTAAATGGAGCTGTAAACTAAGCATTACTTAACCTGTCTATTAATCTATAGATATTTATGAGTAGTCAGGGAAGAAAAATGGTCATCACAAGGAACAAGAGCACAAAATGACGCCTAAAACGCACTAATGCTGCTTATTTTAAGTTTTCAGTTTGACGAGAGGAAGCAAGCGATTCATCACATTTAAGAAGTTGTAACCAAAACAATTTTGCTATAATAGTAAAGAGGTAAACAAATAAATTATTTCTATTTGATGTCAACATAAATGTTACACTGAGATCATTCTGCCACTCAGCATCAATCACAAGAGTCTATCATCGTCTTCTTACTCTTCTGCATCAAACACATCACCACAAAATGTGACCAGGGCCCTTCTCGACATCGTGTTCTGATCTGTCGGCACTCTGTTCTGAGCGCTGACCAAGGCACAGAGCGTTAGTAGCGCAGGAAATAAAGCCATGTCCTGCAGCCTTCCACCAGGGGGCGAGAGTGGGCTCAGTGCATAACAAACCAGTAAACCCAGCGTTCCTTCCCCGCAAGGAGTGGATCAAGGCTTCACTGCCTAACACCGACCCCGAAAAGTAGATGAAAATGAAACGACATATCCAGTGGATGGTGGTATGCCGCCCCCTCGTGGTGGTGCTGTTTTATGTAGTCGTACAAATGAGTGTCTGTGCGCTGCGAGGCTCCGTTTCAGTTTTTCACCAGCAGCATCTACAGGCTCCTCTCAAAGTCTGCACTTTGAAAACACGACATCCTCCTGTCCCTCGGTGGCACCCAGGGCCTCAACGGGTTAAAACCGCCGCGGATAACATTTTGTAAAGAATCACTGTACGCCAGCACATAACGACACAAAAGAGCTAAACAGTGAGCAAAGCAGAGGCGAGCGGGGGGAACCTATCAGAGCATAATGGTTTATTTTGGTGCTGTGGATGCGCTGTGATGGCTCAGTGGATTAGAGTGTGACCACGGTGGACTGAGGAAGTGCTTTTCCCCACGCTGGGTTCACTGCTGTACTCAACAGATTAGCAGCTTTTGTTACACAAGTGGTGTTTTCTCAGAGAGGGTAGGGTGTCTGAGAGGCTGGCGGAGGGTAAAAAGAGTGCGCAGAAAACATACAGACGCACACACACACACACACACACAGGGAGGGAGGGAGAGAGAGGGAGAGAGATGCTCAATTGATAAAAAAAAGGCAGATTGCATCAACACTGTGCTGGTTTCTGCCTCCATCTCACCGGCTTGGGCCTTTTGATGGCCGGGTTGTGTGAAGCCGCTGATCAGCCTCGCTCATCTCCACCCCACGGCGGAGAGGGTGAGACCGGCTCGAGGTAAAGGATCAAGCGTGGGCTCACCCAATAAACCCGACCTCACCCGCCCCCTTCCTCCCGATCACCCCTCTCTCTCTCTCCTACCTTCCATCCCTCCATCTCCCGGCCAGAGTGCATAAATCTGCCCCTCTTGACAGTTGCAATCAACAAGGGCCGTAGTGAACCATGCGTAATGGGCGGTTAAGACAGGGGCGTAGGGGAGCGGCAGAATTTACAGCAACAATTATAGCCCCCATACAACGAGATGCCTGGGGGGGTGGGGGCTGCTGGAGGAGGGTGGCGGGGTGGCGGCGGCGGTGAGGAGTGGAGTGAGACGCGCAGGTACGTCCCCCCGCAGAGCACGGCGCTGCGGGGAACACAGAGGAGAGGGCAGGAAAAGAGAGCAACAATAATGTGTAAGAGATAAATGATGACAAGTGCGAGGAGAATACAGGGATAATCCTCTCCAGCAGGGCTCCCACTAGGTCCCTCTAGCTCTCTCCACCCCCCCCCCCCCACCCCACCCTCTCTCTCTCTCTCTCTCTTTGCGTTTCTGTCTCTCGTTCACTCACACCATCCATCCATCCATCCATCCATCCTTCATTCCGACTCTATCTGTATCTGAATCTCAGTATCTATCTCTCTATCCGTCTTCCGAACCCCCCAACCTGCCTCCGTATCCATCTCTTTCTCTCCCTCCTTCTCTCTCTCTCTCCCTCCATCTATCAGTTTCTCTCTGCCACACGCCATCTCTCTTTTCCTCGCTCTTTAATTCTCTCCATCCACTCATCTATCTATCATCTATCCATTCAATTATCTGTCCATCCATCTGTCCATCTTTCGATCTGAATCTCTGTATCTCTCTCTCTATCCATCCGTTGGTTTCTCTGTCTCTCCGTATCTCATTTTCTTTCTCTTATTCTCTCAATTCACCCATCTATCTATCAGTCTATCATCTATCTATCCATCCATCCATCCATCTTTCAGTTTGACTCTCTCTATCTGTTTATCTATCCACCAGTTGTCCGTCTATGTATCCATCCATCCAATCTTCCAACCTACCAACCTGCCTACCTATCAGCCTCTCTCTCTCTCTTTATACATCTATCCATCTCTCTACCCCTCTCCCTTGATCTATCAATATCTATTAGTAAATAATCTGATCCTGTAAGCTGAGGAAAGACCAGAGTGACCACGGTGTTGATCTTTCCACACACACTGCCTGACCTACTCCACTAATCTCGTATCTACAGTCGTCTCTCTGCATCTGTCCACGACAAAATGGCAGCGTACACCGCTGGACATGACCCCCGGATATGAGCGCGTATGCACGTATGTGCGCTACACAGCCTTAGCCGTTGGACGCCTTTAACGATCAGTCATTTTAATCAACACATGTGACCTTTTAAAACCCATTATGACAAACAGATCAGCCATGAAAAGCAGTGACCTGGTGTGTGGCCCTGGAACGTCAGGCCAGTGCTTCCCAACATGACCCCTCCCCCCCTGCCATCTCTCTCTCCCACGCACACAAACACACACACACACACATCACCACATCAAGGAAATCCCAGAGAAGACCAGACCGTCAGTGGCACAGGGAGGCCAGCGTAAACAAAACACCGCAACTAGTCGCCAAAGAGACGAGCAAGTGTAAACATGAGCGCTGTGATTTGTGTTTGTGATGAAACCGGCTCACATATTAAAGCAAATACAAACACAGAACGACAGAGCGATAATTGGACTTACCGCCACGATATCATCTTTTATTGCACGGGCGTGAAAGTATAAGGTAAAGTGAAATAAAATACCTTCTAATTAGCGATTCAATGTGCAAATTCATTTAGTTTCAATGAGTGGAGAAACTAACAATATCAGTGCTCAATTTCAAATCTAATCTCACCGCACTACATATTAAATTACTGAGCGGCGAGTGGGGGGGGGGGGGGGGGGGGATAAACACTTGGACATTCCTTCTAAACAAGCAGCGAGATTCATTGGGATTCACACACGGAGAGAGCGAGAGAGGAGAAAAAAAAGTTTCGATAAACTTTAGGGGAGAAAAGAGAAATTGTAATTAGACATGAGAAATATTCCCAATAATCAAATCACATTTTGTACTCGGGGCTTTGAAATTAAATTAACTGAGTTCATATACTGGTATATCTCTCAGCCACTTTCTTCAGTCTAAAATGTGTTGCCGGAACACAAGTCCCTGGAGACTAGATAGGAATCTAATTAACTAAGATCAATATTACTCAGAATTTTCTCTCTGTCTTCCCAGCTCTCCAGCTAGCTGTGTCTCCTTTGTCTGCCTGTCTGAGGCTCAGATGAATTTTATTTCTGCAAATGCGTTGTGCGCTGTGACAGAGGGCCCCGCAGACGCGCCGGTCCCTCCCCTTCTGGCCCTGCTCGCGCTCCCATGCGGCCCCACCGCGCTCACAACCCGGGGATGATTTGTTTTGGCGTTTCAAATTACAGCCACTCCCTCACTAAATTAGGAAAACCATTCATAGTCACCACGGAACCCTGGCAAAGTGTTTGGACGCCTTTTATGGAAAGAGGGAGCTTGAAGTGTCGACTGCTGTCTGCAAAGCTCTCTAACTAGTCAACTAGCGAACCCATTCATCCACTTCTGCTCCAGCAACAAACAAGTCTTCACATTCTATCCTCTTATTCTAGCAAAGTGCACCAAACAACACAGCTGAAAGTTCACGCCTGTGCAGCTGAGGCATGAGCGGCCATGTATGTATGTATGTACTGTATGTATGTGGTAAAGAATGATGACTGGGTGAGTGAAAGCTGGCAGATCACCCTCACGCAGCATGGCAGGGGAGGGGGGGGGGAGGAGCCAGTGGTGCTGATTCAGGTGAAAGACGGGAGATTTGGTGCAGGGAGAATAAGATCCCACAGCCATATGCCGTATATAGATCAGTAGTTGGCCTTTTCCTCTCATGACGGTTCAGATTAATTATGATCATCACGTCTCGAGTCTGGGCCCCATAAATCACGCTGACTTTAAAATAATGTAGTCAAATAATTTTCCTTATATGGCGGCAATGGAAATCCAACACCATAATCACCCATCTTCAGAGACGGGGGAGAATTAGATAAAACGCCAGACTCCTTATAAAATCTTTTCTCTACACTGGAGCATAAATAATTACATTTCTAGTAAAGGACGGCTTGGTTGAGAGCCACTCGCAGCCAGACGACAGAGCCGGGTGGAAATGTAAAGTTCAAATAAAGTGTCAAACGGGGACGTGAGACGCAGAGCGTTATCCCGCCGCCGCCGCCGCCCGCAGACTCCACCACATAAATCCACTGGAAGGAAATCTACAAGGCTGTCTATCAGCAAGATAAGTTTGAGCTGCCTGTACCCCACCTGGACACAAATCCTCTCAATCATAAATCTGCAAAGGGAGAGCGGGGAGAGGCCCTCAATCAAGAGTCAACTCCTGTCAACGTGGCCCCTAAGTGAATACGGCGCAAACAGGTATGTACAGTATGTGTACATCACCGCCTCGGCAACCATCATTCTCTATCAACGCAGGTTCGCCGGCCTGGCAGGTCAATCCGCTGAAAAGCACGGGGCGCTGAAGAAAATGCCGTTTCGGGCCGGGAGAGAGCGGCGCCAGCGAGGAAGTGAGAGAGAACAACAAAGGGTGATGCCTCCTCTCTTATCTGCGCTCGCTTCCCCAGTCAACTCCGTCCGAGGTGAGATTTATGTACACGCTGTCGAGAAAATGCTAAACGATAATTTGAATATTCAAAATAGGAGTCAGATTGGGTGTTGAGATTTGATTTTGTGCTGCGTAAGACCTGGTTGGCGCCGCGAGACGGTCCAGACGTTATCAGAGGGTGAAAATAGATTTTGAATCTAGCCAGTACAGCCTCTTACCATGGGAAACTCTTGCAAACGTTGATCAAACTCGAGTTAAGAGTAAACAAACACGGCTGACAACAAGACGGAGCATTTTTTTGCACCAAAACAACAGGAAAGGAACAACTCATGAAGATGGCGTAAACAGGGCCCGTATACTGTTTAACTCTACCCTTTGCATTAAACAGCAAACGTTTGTTTCAGACACAGATGCGGCTTGGGGCGGGGGAACGGGATGCGAGCGAGCGACTGTAAACAGGTCTGACACCGTATTGCGCAACATTTTTTCGCTTACAAATAACTCAATTTGAAATGTGATCCGGCGCGTGGCACATATGTCCTGGTTTGCATAAAAGTTACACTGATTGGAGTGATTAAAGAGCGGCATTTTACATCTCTGTCCTCCATAAAATGGTGCAATGGCTCATAAAGTTATTACTCCGTTGTTTTGATTGTCTTTTTTAAGAGGGGAAAAAAGATAAAAAAGCAACAGGAGGACGCTGCTCACTGATTCATGCTGCTGCATAACTCTGCATTACTTACAAAGGCTTCATTCATAATCCTGATTTATTTCTGCCATTTTCAACAGCACACAAGCTCATGCATTTGTTATGTACCAGTAAAAAATTAGAGGCTTTTCTTTGTCCTCGACTGTTGCACCGGGGGGACTGTAAAAAAGAAAAAAAAATCGATTAGTCATCGTTTTAGTCCTGATGAGATTCCGACACTTCATTTGACGGTGGGGAAAAAAAAGGAATAAAAACAGAAATGATGTGGATTCATTCCTGCTTCTCATCCGCAGAGCGCCTCCACTTGTTTCCTTCCCCGGGAGGATGGTTTTGGGTGCGCGTCCCAGTCCTTAGCCGGGCTGTGTGTGTGTGTGTGTGCGCGTGTGTGTGTGTGTGTAATTCTGGCTTTACCTAACGCCCACACATTCAACAACAGACACAATCGTAGAAGCATCAAACAAGTTACATCTCGTCAAGCGCCTGTGGACACCCAGGGTTTGTTTCAGGCCATTGTTCCGGGAGAGAAATTCGTTATTTCTGGAGGAAGATACCCATCTCTCCCCCCGCCTCCTCCTCCTGCCAGCCCCCTCCCACTACCACCAACCAACTGGCGTCCCCCCCCTCCCCTCCTTACCAACACGCTCTCTCGTCGCGGGGAGTCTGAGCAGTTCTGTACGTTCAGCACATTTCAGCACAGTGGATATTTGAAATGTCAGGACATTTACTCTGCTTATGTGTGGTAGATCTGAACTTCCATACCGCTAGGCACATTCTGAGCCGGCCACATGTATTATTCATCCCGGATGTATACAGGGGCCAGTGCACTTGACTTTGTCAACGTTCTGTAAACACATGCACTAAATTATTGAGGTGTCTAAAGGAGGGCCTGTTGCTCCGGCTGGTGGGCCCCGTGCCATGACAGGTTGGATGGGCAGTAACGAGGAGCTGCGTAAGCACCCTCGGACACCCATTAAAAATGTACGAATTGCCAGCACCCTCTGGCCAGAGGGAGCTTCATCCCACCAGCCGCCGCTCAAGACTTACCTCCGCAACCACACACACACACACACGCACACACACACACAAGCTCGCACAACACGATACACCTGCCAATTCAGTCCTGTCACCTGTCTGGACCACATCACTGTCACCTCCATCAGCCAGGGATGGAACAAGGCGACTGTCACTCCTTCACCATCAGCGTTACGCTCTGATGGCGCCGGGTCGTTACACTGACACTGATGTTCACAGCGAAACGCAGCCCTCCACAGCGCGCGAGTATTTTAAATAGGGCTGCGTAATGGAATCAAGAATATACAGAAGTCTGAAATGTGTGTTGGCCTCGTGTGACCCGCCGACATCGCGCTCCTGACAAGTGTTTGTTCAAAAGATCCTCAATATGATTTTTTTTTCTAATTGTACACAATGCAATAGATAGTAATTTCCTGATGGTCTAATTGGTCCCGGGGGGAGTTTTGTCTTCATCTATTATGAAGAGACCCACAGGACCTTAGCTTTATTGGATTTATGACAGCACAGAGAAAAGATACTAAAGGTTTAATTTATTAGCGGAGCTTTTTTTTAATTGAGCGCTGCAGCAGCTTCCATGACGTTTCATATTCCTGTCGAGAGGCAACCAGAGCCACCCTGATTCGCATCGCTACTAAATGAAACAAATGCCTCAGAACTTCAAAATGACGAAAAGAGATTTGGCCTGACTGACGCTTTTTGGGAGGCTTTTGATGAATCAATAATGTTTCCCATAAATTAAAACTGAAATAAAGCTTGTAAGCTCTGTTCCAGCAGTCTGGTTGATAAATAAACCAATGGTACAATCAGAGACTCAAACCTCGCCCAGCCAGAAGATACCTCATCTCCCCAAAGACCTTCTTGCCTCAGCCGCTCATTTCCCTCTGGTTTGCATGCCTGAACACCGAAAGTCAAAAGGCAGAAGCCAAAGCAATTAGAAAAGCATCTTCAGGCCAAGAGAGGATGTGCCGGAGCACCACAACGGCTCCCTGAGGGACACCATTTAAACCCAAAACATCACCAGCCCCTACACAATTAGGGCCCTGCCATTAAAGGTGATCCATTTGGTTAAAAAAGAACAGCTCTCATCATAAATCTGTTTTTAAGCTGCGAGTAGTTTTTGGCATCCATCTTGGCGAGCATTAGAATTTCAAAAGCATGGGAGAATCAGGGCTGGAAACCGGCTGAGATGATTGCAGTGGTTTTCTTATAGTCTCTTGTGGCGCTCTCCCTGACCCTGCGCCTGTAATCTATATTTTCAGAATAATACAGAGAACCAGAGACGTTCAAGGGCATAACCCTCTAATCTACTCCACTTGCCATGTACTTGGAATGTCCACAACCACTTTGAGCTTGAAGAACTAAACGCTGCACATTATCACCGCGTGCAATTTACCTCAACACTCCAGTTATCGCGTAAACATTACGGCTGCTGAATGCACAATTACAGAAGCCGAGAGAGAAGGTGTGATGTCATTTTCACGACAAAGGAATCCATGAAAACATCTCAACGTTTCCCACAAATATGCAGATATTCTGCGTCACATCCTCGTTCAAGCAGAGTCTGAAGCCGGCTGAAACTAATATCTACATTAGTGTAGCGTCATCTGCTAATCAGACAATTTCTCAAGATCTCTAGAAAATCTTCTCATTCTTTTGGGAAAACAATGAAATGAATCATCAGGCTTCACGTCCTCCCTCGGCACAAAGACACAGAACAAGAACACATGATGAATACCAATACATGGGCCTTTCCTACTTGACAAGCTTGTGAGACGGAAGGCACACACGCGAACGCAAACACCATCCGAGAGACGGGGGGGGACAAACACGGTGCGGATGCTCCTTCCACAATGATCAGTGACCTCCCAGGCTTTGCAACACAGTGCTAAATGAGCAACTTTCCTCTGCGGAGTAGTCAATAACCACACAGCCACAACGATCGTGTCAGCGTCCAGCTTGGCCAACATCTCCCCCCACCCCTTCCCTCCCCTCCCCGCTCCCGCCTGTGCCCCCCCGTAATTAATTAGTTCGTGTCTCCTCCGCTCAGAGAGAGAGGGAGACAGCACCGGGCATATGTACTCATCCATTACTTGTGCTATCCAGGGGTCAGCGGCCCTGGCGAGGAGCCGTCTGCCCACTTCAACTGCAGAGCCATTTCGGAAAATTGGCTTTTGGGTTAAAAAACCGTGGGATTAATATCAATCAGTGTTAGGAGACAGTAGATCTATAAGGCGGAGGACAAGTTGTCCACCGGCAGCACTGTTCACTGGGCTCAGCGGGGAGTCGCGGTACCGGGGGCCGTCCCCTGTTCAGTCTCGCTCCAACAGGCTTCAGCTTTGTCCATCTGTCTCTGTTTCCTACGTCTTTCTAAACTCCAATCAGCGCAGCGGCTATTCCCATATCTCCATCTCGCCGCTGGCATCTCTCCCCCACCAATACCACCGCCCCGCACGCCTCAACCCCTCCCAGCCCCAAAAATAAAACCCTGTGCGAAAGTCTCATATCGCCCCGATGTGAAAAACAAGCCCTATCTCTGGGCAGGGGAGAGAATCAATCTCTGCTTGCTCTGTGGAATCCCTGACCGCCAGATACGAAGGGAGGGGGTGTTCAGCACATCAGTCTTACCCTCAGCCGCACGCTGCCTTTTTGACTTTGTGCTGACTCAGGATAATAACCCTAACACCTACAGACAAAAGCCCGCCGCCCTCCTCCTCCTCCCCGCTGCCGATCACCGTGCGCTCGCCGTTATCGATTCCCACCCCAACCACCCTGTGGGCCCGCGCGAGGTAAGAAGTGCACAGCGCATCTGTATCAATCTGTGTATTTCTGTAAGTCTGCACTTTGAGCATCTGCGTTGTCTGTGTGGGGTAGCATTTTAATCAAAGCCGGCACATCAGATTAATGGAGAAATTTGATAAACGTCTCCTATTCGCCGCCGAATTTTGCCGACTCAGGACTTTCGTCTCGCAGCAATGGGAAATGAAGAATTAGAGCGGAGACGAGAGGAGTGAGCTGTTTGAGGTCATCCCTTTAAAAAATGACTTTTAATCAGAATTAAAGCCGTCTGCAATATCCCAGTGATGATTTCATTACCGGGGGAATCAAGATGTCATCCATTTTGGAGACGGGACGTCAAAGAAGTTTTTCAGTGGGGTCCGGATCTCGCCAGCGGCTTTTGCAAGTTTGGAGCAGCTGCCGGCAGAACTAGTCACAGTCGTCAAAGACAAGACAGGTCTCATAAAATATTCATGTTTTAGATTTTCCCTCAGCAAAGTAAGCCTCCACTCGTTTAATTCTTAATGAGCATTAAATATCCCCCAACAAAAACTAATTGAAGTCCCTTTAACTGTCATGGTTAAGATTACAGGAATTGAGTTTGCCAATCGTTATCTGTCTTTAGTCATTACCAACCTGTAAAAACCTGCTAATCCCCTATAAAAGCTCTTAGTAATCAACACGGCCATAAGTCAAATGTAAGGAAAATACAGTTTACTACAAGCAGACGGGCGAAGTGAAAGCGCCAAAACCCGTTGATGTTCTTCTTCCTCTGCGTACGCCCATTTTTCATCTTTGTCACATGGTGGAGGAAGACACGAAGAGGACGGCTAAGTTTCATGACAAATATAGATTGGTTGTTTTCTTGCTCTCTTTTGACATTGTCACAACGGCCGGGATAATATTGATGGTGAAATTATTCTATTTATTAAGTAATCTTTCGCGAGGCAGGATTTCAATCGGCCGTCTTCCACCGGCGACCAAAGTGGCACTTTGTGGGCACGTTGAACCGTGTCGCCGCTAAGCGAGGCTGACATGTCGGGAGATGAAAGTCTTGTCATTCATTTGCCAGTGACAACCTGTGTATGCTAATGTCCAAGCGTCTTTAGCTCAAGAGGGAGGACAGTTCTGCTGGAGACGGGCCTGGAGGGAAACCAATGGGGACGTACAGTAGAGACGCGCTATCTACCGCCGCCGATGGATCGCAGCGATACGCTGCGAGAGGCAGTTTGGGTCTGATGTCCAAGTTAGGTGGTCAGAGGTTTGCGAGTGTAATCCTTTGTAGATCACATGTGATTTGATAAAAGTGCGTAGGCATAAGCACCTAAGGGCCAACATGTAGAAGAAGAAGAGTAAGAAGGCATGCTGTATGTTGCTTAGCTTCAATGTTAGTTGCTTGAACTGAACCTCTGACCGTTCCTGTTATTTGATAAAGTATTCCCTCATTTCTAATTAGTTACAATTTGGTGACATTTCCTCTTCTGATGATTGTGTTTTTCTTTTTGTGTTCAATCAGAACTGTGTTGCCTGCAAGTGTACCATCAACTGGTCAAACATGTGTGTGTTCCTGCCTTAGGGATTTAGTTTCCTCTGATGGTACAGAATGTAATGGTGCACTGGTAGTAAAATCCCTGATGCAAGGCCTTCAAAGTGGATCGGTGCCTTTGTTTGGTCCTTACATCTCATCTGAAAGCCAGTGGAGATCACATCGTTTTTTAAAATAGACAATGGTACGGAATCTGTGCTCGTCAATGGCCAACCGCAGACGAGAAACGCTCAATGCAGCCGCCTCAAGCCAAGGTCTAGTTCCTGTCACCTGGCAACCGTGGAAAATACTAAATTCTTCAAATGCTGCGCATCAATTGAACACGCCTGTGAGCAGTATTGACATACAGTTAGCTTTTCAAGTATTCACAGGGGCTGTTTAGAGGGCAATGATTGCACCGTATGGATCTCTGTTTGTTCAATGTATTAATCCAGTGGATTGATACATTAGATAGGTGTGTGATGTATTTACTGGTTAATGCAAAATCTATCACATTTGCCATCCAAGGGTCAGTGCTGCTTCTCTTTTTTCCCTCCACGCTTTGGTTCCGTTCAGCGGAGCGTTTGCTCGTCTGTTTACTAATTGTCTATTTCGACGTCAGATTGCGTACAGTTCATTAGAAAAGCCATTATCCCAGCGTCTGCTTTCAGAGTGAGCGGCCTATTCAACAGGCTGAACGAGGACGAAAAATGTCCAGCATACATTACACTAATTGTGCACATCTGTTAAAGCAGTCGCACATTCTGATGACTTTCAGCCGGCGCGGATGAGCAATTTTGCTGAAAATTGTGTCCATCACTTGTTTTTGCAGCTCCTATCAATCCCTCAGCCCAAACAACGTGATCCATGTTTGTTTTGATCTGCTCACTAACACGTCTAATCAGCGCATACAGCACAGAACCAATAGCATGAAGCTGCAGGAGTGATGTAGACATTTCAGCATACGGTTCGGTGCTTTCCTCTGACTGTACCTGCTCTGAAATCACCGGCTCAGACTGACCTAGTTAATAAAAAGGCACATTTGATCCCACGAACCGCTGCTTGTTTTTGGCTCTAAGCTACCGCGTGTGTTGACGGCGTGATCAAATGCGTCGGTGCAGACACCTGACATGCTGGTATTACTTTCACAGCAGCTGTCACTGCGGTCTGCAAATGATTGACTTACAGCAGATCTGCTATCAGATTAATATTTCATCTCTCACTTAATAGAAAAACAGATGTTCTGCAGCCGCGTGCGCTGGGAAATAAGCTGTTGGTAATGTATGCATTACTTACAGCCAGCTAACTAAATTTAGAATGAAATATGCATCTGACAGATGCCTCACAATCAAGTTCCAAAAGCCTATAATGGGATATCGACAGATTTCATTTATGCAGGGCAGACTGACCTCATTGGGGGAACTAATAAAACTTTTGGTACATTCAACCGGAAAGATGCCCGGACTGTATTTCAGTCTTAGGCAGCTCTCTGGGTGCCCTTTAAAGCATTGACCTCTTCACAGAGTGAGGGCTCCTATGTGATTAATACTGCCAGGCATTTATTGGCACGCAAGGCACTTTTACCAATAGGTCACCTGCTTGACCTCAGAGCAAGCATGGGGATCGAAACTGAGTGGACAGGAAACTATATGGCTTAGGGTGGTAACAGCAGGCAAAATACTAAAAAGGCATCTCAAACTCATAACCATCCCACTCATATAAACCTATCTGGGTGCACACACACACACACACACACACACACACACATACACACACACACACACACACACACACACACACACACACACACACACACACATACACATACACATACACATACACACACACACACACACACACACAGATCCTTAGTCTCTATCACATTCACCAAGACCCACCCACACAACACACACAGCCCGGGGCATAAAAGGTTTCTGCGGCCAGAACACAAACAAACTCATTTGTAACCTGCCATGACACACTCCAACACACACACGCACACACACGCGCGCACACACACAGCAGAAAAGCCAAGTAACATTACTCCTGTGCGCAGCTAGATGGATCAGACTGTTTATCAGAGGCTCTCCACCAGCTCACTGTGAGAAGGATCATAATGTCAGCAATCGATTCCATGGCAATCAATATAGATACCTATTCAGATATCTATTGATGCAATTTAACAGGGACATTAGTCCGAGTGCGAGTAAATGTCAGGAGTTCTGCTAAACAGTGTTTTTAGGTCACATTCGGACCGCGAGGCGTCTAAACGATGTTGGGCAGTTACACAAAGTTAAGCGACTTTAAACGCTGGCGTGCGAGAGGAGGAGAGATTCCAAACTGTTTTATTCTCTATCAGGTCAACAAGCTTCTTAAAATAGGAAGCAATCCGTCTTGCATAAAGCGGCAGAGAGCAGGAGCATCAGAACGGGAATAACAAGCAACCCCGGAACAGTGATGCTCGCAACAACATATACACACTGCGGTTTATCAGCAGTAAATAGCCAGTGCCATGTTCCTGTGCTCCTTAATCATACTGATGCATGTACACACACACGTACACACAACTGCACCAAATACACAATCAGTCACACACGCACACACACACAAGCTCTCTTCTTCTCTATCTTTCAAAGACGCGCACACACACAACGCTCGCTCTCTCACACACACACACACACACACACACACACACACGCACACACGCACACACGCACTCATTCGCACATTTTTTCCCAGACCAAAGGAAGAGCTGACTGCAACATTTTTCTCCACTTCAAAAAAGTAGCCAGTGTCAAAATGATAAATGAGGGATCATGAGGGAGAGCGTGCATACTTACATTAGACTGCACAAGAGCTTCCGAGAGCTGCAACGCCGTGGACAAGCGCCGCTTTCACGCGCGTGCATTCCGAGAGCAACGCCGCCGCGTGACACAGTAGAAACCCCGCATGCAAATTACACGCCGCAACAGTGATTAGCAGCGTGGCGTTGTTATCATCGTAACAACGCCTCCGACACAGCGAGCGTGCGAGGGTGTGTGACCCGACATTACGAGCGGCCAGATAGGGGAATGTTGTTTTCCTTATACAGGTGTTGGCTGGCAAAAGGTTGATTGCTAATTTCCCGGAGGTGAATACAACCTGCAGATGTATACGTGTGTGTGTGTGTGTGTGTGTGTGTGTGTGTGTGTGTGTGCGGTGAAACATCTGAGCGAGGCCTCCAGACTGCTGATGCGCGGCGGCGTGGGGATATTTTCAAACATCATTTATAACATCATTCCGGCGTCAGTTCCAAAATGGCGGCGGGAAGATTGATGGGTGGCGCCGGCTGGTTAATATGCGTGATCGGAATGATACAAACCGCGCAGCGTTTGTTGTTATGAGCGTGCCGCCGCCGCCGCATGCTTCCACGCTGCAGAAGACGAGAGAGCGCTCGCCTTCCACGAGATCGACATTAATTCCAATAGAACAGATATTGACGTGCGTGCATTCCCGTCTGTCTGTGATGTTTCAAATGATTACAAATGGCCGTCCTCGCACTGAAACAAATCGGCGTTTGTTTGCTTCTTTTTGCACAACTGTTCTAACGTTCGATAAAAACGCGTGCCTGGTTAAATATCTTATTCGCTTTCATTTCGCCCACAATTTGACTGCCGCGCAATCAGATTTTTTATCCTTTTCATTCCGTTTTTTTACGAGAGCGGTTTTGTCCCAACAACAGCAGGTTGTAAAACGCATCAAGGGGCGCGCGACAGTTTGCCCGTCGCGATTGCAGCTCTCCAGATAACAAAAGAAAGGAAAAGCCCTGGCAAAGTTACTGCGCGGGCGCTGCCCAGCTCAACCGCCGGATCAATTACAATGTAATTACAATAGCAGACAGAAATACAACCTGGGCCTCTGCTCTGTCTGCACTGATAACTGATAGATAAGCACCTGAGGGATGGCTGAGAGAAGCACCTGGCCAGAAACACATCTCCATGCTGTCAATAAATTACTCTGCTGGGACCGTTCTTTCCTGGGTAAGGCTACACGATCGGCGGGCACCAGCCACATCCCCAGCTCCAATGCAGTCCATCTAGCTGTCCACAGGGAGAGACAAGTGGTAAAATGCAGCAGTTTCAGAACACTGCGGTAGAAGAGGAAAAAAGAGGCTCGGCGCTCCACCGTGCCGCCAGCCAGGAGCTCATCTCCTCTCCTCTCCTCTCCTCTCCTGGAGCCCCGACCAGCAGCAGCACTTGACATTCTGCGGGCTCTTCAGACCTGTGGTAACCCTGTTAGTAAGTGCAATTTCAAAACTCTGATCAAGCCCCTCTCTCTCCCCCCAACCCCCGGTTATCGAGGGCGAAAAAGTGCGCGGCGCTGATGCAGATGCGATCCGCGGTCAGGAGGGGAAAGGAGGCGCGAAAGGCGAATGTGTTCTCTTCCTTTTCTGCCGCAGAGAGCGCACAAAGACAAAGAGATCAGCGATAAGACAGAGAAGTGCGCGCCTATCGACTGCTGTCAGTTAGGAGCATGTTAAGTAGTGTATTAAGGATTAGAGGGGATTAGTCATATCAGATCACTGGAGGGTTATCAGTGGTCGCAGCTCCGCAAGGGAGGAGCTCCCAGTTGCTCCAAAACAAGCTCCCCGCTGGCCTTTCCCAAGTCTAAATATTAACCCATAAACTTAGAGGATTTATGAGTTTGGAGAAACAATTAAGCTTGTGATTTTTATTAGGGAGCTTGATTGAGTGCCTCCTCCCCCACGTCTCCACGCCAGCAAGAGTTTGCCCCCTCCAGAGAGCCCGGGCCCACTCCAAAAATTACCATGATTTAAGATGCAAAAACCGACACACATTAAAACAGCTCAGAGCTTTATTCCACGCGCGCTTCCACACAAAACCAATTTAGTTTCCATTGATCGCTTTTCAAGCAATTAGATTTCCATTGATGGAAAAAGTAGAGGCTGCTTGTATGAGACGGGGAGGGTCAGTAGTTGGGCACTGGGAGTTGCACGTTTATTCAAGTCATTTGACCACCTCCTCTAACCCCTGACAGATCTCTGGCTCCTTCCCCTCCTATCTCCCCTCCTCCCCCACCCACGTCCCCACCTTCCGGACAACAAATAATTCACCCAGCATGAAAAAATGCCTGGCGTCAGATTATATATCCGTCTTTATTTCCGATATTGCCTCTTTGTTTCTGCAAACTTGGCTGATTTTCTAAATTGTGGAGTATTGACTGTTTCAGAGCCTGACCAAGCGAGTCTGATGTAACACATTGGAGGTAATGATATCCCAGCGACGGGAGAGGCAGCGGCTGGGGCAGCACTGGACGATGGCCAGGCCCTGTAACCATTAGTCTCCTCAGGAGCCGGGAGTCTGTTCTGCTCTCCGGCGTGGCAGGCTCGCCATCGCCACACAAAACCGTAACCCAACTCAACCAGTGAAACCACCACAACCACTCCACTGTGCCAACCGGTGAGAGAGGGAGAGGAAGAGAGAGAGAGATGCCAATCGGGCAGCCAAGGTCATTCCAGATCTGTCTGAGAAAAAATCTGTTTAATCTTAAATAGTCACAGTGAACACTTCTACCTTCTCTCTTTTTTTTTTCTCCCCCGTCCGTCGAATAACGATTCAATATTCAAAATACATTCTAAAGGTGAAAGGGTGAAAGTAGATTCAGGATATAAAAAAGGAACACTGAATGCTATTAATGTGAAAGTAGGGAGTAATTCCCAGCATGCTCCCAGAGGAAATCCACCTTTCGCCAAAGCAGGGGGAATTTGACAAATGCCTTTCTCAACACCGGCAAAGGAGACAAATGTTACATTTAAACAGAAATACTTAATTTCCGCTTTTGGTGACTTGCAGCAGATATCATTAATCAACAGAGGCCTACCATGCTCAGTGAGCCTGCTAAGAACCAGATGATCGCCCTCCTCCACTCAATCCATCAACTATGATTGGAGAAAGAAAAGGTTCAAAAATTTTGAGTTGCACCCACGCAGGAAGAGTAATTACCCCGGTGCCAGTCGCCGAGGTGTTCCCGTGACACCTCGACCCTCTGTTTATCATGCACCAGATTACTCACGGGGTGTCAACAGTCCGTGACAGAACCCAGCACCTCCACCTATGTTCTGCCGGCTCGCCGTGCTGGAGGGAGACTAATATGACGTATGAGTGTCCTGAACTTTTAATGGGTAAACTTAGCGTGGCGGTGAGATAACATAACGCCCTTCATGTTCCAAGACGCAGAGGAAATCTGAGAATACTCCGGTCCGAGGAAAAATGGCACCTGCGCTCCGTCTTTAGAGATCAATCTGTTGATCTTTGCTATTATCGTCCGCCATCAGATGGTGAGATCGCTGCATGTTAGGGAGATTACTCACTGTCTGTTTTATGATAATCTGCATTGAAATGTGATTTCTTTAAAGTGCCGCTGTAGCGTTTTGAACATCAATACATCAACGTCAAATTAATAGTGATACATTTGTTTACTACACTTGTAAACAAATGAGACCGTGCAAGTCTCTGCCTCATGTTTGCAAAAATTAAGAGCACATCCCTACCTGATGTTCTCTGCTTCCTGAGAAAGTTGAAGGTTGTTTGCGTAAACTTTAAAAAGGTTAACGTAAAGTAAGTTTAAACACGTAAAGTAAGTGTTTAAGTGGAGGGAACAGTGCACTCAGCCACCAATTAGGCAGGTCTTTAAAATGTTCGACACAAAGTCTCATATTGACGAATTGACACAGACGAGAAGTAATTCATTGTAATGACGCAGAAAACAAACTAGTGCCCCCTAGTGGCAGATCCATGAACGGAAGAACTCCAAACTGGATTTTCGGAGTGGACAGACTTTCTGAAAAATATCCAGATTAAATAAACAAACATTGATGACGAAAGTAAACGTGTTAATACTGCATATTAAAGTAGAACATTGTATATTACATCTAGCATGAATGTATTATTTATGTGTGTTATCATTATGACAAATATGCCATTAATTAGAATGAATAATTGATTAAAACTAAAAAACTGATAGATAAATAATCTACATCCCAGAAAACAGAAGTAAGACATTCGACACATGGCGTTCCCCCACAGTGAAGATGTTTGTAGTGGTGTTAAAGGGATAAACTTCCTGTTCAAACATCTGAAGAAAGTTGGGCTCTGACAGTGAAGGAGCTCCTTGTCGCTCTGTCGCGGAACTGTCAACAAAAATGGCAAATTACCGCGTTGGCGTTTTATTTTTCCAGTAAAATACTACAGGGAAACGTTGTTGAGGAAATACACCAAAAGGGGATAGTTGTTCAACAAACCATTTGGAAGGCAGTGTGAAACATATCGCAGATGAACAAATTCGGTGTCACATTAAAGAAACGTTCAAACAAATGTCGGAAAGGGGGACGGATGTGCGGCGGCAATAACAGTAAAGCAAACAGGCTGCTGCCTTTGCACCAGCGGTTCGTGCCTCCCCAGTGATACATGCCAGAGATAACAGCTTAATTTCAACCTCAGCACTTTTACTGCACTGTCCAAGGCGTTCACTGCATCAATGTATCAACGCGCCACCATGCTAGTCACTCTCCACTGCGACAACTCGCAATTTTTCTCTGATGGAGGCTTTCAGAGAGGTGCCACGATTTAGCTCGCGCGCGCCGGCCGCCCTCCTCTGATGGCTTTGGTCTGTGGAGACTAAGCTGGCTGTTTGTTTCTAAGAGAGCAGGTCACAGGCCAGAGTTTTGATTGAATCCCCCACAGTGTGACGAGCGAGGGGGGGGGGGCGGAATTTCTCCTGGTTTTTGCCGCAGAGGCTCTTCCCTCTTCCAAACGTTTCCTCCGTCGCTTTGAAAGGTACAGGAGTTACATCAGCTGTCCTCTGCCAAAAAACACAACAACGCACGGACCGTGACATCCTTATCTCAGCAGCTCCCTGTGATTCACGCCGCAGAAACCAGAGAAGGCTTTAATGGATTTTAATGAGCGAGACCAGATCAACAAATTAAATGTTACGCCTTTCAATCCACAAAATAATGAGTAATAATCATAAACTTCAGAGGACGGTGTCTGCTTTGCTTCTTTTTGATGCTGTCTGATATCAAAGTGTTGAAAAGGGCTCCAATAAAAAAAAGGGGAAATGACTCCTAAAAAAAGTAATATTTTTGTCGCTATGGAGACATCAGCACTTAATCATCTATAATTATTCATGTTTCCATTGTTAACAATTATTCTGTTGAGAGTTGACAAGTCAAGTCCCAGATCTTTCAGGTGTTTCAGAAACACGTGTTTTTAGCTCCGTTTAATGAGTAAATTACTCACCAGGTTGTCTAACTTTCAACACACAGACTCGGAGACAATTGAGACAATTGAGACTATTCTCAAATTAATTAACGCTACAGTTTGTGACCTTTTTTTTTGCAGAATTTGCGGAAATTCTTATCTCAGCTAGCTAGGATTCCAAGATTTGCGTGAAAAAGCTTCGGGCCACCAACGATACCAGCGTTCACCACAGAGGGCACCAGAGAGCGAGCTGAGGTGGGGATCAGGAAGGAGAGTTTTCACAGTGATCACACGCCACAATACGTACAGAATGCTGCTAAAATCAATGAAATCCCATCAGAAATCCCACATTCATTCTCACGCCGGCTGGGATTTCCTCCTGAGAGCTGGGATGTGTGAGTGTGTGGATGTGTGGATGTGTGGATGTGTGGATGTGTGGATGTGTGGCGCTCTGACCCTGCGTGGCACTGTCAGTGTGGTGAGCATGCTGGACTGTTATTAACACTGACGTAAAGGAGGCAACGCCGCGGCTGCTCAGGCCACCAAGGGGCACGGGGACCAGAGGGAAGCCACCTTGTCCGCGGTGTCGTGGCGAGAAAGCGGCCACATCACACGCCGCCTCCATCTGCGGGGGGTCACGCAGGGCAACATTCAAAAGGGCAAACAAGGGCTGAATAAATAACGCGGCGTGACGCACAGTTCTGTGTCCATTAAACATAAAGAGTCCTCAGGATTGTGCTTACGGCTGCAGCGTGTGTCGAGGATATTTCAACACGGGAACTTCTTCTTTCTTTTTATAACTGGAAGCGACGAGCTCTTTACCGCTCTCTCCCCCCTCTCCCCGCTCGCTCTCCTCCATTATGACAGCGGATCCTCTGGTAGCTGGCGTGTCTTACACATGAGTAATGATCCCGCAACTTAAAAATAACACGGCCATCCTACACTTTCAAACAGAGGAGAGCGGCGGCGGTGCGCGCCTCCCGTTATCCATAGGGAAGGAGAAATGAAATGTGCTTTTTATCATGTGTCATGAACACTGTTCCTGCCCCCCCCGACCCCCCCCCCCCCCTCCTCCGCCCCCCCCTCCCTCGCCCCGGATCCACGTCGAACCCCCCGTCAAAAAATATTGGCAAATGTTGTAATTACGTGCCAAGTATCTGAGGCTCACATGGCTCCGGGCTTCAATCAGTCCCGGGCCTGATATTCCAGCTTTATCATATTTTAGTTTTATTTGAGGATGGTGGCAGCGCCGTGCCTCCAGTCAGCCATAATTGAAATGAGGGAAGGAAGATGTAGAGGCTGTGCTCCCCTCTCCTTGTAATCAAGCCCTTAGTCCTGTGTGCTTTACCATTTCTCAAAGTGAAATATCCTCGCAATCTGTATAGTAATATGCGCCGAGTCTTCTTCATGCCTTGGCCCGTGGGTAATTAGGCATGAGGAAGTGTACTTTTTACATGCGGAGGAGCTGCGCGTTAAGAGGCGTCCAGGCCGCAAACTGTGCCTGGGCTGCTGTAGGTCGGCGGGAAGCGTTCAATTAAATTCCCGATCACAAACAGAACAACGTAAGGGCGCTTTGTAGCTAATTTATTATTCTTTTTTTGTACCGAGCGTGACATCAGTATTCAACAAGCGACACCATCCATTTTCCGACGTCGGCTGTGTGGGTTTGCGTGTGAGAAGTGTGCGTCGGGAGGGGAACGGTGGGAAAGCGAAGCCGGGGGGACTGATGGAGAAGTTGATGTATGATCCCTCGTGGCTGGGCTTATTTGAAGCGTGGAGCTGGGCAGGTGATTCGGAGGCGCCGGCTCTTTAAACAGCGTAATGAGCCAGAGAGGACGCCGCCTAGCCGCCGCCCCCCACCCTCCCACCGCACCCTCGCCACCGCCATCACACACCCTGCCTCGCCTTCATCCCTAACACCGCCCAACAAACAGTGCGCCCTCATTCTGGGCTTGCGGTCAGTTAAGCTCCAACAGGTAACACAGAGGTTACAGACGTGACACGGCCAATATGGATATCAATATGTGTGTGTGTGTGTGTGTGTGAGTAAGCCTGTGTATACGCCAATAAGCCAGCGAATGAAACATACATGCACAGCAATTTGTGTGAACATGTCCGCGTGTGTATAACATGTACCAAAGCCGCGCGGCAGAGAAAGTACAAACACCGAGTGTGTATCTATAAAAAGTCCGACTGTATGAAACTGGGCCTCATGCACAATTTAGTGTGCGTCTGTTTGCAGACATATTTTTTAAGATGCTGATCATAATACGGCTGCCACAGCGCAGGGAGGAAGCGGAGATGAAGGGGCACGCGGGGGAGAAGGCGAGCTGCGAGCCTTTCCACGCAGCATTTCATTGCCGCTGATAATATATAAATGCATGCACACATGGATGCTGCTCGTAAATGAATAAACACATACATCAATTTCAAAATCCAGCACATTTGAATTTCAAATGCGGCGGCGGCGCCTTGCCCCCCTCCCCCCCCCCCCCCCCCATCCCCCCCTTACTTCTTCTTCTTTTTTTATACGATATGTCTCATTTCTCTCGCGGAGAGATATAAAAGCGAGAGGGGCCGAGAGGAAAAATTAGAGGGGTGGAAAAGAACAAATGCTGTATGGAATTTGAGATTATGTATTTGGTTTTGTGCGGCTTCCCACTGTTTAAATCAAAGGCGTGGGGGCCGCGTCGCCGTGGGCTCGTCGCCGGTGACAGTTTCAATGTTTCCAGACTTCACTCCTCCCCTTTTCAACGGCAGTCTGGAATTGAGAAGCGGGGTGGAACGGGGAGGCGGGGGGGAGGGGGTGTGGGCTTCTGGTGGAGGGTGAATTAAATAGTCTCTCTCTCTCTCTCTCTCTCTCTCTCTCTCTCTCTCGCGCACTTTCTCTTTTTTTCAGTGGCGTTTAAAATCAATTCATTCAGTGGACTGCTGACACAGCCCGGCCCAGAGAGCCCAGGATTTATGGCTCCCTCTAATGGGCATGCTCTGAACCAAAGCCCTGCCGTCAGCACAATCCTGCCAGCCACCCGTCCGCCCCACTCCCTCACTCCATCTCGCTTTTAAAGACGCAGGCACCCCCTCCTCTTCCTCCTTCTGCTCCTCCTCCTCGCTCTCCCCCGGTGGAGGCGGAGGAGCCGAAGCGTCGCCGGCAACGCGCGAGCACGAGTGAAATAAAGCACAATTCTACACAATTTAACAATGAATTTTAGTTTTAACATACAACTGTGAACACAAGCGCGTGTCTGTGTGCCTGTGTGTCTGTCTGTGTGTGTGTCTGTGTGTGTGTGTGTGGCACAATTTCAGTTTCTTTTGTGTTGTGATGACTGGAATCTGTTCAGTGACATCATCCATATTCATTGGAATCTTTTCTGCTGATCTCTACCCAGGCAGTTCTAACAAGTGGTACTTCCCCGAGTAGTATATAATCTCTCTCTCTCTCCATTACGTCGTCTGACTAGTGGAGCGTCTGGGGCCTTCAGCGTGTATGTGTGTGTGTGTGTGTACATATATATATATACACGTATATACATTCATATATTCATAACCAAGTCAAGTGTCACTGGATCAGAAACAATTTATGGCATGAGTGAAAGAAATGTGATTGAAAACACTAGCCTATGAACCCCGCCGGTGAAAGATACATAAAGAAGATCATGGCCTGAATCGCAATGACAACATGGAGGCGCTCCCGTCGCGTACTTGATTTGCGCGAGTTAGCGTTCCGCCTGTGCGAGTGTGTGTTCCTGTCATGTTTATATACGCAGGAAATAAATGGAACTCCGCTTTTGACCCTGTAATATCCTCAGAGAACCCGGCAATTTGCAGCCGAAGGCGGACCTTTGCCTCGGCCTCCGACGCGCGTCCTTCCCCACGCTCTCTGCCGCTGCTCGGCGGGCCGTCAAAGCATTATGGGCGCTGAATTAGTCTGCCATTACAGCGCGGCTCCGGCTCGCCTGCAGATAACCATAACTGACCATTTGGCGTGGCTTCATTACAGAGCCATGCATGTAAAATCAAGTCTTAGTCCCCGGCCGTCACATTCAATTTCAAAATACAATACCCCCCAAGAATCTCCATCGCTCTCTCTTACTTAAGTTCAAGCCTTTGCCTTGTTTCATAAAATATGATCTGATTAAAATAGATTACACACCTTGTTAGCAGAGCGTTTCATATTTGATACTTTAAGACAGGCAACCTCCTCCATGATTTAAAGCGATTGTGGCCTTGTTCTCTGGCCTATTTGTTTAATAAGCTTCGCTACATCAGTGGGCCTTTTAAGTGAACACACTCCCCTGCAGCAAAGGCAAAGATCAATACCCACACCTGTTAAAAAAAAAAAAAAAAAAAAAAAAAAAATGAAGCGCGGCCAAGGATTTTCCCCTTCTAAGAAATGCGAGCGGAGATAATCAGCGTGTCCGTGGAATTCCTAACCGAGGAATTCCAAAACAGGAAACGTCTACGTGCCGACCTGTAGGGAGCGCCGCAGGTCGGCAGGAGGAGGGGCGGGAGAGCGCTACTGTATGCAAAAGAGATATTAAAGGCAGGAAGGAGAAATGTGGCGTGTTTGAGGGGAAATGAATTCATTATAATCTTCACCTCATCTGCTGACTGATGGAAGACATAATGTGTAATGGCTGATCGGGGGAAAGCGCCCGAGTGTACCGAGGAGGCTGAGACGCGGGAATAACGCCGGGGTCAAATCACCTCAAAATGTATGGAAAATAATGTTCCCGCGTTTATTGCCAGAGTGTGTAAGAGGGTAAAATGTATTATTGTGCTTGAGGAATGTAATTATCATTTAGTGAGTCCGTGAGCTGCTTGACAGGGCCTGAACTGCATGAAAAACTCATTTTCATTTTTCTTATTATATCATGATTATATAAACATTCTTAACCAGTGGCCACAGCAGCAGCAAATTATTGCAAATTAGCCCCACATTGCCAGTTCTTAGCACAGGCAAATGAACAAGCACTACATCTCAGATGTTTATTCCATAAATCAGCCAAATGTTGCACCTGTTGAGAATATAAATAGCTCTTTAAGGCAGTTTGATTAAACTCTTACATCAAAACATTTGAAGAGCTCTTTTATTTGGTTGTTTATTCTCTTATTTTCATCTTAGCGTTAAGTTGGTTTTTCACCTCCCACACCCACAGTAAGTGGAGCTGGCTTTTCAATGGGCGGTGACGGGGGAGACATAACACCCACCAGCTATACGTGGGGGCACGGGAGGTCCATCATTACCAAACCACAGTGGTGATCACGGCAATAATATAGAACTATAACCAAGCAATTAGACTAATGGAAATCGTCCCTATTTCTCCCAGTATGATGCAGCGAGACGCGCTGTGCACCCCGTGGGCCCCCCCTGGAGATGCGGCTGGAGATGTGAAGTGGAGAGGAGGTAATGGCAGGAACCCATTGATCCTCACTGCCACCTGCTATATCGCTCCACGGAGGCCGGGCAGGGAGACAGAGGGCTCCATCTGGGGAGAGATCACACCGACTCCTGCGCTCTCAGGCATATGGATAAGAGCCTCTATCTAGTCTTCCGCTACTTAACCATCTCACATTAGCATATGGCTGGATAGGGGAGAGTAAGGCGCGCATACATAGCCTCTATTACAGTAAGGGCACAGCCGCACCAGGCGCGGGTTTAGTGAGGTTTAACTGAACTCTGAAGCTTTTCGCCACTTTAGTTTATCCAGGTGAGAGCAAAGCCATTCCGACCCAAATGTGCATCTCACTTCCAGGGGAATTACGGGTAGGAGAGGGGACTGGAACCACCGACTGAAAACACTGAAAGGACATGCGACTTCATGGGAGTGACACGGCCGTCCCATATATGAGCTGATTGTTCTAAAGTGAAGAAATGATGCAAGTATGATCAATAGGTGATTGGATTGACAGACACGATGTTATTAACTGAATAATTGAGTCTTTTCAATTTGAGGAGTTTGTCTTTGTCATACTGTCGATCCATTTTTAGCAAATTGACACCATTTTTCATATTTCAGAGGGAGATAATTAATCAAAGCAATTATAAGTTATAACACCGGCGTCCATTCTGTGTAATATTTCCTAAACTGTCACCAAAATCAGTCTGAATGGAGCAAAATCTGTTCTTATCTGCGACCCTGATACAATATCATTAATAAATTGGTTATTTTCACTCTGCTGACTGGGCGAGTGCACGTCTGACCACACTGGATCAATGACGGAGTCGATTCTCCACTGGAATTGAACCTCACAGCAAACACAGCCTGCACGATGACATCATGTGGTTTTGCGTCTCAAAGCTGGAGACGACAGCGAATGAGGACAAAGAACCTCTGCTTCAATATGAACGACACCAGAACCAGACGAATCCTGGCGACAACTCAAAGGTGTGAGTGTGCAGAGGGGAAGTGTGTGTGTGGTGTGTGTGTGTGTGTGTGTGTGTGTGTGTGTGTGTGTGTGTGTGTGTGTGTGTGTGTGTGTGTGTGTGTGTGTGTGTTTGTGTGTGTGGGAGCTGACCTGCCCAGCTGGGGGTCTCCATGTACAGGTAGCGTCTGTCGGGCCGAAGCTGAGTCTCTCAACTGGCTGCTGCTGCCACAGGTGCAAATGAACCCTGCAGGGATCAAAACAAACATCCTGTTAGAACACACACACACACAAACATAAAGGTAGAGGTGATCAGCTTAAAGATGTCTATGAATATTGTTATTTTGTTTTATCTTTATTACATACGTAAGGCAGCCACAACAGAATAAAGCGAGACACTTCATATAAAGTTGAAATAACCATTAAAGTGCGGCAAAACAGAGAGCACAGCTTCAGAGCCAGCAATAAAAGATGCCGCAAACATAAAAACATATAGACGTATGTTATAGGTTTGGCTCCTACGACTCGACTGCAGTTATAGGAGACAGTTGTGTGTCGCTGTTTTTGATGGCGTGCTCAGGCGAAACCTTCAGACCTTCAGACCGACCAATCGCATGAGAGCGCCACGTAGCTTTCAATGCAGCGACGTCGAGACTTCAGCGAGATCATCGACAACAAAGTGGTAGAGAGCGGGAGTCATGGCAACGGGTTTATGATGAAGGCTCGAGACGAAGAACGAGTCTGGATGAACGGAAGCTTGGTCTTTGTCCTGGATTCATTTGCATTTAAGCGTATTTATATCGTAATTTCCACATGCATGTAAACATACTGAGCTCAAACACAATCTCTCTGTGTTTGTGCGGCGTTCCAGCCCATGCATCCTGCACGTATACATTGGAGCGAGCGTAACAGGATCCTTATGCCTTTGTGTGTGAGCATTATCATACCGCCAGTGCTTTTCTGCTGACTTGTGTATCTTCGCAGGGGCCTCAGGTTGGCTGCTGCCCAGAAGCCCAGCCGGTGAACCACAGCGAGAGCGCATTGATTTCATCCCGGCAGAAATCCCTTCTCCCAGTATCCGCCTCCCCGCCCCGCCCCGCACCTGATTAAGCATTTGCAGGGAGCCGTGCCAGCGCAATTTGTCATTTATCAAAAGTAATTAAAAGCAATTTCGTCTCTCTTGTTGATTGGGAATTGACTAATTGTTGAGACTGTGAAAACGGGGGAATAAATAAAACAGGGGAGGATGAATTTTACATAAACTCGGAGGAAAACATAAACGCTATAAAACGAGGGCCAGACATCTGGCTCTGTGATTTCTCTCTACATGATTATGACTGCAAAAAGCGAAACAGTTGTTTAGCACATTCTGATATACAACCCATAGGCGCTAAATAATACATTAGAAACAGCGTATTGACTCGCCGACTTAAAAGGGCCGATTTAACTTCATGTTGTGTGAACACGGGAGTGGAAAACACAAACGCCGGTTGGTTACTTGTTAAAAGCAAATGAAACCCACGTGAGGCGGCAAGGAGAGTTCAGTCGATAAATACAAAACGTCTCGGCGGGGGAGGGGAAGCGCTCAGGTAGACGTCGTAGGGAAAAGAGCCGGGCGCTAAACTCTGCCCACCAGCAGAGGTTACAGCACGTCTGTCCAATGAAACCAAGCAATACCATTTCAACATTATCGGTAACAACCTCTGAATGCACCATTACCTTCTATAAGGGCAGAATGAAATGTCAGAATTGATTTCAGAGGGGAGGGTTGAGATATAAGCGGGCAGCTAAGGTGGCCATTTTGTTACAGCGGCCCCTTCATTTGGTGTCCCTGGATCATTAGGAGACGGCGAGGGGGAAGAGCGGGAAAAACATGAAGGAGACGTGGGCGGTGGCGGTAGCGGTGGCGGCGGCTGCCATCAGGCGCATCCTCCGGTGACAGCGGCGCGGAGGGAAAAACGGTGGAGCTATGAAAACACACTCGCACACACACAAAACAGGGAAATCAAAGAGAGGAGGTTTGGGGGGAGATAAAGCAGTTGGGAACGCCAGAGGAGCCGTTTAAATTTCCCACCACTTTGTAAATAACTTTAGCCGCAGCAAATACCTGGCTTTGCTCTGAGCAGGAGAACATTTCCAGCCAACAATTTCCTCCCCGCCAACAAATGGAGCCAGAGCTTCAGCGAGACGATTTGAATATCCCTTTGAAGACTGCCGATGGACATGCAACGCTATCATTGCCCGGGAACAGGGAAATAATTGGACAACAGTGGGAGAAGTCTTACGTTCACGGCTCTGCTGAGATGGAGCCCCGCTCGGAATCTCTAATTGAACCTCTCACTCTCTCCCCCCTGCCTTTTGTTTACATTCCCATTCATCATGAAAAACTCAATTACTTATGTTCCCTAACATGTATGGTTATTAATGTTCTAATTATGCTTCTCCCTCTAATCTTTCGGCCTCGCAATTTGGGTGATGTATGTCCGTACAACGCGGCGAGTCCCCCAAGAAGTGAAGGCTGAATTAGGAATCCATGTGCAATAACGCGCCTCCTCTGGGGAGCCATCTGACAAGGAGAGGAAACGTGTCATAGTTTGTCTGTACGTACGTGAGGATTCCTGCTGTTGAAACGCCGCCCGACTTTGTGCGACGCGCACTTAAGATGCTGTTTGTGCCGCAAACGTGGGGAGTTGACAAAACCAGCCTCGCCCCCCCCCCCCCGGAAAAAAGCAAACTAGCTTTCATCACATCCTCTTATTCTTCTTAGAAAAGGCTACAGGTGTGACAGCTTTAGAGCGGTGAAATAATGTGTGTGAGAGCCTTGAGGAGCCCCTGTAGAGACTCTGAGAGGGTCCTGTAGTGCCTCTAGCCATGAGTGTTCTTCAAGGCTTTTCCTCAGAGCACTTTTACAAGAGCACAAATTAGGAGTAAGGAATGCCTGTGTCGGCGCGCACGCACGCACGCACACGCACAAACACATTCACACACACACAAACAGGCAGAAACTTGCAAGACAGTGAAGAAACGGAGGGCGTCATAAAGTGTGGAAAATAAGCTCTCACTTTCAAACGTTTACGGCGGCTCAAATATCTGATGATACCTCTCATAGCTTTTAATCTTTAATGTGAAAAATTAATCATCCCATTCATTATTTTAATAGCTGTCATTTTTCTCTCCCCAAAGTGATGATTTATAACCATTAAGCCCTGCGTAGGCTTGTGTGAGAGGGATTTATCGTAATGTTTGCACCAGGTAGCCTCCAACCATATTTCATTACTCTGACAAGCCATTAAAATGCCCTGGTGATTAAACAACAGCTCTGAGGTCAGTGCGTATGGCTGTTTCTGTGCCGGGGCAGGCGGCGGGTGGCGGCGCGGCCGTGCGGGCGGGGGACCTGTAGCCTAACAAAGCCCTTTTCCCTCCCTGCCTCCCTCCAGACTGGCAATCCCACTTATAGATCTCTATCTGTTGTGCTGCGCAAGGGCGACGGGGCGGAGGAGAATAATGTACACGCAGCGAAGCTACAGGGAAATAAAGCTGCGAGTGAGAACGCTTGGCTTTTTATTTCCCCCCCTCGCCCTCAGAGAGTTCACGGCATGATAAGTGTACACTTAACGGAAAAACTCTCAGACTGGCAGAAACTCTCGTATCCTTCAATCTGCAATGTTTACAATGGTGTCCACTCGTTGCGATGGCTGTAATCCAAACTCATCTACCTTCATTTATGCAGGTAGTGATATTCCAAACAACACAGACAGGACATGGGCAGAAACGTGGGCCTCAGTGTGCTATAAATGCTGAAATACTGTGCACACTGAGTGAAAAAATAACCTTTCAGTCCCCAAGTGTTGTGAAAGAGACAAACAACAAAGACTTGACGGAATAGAATTGGTCTAGAATAGACTTTGATCTCTTTACCTTCAACTACAGAGAAGCACACACTAACATCTCCAACGCACACAGACATCAACATGAATTGTGTGTTCTGTATTCTGCAACAGCTCTGTTCTTATTGTCCAGGTACAACAGGGCCCGAGGTGTGTATGTGTGTTAAATGTTTATGTAGACAGGTTACAAAAGTAAACAACTGATCAGAAATGAAGCTTTCAGACCGGTTTGGGACCTTTAGGTTTTTCTCACCCCATGCATTTCTGACGGTCAACTCTGACAATGTTCAACAAATAATCCCTATTCTATTTCAGCATAAAACAAGGAAAAATAATATGTCACATATTCCAAATGCAACGTATAGTGTGTGACAGAATTGCATCCTGGCTGGTACAGGTTATTGTCCTCTGCCTTGGATTTGTTTGATTGTTCAATGCCAGAGGAATGAGGCCGCTCCAGACATAAATCCTCTCATTCTGACTGACCTGAAACCTGAAGTTTAACTTTGATGTTACACACACTGACATTGTCTACATTTGGCCAGCTATCCAATAGAATAAGGCAAACACCCCCGCACACACACACACACACACACACACACAGAGGAAAATAGAAGAACAACAACACACAACACAGAATAGTCAGAAATGCAGAGCACATCGCCACACACTGCTTTCTAACCGCGTTTGAGGTTGAACGGCATGAAGAGACAATGCGGCAATTTCGGGGAGGGGGTGAAATGGACAGATGTCGCTTGAGAAGTCAGAGGCGAAACAGCAGCACACAACACAAAATGGATTCCACTTCAATCCCAGCGGAGGACGAAGCCGAATGAACAGCAGGCCGGGGGATTGGGGAGGATTTACCTCCCCGCCATGTATGTACATGTCTAATATCCTGAGTCCAATGGTCAGGATTGATCACTGATGCCACGTCTGACAATGACTGACAGCGGCTGTAATTGCTATGTTTGCTTTGGGAGGAGAGCAAACTAACACGGTGAGGCGGCCTGAATCAAAAATGGAGGCTTTTTCTAAAAAAAAATATATATATATACAACCGAGCTAAAACACATAAGAGTCCAGGGCCGGACAGTACGTCATGTGCACGCCGTTTGATGGGGTGTGTGTCAATGCTGTAAACAACTTCATAACAAAAAGAAAGCATTGGGCCATATGTAGCGTGACGGCGTTCTTGCTGCCACATGTTGACCCCTGTAAGGTTAGACAGACGCTACGATACACTGCACCACCTTTACGTTTGAGATTTACAGCAAAAATACACAATGAACATCCTCACGCTGTACAAACCAACTTCTGTGCCACGACAGGCTGTGCGAGTGCTTTTCCACTTGGCCGATACAGACACAGAAGAAGAAAGTAGATGTTTAGGACACCGTGCTATCAAAAAGGAAGGGGATTTTAGTTCCTGGTGAGTTGGACGTGCCAAACCAAATGGTCATACTTCCTTGTACGAGCATGGCAGCATAGTAGTAAGTTCAGCCAGAGAAGTGGAGGAAATGGATAGGTTGGGTCTGGGAGAGATCCTCCGCAGGGACGGCCGAAGTGGCGGCCAGGGCAGTAAAGCGGACTGCGACACGGATGGCGGCAGCGAGTTCATAGCAGAAATGGAGAGACGGGCGCTGAAAAACTCCATGTTGTTAACATTTACAACTACTGTTCCTGAGAGAAAAGGTGATCATCAAGAAAATCACCCTCGCAAAAAGCAAAAAGCCCCGACGGAAAATTAGAGCGTATACTGTCGGCCGTGATTTTTACATTAGACTTTTGGTTCCCGGGCGCCGACGCTGGAGCCCAGTGCGAGCCAGTTTTATGACATGATGTTTCACTGTTTCTCTTCTCTCTCTTCCCATCCAACAGTTGTCACGGAGACAAAAAAAGGGACGCATCAGAGGGAAATTTGCATTCTAATGTGTCTAATGTCTGGTATTTGTTGTGTCCCAGATGAAAAGCAAAAGAATTGAAAAAAATAAAAAATTACGGCTAATTTGTAATAGATATCCAAACTCCAAGCATTAAAAAGTTAATTACCGCAGCCCATACAGCAGTGATAAACAGCAGATAACGCCGTTTCTGCAGATGACTGTTGCCTCTGCCAACTAGAAAAATGATGTTTAGTATCCAGCTGTACTTCTGGATACAAGGGGGAAAAAGGTACTTGTAATTCAGAATATTTTTTCTGCAACATAGCAAGTTTTTCATCTATCAGCAAGGCACATTAAATCCCAGCTGGTCAGATGCGAGACTCCTGATGCTCAGCTTTAGACATGAAACAAACCACTGCCGGAATGAAAAGCCGTTTGGAGCTCTGCGGAAAAAATTTGACTCCTACAAAAGTCGATTAAAAATGCATGTAGGCATGAATCGTGGCGGTGGTCATGAGGAGTTTCACCATATTCCTCTTGAACTCTGCATGTACCCGGCTACCACTTCAAAGTGAAATGAAATATTAAGGTTATTATCTAAGCTGGCCCCGATATTATCCAAGCTTAGGTTATATATACAGTATAAGTAGTACAGGGATCATTTTGTTATATAAGCCGGTTTCATTTGTGGATGAGAGGACGCGTTGTAGTTTGCGACCTAAAACAGGAAACCCAATTCATGTATTCACTGCAGTAAACCCAGCAAGATTAATGTAGATTTATTATAGCAGTCATAGATGGATATTGTAAATGTAAATATGTTTATAATTTATGACTGCGGGGAAATAGATCATTTTAATACAGTGAATGTAAGCAGTAGTCCTATTCCTGGCAGAGCCCAGTGCAAACTCAACACAATTTTCTTCATCTTCTGACTAAATCAGTGAATTATTTTCCGCTCCCGACGTAAGGAATCACTGTGAATCTGGCGTAGCCTGGTGTGGATCCCCCGCTTGTTTACCCGGCGGTAACATGGTAAATACTACTGGCTGACATTTGAGGCAGGTTAGTGAGCTCGGAGAGCAAAGTGGAAGTGGAGGCTCAGATGAATTTGTCTGACAAATGCTCCTGGAGTATGTGTTGTCGACTGTGCTTCAGCAAGGCCCTGGACTGGGATTTGAGTCTGACTGAAGCCAAGCAAAGCATGCCAGATCACTAATTGCACAATTTAAAACCAAAGTCCCTGGCAGCTTGTCGTTTGAAACGGAGAGAAGAGCCATTGCTTAATCAGTGAGCTCAACGCAGATCTGTGAGGCTCTCCACCAAGGAACCCCAGACGTACATGGCAGAAGCTCAGTGTCAACAGCCAGAGCAAAAAAAGGAAAATAAGTGGGATTGGCTTGATGCTGCCTTTAGTGAAAATGCAACCTTATGAATACACAGATACGTACACACATAAACACCACATACACACATGCATATTGATGAGCGTGCAACAGCCACGTGCTCATTTAGCAACGGGCATAGAAACGCCCCACGCAGTAAGAAGTGATAGCTGACAGCAATTTGATGTCTGGAGAAAAAAAAAATGTAAATCCATAATAATGCAATAACTTACATTCAGAACTTTACAATCTGTACAACAAAACTAATTAAAATGCAAATCTTGATTGCATTTGTGGATATGAGCTTAACCATGAGATATTTGGCGTTCACTAGCAGGTCTGTGAGCTTTTTGAATGGAGGCTGATGGATCCATGAAACACACACACACACACACACACACACAAACACACACTCCCAAAGCTCCTCTACATGAAGTTTGAGGCCTGCGGTCCTGGCAAGCAAACAACAAATACTTCCAGAATGTAGGAAAGAAAAACAATTAAGTGACCAGGAAATGAAATGGTGAAACTTGACAGCGCGTCACTTCAATGTTGTTCTTTTTCAACAACTTTTGCGTTGCACTCCAGATAATTTGGATTTGAATTTGGACCACAAATCGCACAGTGACCTATTTAACACAAATCCAGAGAGAATTCAGCAAATTCCCCGCACCCCCCCTCCCCCTTTCTGGAATACATATTACTAAATTATGATATTTCAGAAATCCCAGGACCTGTGGGAACGCCGGGTGTGTCTTTTAATATGCAAAACACATTTTCCCCCTCACTCATCAAAAACCCCTATGAAGTTGAATGGTTTTCAGAAAAGGCCTGGAATAAGAAAGACATCCTTCAGTCTTCATAATATATAATAAAATGTTTTATTGTTGATATGACATAAATCTAGCGGGTATAAAAAAATTCTATTTCCTATTATAGCCATGTTCCAGGTCGGGGCAATTCTCCGCTGGCTGTGGGGATGAGCTGTAAACATTATTGCTACTGAGGCCTGCTAATACTTTGGTGAGAACATTAGTGGAGTGCACGAGGCAACACCAGGCTCAACTCGCTAACGAGAATACACGCACGCCATAGGGGGAGACGGCGGCGTGGAGAGGGAAGGGGTGGGGCTGGGGGAATAAAACACACAAACAAACAGACACACACACACACACACACACACACACACACACACACACACACACACACACACACACGTGCAGTGGCACAAAGTCGAGATAGAGAAACTAAGAAAAAAAAAGAAAACGCTGCCCTGAAGTCAATTCCACACTCAAGCAACATCCGTCTCTGATCTGGGAGCGTTCTCGCAGCGACGGCACAACAAGAGTGATGCGGCACTGAGGGCCATGAATTAAAAAGTCAATATGTAAAACCATAGAGGGATGCCATTTTGAAAAAGCGTTCCATCAATGGAAATCATATTAACATGATAAAGGGCAGATTGGGAGGCGAGGGCATTGATTCAGATGCTCCGCGGCCTGCCGTGTCCACCTCAAACATGTTAATGAATCGTGCCGCCAAAACAAAGGCGGGGCGCACGGGGGGGTGAGGGGGGGAGGCAGGGGGGCGAGGTGAACGCGTGCCTCTGTGTACTGAGGGGGAGGACGACAGGGGGTACACGTGGTGTGTGTGTGTGTGTGTGTGTGTGTGTGTGCGTGTGTGTGTGTGTGTGTGATTGAGTGTTTCTCTGTCATGAAAAGTGTGTGTCAGAGAGTGTGTTCCATTGCAAGTCGGGAGTGGATCCAATCAGAACGAAGTCCCGGAAAGAGAGAGAGAGAGAGAGAGAGAGAGAGAGAGAGAGAGAGAGAGAGAGAGAGAGAGAGAGAGAGAGAGATGAAGTGCTATAATGCCACCCAGAGACCCAGAGAGAGGGAGAGCAGAGAAGGCAGGGGATACACCCCCCTGTTGACCATGACTACACACACATAGCCTTTGGGAGGAAGCATCCGAGGCTTCAGAAACACACACACACACACACACACACACACACACACACACACACACACACACACACACACACACACACAAATAAAGAGAGGGAGGGGGAGAGAGGGAGAGTGACATGAAAGCAACAAGGCAGTGCTGCTCGGCCACACAGATGAATTTCTTATCAAAGACAAACGCGTCGCACATCGACTGCAAGGTTGCGACACGCAGACAGCCGGGCCTTTATCAATTCACCTTCAATTAGCCGTCCTTGGCACTGCCTGACCGTCAACCCGACGGGACCCCTGAGCGCGAGCGCATTCAAAAGAGGAAGGAGGATCAGCTCGAGTCATCTTTGGTGGAAATTCACTTAAAATGTGTGTCAACGCTTCAAAGAACAACAACAACAACAAAACCAATACGCACAATCATTTCTGTTGCAGCATGAAGGCGAAGGATTATTTTCAATGCTGAAGAAGAAAGGGAGAGAGAGCGAGAGAGAGAGAGGGAGAGAGCAAGAGAGAGGGGGAGTCTGATGGCACAGCACCTTTGTTAAATATGAACTAATTAAGTGGAAAAATGAAAGTGTTTCATCTTCATTAGTATCAGACAATAGGACTATGAAACATAATTGAGAGTAGTTCCACTTTAATAGAATGAACAGAAGTCATTTGGTATTGAAATGTGCGGGTGATTTAGCCAAAAGAAAGTGTATTATTAGATTTAATAGAAAACCTACACATGATCAATGCCGGGAGCACAGGTGGTAGTTTGTCTCGGCTTCTTCCCAATGATTAGGCCGACGGAATAATGGCCAGCCAGATCCACGCTGCTCCCCCCTGCATTGATTACCAGCCCGGCCCATTTTTCATGAAGTGGAGCGTCGGCCGCGCGCCATTTATTAAGCCTTTACGCCAGTGACATAACAACTGTCGGGCGACATTACGCAGGCCGGATTGGGGCGGAGCGGGGGGGGGGGGGCGTGGACGAGGACGGGGGGGACGGGGGGGGAGCGGTGGCGAGGGTGTGGACGGCGATGAAATGGTAATGGACGGCGCCTTTAGGTTTGACACGCGGCGTGATGACGGGAATGCATGTTACTTACACCTCAAATCAACACGGTCTGGATGCTGCCTTTACTCTGCTTAAGCCCCGCCTCCCTCCCTGCTCAGTGGATCATCATCATCTGTTTACATAATAATAACTGTCATGCTTGTGCTGTCATATTCCCATTAAGAGCAAGTTACAATTCCCACTAAAGTAACCTGGGAAGCGGCGGCGGGGTGACATTTAATGGTTACACAAGGTGTGAAGTACTGGGATGTGAGCACAACGCAGAGGAGGCCACGTGGATGCACAGCGGCCCGGGGATTGGATCTCAGCATGTGCCTAACGCATCCGGATAACGAAAAAACTTCTGTGGTAATGCGAGAGGTAAGAAGAGTCCTGGCATTAGCATGTGACCTCATTATCAGCGTCTGGATAATGAGGACGGGCGTTAATGCGAGCCACCGAGCCGCTTTGACAGCTCCGCACGAAAAGTTCTGAAGAATTGAACCCAAACCCCCCTCTTCCCTCTCCCACCCCGCTGCCAAAAGAGCGCGGCGGCAAAAGCGACATGGTCATTTTCTTTAAAAACATGAGCGCATCACAGGGCTGAGCCGCATTGAGGCGGGCGTCTTGCGAGACAGTGGGTCTTTATCACTTCAAAGGCCGACATCCCCGCGGCGTCTCGGGGAAGCCGTGACTGGCACTCCTGCAGCCCCTCTTTTCTGCTGCATTTGTCCAATCTTAGAAAGCCCAGAGTCAGGAAACACAAGGTCTTTTCAAAGTTAGTCAACAGGCCTTTGAAGCTCGGCCAACAGAGTCAGCAACCCAGCGACAAGGTGCCGAGCCATTATCATTCAATAGACAGCCGGGATTTTGCATATTTAACAGGAAATTTCACTTTGCTTTTTTTGACACGGGGCATTATGCATCCTCTGTACATAAAACCCATCAGCACCTCGCCAATTTTGTTTGTGCTTTTTTTCCCATTTCACTGGGGGAATGTGTTTCCCTTGCAATGCATACTACATTCAAAACATGTGGCGGAATTAAATTATATGTTTGTTTGGACAAACAAATTGGTCGGCGGGTTCAAGGTAAACCTTTTTTGCCTGCTTTATTTATTTGTTTTCGCCGAGGCCTGCGTGTTTTAGTGTTGATTTAAAAAAGGTTATAAAAAAGAAAACGCAAATTGTGACGCGTGTTATCTGGGCTTGTTTGTGGGATGAATGAGGTTACAAACTGTCACATGAAGATTATTTCCTCGTATAGAAAAGGCCTAAATAAGGTGATGTTTCAAACGCTAAGATTTGATTTTAAAAGGGGACTTCAGCGCTAAAATGCGGCCGTAAGCATTATTATTTAAATCAGCGGCGTACTATACAATGCAGCGATGAGGGGGTTCGAGTTTCTGTTCATCGGGTTTGGTAGCGTTTCCTCTGAAACAAAGAGCAAAAAGCTTGTTTCAAGACTCACAGATTTCCAGCCATAATGGGACATTTCCATTGTGCCAGAGCAGAAACCAATTTGTCCACCCACACTGGCAGAAGATAGATGATAACATTATTTTGAGTGAGAGATGCGCACACTCATAGGCGCGCAGCAATGCTCATTAAGTAGTGGGACGGCGAGAGATGAGTAGCCATACGACTTCATCTGAATATCTAACAGCGGAAGCATCTGTGTGCTGAATCTCCCTTTAAAACAAATATATTATTTAATACTCCACGGAATAAAGCCAACAGCAAATTCTGCCCGTGTAAACACACTGTTGGCATTTGTTGTTTGGACGTCAGGACACCATCTTGTCTCTGCGGCGCCTTCACAAAGCGTCGGTGTCCCTCGGCAGTGTAGCAGTTATTGTGATCGCTGTATTCCCGCCTGTTGGGAGTCGATCCGATGACCCGACACCGGCGTTCCCATTCCTAATGAGACGGCGGCGAGCGCCCGCCACATCTGCCGGCCTGTCAGCTGCCTGTCCCTCATCCCCCCCACACGGTAGAATAAAGCGGGGAGAGCACCCAGCGAATCCCTCAGCCACCCATAAGGGCGGCTTCGTCGCGCGGGGGTCCTGTGGCGAGCTGCTAATGATCCATATGATGGCCTGGGCCAGCCATTGTTTGGGCTACATTACCCAGAGAGGGACAAACAATCGTTCGCAGTGTCACTTGATAATGGCCCAAAAAGCAAATCTCACAGACCTTCATTCTTCACAAGGGTAATTAATTCGGTGTTGTGCTGCGATGGTTGGCCTCTTCCTGCTCCTCCCGCGCTGCCCCCACTATACTCTCCCAAAGATTTCCAATTGTTTTGCAGAGACAATGGTTTCAGAAGGCAGTAAAAGAGCATTGATCTGAGGGCTATTTGCAAATACCCGTCTCCATACGGCGAAATGCATCTTAGTGTGTTGCGTTAAGCAATTCCACATTTTAATGGGTGGACTATTGATGGTTGATGCCAAAAGAGTATGGTATTGACGCGCTCAAACACATCCACAATGAGGTCTGGAGGGGATCGCACCAGCTCAGCACAATAAATAAAGAAGGGGGCATCAAAGTGAGGAGGAGGGATTGCGTAACGCTGTAGAGCACTCATAAAAAAGTTACTGTAATGTGTGTCATGATTGACTTTTATGATCAATGCCGCTGTAGATGCTAAAGTACGCGGCGGTCCCAATAAGCAGGTCCGATCCATACCTCTTGAGCCGGGGCCTACGTAGTAATTACAATTGCCGATTAGCTACATGTGCATTATTGGATGTAATTAGGTGTTGATTAAAATTGGAACATTACTTGCCACAGCTTTCGACGGGAGTGATAATAGCCAGGGCCAGAGATTGGACTTATACATCTACAATCGTTATTTTGAAAGGGACGGGGCGGCTACGGGTGCGGAAAGCATCTGCTCGCCGTTTTTGGATTACCAATAAATCCCACGCAAACCGAGAGAAATGAATGATCTTTCGACAAAATACAGACAGGACGAGACAAGACAAATGTCTGTGCTTACACCAAATGTTCCCAGATACGAAACAATCCAACCGCACCAATAAAGCAATCAATGCTAACCTAATCTGCCCAGCCTCAGCGGCACTTGCTCGCCATTTCTTAGCCCCAAAATGAAGAGGAAAAGAGAGCCTGAGAGGCATAAATAAATAAACCTCAAACCACTCCTGTTCTCCTCCTGCCGCCGCTGAGGACGGACGGAGGGGGGACGGGGGGACGGGGGGACGAGGGCACATCCACAGTCCATAAAGCTCATTTTTGGGGGCAGGAGTGCGGCGTTCTTCAAGCTCCGAGGCGAATTACAAACGCAGTCGCTTTAAGATTTGGTTAAAGGAGAGAGAGAGGGAAAGGGAGAGAGAGACAGAGGGAGGAAGAAGTAAAAAGAGGCGAGGGAGAGGAGGCTGTGGATGAGTCATCTCTGTCGGTCTGGATGCCCACTCCTTTTGCACAGGGGGCCGTCAGGGTGGGGTGGGCCGGGCTGGGTGTCTCTGAGGGGGGGCCGGGGCAGAGGGGAAGTGGCCTTGGCAAAGGTACTTTATGGGGAATAAGCTGGACGCCGTGTCTCAAACTGGGACACTCCAGTGGGTAAAGCCTGCCTTCAAAAAGAACCCCCCCCCCCCCCCCCCCCCCCTCCATCCTACGCCCCTGTCGCTGCGACTCTTCATACCTCCATCCAAGCAGAACTAAGGGTGCTGCTCACCAAGATACAATAGGGACAAAATCACTCTTCACACTTCCACACACACACACACACAATCTCATCCCCTGCATACCCTGTGAGAGTGTGTGTGTGTGAGCGTGCGAGCCAGCGAGCGTACGTACGTACGTACAGTACAGTACAGACAGAGACACACACAAACACACACTTGCACGGGGCACGCCGAGCGCACACACACACACACACACAAACACACGCACGCAGGCAGGCACAAGACTGCTCTCTTCTGGCGGCGGCGCACGGCTGCATGGCCTCTCGTCCTCACACACACAGAGAGCAGAAGTCTGTGCTGGATGTTGCACAGATGCAGTTATAATTTCACTAATGCTCGCTCAAATGTCAATGGGGTCCGGCGACAAAGGAGTCTTAATCCCTCATATGAATTTAGCGCCCCAAAGGCAGGGGGGAGAGGTGGTGCGTGTCAGTGTGTGTGTGTGTGCATGAGGGGGCATACATTACACACGGCTCGTCTCTGGCTTTAATGGGAGCGTTCGGTGAATTCAGCTGATATTTAAATCAGCGAAACAGAGGGGAGGGAAAGGACGAGAATGATGAGCTGGTCGAACTATTGAACTTTCCCTTCCTGTCCTTCCTTTTCTTTTTTTCTTTTCTTCCCTCATACACGTCCCCCCGGTTAGGAACGGCGTAACCTTCAGCGAGGTAACGTGTTTAAGAAGCCAAAAGAGATAAAAAACACACGAGCCACAGAGAGAGAGAGAGAGCGAGCGAGAGAGAGAGGGGCGACGTCGCACTTTCACTCTGTTTACCGAAAAGGCGACACCGCCGTCACTCCTCCCTCCGTGCCCCCCAGCCCCCCACCCCCACCCTCAGGAGGAGATGGATCAAACGGTGGAACAATAAGACTGCAGAACTTGAACTTACAACTGTTCATGCCTGTAGAGATCCTGCACCTGGGTCTGGACCGAGCCGCTGCAGCTCCAGGGAGCCACCAGGTCCCATTCTTCTCTCTGATCCATTAAAAACAAACCTGCTCGCCCCGGCTAATAGAATGTATACATCAGGCCCCAACGCACTCTTGCACTGCAGTTCTTTCTCTCTTTTTTTTATGAAGACTATTTGATCCCGGCGTAGATGATGATACATTTTTACGAGGTCGACTTTCCACCGGTGATGTTACTGTTATGTCTGGTGACTGGAATTGAGCTATTATGCTTTTTTCCCATTACAAATGCAATTATTGTGGCATTATGGAGTAATATTAAGAGAGAATACCGTCTCCAACATGTGATATAAGCAGAGGGGGCGGACAGGAGCGCGACGTGTGCACTTCACTGACATCATTACTTCGACAATAACAGGATCGGAGTATTGTTAGGTAAACAAACAAACGATGGCATTCTGTGCTTCAACCCTGAAATCTGACCTATTTAGACCTCTGAGATGAGTCCAAACACACTTCAATACACACAACTACACACAGCCTGAACCCTCAACACGCCCAAAATGTATATCAATCGAAATTTCTCCTTTTCATACAGCTACAACTACTGCTTTGTTGTAAATAGCCGGCGTTCTGGAGCCTGTATGTGTAGGAACAGATAATCGGAACATAATGATGATGTAGTTTCTAACAGACATAATGCAGCCCACAGGAGAATGTTTGCCTTCTTCTCTGCTAAAACAGGACCATGAAATTGTGTAAAGTGGGCGTTTTTCCTCCACAAATGAGGGCCGTAAAACCTAAAGAACACACTCCCCCCCCCCCCCCCCCGCTAATGACTCACTTATTGATGAGTGATTGGATGTTTTACGGCTGTGGGATGGATTTGCGGTCCCAAACTGGGGCGGGGGTTGGAGGGGCAGGGGGGGGGGGCTGAATCGCTGGGGTCTAAGCGATGACCTCACGTACAAGAGAGGACGAGCGCCGTCTCTCATCTGAAGGGACGGCTCGGCCTCGGCTCCTGCAAGTTTCGCCGCCGATAATTACTTGACTTGGTGTCATAATCAAATCTCTCTAATAACGGGAACGATTCAGAGATTGGCTGCCGTAATCAAATTAGCCCAAAGTCTTTTTGGATTTTCAATTATCTCCCGTCGTCGTCGTCGGAGCACTTTATCCGGGGCACTGGCTCGGGCTCTGACTCGGAGCGCCGCGCTGCACCGGGGGGCTGACAGCAGCAGTCTCACAATTACAATGAGGCCAGGCTAATGTGATGACAAGCTCGCCTGCCTCCCTTACTTAGCCTTTCATTTTGTGCCGGGTCCTCCCCGCTGTACACGCTCTTATCATCGCCACCATGTACCTGCGCCGCGGCGAGCAGGGCCCCAAACACCCCCCCGCTCCCTCCCTCCTCCTCTCCCGCTCCCTCTGCCTCTGTGTACGGCCTCTTTATGTGGAGGGCGAGCGGCGTTTAGGACGTTGGCCCCCACATTTTCCCCCCGCTTTGAAAACCTCGGCTTTGTTAAACGGGATGCGGCGCCGTTCTGCTCGTACAATCAGAGCTGCTCACCACAACCGCGCTCCCTTATTGTTGCCCAGCGGTAGGGAAGCGCGGTCGCAAATGGCAGCAAGCAAAGGGCCAAACAGGAGCAGTGAACAGCCGGGAATGTTGAATTATGACTACAGCAGAGGTGGTTGGGCTTTTTACATGAAGAGAAATGGAATAGAGGGAGGAGAAAATGAAAACTGTTGGGAGTGAGAAGAAATGCAGCTTCGGATTCGGGAGAGTCAACAAACACAAGCGTGATTCCAGATATTTAACTTATAGAAAATCACCATTATGTGCCACAATGACTCTAGATCCTGCTTAAAGGCGCCTTTACATTTTATTTGAGTTTTGTTTAAGTCGGATTTGCTACATTTTCAGCAAACTCCTCAAACGTGAGCATGAATCATAATGAAATGAAAGTCGCTGAAGCTGTTGAGTTGCGTTCGAAGACCGCAGGTGATATGAAAGCTCATCTGGTGTCACATTAACAAGGAATACGGCTCTGTGGGAGACACCTCAAAGCAGGAGACCTTAAGGTGCTGGGATCAGGCGGCACAATGAGACAGAATGCGTTGTTACGGATGCAAAAATGAGAGAACTAAGGTACAAAACATCTGTGTGTGAAGGCCAACAGGAGTGAAATGCTTCTTCAGTTAGAAACTTAAATATTTGAGTTGAGCCCCTCTGCATGATTCTGCATGAATCCATGTTAAATCACACGAGGCCTCGTCGTTTCCGCGTCTCCCCGCCTCGTCACGCAGCGCAGGGAACCCACTTCACTTTCTGGTGTTGACGTCTTGCTTAAGGGCAAAAAGCAGATATTTCTAATCGAACTTATTTATTCTCGCTGCCTCCCCGCCAGTCTGAGGCCTCAACCAGCCACTTCTGCTTATTAAAGGTGCTTCGAGAAATCTTTGGCTTCTGGCATTTGCCGGAATTGTATAATGAATGATAATAGATTTCCATAATTTACCGCCTTGCATTTTAATGACCCTGAAATAAAAAGAAATAAGCACAGAAATCTGACTCTTGTAGAAAGCTAATTACACCGCATAAATGTCCTCCCTGTGTTTCCACCCGCTGAAGTGATTACTCGCCACTTTTGAGGATATTTCCTTCAATATTCCCGATTTGAATATTATTCCATAATCAACACAACACGTCGGCGCTTGTCTGTGTTTACATCGCTGATTTGCATTCAAATGGTGTTTCCTCTTTTGCTCGCTCCTCCGCCTGCGTGTTGAAATGCAGACGCTCCAGTGGAAGCCCGTGAAGAAGAAGAAGAAAAAAGAGAAGAAGGAGAAGGAGAAGAAGAAGGCTGAGCACTGAGCCTACTGCGGGAATAAATAAACACTTTATCAGCGCGCCGAAGAGAGGGAAACTTATGTAAGGGGGAGGAGCAAGACCCAAAAGGAGGGAAAAAGACTCCATTGTCCTCCTTCGAATGAGCAGTGTGAGAAGTGATAATTAACCGGTAATTAATTTGGCGGTCTTTATCTCAGAGCAGTGTGTGTGCTCGGCGAAAGATTAGGCAAGCTTTTTTAATAAGCGCCGTACAGTTTGATTCTGCCTATTTCCGCCCCGCAACAAATAAGCTCCTGTTTGTTTATTCCAGACAGGCAGCTGAGTGTCGCTGATACATTCACGGCGAAGGATTCAGAGGATTTCTCTGGGTTTATTCGCCGGCTACTGCGTCCGAGCCCGAGGCCCCGGGAAAGCCTTCAAGGTGCCGAGACGCTCTGAGAGCCGCGCGACACAAACAAGCAAATCATCCGCGGCGGCGGCGTGTTTTACCGTACGTGTGTTAGCCCGGCAATTATGTTGATTTACAGGAAATGCTGCCATGATAGAAACGCCTGTGCAGGGGATGGAATCATATATTTAACTGGGCTTTTTATAGAAACTGTCAAGAATACTTGGAATGGAAAAGATGGCCTATACCTTACAGGAATACAGGACAGATGTGCTAACTGTAATCATACTGTCTTAGGCAAACGATTAGTGAGTAATGTTTAGGTGCATTTCTACATTGGTGCTCAATAGAGAAGAGAAGAGAAAGTGACTAAATAAAGTCTGAGTCCATCTGAAATCTGCACCCTGCACGTAAATCAAATACAATAAAGACGTCAACAAAGATAGAATCGCAATGTTGCCACCGATCCCACAATGTATAAGGCCTTGCATCGTTTGATTCTGTACATTCAGATTGCTTCATACTCAGATAAAGGGATGTAAACACGCGTTCATCCCTAAATGTAAAATTTGTCGTGAGATATGAACGAGTGTGTGATCTGTGACAGGTAAACAAACGGCATGAACAGCCTGCTTCCCTCCTTCACTTCCATGCCTCTCACATGCTGGAGGGTTTGTTGTTGAGCGCCGCGCCGGAGCAAAACCAGAGCACTGCTGCCATCTACTGGCCTACAAGCAGAGCGGAGCGGAGCAGAGCAGAGCAGAGCAGAGCAGAGCAGAGCAGAGCAGAGCAGAGCAGAGCGGCGTTGGGAAGGACGGCCTGGCCTGCCTCCCTGCCTGCCTGCCAGCATGCTGCCATAAACAAATTTATGATACACCTTCAGAGGTGTGTAAACAAACAGCATGTTAACATTGGACTGCGGCGAGATCGCTTTACCTTATTTAATTAACAGCCACACCAGGTTCCTCTTAATCAAATGGATTATTCATTGGAGCGTATCGCCAATCAATATCATCTAAATCTCTGAATAAGTTTACAACCGCTCAGACGGAGAGGGCCGCCCTGCATTGTTGTGTTATGAAGCCCCCCCCCCTCTGTAAGATGAATGATGGTATTTGTTTCAACTGCAACGCTGCAATCCCGTCCTTATCCACCAGATGTCCCCGCACAGACGGAAATGCAGTGGACGAGCTCCATTCCCTCTGTCCTCAGCCGACCCCAGGCCAAAACCGAAACAACACCCAGCATCTCCCCCCCCACCCCCATTACACCCACACCCCCACCACCTGCCTACACCTATCCCTCCCTCTGCTCTCACACACACCCAGAGAGAGAGAGAGAGATGAAGAGAGAGAGAGAATGGAAGAGAGCTGAAGAGAGAGCTGACGAGAGAGAGATGGAGAGAGAGAGAGAGAGAGAGAGAGAGAGAGAGAGAGAGAGAGAGATGTTCACAGACTTCATGTCGCCTCACCGAGGAAATAAATTCAGTCACAGCCAGTAGTTTAACAGCGAGTGGGAAGCAGAAGTTACCTCCGAGAGGGGATTTTACAGCAGAAACCTACGGGAAAACTCTCCGCCGGTTTATTTATAGCGGCGGGGCGAGATTGTGATGGCGACGCGGCGAGGAGCCATGTCCAAAATGTCACACAAAACCCACGGCACATTCCTGCTGCATGTCCTTCACTGGATGACCTAAATCAATTGTCAGCCCACGCAACGGGGTGAGTGCCCCCTACTGGAGCTTGACCTTAACACTCCTGTCTTCTGTTCAAAAGGCCTCGACGCACAGGGCACACACACACACACACACACACAAAGAGAGAGACAGAGAGAAGGAGAGAGAGAGAGAAAAAAGATTAAATTAGACTGCTCGCAAACACAGCCAGTCAGTGAATAATGAATAGGAGATGAACACCACTCTAAACAATGGGGGCCCCGGTGGCCATTCTGCAGCTGTTTGGATGGCTCCCAGCATGCAGTTCACTCCTGGGCAGTCGGCGCCTTTATACCCTCTAATACAGTAACACGCAGAGGGCCGCACCTGCTGCCCCCCCCCCCCTCTCACGCCGCGCTGGGCCCTCCGACAGCAGCGACGCCACACGGGCCAATAAAAGAAATATGAGCGCCGATGTCGCGGGAGGGCAAACACGCACACACACACGCGCACGCGCACACACACACACACACACACACACAACTCCCCTCTGTCTATTCCCACTCACTCTATGAGGGACGAGGATATACGAGCGCACAAAACCCCGGCTCTATTTGTCTCTACTGCCCCACCCCCCCTCTGTTCCCCCTGCACTCGCTCTTCATCTCCCCACGGCAGAACTGACTAAAAGTAATTATACATGTTTAATAACTTCAAGGACTATAAAAACCGCTGTCGGGGGGCGAGGAGGTCCAGTTTAACGACGGTGATAAAAATGAGGGTAAGAGGGAGGGGACGGGATAGGAGGGGTGTGTGAGAGTGTGTGTGTGTGACAGTAAGAGAATGGGCTTCTCGAGCGGAATCGAGGCCTCGGGGAAATATCCTGGGAATTGCGCCGCAGGAAAGTAGTTCAGGCCCGTCTTGGTTTTCAACAGTGAGCGTAAACTGGATTGGCATTAGAATAGCTGCGTGGCTCGTCGTCACAGCTCGGGGTCCGCCGCCGTAACCGGTAAAAGCCTGGAATCTAGACGCCGCCGCCGCGCCCGCGACTCCTCGGCGGAGTCTTTAAAAGTCAAACACGACGACGGAGATGAGGGGAAAAGCCGTTTCAAAGGCGGCGGAGTGAAGCAAATCTCTCGCAGCTTGCATCCTGATGGAGTCAGACACCCGCCGGCCGGGCTGGCATTACTTTGAATTCTGGGAGTGTGGGATCGGGGAGAAAAAAAGGGCTACGCCGCCTGCGTCTGTTTGAGAAGGCGGCGGCGGGCGGCGGCGAGAGGAGAGATCGGGCTTTTGCTAGAGACGGCGAGTGATCCCGGGGTTACTTCGGAATATCTGTGTCTGCCCGCTCCGACTGACTGCAGGTTCTGCTTATTTGGTGTGCAGCACAGCATGAAAATCCCCTCCGAATAACCCGGGCCGGCTCGTTCCCACAGCAGCTCGGGCGGCGGCGAGGCTCGATGTGTTTTGGGTGAAGGAAACACGTCTTGCACCACGTAGCTCATCTTCTTTACTGACCTTGGCTGAGTTAAAGTCTTTGCTTTCATTTTGTTTTCCTTGTAACCTCTTGATCATTGAATTATTGGAAAAAGGGGGGAAGACTTTTTCTCGGCGCCGGGCCTAAACGTGCTGCGGCATCCCTTTCGGGTTGGATGTTGAGAGGAACAGAATGTTCTGGGTTCACAGAGCTGGTGCTCCGCGTCGCCTCGGGGCTCGGCGGTTTGGCCGTTACGTATTCTCTCCCAACTTCCTGACCTTGTCCAGGTTCAGGTGAACGCGGCAAAGGTTCAGCCGAACCCAGATGCCCGGCAGGCTGTTTTGGCCCGGGCTGTGCGGAGGCGCCCGCTGCCCCGCTGAGGGTGTGGGCGAGGAGTGTGAGGAACGCTGGGAGGAAGAGGAGGAGGAGAGGACATTCCTTGGCCTCAGGTGAAGCCAGGCACAGTGCCGCAGCGCTGGACACACACTGAGAGGAGGAATATATAAACACACTAAGCCGCAAGATCTACTTGCAGGCGCTCACACACAGCAGACACATGCACGGGTGTGAATATGCGCACACACACACACACACGTACACACACAAAACAAAGCAAGCTTGGATGTACCCACACACACCATATTTATTACACAGAATGTAAACAAAATGTGAATAAAGCACCCACATCCTCCGCCCAGGTATCACTACACCAATATGTGCGTACATTCAGTATACATATCACAAATACAACACCGACACACTGCAGGGGATTACAGCACGCGCGCACACACACACACACACACGCGCCGCCATCCTCCTGCTGCCACTTCCGGCGACGGCGGCCAAGTCCTGGCGGCCCCCCCGGCTCTGCCAGGGATCAGGCCTGTACGGCTGCCAAACACAGAGCGCCAGGACCATACTGTCCCCTCGTACAACAGCCCACTCTGCTCCACCGGCAGCAGCAGCGGCGCCACAAAAGGACGTGGGAAGAGGCGGCGTGGCAGGCGTTCCCCGGGATCGGAGGACGGATCTGCGACAAAATACCTCGGCGGAAGACACGAGTCGGGTTCAGACCAGAGCCCGGAGGTGCAAAGTGAGGCACGGGGGCTCCGGTGCGGCACGTTAAAGCCTCTGAAACAGACGCCGGGCTGCCGAGGGACCAGCCGCCGTTTCTGCTTCTTCTACCGTTGTTGAAAACGCTAACAGAATTGTGCCATTCCCACATGCGATTCTGAGTTATTTGGATGTATAAACAGGAGGGGAGCGCTCCGGACGGGCCCGGTGGCGTAGCGGGGTAATTACAGTAATCCTGCCAGTGTGGTGATCAGTGTCACAAACATGCAGGTGTGTGAGCTAAACGTCTGGCAGCAACATTGAACGAGAAAGCAGATCAGACCGGTCGTCCTGGCAGTTAGGGAGCGTGGTGAAAGTGCAGCCTCCAACACAGGTGGAGACTGTATTTATAGCCTCCAAATCTGTTCATGTTTAAAATAGAAACAGAGGCTTTTGTTTAACCCACGACCAGGGCGACCCCTCCTCCCCCCCCCCCTGCTGAGAAACCACAATAACATAAATCATAATTGTAATGGTAATCCCAATATGTGTCGCAATAATCGCAATTCAATTTTTTTTCAACAATTCATCCAGGCCTGCCATCGACCTCCCGACTGGACCAGATCAGATATTTAATAAAAGGCCAGCCCATTATTCCAGCATCTCACACACACACATGCGCGCACACACACACACACGGGCCTGCAGAGTGACAGAGGAGAGGGATCTGTGGAGGAGACGTGGCTTTGGCCTCAGTAGATTGCTTCGCCTCCAGAGCCACGGGAGACTCGGCTCTGGCTGGCTGAGGGTTTGCTCCATTTTGGCAACCGGCGGGCTAAGCTGGACTTGCGCATGTGTGTGTGTGTGCGTGTGTGTGTGTGTGTGTGTGTGTGTGCGTGTGTGTGTGAGTGTGTGTGTGCGTGTGTGCGTGTGTGCGTGTGTGTATGTGTGTGTGTGTGTGTGTGAGAGGTAGGAAGAGGTGATGATGTTTGCAAGGCAGTAAAGCCAACGGCGGTGTCACGAGATCCATCAGGACTTATTATCGCCCCGGCCGATGGTATCATCTACACGCGTAGTCGTTCTGTCCCCGGATGACAGCCTCTTATTTTCCCGGTGTGAGCGCTGATAGAAATGAGAGGCTGTTGCTGTTGCCGCCGCCAGAGCCGGCGGGGGGGCGGCACCGGCGGCGGCAAACGACCGGGGCACCATCATGAGACACACGCAGTAAAGACGCACGCCTACCTGTCTGGTGGCGGTGACCTTCCTGACTTTACGGGGCCCGTTTTCAGAGAGCTTTGGAGGGGGGGAGGGGGTGGGGGAGAGGGGGGAGGGGGAGGGGCGGCGTCTACTGGATAGGCCTGGATCGCCGCCGTGCCAGAGCGACAGACAAGTCCAATCACAGCTCCGTTCAGACAAAAAAAACCCGGGAACAATGGAATAATTGGAGTCTATAATGTGCTGCCATGTAAAACAACCTTTGGGCTAATTGTTCCCAATTAGGTGTGTGACACAAAAGGAGGCTGACAAGCACACAGGTGCCTGTCTAGCGGCCCGTCTCTCTCTCTCTGTTTCTCTCTCTCTCTCTCTCTCTCTCTCTGTCTGAGGCGAAACGTCAGCCGTTGCATCCGAGCCACAGCGCCTTCGGTCGGCACGTCGTGTCTACACACACACACACGTCAAACCCAAACCAAGCGGCGTAGAACAGGGAGAGAAAGGCGGACGCAGCCGATGATGAAACGCAAAGGAAGAAGAACGAGTTAGGGGCGACAGAGAGGATGTGTTATGCTCTTCATCATCATCACCATCTCTCTCTCTCCCTCTCTCTCTCTTTCTTCGTTTTTATAGCAGAATAGTGAATTATTCAGCACGTTAACCCAACTCTCACTGGAACGGCGACGTAATATCAGCAATGTGTCAGACGTTTAAGGCTGGAGGGCTTCGTGGATGTTCGTGTGGAAGTGCAGGGCGGAGAGTTAAAGCCGCTTTGTTCTGCCCGGTCCAGCGTTCAGTCAACGCTGTCTGTCTCTACGGTGAGACGAGCTGTAACTACGCCAACCGTATATCTGCCGGAGAAAGAGAGAGGATGTTTGATTTGATGTGCAGCTTTATTAATTTATTGGATTGTTGAATATTGTTTATACGCAGGATTCACGCAGGTATTTGTTTTACTGCAGATGTGTCATTATCTTCCTTTTTTATGCGTTTGTTTGCAAGCCTACTGACATAAATGGAATTGATGGAAAATACTAAAAGCAAATACTACTTTAACGCTGCTGCATATTAGAACTTCACACACAGTAACGATGATTCAAAACCTTTCCTTTAGGACCCATGAAAGAAATCATGTTGATAGCAAAACAAATTTCCGTACTGTCTCTTTAAGACCTCCTCCCAAATTCATTGCTCCGTTGTGATTGGTCGGCCCGGCTCACCGGCCTTGTGTTTCGCCGGGGAAAAAATCAAACGCAGGAAGAACAAAGACCCATCCGGAACCTTTTGGGTTTTTGTCTTGATATTCAACACACACTTCTTATTATATTACGCAATCAAAAAATGAAGAAAAAGCCCAGGTTCGGCAGAGATCAGTAGAATTCCCCCTCTGCAGATTACAACCTCCAGCCTCTCTTGATTTGTAATACTGACTTGACGCGACGAGACCGTCCTGTTTGAATGCGGCTCGGTGGAAACAGAACGCCGGCATTCGTCACGTAAGCCGAAATACAAAATGAAGGCTGACACGCGAATGATTCCGTCTCGATCGGCCATATTTCACAGGAGGCCTTCTAATATGAGAGCTGACATTTAAATGAACATTCTCATCTATGGGAAGGCTCTAATTTGATCAAGGCAAAAAAAAATAAAAAATCTAAAAAGAGGATTCTGAAATGCAACCTCAAACCTACCCGACCACACACACACACACACATTCTGTCTCCCTCACACGCACACACACACACACACACACACACACTCTGTCTCTCTCTCTCACACGCACACACACACAGACACACACACATACACACACACATTCTATCTCTCTCTCTCACACACAAACACAGTGACGTGCATCCCCTCCCCTGTACATCTGTCACCTTCCATGAAAGCAGACCTCCTGGTGACCTGGCCTCCATAAAGACAAGTCGCTGCTCACTGATTCACCGCGGGCTGCCTGCATCTGAGCCTCATCCGCCACCGAGGCGACTTTCATCCAGCATGGCTGCAGGCAGCGGGGAGCGCAACAATACAACGGCTTCAGAGAGACGCGTGACGGCAGACACACGAGTACACACAGATACCGGGTGAACAAAAGACTTTCCGAGGCAGCGGCGGCGGCGGCACAAACCCCAGATAGAAATCTTCCCATCCCGCAAAATGCATCGAGGCAGACTTCCCAAAGGTGTGTTTGTATTTCAAGTGGAGGCAAAAAGGTGGAGGGGAATTTCCTTCTGTTGATTTCCCTCTAATGACTCTCTCTCGCTTATTGTCCCCCCCAAACGAGCAAACCTCACAGGGCGATGATGAAATCTCCCGACACGGGCAAAAAAAATGATGCAAGCAGCCGAGCGGAGAGGAGTGACGGGGCGACTTAAGGCGTAAAGTCACTCCAAGCTCAAATCAGTCGGACGTGGAAACAGAGGAAAGGAAAAAAAGGTAAAATTCGGGACCTAACTTGAATATCGACGTTTAGGAGAGAGAGGAAGATCGCGGCACTCTTTCCTCACACAGCCATTAAGGGTTTCTTCAATCAGGCCTTATGGGCTGTTTTCCCATCTTATTGATTGCAATTTTGATTTATGCAGGGGAGGCTCTCAGTCACTCGGGGGCCGTAGGCAGAGCAGAGTAGCGGGGCCCCTTTGCTCAGCCTCTTCTCCTGAGCGAGGAAGATGTTTTGTACTCGCAGTAAAACCATCCGCCGCACACACACACAGGACCGGATTGGATCCTAACTCACACGTTTATTAATATAAGGACTAAAAATAGACAACAACAAGTGTGATTTATGAACGCCAACACACAAATATTTCATAAGATGCGCCTTAGAGTCTCTTTTGAAATATCTGCAGGTTTGAATCGGCACGTCGGGGCCGTTTCCCGCGTGGTAAATAAACGCTACGAGTTAGAATGAAGGAAGGTTTTGCATCAATTACACGGAAACGTAAATGTTGAAACGTAAATTACAGCAGCTTGGGCCGTCTCAGCTGGAAGTTTCAGGCCTCATTAAGTTCTCATGTGGATTTATAGAAGAAATAGGAATATAAACATAAACACTGCAGTGGATATTATACGTTACATTCCCGTCATACATGAGCCAAAACAACAGGAACGCCTGCCAAATAGTGATCCTACCCTGCATCCCAAATATTACAGAAACAGCACATATAGTCAGCGCACACACACACACACTCTGTCTCACACAAACACACACACACATACACACCTCCATTGACAGCATATCAACACGCACTGTGGCTTCCTGCCTGCTTATGAGAATGTGTCACCTCTTGTGCCACCCGGAGCAGATAGCAGGAGGCCAAACCAGAGTGTTTAACTCAGGGGGCCTCCACTGAATGGCTGTAGGTCACCGCTGTATCATCTCCCCCCCAAGCAGACACACACTCTCTCTCTCTCACACACACACACACACATACACACACACACAGGTTGCCAGGTGGCTTTTATTTGACTTTAATGTGGAGAAATATTAGATTATTTTTTTTCTCTGGCCGGCCCCAAATCCTTCCCCTGGGCGGTGAGATAGCCGGGGAAAACCTGCACAGAGGAGACGGGTCAGTAAGAGCTGTGTGATTCCAAATCTCCTTAAACGTGCTCTTAATTCGTGAATATGGGCTGAAACAGTCTATTTTGGGGGATATGATGGAGTTTGTGGGCAGCCAGCAGGACTCTGATGCACTTCAGTTAAGACTTATTTAAAGGTGCCTCATACTGCACTATGGGCCTGTGAGGAGGATGAATGAGACGCCACCTTCGTCTGCTCCACTGATTCAGGTTACACTTCATGCTAATCCATTCAAGGCACTGCATTTTTAAACATTGATATATTATTGATAAAGTTATTAGGATACCCTGATATAATTACTGTGCAATGATTAGGCCTCTCTCTCTCTCTCTCCCTCTTTTTCTTTTATTAAGTCCCCTTTAAACCTCAGTGAATCATTTAATAGCAGCGGCACGGCGACCTGCGTTGGAATACCAGCGCCCCTGTGTGGTCAAAGATAGTAACACCGATTTCTAAAGGGGGGTTTCTCTACGAACAAAGTCAGTCTAGAAATGTCAACGCGGCTTTGCACGCTTTGGTTCTGCAGGCATTTGTGTGATTAGACTGATCGTCCCAAATCTCTTCTCTTCTCCTGATTAAATTTAGAGCCTCATCCATCCATCATGCATCTCTATACGGGCTTATCCTGCTCAGAGTCACGCCGATCGGACGTCGTTTAATCTCGTTGTGGAGTCCACATGAGTTGAAATGCTCAATCAATCCTCAATTCAAACTAATCTTGGAGTAATAAGTGCATGATTGCTTCTGTTAGGCTACCAAAGGCGATCACATTCATCCAAAATTGATTTAAGGGGGCAATCTCATCAATCGTCTTTGTTTAAATATACTTGTGTGCTTATTAAAGGATGCATATTTCAATTTCTGCAGGGGAATACAGGCAGGAGTGTGTGATGAAATTGTCAAATGTTGCAAAATTCACAACCCCACACACACACACACACACACACACACACACACACACACACACACACACGTATGAGGCGAATGATTGAGTATTTGGTAAACCAGGCCCTGATGCAGTTGGCCAATCAGCAGCATTGTTGAGTCTCTCCATCAAGCGGAGCTCGTACCGCTTTAGACGTTTTTAAAATATTAAACCCAAACATTTAAAAAAGACAAAACTAACGCTGCGAGCCCATAAATCATCTTCCATAAACTGAGTTTACGCGCTCCACTCACTGTCGAGCCAAAATTGCAACACTGAGCTCGAAAATCCGGCAAATGATGAAACCGTCTGACTCCATATCTGGGGCCTTACACTTAAACATGCCTTTAGAGGAGCACAGCCATGCATGTAAGCGTATGTAAAGTGTGCACGGGGGTTTCAGAGACATTAAAGCACCGCAACGGCTTCAAAGTAGAGCCGTAAATCTGTAATCACCCTCGTTTTAATGTCAATGTTTTATCTACGTCAGGATTTACGCCGGCCTGAGCTAATTGGGACACACGAGCTATTTTTTTTATTAGAACGCGCCGTGATTACATCTGCAGAGCTAAATATGGAAATGTCAGCGCTTCTTTAATGCAAAGAGAAGTTGCTTTAAGTTGCCATCTGTAATGTGACTTTTGCCGCTCTTCATCACTGATTAATGCAAACCCAGAGCGACCCGAGCTGCAGGTCGTTCATAACTCTGGCTTTAAGTTTGTTATTTGGCTTCAGTATAAGAAGTGAGCAGTTAGAGGAGCTGTGATGTTCCAGCAATCTGACCTGAATTAAATGACTTCATCATTTAATGCAGACAAATGTGACCAAATGTTAAATTCTACTTTTGGTTGATGGTGAAGCAGCAGCAGCACAGATCTAAACACAATTCCTCCACACAAATCTACTGTCCAACATGATTTGGTGCCCCCCCCCACACACACACACAAACACACACACACACACACACATCCGCCTACTCTTTCAGCTCATACACACACAACACACACTCAATTACTCTATGGAGCCTTAATTAAGTCTGAGCGTGTGCGTCTTCCGAGGTGTGAGTGGGCGTGGCCTCTTCATACCAACGCACCTGGGTGGGCGGCTCACACATTTATGATGTTCCCTCTATAGAGTGACCCTGAAAATGCAAAGAGGCAGCCGGCGCAACACGTCCACCTAGAGGCGCACACACACACACACACACACACACACACACACAGGTGGCAGAAAATTATCTCTCTCTCTCAGCCACCTCTGTGCATCTTTCACTGTGTTTTACACTCATAATAAAATGCTCCATCCAGCTCCTACACACTTCTCCACCAGCCCCCCACCCCTCCCTCCACACACACACACACACACACACACACACATTCCCCTAATGAGATAAATTAGCGCCTTGCAACAGATGCATGGAATATACACTAATGGCCACCATCTGTCACTCATCTCTGGGAGACGGAGTGAGAGCGCGGCGCTAAATCCGATCACAAGCCCCTGGCAGAGCCCCACCGTGGAGCGAGAGAGAGGGAGGGAGAGAGAGAGAGAGAGAGAGAGAGAGAGAGAGAGAGAGAGAGAGAGAGAGAGAGACAAAGAGAGAGAGAACTAGATAAAGAGTACATTACCAGGCGAGGAGAGGGGGGTTGGGGCGGGGGAGCGAGGGGGCGAGGGAGGCTTAGGTGCAGACTGAGCCGAGGTGCAGTAAGTGGTGGAGATAAAGCGCACCGGGTTTAGATTTGGCGGAACGCAGACGAAAAAAGTGTCAAAGCAGTTAACTAACTTTCCTCCGGTGGCTACGGAGAGCGACCGACACGTCTGGCAAGTTGGACCCCCTCGCAGCTCGTACGGACGCGTCGATTGCGGCCACCTTACGGTTAAGAGGCGGCCTTTTATCTGCAGGTGTCGCAGGACGCCTCCTTCCAGCTGTTATGGCTTCAACAAGAGCAAACACTGATATATATTTTAATAGAAATTGTTCGGGGTGAAAAAAAAACATAAAAAACTGTGATTGCGACTCAAGTGTGTTCAAAAGACGATTTGTGAAATGAACACGCTCCGTCCCCGCTCGACAATCGCCGTCTCACACCGCAGTTCATTCATTTCCCCCTTTAATGCAAATTATAATCAGTTCATCACAAACACCAGGCCAGGAGGAGATAATGAGTTTCGGCGTCGCGCTTTGAGATTCCGGAATTCTTGCCGTTTTCAAGTGCTTTCAACATGCCGTCGCTCCCCAAAGTGCAGTGGAGGCTGGTGTGCACTGCAGATGATTTAGGGACAGACTGAGGCAGGGAGGCTCTATGAAAACATGTATGTAGCATGTGAAATGGGCTTGAAATTAATCAATCAAATGAACATATCAAAGCTAAAGCGTGTGTGCTTTTCCTTACAAAAGCGGCGATGTGGCGTCGTCGGCTCTGGCACATCAGACTGCACGTTGCTATAGTGTTATGTTACAGCCGACCCTTTATGGAACGTAAATAATGATTCTCCGTGTGCAATTTGCTCAGCACTGCCGGGTTCTGTACTTGAGTTCAATGTCAGAATGAGCGGGGAGGAAATTGTCGGAGAGAGAAGACTTAAGCACCTCTCCGAAGGGCTTAAGTAACAGCCGGAATTGCAGCGTTTATGAATAAGGCGCCTAAAAAGCAGACGGAGAAAGCTTCAACGTCAACTCTTACTCCGGGATCCATCACAGATATTCTAATGGCGCTCCCCCCCCCCCCGCCGACGGGGCTGGTAATTCCCCCCCCCCCCCCGGCCGGCGTACGCAGTCAGAACGCGGAGCTGCTGCAGGAGCGTACGGACGATCCCTGAAAAATCCCACCGCTTCAAATGTATACCTGCGCGGGAACGTCAGCGCGGCCGCCGCCTCACTGTCTAATGTCGCTGTGACACTTCCTCTGTGCAAATAGCCACAAATCCATTTATAGAATTTAATCAGACAATGATGTATTCCGGCCTCTACCCCGGCCCGTGCCGCCGCGCATTAGCATGCGGATTACGATGAAAGCGAAGGGAAGCGGCGAGAAACAAAAAGAAAAAAAAGAAAAGAAAAAAAAGGTTGATGAAAAGGCAGACGGGACGACGTTCCTGTGTAAGCAGGAGAAATGAATTACCCAGAGAAACGACCGCCAGGACAAATGGACTGCGGCCGGGCACAATTAATCACTATTTGCACGGAAGTGGACATAATTCTTTTGTAACTGGTATAACTAATGACAACAAGTGGAAATTAATTACTGTTTCCGAAGAGGAAGAAGAGGAGGGACACGGGGAGATGGGAGAGAAAAGGAAGATGACGGCACATCTAGGTCACGGCGTTCACAGAACTGCTGCGGCCTTAACATGTAAAGCGTGGAGTTTGATCCCGTCTGTCCGCTGGGTCGGAATCTGGAGGCTGGAATCTGACTTTGAATCACACATTTGAGGATTTCTTAAGCGGAATGTTGCAGTGAAACTTGCAATTCCAACGCTGTGAAAGAGCAAAATAAGGCTGAAATGTAATCTATTCATATATTTCTATAGCATACATTCTAATTCCAAAAAGGATCCGTCTCTCCATTCCTTTCAAACTAACAACATGACATCAAGGCGCCTCTCAGGACAAACAAGCTTTCATGACGCTTCTATTATCCAGCACAGTAGGGGGCGCTGTGGGGTCAGAAGCTTTTTTTTTAATGCTGCAACTCTGCACTGGAATGATGTCAGGTCGTCCACAGAACAAAGCAGCCGGACCAGAACCTGAAGGGAAACGTCCGGATATTCAAACTATCTCTGGGATATGACATCGATTTTTTAAAATTGATACCGGGTTCTCGTTTGATCCTCCTAAACTTCCCCAATCCAGCGATCATAGCGCATCAAGGTTTCCGCCGAAGGCTCCCGCATTAAAAAGTAACTGGCCTCATAAAAGCGGCGTCAAATGCGGCCGCCCTCTCGTAAAAGGCAGCGCTGATGAAATTCTCAGACAAAAAGCGATAAAAGGCATCTGCAGAGCGAAAATAACACCGCTGCCGCCGCCTCGCTTCACGGAGCGGAGCGGGAAGCGCTTTACAGGGTGGACACGTGGCGCGGCGGGACGGCTAACGCGATGGCGCCGCACCCCGCGACGCCACAGATCCGCGGTACCCACAGAGCCCCGCGTGACGGCTAAACAATTATGCGCTGTGCAGTAATGGAATTAAAGGATCCTGCGGAGACGCACGCCGCTCCTTTGTTTGCGTATTCTTCCTTGGCGTGATGATGATGGTGGTGGTGTTTGCGTAGGTCGCCTGCGATTACAGTGCTTTGTTTTCATGGATGTGTGGAGCGTACACAAGCCTTCATGTGTTTCTGTCCGTCTCTGTGTGGTTTCCTGTCGCACTCGCAGCAGAGCCTCATGGAGATGAACGGCGCTGAACTTTAACGTGCACTCTCCCTCTCTCCCTCCCTCTCTTTCTCTCTCCCGCCCTCTCCCTCCCTCTCTCTCACTCTCTCTCTCTCTCATTTACATGGCCGCCGCTACCACGAGCTCCAACAATCCATTAGCTATGCGAGGATGTTGAGGAGATCCATGCAAATAACTGTGAAATTACACCGCAATCAGTCATGTAAATCGCGGCGGCTCTCTCACTCCGGGCACCGCCGCTCCTTTGTACGTGTGCAGAAAATGGCCTGCGCGGGGGTGACGGGTCGAGGTTTGGATGGGGGTGGGGGTGGGGGGGATGGTGGGGCAGAAAAGAGAGAGAGAGAGAGAGGGAAAGAACAATGACAGCAGCGTGTGACGAGGAAGAGGATGTGATGAACGCCCAGGGAAGAAAAACCACTTTCATTCTTTTTTTCGGGGCTGAACTAGTTTCCCTGTTTGATTTGCCTAAAAAAAAATAAAGAAATAAAAAAGGCTTGAATTGTGATCAAAATCGTGCCGCAATGCAAGAATCCTCCCGCTCCTCTTTGATGAAGAGGAGGGAGGATGAGGACGGAGAGACGAGGCAGGAGGCTCGTTTGAGCTTCCATCAAAACAAAGCGCGTTACATCACCGCCAGAGATTTCAGCCGCAACGTCCTCAAGAAAACAACTTTTTGACTTTAGCAAAGGTTGAAATGATTTCTTATTTATTCAACGCTAAAGCTTTTAATCCCGCTAAAGCCCCGTATGCTCACTCGGCAACTTGGCTATTGAATAAAGAATACAAACGCTGAGGCCACGCTGAGAGCCGGGCGGAGAGACGGTTGCAGGCCCGAGCGAATTACACAAACAGGGTTCAAACTCCACGATATGGAAATGACTCTGTGTGAAGGTAATGGAGCTGCGCGGAGGAGCGTCCAGAGGGGAAGCCAGCAGGTCTCACACCAAAACCGCCTCTGTAGGGTTGCCTTTATGTAAGAGGCGGCTATTCTGTGGTAGAGTAGGCGGAGCTATCGGACCGGCCATGTGGCATCGCCGTCGGCTCGCTCACCGGGAAAGAGTGTGAGCCACCGAGACAAGAGAGGGAGAGGGAGAGAGAGAGAGGTGTTTTCAGATTCACACAGTCGGACTGCAACACTGTAAGATGTAGGAACGTGACATAACGCCTGTGTGTGTGTGTGTGTGTGTGTGTGTGTGTGTGAGAGAGAGAGAGAACGGGGGAGCGAGGGACAGAGAGCATATGCATGTTAACAAGACAGAGAAAGCGAGGAAGCAAGGAACAAGGGATGGAGCGAGAAGAGGGATCAGGATTTGGCTCCGAAACAATCTGCAGAAGGGTCACTCACTGGAATGATACATCAGAGACACACATACACACACACACACACACACACACACACTCACACGCAGGCAGGCAGGCATGCATAAACACGGAGACTCCATCACCACCAGGAAGCAAAAACAGACAGATGGGCTAATTCGTGACTGACTGTGTGTTATGAAACATTATCTCAGTGTCAGTGAAATCAAAATAACATTTTGGGTGCAAACGCGTCGCTCGTCTCTGCCAACTGAAACACCACATGCCCGTGATGGATGCATATGGACGCCGATGCATCGCCTCCGAATAGAAAAAAGGAAGAAACGTCGCGTCGCTAAACTGCTGCAAACTGCTGTTTATGGAGTCACCCGGGGTGAGCCGCGTGCAGCCGCACATGTTTGCCAATCGCATCCCACCTGCCAGAGCCAAATTAAGCCATCGAATCAATTTCAAGAGTCTGGAGCAAAATGAAGGCCATTATAGGCATTGAATTTGATTTGCTCTCTATTCAAAATTAAAGGCTATTGACAGACGGCTTTGTTTTGTTCTCTCTCAAACACTCGGTGGACAGAGTGCGGATAGGCGGCGGCGGGCGAGTGCGGCTGCATTTTAATGGCCTGGCCCTTTAACGGCCCGGCTACAGAGCCGCTTTATAATCCCCTTGGCTGGGGGGATTTGTGTATGCGGGGAGTGCATTGTAGCTAACTGAACCTGCCTCCGTGCTCTCCGCCGATGTTTTGTTGTCAAATAATGGCAGAGTGATGGGGTCCTACCCCGCTTCCAGCCGCCGCTAAGATTAGACAGATCTTCACACTGGACGATTGGTGAAATTTATCACTGTCACTGTGTGCCAATCCACTGCCCCCCCCCTCCCCCCTGCTCCTCTCCCACACGCCTCCCTCCCACCCACACTGTTTGTGGTGGTTTCTCATTTGGAACCTGCAAACCAGTTGTCATGTGTATTTTCCACTCGGATAGTGATAGCTTTAAGCAGCGCCTCAAAAAATCACCCTGTGCTTCATGCTCTCTGCACTGACGCTCTCTCCCTCTCTCTCTCTCTCTCACTCTCTCTCTCAGTGAGGGGGGGCGGTGGTGAAATGGAGGGTGTCGTGTCGAACAAATGGCGTTCGACGGCACGTACGCGATTACCGAGAGCTACTAAACTGTAAATAACTGTCAACAAATTTAGCTTCTTTTTTTTCCCCCTCCTCCACCGATTCATCTTTTGAAACATGATTTCCGCTGCGGCTGAGAGATCCACATCAACGTATGCAAATGTTACACCTGTTCTGCACCTGTTATCTTAAACAAATAGAGGGGGGAGGTATTATGTGCGATCACAACGCATTAACTATGTAAGGTTGGAAGACGAAGATTAGGGGGAGGACGACGCCCCCATTTCCATATCCAATCGCTGTATCTGCGTCGGAAATCTTGAAACGACGGCTGACGAACATTCGAGGGATCCCAGACTTAAACAGCTCGTTCAAAAGTGTGTGTGTGTGTGTGTGTGTGTGTGTGTGTGTGTGTGTGTGTGTGTGTGTGTGTGTGTCTGTGTGGGTGCAAAGGGTGTAAAACCAGCCGGCAGAGCATCAAGCGGGATTTTTTTTTCCTTTCTTCTTTGCCGAGTTGAGAGGCCACATTTCTCAGGCAGGAGATTCTGATCCCTTTGGAAGTGCGGGCGGAATTAGCATGCAGAGGGGAGCGCTGAAAGGTGCCAGAACCCTTAACTCAATCTCTCTCTCTTTCTCGCTCTCCTCCCCCCTCCCCTCCCTCCCTCCCTTCCTCCCTCCTCAGGTAAGAGTAATGGATTGTAGCTGGCTCCGGCCTCGGTCCTGTCGCGTCACGCCTGCTAGCCCAGCCGAGTGGAGCCAGGAGGGCAGAGCTGCGGGCGCTGTTATTTAGCGTCCGCTCCTCCACAGTCACACTCGCTAACTCCGGGGCCAGCTGTCCGAGCACACCGGGGCCTCCAGGATGGCGGCGCCGCCTTAACTGAGAGGTGACACCCTCCACGTTCTTTAATAGATTGCCACCTCGGGCCAGCATGACTGAATACCAATGAATGAAAACTCCACGGCGGTACGACGGCGAGGAGCAGACACAGACGCTAATCAAAAACAAATAAAGAAAGAGAGTAAATGATAACACAAGCAGCAGCAGCAACATTTTCTCTTGGTATTACCTAAACATTGTGGCTTTTTGTTGTCGCTCACATTGGATACGTTTCTCGTGGCGGTAACTGAATCAGCAGCTGCCGTTTGTCACCATTACAGCTCACCGCTTCCTGTTTTCACACATTCTCACCGACAACAACAAACAGAAAAAGGTCCAGATTTGGAAGAGGAAGGGTGAAATCATTTTTTAAGCCCACTTTCATTCAGATTTTCCGTCCCAGTGCGGCTTCACAAAGCTGCTGTGTTCCTGCTCCGCTAAGATGACGACGCTCGCCGCAGTTTACAGCAAACGAGGTCATCTAGCAGCGAGCGTGGCTTCCGATAATAGCACATCCAAAACAAAAATGGAGAGAAAATGCAAACGAGCTGCTAATTATGTACCTCCTGTTCCTCAAAGTAGGTGAAAAAAACAACAATAAACTGTTACTTTACAGCGTCTACACACCGCTAATGCTATTTTTACAATATGATCCTCACCCAGATCTCTCTGTTCTTTATTTGTTCAGCATCCAGCACACAGAGCCGTGAAAGGTTCTGCCTCTGACTTTGGCTCCGGCAGTCACACCAACATCCCTGTGGGGAAATTGTCTCATATTTACGTGTATGTAAATGCTGGAGGAAGTAGACGCCTGTGTGTGTGTGTGTACGCGAATGCCGACATACAATCACGCAGATACGTATAAGCGCTCCGTCTATCCTGGAGGGGGTGAAAGCTGAGCCGGCGTGCCGCATTAATGAGCGTTCGCCAACAGGTCAGGATTTCACAGAGTCGAGACGCAACGAAATCACAATTACACAAACACAAAACGCAGCCAGCAGAATGATGAGTCATGTTCGGCGCAGTGACAATGAGGAGCTTTGTCAGCTGCGGTGTAAAAGCACTTATTGTGCGAGTGGCTCCAAAGAGCCACTATTTGTGGCCGTGTTATGGGTTCATCAGGTGGGAAACAGTGGAATTCATTCATATGTCAAGAGGAAAAAAGCTACAACACTGGAGAGCACGTGCCAAACACAGAGAGCAACAGCTGGAAACGAACCCATACCATCAATACGATGGGTGTGAAAGAGGAAGAAGGGTTTGGCCAAACTGCTCACTGGCATGTAAAGCCCATATCCATTATCTGATTTATGTCCTTCTAATTCAAAGCCCTGTCTAGTGAACTGCATTCTGTGTGTGTCTTTGTTTTCTCTACAGGATCACAAGCTTCGATACACCGGAACGAGTAAGCACTCAGATGGCACAAACCTCCGCAATAACACAGATATCCTGCAACTGTGTGTACATTTCACGATCGGAACTCTTGACTGTGCAACGTGAATGATATACAAACATATACGGTATACTGATCTACATGAATTTAGGGGTTAACTGTTTGTACTTCACTGAATCAGCTGGATCTCAGTTAGATGGTGGTGGTAGCTGCATATCTGTACCTCTGCCAGGCACTCGGTGATGCCTGGATAAATATAGCTCCCATCTGAAAAATGCACTTCTGATCACTGGAGCCAGAAACAAACTGATCCAGGATTGTACCGCGTGTTTGGGCTTGAGATTTGGCTGTGCCGTCGTTACACTCTGCTACCATCTAGTGGTAACCTGGTGGTGAGACGGGACAAGCGGTCTGATTGGCTGTCTATGGCCCTCAAAATGATGTGTTACTAAATCTACTATCATGACCCCCTCGCCTCTCCACAACAAGAAATCTGTCAATAACCTTTTCAGTTATCTTGCTTACATGAACACAAGAGCACGCTTTCAGTTTCACCTCTGTCCTCGGATCGCAAACACTGCTGGAAAGAAATAAACTACCGAAAGTTCGCAGTCCAACGCTTAGACAGTCAGTTGAAGTATTGTGCAGCCTTTGGTTTGTTTAATCGTCTCTACGTCTCGCATATGCTTAGTATGTATAACGAAGGCAGACGGCGTTTGTTAATTGCGGTGTCTATGGCTTGTAGTTGCGTTGCTTATTTGTTTTACAGCGCACAGCCCCAGCTCTCTGTGGACAACTTGTACTGGAGAGTGACTTAAATATTTTTGTGCCTGTCAGTCTTATGTGTCTAAGTACTATTTTGGTCTGTTGCGTAACCACCTTTCCTCAGCTGAAGTTGAACCTGCTGCACAGCCAATGACAGCAGCGCTTCCTGGCAATATATGCATATACCGCACACCTACGAGAGCACGAGGGTGGAGATGAGTTTACAGAAATAAAACAGATATGCCCCTGAGTTCTCATCATGCGGTGCATTTGCAGGGAAAGGGAATTAAAGGTGAGGTTCCTCATACGTCGTAGTACACGGGTGAAATCGCAAACGAAACATTTGGAGGAAATCAACACAGATTCATCCTGTTTCCTCATCGTCTCCGAAATGCCTCCACTCACACGAGGCGAGGAGTCATTGCACAGATCATTAAAAAAACGACTTGCAGAGACTTGCTGCTGTGTTAAAGGATCTTTTCATGTTGAGCGGCACATGCAGTGGTGTATTTTTCCCCTTACATGACCAAAACCACACTCAGCAGGTGACATCAGCTCAAAAGACAAAAATAAAGTCAGAGCTTCAATTTACTCGCCCAGCACACTGCCGTGAGTTGCGTTTTGCCTCTGTGCTGCAAGAATTAAACAGTGTGCAGTAAAGGAAAATGTGAAAATAGGCCCCATTAAAAGCCATGATGAGCTCTGTGATAAAGCAGTGTTGCCGTACATGTGTCGCTCAACGTGAACTCTTCCTCAAGGCACAACTTTCCCTGCAAACGACGTCAGCCTAAGACTTCTACAAGGTGCCGTGCGATAAACCTGCTTTACAACAGACAGTATTAGACGTGTGGCAAACGTATTAGTGGAATTAGACGTCTCCCAGGAAAAGATGGCAAAGAAAGGAAATCTAAATTTAGAGAGAAGTGGCCTCGCCAACGTTAAACTTTAGCTTTAAGCTGGATCTGGATCGCTACCATCTGGCTCTGCTGGTCACTTTCAGACAGGAGCTCCACTTATCCAGGCATAGCCCAGTGCCAGTCAGGGCTACAGAAACGCAACTACCACCATTATCTAGCTGAGATTGTGCTGTTCATCATCAATTTCCATTGTTTGTTTGTGCTTTCTTGTTGTTAAAAAGCATCCCAGACAAGTTTGGTAAAGATGTCTTTGAAGGTTTGAGTTTAGAGGAATTGTGGGTACTTAAGTTCCGTCTTCAAACCCTTTTCACTGCCATTTAGAGACAGAGATATTTTATATTTCCTCCTCATTTTATAATGTGATATACGGGGAACGTGTCAAACGCTGTTAAAGTTGCAACGCTTGAAATTCACGTCAAAAGAATTAGATCCAGCAAGACAAACTGAGCCTGACAACTTGGTTTGACTTGTCCTGTACTTCCTACTACGTATCATGTTGACGGCCAGCGACTGTGTTTCAGCCTCAATGCAGCTGACCAATCAGAGCACAGCAGGCTTTCAAGCAGGGGGGGTCTTAAGGAGACAGTGTCATAAAGTCTTCCCTTTCACTCAGCGTACACGAAAGTCCTGCATTGTGTAAATTGCCAGTAAATATGTCTCCTTCACTTCGTCACACACTGTCCCAGTACCAAAGACAGTGATGTGTGCTAGTGTTCCTGTTCACATAGTTTGCGTTTTTAAAGAAACAAGGCAGGGAAGGGGTTTATGTCACCCCTGGCAACCACGGGAGAGAGAGGGGTGGGTAAAGAACAAGCCATGAGGCACACATGCCATAATGCTCTCCATCTGGAACGCAGCACTGCAGCCCAAACTTTTCCCATCATCCAAAATCCATCACACAGCCATTTCACTGTCATTCCTTCCTTCCTCTTTTTTTTTTTTTAAATTGCCCGATACGCAGGCAGCAATAACAGTCATCTTGGAATGTCATCTAAGCGAACAATTAACAGAGCAGCAAAAATGTGAGGTCAGATATAATTAACATATGTGCTGCTCAGCTATAATTGCTCAAGTCTAAAGCAAGTAATTAAATCACTCAAAGTGAGCCATGCAGACAATTACTGACTGAGTTTTTTTTTTCACATCTGCAAGAGGGGGGCACGGAAAAGCTGGTACGCTTTGCTCCTCTCCATCACACCACCCGCGGGACTGACAACACATATCCTCCACACACAAAAACAAAGAGGCAATAGATGTTCTCCTTTAATTGTCTGGCAGAAAATAGCGAACGTCGAGGAGACGCTGCGTGCACTTAAAGGAGAAATGGCGTTCAAGCTCACGAGTCGGGAGAGATCCTTCATCTATTCCTTTATTCCCCAGAAGCACAGAAGTTCAGTCGCGAGCTTAAGGTGCTCCTAATTGACGGAGCAGAGATCCACTCATTATGATACATGCATCGGGCCAGGCTGTCAGACAGAAGGAGGTGGAAGGGAGCAGCATTAAGCAAGTGGCAGGAGCATTATCAGTCTATATTTCAAAGGTGTCAGTGGGGACTTGTCCCCGTTTCGTCCTCTGGGTGTCATTTATTAAATGAAGGAATGAAAGGGATGTTTAAGTAAAAATACAGGCCTGCTTAGACAGGGGATTATATATTGTTACAGGAAGAGAAATTGCATTTGAACCTGGGATACAAAGTCTCAGCTCTGCAGTATTTCATTAATTCATTGCCCTTACATGCTTATTGATATTCATGGTCACAGGTATCCAGCATCGCCGCGGGCCACAGAGACATTTTGGACGGAACAAATTCCTATATAAGTCACAGGAATAGCAAATGCATATTGATGTTTATATGTATAGGGAAATTTAGAATCCCTGTTAAGTCCTTAGGGGGGAAACCGGAGAAGCAGGGGAAACCACAGAAGCATCTACAGGATCGCAGCTGAACCCTTCCTGAGGATATGTTTCAGTCAAATGAGGAAAGCCAACCTCTGACATTACGTCCATGGCGGAGCAGAGATGAGGACAGCAACAGTACATCCTTTTTATTTATATCTGAATGGTAAAGCTCTGCTGCGCTGCTCCTTGTTATGGTCCTCTTCTTCTTAATGAAGCAATATGCTTTCAACCTGTCTGACCCGGGGACTGAGGCCTTCCTTAGCAAATTCAAAACACTTTGCGTGTGCTCTGTTCTTGACATTTAAAACCATATGAAATGAAAATGGAACCCAATTAGAGCAGCAGGAAGTATTATGGCCTTTCCGTTCCCTTAGTAACTAGCTGGTTTAAACATTTCCCCCCACGAATTGCCTTGAAAATTGACCTTCTCATGTCTGCGAGTGGCGATAAAAGCAGCCTTGAGTGTCCTCATATCAACCTATTTTGATAGTCATCTGCAAGAATGAAAAGGTGAGAGTAAAAATAAGGCCAAAGGGAACATAATCATATAGAGAGGCAGCGGCACTGTTTCACACTTGCTCACACTAGCTCTTGATGTAAGTGTTCAACATTCTTCCAGTAAAGAAACGTGACATTAACAACCAGGTATTACTGTAAATCACAGGAGTGGAAGACAGTAATAACCACTTTAGGACAGGTGGTCATTATTAAAGCGATTGACATTGTGTACTGAATAAAGTATAAAAATACATGAAAGAATGTGAACACGCGTCATGTGGTGTTGCTGACACAACACACACAATGTGAAGGGACAGTGTCAAAATCAAATAGAAAAACATGCTATATTTAACTGTCTACACTCCAACGTATGAACTTGCTTTGACTGACTTTGTGGGTGTATCACATGAGGAGAGTGACACATGACGTGAGGGAAAGCAAATCCTGCTTGATTAACCGCATAAAACAGCACCACAACAAAGGAGAACCCCTTACGCTGGCCACGCCTCTAAACAACTTCACGCTAGAAATAATAGCTTGTAATTAGCACTTTTATCAGCGTTTCTGAGGTCTGCGTCACTGCTCACTGACACGGGTGAGAGAGGGGCTGCTGTCGAGCCGGCGCCCGGTCATGTACCTGGACTAACTTTGTGAGGAAAAGCTCTATTTACACAAAAATTGATAAAGATGCTCAAAACACCGAATATTTTGTGTGTCTGCAAGGGTGGCACCCTCACTTTAATATCACTGCAGAATAACCGAGACTGAAAAAACGCTCTCCAACAAAAGGTCCAGCACACTAGGCTTGAAGCTGAGTGACACGAGTGCAGCACAACAACATTTATGCAGGTCGAGGCCAAGCACCGCTGACCGTGGCAGTGTGCAGGGGGTTAAACTTAAGGGTGCCTGGGCAGGGATGGTGGCTGGATCACCTGTTGAAGAGCATCCATTTCAACAGGGGAACAAAGGTCAGTGTTGGTGCCGGAGCTTTGATTGGCAGGCGTGGGAGGCTGGATGTCCACAGCAGAGGCCCAGCGGAGCAGCAAACAGCGGCGTGTGGCTTGGCCGGGCCACATTTCTGACTCAACGCTGACTAACTGAGTGTGGCTGCTGACAGTGTGTCTGACTGATACGATCACCCCAGGAGGCTCTTCCAGGGCCTTTACAAAGTGTCTCTGATAGGCCGGGCCTGTAGCTTTGCCGTGAGGGCCTTTCTACAAATTAAATTTAAGCCCCGCTAATGCATCGCGTAATCAGCGAGCGAGGTGATGATAAATTTTTCACCGGGGTTACCATGGGCGCGGAAGAAGAGCCTGGTATTGAATTTGCGATGGCAGAGAAGGCAGCGGAGACGTGTGGAGAAAATAGACGACTGTAACCTCGGTGCAACGCTGAAATCCCGTGCTTAGAAGCCAAGGACTCGTATGAAAGAGCAACAATACGCCGCCATTATGAGATGTAACATTTTGCGACGACCTGCGTTTCCAGGGGGAAATTTGAAAGAAAAGCAATTTCACATTAAACTATCTGACACAAAGCAGGTCTGTGGAATAGGCGGGGGGTGAAGGGAATGAGAAGGGAAGGTAGATAGTGAGGACTGTCAGCGTGCGTGTGTGTGTGTGTGTGTGTGTGTGTGTGTGTAGGTTAGGAGGGGGTTGTTCAGGAGCCATAGCTTCCTAACAGCCACTGGCCAACTGGAGCGAGACACACATCCCCTCCGCCGAGTTAAAAGGGATGGAGTGGATGAAATTTCAAAGCCTCCCCTGCAGACACACACTCGGCTTTGCACACATCAGCACCGAGATGTTCAAATATTCAACTCTGCCGCCGCGGCCTGGTTTCCTTTCCTGCGCCATGGTAGCAGACACGGCGCTCCTTGCGATTAATGAGAAAAACCAAACCTACAGACAACGGAACGGATCCCCCCTACCGCCGCCCCCCCCTACCCCACATGTACATACTGTACACTCCCCCTCACGTGCTCCACGTGCTCCTCGTGCTCCCGCGTCTGCATGCCTTTCTGAATCCACCGAAGAGCCCCCGCTCCCCCAAAAAAATAAAAATAAAACAGCAGTTCATTTGAAAGGAGTGTTCCTCCCGACTCCAGTATTTCCCATGATGACTTGCTGCGGGCAACGAGACAAAGTGAAAGTCACGGCGAGATAAGAGGGGAAGCATTTTTAACGCAGACGTTCACCTATTAAGCACCATTCACTGATTATGACCAACAATGCCGTACTGATTAAGCGGCGCATTGACATCATTATAACACACACTGCAGGCACAACACAAAGAAGAAGTGCTGCCCTTGTGCAGACAATACGGCGCCCTCGTGTTGCAGCTCTGCCTCCTCCGCTTCCCGTCTCACAGACTTGACAGCCTTGATTTGACCACTCGTCTCCTTTTCTTGCGAGCGGGTTCTCACAAAGCGCGCCGCCACCTCCCGCACCCGCAGCAAACTAATGAGGCGGCTTTATACACACTTGTTAATTATGAGATCGCTTTTTGTTGTCTTTGTATTTTTTTTTCCTTTTTTTGATGTTTGCAACATCTTTGTTGCTAAGCAGTCGTTGCTGTGGTGATTTTGAACTTCCCAGAGATCACATATCAGTGAGTATAGCCAAGAATGTGACGCCTCTTTTGTTGAATTTCACAGAGGAACTTCCATATGTTCCTCTATCTTTAATTCAAAGCTAAAATATGCAAATGAAATGAGTCGAAATCCTCCATACATCCTGATAGGAAACATGCATCAAGCGCTCTGTGAGAGATAGCATGCAGCGCCTCCTACTGATGACGAAAAACACCACCGTTCAACACCGGAGGAGTCGCTACTGCAGGTGTGAAGGGGGAGGAGGGAGGAGAATGTTCTCAACTCCACCGACTCCATATTCTTACAATCTGCTACTTTAAAGCTTAGTGGCGAAATTACACAAATCTGTATTATGAACAGAAGAGGTTCACATCTTTATACTGTAAGCTGGGTAGCCGATCTCAGCTGCTGAGTTTAGTCAACTAAAAAACAAATCAGAAGATTGTTTTCATGGCTAATGGATAGATGGGTTGATAGATATACTTTATTGATCACGCGACAGGATGGTACAGTAAACGCCTCATATTTTTGCTGTTGCGGCGAGGCGAGACGTCGTGAAAGGGACAACAGGAAATGCTTGACTTGCTGACATGTATTAAAGGTCCCCACCTTCCCCCCACGCCTTCCTGTCCGGAGATCTCTAACATCTAGAAGGAGTCAGGTTCACCTATTGACTCGTCTACCGCCGCCCCGCCCCCCACACAATCGGTCGCCGTCCTCTACCGACGCTCGTACTCCGAAGCCTGAACGACAGAACCGCCCGTGCCATCGGTAAGTAATTACAGCAAACACTTAGTCAAGACGCATGTGCGGACAGACGAGCGCGCGTTCTTAATAGAGAATCCATAGTGTCTAAACCTCCAAAAAACATATACTCTTTTGATCGAGGCTGTGTTTACCCACAATTCTCTCGGGGGAGATCGTTTACCAGCCTTAGAAAGGGAGGGAAGCGGTCAGGTTCTTTGCCCTTGTCGTCACGCTCACGCTGACCTCTAAGGAAGAAAAAAAAAGGACAACAAAGATCATATCGCGAAACCAATACGAGCGCCGACGGCCTTTGCACAAATTGATTTAGCCACCCAGAACTCACTCCCATCTCAATGAGGTGGCAGGATGCTGGCGGCATATATCACTGTCACACAAGCACCCTCTAGTGAAATGTGATTGTTATCTTTATGAGCTTCTTCCTTTTTTTGGTGCAGGCGGCGTGTAGCGAGTGGGTGTAGCTTGTGATAAGTGATGAGAAATAAAGGGTTGGCGCGTTACACTAATGCAGGTACTCCGGGTGCATATGTTTGCTATCACACGGGGAGAATGACATTGTTGTGCTCCTGTGCGTTGGAGAAAAGCGGCTGGCAAGACAGCAGGGGGGCCCCGTGGTATATGGCTCATAGATCACTAATGTGTGGGTGAGAGTTGTCACCAGCCAGCGCCTGGCTGTGAAGCACAACATAGTTTATGGCACACAACCGCCAGACGTAAGCATGAATCGTGGCCCAGGCAACAATGAGGAAAAGCACACTAAAAATAGATGATAAGCTTTTTTTCCTTGCGCTCGCCCCAGAAACAATGGCTCCTTTTGATTCTCCAACGTGTTCGAGCCGTAGTGAGGGAGCGGGAGGGAGAGAGGGGGGAGTGGCGCATTATAATTCGACCAGGGGCCCGGCGTAAACGATCCAGATCGGCGCGTGCGAGGATCCCGCACTAACCTGAGATGCACCCTCAAGTGAAAAGGGCCGGAATGACACAATAAACGCTGCACTTTGGAGTGTGTTAAACGCACTAAGATAGTCTGGGCTTTCTCCCTTTCCGACTGACAACCTCTGTTACGCAGTTAATTACAGCCAAGTGCAACACAGCGCTATGTCAATTATCATGCGCTTTAGCTCTCTCCCAACGGATATTTTTACTGCCTGGGTTTCACTGCTAAAGTTTCTACCTTCTTTTATTGCTATTCTGCCCAGGTCTCCGGGCTGAATTACATTCGGCAGACAGAGCTGTAAAAACAGAAGGGATTTAAGGATTCAGATTGGTGGAGGGTAACCTAATCTTCCGTAATTGGGGGAATGGTTCTCATTTATATCAGCCTACTTTAGGAGGCGAGCTCATCGGCAGGCTGCGATCGTCCCCGACGTTTTACTCGGACGATTCATTTCCATAAGGACCCGGGTAAAGGGACGTGCGCTTAAGCCTAATTATCGTGATTCGGAGAGATGCTCTTAGTTAGCAGGTTCGCCGAAAATCAGATACACAACGCAAACTGGTACAAAAAAGATCCGTTATGTAAGGCGTGATAGTTTTCGCCCGAGCCACTGTAGTGTGCTGTGCAATAATACATTCCGGGCTGCGTCGTCTCAAAATGGAACTAAAATGGTAATCCTCCGCCAGCCGAAGCCTTCTCGCCTCGCCAGATGCTTAGTTCTGAAATTTGCCTAATTGCCATCCTCAGATCAATCCTTTCACTCTGCCAAATGAATCTGCCAGAGTGTGTTGGTAGCGTTTTGTTGGCCCAATATGCTTTTTCCTCGCAAAGATGCTGGCGCCTCCTCGACAGGATGCTTCCCCGACTCCACGCCGAGGCTTGAGACGCGTCGTCCTGCTGACAGATTTACGTGGTGGGCCGCGTGTCCGCCCCTGCTGACCTGTGTGCCCATTAGCCATGGCACAGCAATGAGGGCACAGGGCCTATCAATCTCAGCCCACACATGTACGCACACACCAAGGACACACACACACACACACACACACACACACACACACACGCATGCAGAACACCCACTCGTCATATGTCTCAGACTGGAGCCGTGGGCGGACTAAATGTGGCCCTTTGATCAAAGGGCAGCGTGTGGGAATGGACACTGACTTACTGACCTCTACACACACACACACACACACACATCCAATAAAGACACACATATTATATAAAACTAGAGGCTCTATGTACTCATTACTGTGGAGCTATGGAGAGATTGAAGTTTTGCTCTTTCCTTCACTGCAGGCAAAGACAAATAAACAGGATGAAAGTCTCCCTCACTCTCTCTCAGTTGCTCACACACACACACACAAACACACAAACGCTCATCTGTGCATCTGTTATTGTCGTCAGGAAAATAAAACGCATTTCATGAATGGCACACACACACATACACACACATGCTTCGCCGTAGGTATGTGCCGAGACATACGCAATCACTCATCCATCCCTCTCCGCTTCAAAGTGGACCGGGCGATACATCACACACACGGGCCGTCATACATCAGGCATCATTGTGAATTTACGGATATGAAAGTCATCATTCTGAAATAATAACAAGAGGAAGAGCAAACAGCGAGCGGCAGCAAAAAAATGTGATGGAGGAGAGGTGTCTGTCTCTGTGTGTGTGTGTGAGTGTGTGTGTGTGTAAATATGGAAAGTGACGGATGAATCAGAAGTTTAGTCAACAGAGAAAACCTTGGTTCCAGCTGCCCGGCTGTCTGATGAGCCACTCCATGCTTGTCAACAACAACCCCCCTATCATTCTCACACAACTATCTACTCACAAAACCAAGACCCGCCCCCTTCATCTCCTCAGCAATTCCACCATCCTCCGAGAGAAAACACCTCCGACGGCAGAACGACGGGGCTCTCGCAGGAGGCAACGGCGGCAGCAATCTCTCCCTCCACCGCCCCCTCCGCGACCCTCCTCCCCCCCCCCCCCCCCCTCCCCACACGTCTTCCTTCCTCCCCCTTTCTCCCATCCCTCCGTCTCTCCATCTCTCTCTCCCTCTCTCTCTCTCGTTTCGTCTCCACTTCTTCTCTCCTCCGTTCTCGCGCGCGCGCCCCGCCGTAGCGTTTAGGCGAGTGGCGGATGGAAGCGTGAGAGAAAGAGGCAAAAGAATTCAAGAAGAAGAAGAAGAAAGGAGGAAGGAAGGAAGGAGGGGAGAAAAAAAAAGGCAACGCAGCATCGGGGAGGTCGGAGCGAGAGCACATTTGCATGAGAATACTCACAGTGTTGTTGTGCTGGAGGAGCGCGGGGTCGGGAGCGCGGCGCCGGTCCTTCCGTCAGATACAACCTGCACACACACAAGATTGGAGAGAAAAAAAGAAAACTAGGCTGTGAAAGCGGCAAAGAGAGAGCGAGGGAGAGAGAGAGAGAGAGAGAGAGAGAGAGAGAGAGAGAGAGAGAGAGAGAGAGAGAGAGGAGGAGAGAAGAGCAGGACAAGGAGGAGGAGGAGGAGAATGAGGAGGAGGGAAGAGGAGGCAGCACGCACCCAACGGGAGCCCAAACACAGAAATAAAGGATTCCTCCAGGAATGTGTATGTATGTGTGTGTACGGGGTGGAGGGGGGGGGATTTATGCCAGTGATGGTATGCGTGCGCTGTGTGTGTGTTGGGAGAGAGGGAGGGAGGGGGGGCTGGTTTGGTTTGTCTTTGTGAAATATGTAACAGACACACACACACACACACACACACATGTGGGGTTGCACTCCGGTGCACAATCACATCTGACAGGTCTGATCTGCGGTCCACCTACCTCCTTATCGCCACCTCACTCTACCACACTATGCTCTCGCTCTCTCTCTCTCTCTCTCTCTCTCTCTCTCTCTCTCTCTCTCTCTCTTTCTCTCTCTCTCTCTCTCTCTCACATTGATGCCTGAGATTCAGCCGCTACAGGGAAGCTATCGCCCTCATCGCTGTGTGTCACAGGGAGAGAGGGAGGGCACCGTCGGATCTCCCACCTACCCACACATCCAACATCACCCGGCGCACAACTCCACCCCATGCATCACTCGCACCCCCCCGCCCCCCCACCGCCACCACCGCCAGCTCCACCTCCAATGTACGGAGAAAGAAAATGCTTCAATTGAATGAAAGCAATCCCAGTGGCATTGAGGCAATTATAGAGGCTGCTGGAGCAGTTTTCTGCCTTTTTCTTTCTCCCCTCCTCTCTTTCTCCGTCCTCTCGCTGGCTGGTGGAAGGTCTGTTTTTGCTCGCTCTCTCTCCCTCCTTGCTCCAGACATATGCCACTATTAATGCAGCTTCTGTCACTTCAGCTGTTTGGTCAGATCACTCATGCCTCTGCCTTTCGCCACACTCTGCCCGTCCGTCCTTCCTTCCTACCTGCTTACCTGCCCGTTTCTACCAAAACACGCGATCCCGAGCCTCAACTCTGCCTTCCGGTGAAACCTGACGGTGCCTCTCCGTTCCCGGCGGCCACCGAGAGGTAACATACATTAATCCTCCCGGCCTTATCGAGTCGCGCGAGTACAAATGATTCAGGTCGGGAGCAGCTTTAATAATTGCGTTTTCACGGCGGTGTTTTTGATGCACGCCGCTGTGGGCATCTGAACTACATTCTTCGCCCCCCCCCCCCTACCCACCCACCTCCACCCTTTGGAAAGTCTTGTAGTACATAAATCACCAGAAAAAAGCTGCATGTCAAACACCTCTGCTTGGAATCAGGTAGCCCTCCCTCCTTCCCGCTTCCCTGCCTCCCCTCCGCCCCCGCACGCCGCATCCCTCCAGCCACTACTGCACTTTATCTCCCCTCAATTAACATCTTCTGAGCAAGCCTCTATTATCTTAACCACACAGAGCAGCGAGGTCCTCTGAGGAGACACCGTGGAGGATGGCTGAGCTGTGGACAGAGGGCTCCCAGCCCTGCTGCTGCTTCAATTCGCAGGCCTAATTAAAGCCAGAGTCAGACATGACAAACTGCGAGTGGAGGTGCTACAGAAACAAACATCGACAGAAGCGTTGCCTGTGCGGAAGCGTGTAGCCCCGAGGATCCTCTTTGTGAGGATTATCTGCCAGAAAACAGGCACATTCAAGTGAACATCATGACAACATCATCTAAATCTCTTTTGACTGTTCACTCGGTTTTGATCGTGTTTATCTTCTGTTGCCCATATAGGTATTGTCACGGTGTCACAGCATCCAGTGTAAATCACTCCCTCCGTATAGAAGACGGAGACACAGAGTGAGACAATACCGCCTCGCTGGAGCTTATCAAATATGTATGCAACTTGCTCGTGTGACGTCATGTCTGTTTATGACTAATCTACCCTTTGTTTAATGCCTCCGCTAACCTGTTTCGTCTGTTTGGTTGCCCTCACCAACTTCAATTTCACCCTACGAAGCCATCAAATCACCCATTAAGCCATCAAGCTGCCCTCTTTGTCCTTGCACCCCCTGTCTGACAACAGCGCGAGCCAGTGTTCGTCCCCCGGCGTGTGCGCGCGTGCTCCAGCCGCAGAGGTAGCCCCGCCGCCCCGCTTCGGCCGCACGCGCTGCCAGACTTTAGACTATTAAAAGTATTCTATTACTGTTGGGTTAACCTGTCACGCTCGGCTGTGGCTCTCTTTATTGTCTAGCTGCTCTGAAAGGGCAGGGGATAAAACTCCATCAGCAGGACAAACGACCGCACACGCCGCCATTCATCAGACGCTCGGGGTTTCCCCCCGTGGACGGCGGCCACCGCTGCCGCGCTACCTCCGCCGCTGCAGGGGTAGCCTTCGCCGCCCTCCCTACCAGAGCTCCCCGGGGCGAAGCTACACAGGCGAGGATGGACACAGTGGTGTATTTGGCCACAAAACGCATTTCCCTCCTTAATGACTTGGGGGGATAGCAGTTCTATCAGTGCAGAGGGAGCTAATGTATCGACTAAGATCAGGTAGTGCGGCAGGCGGTGTGGGGAAGTGATTAAGAAAGCAGACTAGTGATCAGTGGATGACAGGGGTCAATCCCCTGTTGGGCAATTGGGTAGTGGCCTTGGGCTATAGGCACTTAGCCCCAATACACAAGCCAGATACTCAACCGTGTGAGTGGATAAAATGTCAAATTCAACTTCACCCTTTACAAAGGTTCAAAGCAAGGAGATGACAGCGAACGCTTTGGTTATTAAAAAATTCATATCGTAATGAAACAGCCGTGTTCCATCCTCGCACATCCCCCTCCAGCAAACACGGCGCTCCCTCTTTTTCATGGGATCCATCAAGGGAGGGCCACAATTAAGTGACTAATTTGATTAGGAGATAATGTGAGTCCCACTTAATGGAAAGGACAGACTTCACAACACAGGCAGATTAGTTTGGTGGATGCCTGCTTATTAATTAAGACAGCCCTCCGTGCCCGTGTGAAGTCAAACCCACAGATGCGGCTTTAATGGGTCAGGGTACGAGGGAAGTAAGACAAATGGAAATACGTCCGCTGATGACGGCTGTAAATCAAGAGAGTTAAGTCGAAACGGGAATTTTCGAACTGTCCGTGTGTGTGTGTGTGTGTCTCTGTGTTTGTGTGTGTGTGTGTGTGTGTTCACCTCGTGTTATCGTTTAAGTGGCTGGGCTTGTAGTTAAAACATGTCAAAATACTTCCCATCTAGTATTTCACTGTACGACGTGCTCGGTCTCCGTTTCTCCGGCGTGTCATTGCACACCATGGCAACAGTAGGTCGTTACGCTCGTTCAAATTACCTCCCTCCCTCGCTCGCTCTTTTTGACTCGCAGGTTTCCCTGTTTGTGCAACGTGCGAACCCAAACACCGCTGCTCCTTGTCCTCCGCCGCTCAAAAGAACTAATTTAACAAATGTGAGGTCAAGAATATGAAATTCATGTTGTAGTAAGGACGCTCGTCTCAGCCGTTGATTGTGTTGCTTTGTAGCAAAGGAACAAAACTTGTGCAGATAAGATATCACAGCTTCCCGACTGCAAACTGCTGATTCTCCCCGGCTTCGCTGTGTGATATGTCCAGTAAACGTTGGTAGTAGCTCATGCAGTGTGTGTTTTTGCTCCAGCAGCGCACCCCCACCCCCCTCCCTCACCCCCCATGCCGTATCACTGTCTGCACATTGACAATCAGCCAGAAGGATCTCCAGGACGACACTCTCCCAACGCTCGTAACGTCACGGCGAAAAAGCGCAATCAAAATGCACCAGAGATTACAGTATTTGCGACAGTCCTTGAGTCCCGGGGTCAGCGTTTGGAGTTTTTGCCGCCGCGGTCGGCATACGCTCTGTCATTCCGGGCACGCCGCACACTCCCAAGTGCTCTATTTACGATGGTCGAATCCCTGCTGCGCGGAGCGGGAAGGGTATAATCTCCCAGCAGTATTCTGGGTGGTGAATCGGCCGGCGGCGGCTGTGCATACCAATGGCAACCTCGCCTCCGGACTTATGATGTATGAACAAAGAAGTGATGCGTGGATGCGTGGAGGGGATAGTGGTGTTTGGGAAACCCCGGCGGAGAGATACGTTCACCCATCAACGCCAACTCCTGCTCCTCCTGGCCGCCCCTAAGTCACACCGGGCGGGATTCAATCAAGCGACCGTGTACAAAAACAAAGCCAGTTCTCTGCCGTTACCTGTGTTTACGCACGGCGGCACCTGAACATGCGTCGTTCACTGCGGGGCGCTCGGAGCGATAGCTACACAATGCTGTGATGGAATTTCATTTGACAAGTGGAACACATCTGCAAAATGGGCGGTTAAGGCACATGTAGGTTAAACGGCTACGCGACTCGTCTTTGGATTACGCCAGCGAGGAACAAACCCCTGAGAGGACACACACAGCACCTAACACGCTTTTGGAAAATCTGTGTTTGTGTTTGTGTACACACAGAGATCTACACAGTTGCTCAGGGTGCTGTGTTTGCACCGTATACAGTATGTGCATCACAAGATGAAGCCCCAGAGAGATGAAGCTTAATGAAGCCACGCGAGGGGCGAGCGTCTGCAGCGCGAGGTGTCAGGTGACTTCCCTGCCGGCTATGCGCGAGTCTCATTGGTATGTGCGGTGCGACGAGGCCTTGGCTCTCTTCTGATTATGATGTCTGTTGAGAGCCGGGCCTGCCCAGGGTGAGAGCCAAACCGACAAGGCTGAGATGGAGGGAAGATTCAGAGAGCCTCTGTTCTCTCACCGGGGGATCCCCCACATCATTTAGCGCCTCATGCAGATCGCTGCTAGTGGCAACATAGCCCTCTGGGCCCAGGGAATTAATGTACCAAGCAATGGCAGAAGTGATTTATTAAAATAACACACCCTGATGAGAGAGAGAGAGAGGAGCCAGAGTTGCTCTTCCTCAGCTCGTCCCCATATGCTTCTGAGGGAGGAAATGGAATCATATAGGTGCAGTGGGGACGCAGGGAGGCGATGGAGTGAGAGGCTGAGAGGGAAAGTGGACAGCCGCTGCACAAATTTGTGCGACAGTCCTCTCTGTCATTGCTTATTTATTTACCCTCTTTCCATTTGAGTCAGGCCTTGTATTAAATTGATCCCTCCTGCCGCGTTTTGCCTTGTTGAACAAGCGCAAAGCCCCGTTAAGTGTCTGTGAAAGGCTGGTGATTGTGTTTGCGGTGCCCCGGGTGCGCCGCGGCCGCCTGCTCCCCCTATCTCCCCCGGACAGACGGGATTAGAAGCTGGGAACGGGGCTGAATGACCCTCTGGGGGGGACAACAGACAGGCAGGCAGGCAGGCAGGCAGGCAGGCAGGCAGGCAGGCAGGCAGTTCAGGCAGGCAGCGAGCGGCTTGGTTCGGGGTTTGTACTGTGCACACTCGCGCACGCACGCACGCCCAAATCCAACCCCACAGCACTGCACAAACACGAGCCCACGCATACACAAACGCATGTGTGCACACACACCCTCTCTGTCACACACACACAAAGTGTTTAAGGTTGAGCTTAGCCTGCCCTCAGGACCAGACAGATGCACGGCCATCCAGAGGCTCAGCCACGTGCAGAGGTACACATGCACTTATCCATGAATACAGATGGCCTCACACATTAGCTACTGTACACCCAGAGAGATACTGTATACAACACCACACTGTTACACACACCACACTGCACTACACACACACACAAACTCCCAACATGGAAACATCTGCTGCATTTCTAGCAGAGCCCAGTTGCTTCAATTAAAAAGCTGGAGTCTCAGCTCTGACACGGCGTTATTACTGACCTCTCATTTAACCAATCAAGACTTTGGTAAACTCCTGTAATGGCGGCGCGGAGAGACGGCAGCGACTCCGCTGCCGCCTGTTTATTTTATAGACTAAATGAAAGGACTCGGTGTGTTTCCTCGCCACTGATGATAACGCAAAGTCAGACATGGAGCGGCACACGGGAGGTCTCACATTTACATACATTTACATTTCAGACATTTAGCTGACACTCTTATCCACACTGACTTATCACACACACAGAAACGGCGGATTTTCAAATAACCGCATTGCAACAAAGAGTGCAGAGGTCAGAATAACCGTGGCGAGACGGCGGCGTTCTCCCGCTCCTGAAATCAACGCGGATCACAGATGGAGGATGAAAGAAAATGCAAAAAGGAATACGAGTAGATTTTAGGGAACGTTGTGGGATTTGAAGTGTTCCTCCTTCAGGAGCTGGACGCCAAGAAAAATAACTGCAGTGTAGATCTCACATCCCGGAGAATTCCACATCTCCCAGCGCCTGCTCCATCTGATCCCGCCGAGCCCTCGGGGAAACGTCGCTCTGTGGCTCCCGAGTCAAAGCAATGAAGCAGCACTCATTCACATCAAGCGCCGACGCTTTGAATCCATTCAGATGGGATGATTGCGATGCAAGGCACCTTCCCAGGCAGGGCAGATAGGTGGATGGGGCTCCATTCAACATTTACATCTCACACACCTCATCAAACACCAGGTCTTTGTAGTCAAGCGTTACATTTGAATAAGGCAAAGTTAGAATTTTAAGCGGCGTAAAAATTCATCAAACCTCTTGGCGAGCGAGGACCTCGTCTCTTCTAGCAAATAACTCTTGGTTACCTAAGTCAAACTGAAAGTGGCAGGGCTCAAATCAAATCAAGTCAAATCAAATTGTGCTTGGAAGAAAACCTGAGGGCCGCCGATGTGAGGAAGAGGGCTCGAAAATACTTACTTTTTTTCTCCGGCAATGTGTCTTTAGCCTTTAATAGCCCAGAACAGCAATTTACTAAATAGTGCGACTGCATTTCCTCAAAGCTAGCTTTAGAGCGGCAACAGCTTTTATTGAGGACAAACTGAAGTGGATTGGAAGGTAAAGAAGAGAACACAAAGATCAAAGTGAGAGCTTTGCAGACTTTTATATGCGTTGTGCTCAATACTGTGACCTTTCACAGTAGAGTTCTGTCATTGGATGTCTGGCTCCTGTAAGAATGCACGAAATGTGTAAGAAAAACATCAGCGTCGATCCAAAGGTGTGAAAAGCAAACTAATGAATAGGAGCCTGAAACAGACGTGGAACAAAACCAATGGAGAGAGCGGCGGTGGCGGCAGCGGCTGAATGAAGCTGTTCAACGCCAAAGCGCCGCAGCAGAGCAGTGCATCCGCGGCCATCGAAACCGCCAACGCACGAAGAACGAGAGTTTGTAGATAAAGGTACGGAGGGAGCGGGCCACCGAGTGGAGGCAACCCCCATTCTTCCCAAGTTCCTCTAGCCGGCGGCTTGAACTTGCCGTGGCGGAGATGAAATGGAGCAACAATGGGTTACCATAGCAATAACAGTGGAGCACATAACTAAGTAGCATGAGAGACCGGGGGAGCGTCTCAGGGGGGGGCATCCAGCTTTTATCTGCCAGCTGCAATCCTCCATCATCAAAGCTCTTCTCCATTTTCAGTGCCAACACTGAAAGACACCAGTGGATCATTAGTCTCTGGTGAAGAAGACAAGTCATTAATCCCTGTTTTTTCTTCCTCCCCACAAAAGCAAAGAGGGTGCAAAGAGAGGGAGAAGGAGAGAAGGAGGGAGCCGAGGCGACGTCTCCGGGTGCTAACCTGTGTCCCTTTGGGGTACCTTGCGCAGGTATCAAGACGGCCTTCTCTCTCTGTGAAGCCGCAGCCCTTTGCAGCACATCAATACGCTGAACTTCTCCTGCCGACTACCTGAGCTCTCCTGCGTGACCCTGCGCCGTCTTTATCTATTCTGTTTAAAGATACTGGTTGGGATGGAAGGGGGGGGGAGCTTGATTACCTCCTGGGACAACTCCACTCTCCTTCCAAGTTTGCAGAGAGAGGAAGTCTTCAGAAGTTTTTTGTTGACAGATCTCCGCCGCGGCAGGAGGAGCGATGGACGCCGTAACCTTGGCTCTCCAAAGGACAAATGGGAGTTTTGAAAAGATCAAGAGAGGGGGAATTCATTTGTGGAGTAGACGGACAGGAGGAGGACGAGGAACACAGCGTGGGGGCGGGACACACACACACACACACACACACACAGTGAGGTACCAATGTGCCGAGCGTCCAAGGATCCCTGTGCTACTTATGGATGTGTGATCTCGCAAAAGCATTAAGAATAAATAAAAGGTAAATGTTTTGACCGAAGGCAAACGACCTCGTCTCTGTTGCCCTGCAGGAAATCAGATACACGGAACTCATGTTTGAATTCAGAATGCGCCTTTGTTTATGTAAATGCATTTGTCGATACCTTTCAAAAGGCAGAGGGAAAAAAATGTGTAAAAAAACGACAAACTACACGAGCGCAACCATCCGGCGTTCAGGCTTGGCGGGTATACGGCGTATTTGGACAAGATGATGAATATACTATACATCTAGTCAAGCCGGTGTAATGGATCCATGTGTCAGGGTGTGACTTCGAGGTGTTTCCCAAGGAGCGCTGTGTGTCTCCTGGCCTTTATGGGAGCCGCTTGGTCGTATAAGTGTGTGTGTGTGTGTGTGTGTGTGTGTGTGTGTGAGTGTGTGTGTGTGTGTCTGGCTTTGTAGCTCCCGGGCTCCACAGGTACACAGGCCATCGATCACACGGCGCGGCCATTATACACAGGCAGGGGTGGAGGTGGATAATGCTCCCACCACTGCCACTGCCGGGGCCTCCACCGCTCGCGGGTCAAGCGTTTGGCTGGCCAGCGGTAATCAAGCCGACAGCAGGCTGCCTGTCTGCATGACAGATAACGTCACTAACACTCATCTGTACACGCAAGTGAGCCCGGAAATACAACCCCCCACCCCTGCGCACACACACACACACACACACTCACACACACATCTTCTCACACAGAAACTCTACTAGTTTTTGCTCCTGCCAGCGTTACGGAAAAGTGTTTAAATGGAAGCTGCAGTGTGTTTTTTCGGACGCGATATGGATGGCTTTATATAGTAACCTCATCAGCCTGGGGGTCATAAAGCGGAGCTGCAACAGAGAGTGGCGTCCAATTTCACATAACTGTAGGAGTGAACACGATTAAGAGCGAGACACGACTCCATCTCTGAAAGTTCTGCAGAGATTTAAAGCCGACGAGATGACGGTGATTCAGTAGCGCCAACTCCTGTGGAAACTTCGATGTAGAATGTGTTTAATGACGGAAAATCGGACGGAAAATCACTTAAAAGCCTCCAAAATTCAAGTTGGTTATTTTGTCATATGCACAAGGTTTATTAAATGTCTGTAAAATATGTGTGACTGAGGTTTTCTAGCTAGAACGCAGCTATAGAATGAGTAAACCCCCCATGAAAGCTCATTCCATATGCAAAATCACAATAGATTCAGTCACAATAACAGAAATAAAACACACACACACACACGCATCCCCTCTGACCTCATTTCCTAAAGACGTTAACCTCAAATGCAATTTCCGCCGCGTCTTACTCTGTCCTCAGTGTACACGGGTGTCCCCGCTGTGTTCTGTGCAGGTTGTGCCTGGTTAGCGTCCAAATGGCAGGTGGAGGAACGAGCAAAGGGAACGCGGCCCGAGACGCCGACGGAAGGAGAGGCCGAGACGGAACGAGCGAGGGGGGGTAAAGACAGAAATAGAGAGAGACACACCGCTAAAGCGAGGGGAGAGAAGATATAGTGAGGAAGCGGAGCGTAGTGGAGCCGGCCGCTGGGACTGTGAGGAATGAGCTGGCGGTGCTATAGGAGGCCTTAATGAGCATTCTCTCTAAACCCTGGAGAGTCTCTCTACAGCTCTCACCCAATCTCTCCCTCTCTCTCTCTCTCTTCGCACAGGCAACTAGGTACAGACACACAAAGCTGCCGCCGCTTCTGCCGCCACCGCCGCCGCAGCCGCTGCTGCTGCGTGATGCCATATGCACAGCTTCACACGGAGATTGACACAAAACTTCCAAAAAAAGAAGACGCGGGGAGACAGACACATCCATGTCCTCGCACACACACACACACACACACACACGCTCCTGCAGTCCACCAAACCGGCTCCCGGGCCGTGATAACTCAGGGTGTCGCCTCTTGCCGTTTGGATCCTCTCCGGTAATGAAACGACATTAACCGGGCAGACAGACCCAGCTATCTTTGCTGTATTTCAATTCCATTGCATTAAATTGGTACAGTGAAGTCAGCGTGGATCCTAATAAACCAATAAACACCTCTGAACCAAAGGGAGGAGAGCAGGCGCAGTGCTCAGATAATGGCCACTTTATGCATTAGCAAAACACCTATGGTAATAATGGCTCAGTACTGGAGGTTTTTTTTCTCCCCTCGGCAGACTAATGTGCCCTTGATTTCCTCTCACTTATCACTCCTCCCAGCTGTAGTTATGGATGGAGGGGCAGAACAGAGGAACTCTTGTAAGCGTCTGCATTTAAAAGCTTCAGGTTTTCTCCCCCCCTGTCCTCCTCCTCCTCCCCGCAGAATCGGCGTTGTGGCAAAGTATCCAGAGATCATGAATTACGACTTAATGCGCGCCAGAGTGAAAAATGGAAACATGATGAACAACAGTGGAGATAAAAAAACTCAGGTGTGGGGGAGGGGGGGGGGAATGGGGGACGTGCAAGTTGCCGTGGCGACGGGGACAGCTGTAAATCTGGGTCTGGGACGGGGCAGAGAGATGAGCCATCTGCGTGCGGAGAGCCGTCTCCGGAATTGGACCGCGGGACGAGTAAGTGTGTAGGTGTATCTGTAAGTAGGTATGTGCAGAGGATGAAGAGGAGGTTCCGCTTTTATCGGGCGAAGTGATTAGGCTGCACTCTGAACGGCTCCGGGTCCCCCGCCCCAGCAGGTTTGGGGCCTTGGAAGCCGTCCAGAGCCTCGGCGCGGCTCACTCTCATTAACTATTAACCAGCGACTCAGGGCCTTAAATCATCGGGGTGGTCCCCAGCCTGCTGACCCTGCTGTGGAGATGGCGGAGGCAGGAGGCGTAGCGGCGTTTCATCAGAGTGAGCCTACTGGACACCCCGCTGATTTAATGGGCTACAATTACACTGCTTTTGACACAATATACGGCAAACATTTATAGATTTCCCTCCCACCAACTCGGCAGCCAGAAGTGCCGAGGCTTTTTCTTCCTTTTCCCCACGAACCTGTTTGACAACCGGAGCATTCTTATGAGTAAATTACACGTTGCGAGTGCAGCTCGGCGTTGACCCAGAGGCCGGTGCATATGGTAAATGCAGCATCGCCTTAGGCTCTCACAACCTACATATCGCTATACCCACAATGCAGCTGTAGAGTTTTATTCTATACCCTGCAGGTGAACAAAGACGGAAGGAGACGTTTACTTCTTTCATTCTTTATTTAATTTTAAATACCAACGTAATGAGGAACTAGATATCACGGTGGAACCATATGGCTGGCCTGCTATTTATGTATATCTGGTCTGATTAAGTCAGGCCTGGAGGCCCAAGAGTACAGCACTTAGTTGATGGTGACTGGAATGGGCTACTAGGACGCCACCGAGCCCAATCAAATGCAACGGGGAAAAAAATTAGACAACCGTCCCCCGAGAGCCCTGCCTCGTTTTTGTTCCTTCGTTAAAGAAGACATACTAATGTGTACGTTGCTATAAGTGGATTGCAGCTCAGATAAGTGCACGGAGCAGCTTGGGTCGTCATCAATCATACCGTTGAACTCTATTGATTCCGTCGAAACCCATTATAGCGCCGACGAACCCCTCTGCTGCCATGTGGTACGGCGCTGTTGTTGAAATATAAAACAGTCCGATGAACCAAACAAGGTAGAGAACTAGGTTTTCTATCAATAAGTCACACAGACTGGCGGAGAGTTCAAATCTACGCTTTTGTTTATGCGGCTACACTGTGGAAAGCTGCACCGCTGCATTGACAGTTGCAGTCGAAGTCGCAGACAGCATTGCTATGGAATCATAACATAACTTTGAGATGTGTTAAACCAGGAGTTTGGTTGATGTGACCTCCAGTAAGTTCATGAACCAGGAAATAAGGTCTACTGGTCCTTCCCTGACCTTTGACACAACACACCTTCTGTCCTACCGAGGAGATTGGTGGCACTGGATTTATTCTTGGTCTCCTTATACTTAATTCCCTCACTGTTTAAATGAAAAACCTCAAGAGAAATAGAGGAGGTATACACAGAGTTCTATCAAAGGAACAAGTCTCAAGTCAAATCAAAGTGTGGTAAGAAGTTCAGACTAAGAAACAACTCTTACTTTTGAGAAATGCATTTTGTCGGCCTTCTTTATCGGCTCATTTGTTTGCCTGTAAGCAGGAAAGGAATTCATTAGTTTGGATAAAGCAACGCAGAGGTGGGCTCCTCAGCAAAAGCGGAGAGGCTGCGATCCGTTCAAAGACGAGAACACCGAGCTCAGCAACGTAGGAGTGAATCTCGAGTCCCGGGTGACAGTGACCTCCACAATAGGCAGGAACCGGGTTTAGCTCCCCCGCTGGAAAGTGAGGGAAAGAGTTAATGATGCAGGCCGGTGATGCAGTGGGAGGGAACCTGCTGGGTAAAACAGCCTGTAGGAGTTGGCCTCCGGGCATGTAGGAAGCCTTTGTGCCAAACACAAGGCTTGATTTTACCACACCACCGCACAGTGACAAGACGAGGGGAAGAGATGAGATACCAGGCCTGTCCTCCTACTCTGTACTTCCTGAGATGAGTGTGCACAGCGGTGAGTGTGTGTGTGTGTGTGTGTGTGTGTATACGTGTATGGGGGTGTTTGTGTGTGTGTGTATGTGTGTGTGCGCTTACACTTTCTATGGGGTTTGTGTTCATGTACATCTCTACTGTAAACAGAATACTCCTGTGTAAATTCACTATGTGTATGTTGTATAATATTACTTTGAGGTTTGTTTGCACGCCCTTCCTCTCCCTCTCCCTCTGGGTTTTGCTCAGTGGGCAGCGTGGATGTTTTGGGAGTGGAGTGGTGTGGAGGCAACCATGGTGTTGTGCACAGCTCAGGCGTGGCCTTTGGACCAGGAGCACAGCGTAGGCCTGCCGACAGCCATAAGACTGATGCACTTCACAGCTCGCGGTGAACCCCCAGGCCTCCCCCCAACCCCCCGCGCCTCACACGGAGGCACGTAGCAACACAAACACACACAGCACAAGTGGGCTTAACTCGGCCCCTTGATTTAGCACTGTGAGTGGCAGAAGCCCAAAGACAGAAAGCTAAAAGGAATAGAAAACGTCCTGATGCATTTTACAGCTTCGGCCAGGCTTTGTTTAATCTAAAGCTGCGTATGGAAACTCTGCATCTCTTCACTTTATGTGTTTGCTGCAGTAGTTAGTCTCAGGTCGAGTAGAGAGGAATGAGCCTTTGCTTAGAACTTCTAAGGCCGTTGTTTGCGCTGATTGCATCATAAATGAATACGTTGGAGGAGTTTATTGCTGAGTTACTTTGATGGATATTGCATGTACGCTATACATCATATACAGTAGAGCTAAGTAGGACAGATGCAGAGCTTTAGCCTGCAGTCTCCCCGGAGTTGCTGTAAATGCGGCTTTGCTGCCTTATTCCATATGAGACGTGACCCGGGGATTGTCTGGGAATGGGGCTCCCGATCCAAATCCTGCTTTATATTTTTGCTCTTCTGTGATTTTATTACGTTTTTCTTTTGGGGGGGGGGGGGGGATGTTTGCTTCTGAAATGAATCCAGGCGGGGTTTTGGTGACAGCTGCGGCAGATACGAGATACGAGGGTTCAGCCCTGCCTCCTGAAGCCCGAACGCGTCGGAGATGACAGCTGATATATGGAGGGAATATTCAGTCTTCCCTCAGAATTTGGGTGTACGTCCACATCAAACATTTGTTTTGCATTCACGCCGTCTTTGTCTCAGTATAATTTACAGCTGTAATCCATAATTTCCTCATACTTTCTGTGCTGTCATGTGCCTATGTTTGTATTACCCCATATGCAATATATTTTGCCGCATCAGCCTATTTCTGATGCCGTATCCAATTACTATTTGTTGCTGTAATAATGTAGCTTCCTCATGGGGATCATTATAATCTCAAATTTTCATTCTCTTTTTTATTTTATTCTTGTCAAGATGGAAAAGCCTCTGGCGTAAAGATCCCAGAACTTTCGCTGAGACTCGGGGAAAGTAATAATAACGATATGAACTTGTGTGGAGTGATTTAAAATGTCAGAACCACATCATTTGCATTTAAAGGATTCCTATGAAAACCTGATAGCGTATTGATGATCAGAGAGGTGAGGCAAGTCTGACAGATTGCCTGGTCATCATAACGGAGGTGGATGACAGTGACCGGTCAATATCTGGTTTCTTTTTTTTAACAACCAATTGGCTCCAGGTTTGTGTTGTTTCTGGAAAAAGGGAACAACGGCGGCCCACAAACAAAATGAGGGCCGGTATCTACCTCTCAAGAATGCACACATGCCAACTAACAGACCAACTTCCTCCATCACCTGACAAGGCCCAATTAAGTATATTGCTGTGGTGCAGCCATGACGACACACAGCAACAGACAGGCAGGGTTAACGGCCTGCCTTTCCCTTCCTCTCCCTTCCCTGCCTTTCCCTTCCTCTCCCTTCCCTGCCTTTCCCTTCCCTTCCCTTCCCTTCCCTTCCCTCCTCCACAGCTGGCCTGAAATGACAATTTTCAATCTTGAATACTAAACGACGAGGACATCGCTTTAATCTGATTACCTATCGGCTGCAATCACCACGGAGGAAACTTTGCCGACTGGGGAGGCTGAGAGAAGCGGCGGAAAACACGTCTAGCGCACAGGGTTTTGACAAATGCGATGATAGATGGAAGTTAACTGGTCGACGGGAAATAAGTGTAGGAGTGCCGACGCCTGACGCTGTCTGTTTAGATGGCGAAAAAGTTTCAAAGATGATATTAATACTATCCATCACTTAGGTGTCACCGCTCTCACACATGATCCATCAATCTCAGATTAGCAGAACGATTCGCCGCCATCACACAGCTTCGATAATAACGTTTACTGATGGCGCTTCCAACAGAAAAACATATTACTCTACTGTACTTTACCCAAAGTGAGTTGATAAATACGTACACACCCTCACACTCATGCTGCACCTCGCACAAGAAACCCGGACAGTTTTGCGACCAACTAATTAATATGTTGTGGGCGCTTTTATGCTGGACTTAGCTGGTCTACCAATCTAGCTGCCATCTATTACCATGTAACCAACATCAAAACATCTATGCCCCAGCTCAGACCAGTAGCGGTGCCTCTCAAGAGCAAAGACATCAGAGCATCAGTCAGTGCTGGCTGGTGTGTGCTGTAATTGGGCGGGCATTTGATTTCCACGGGCAGGTCCTGACAGTCAAGGTTGTTTTCTCTTTTTTCTCGTTCCATTCTGTCTTTGTTGAATAGCACAAAGGTGCGGAATATCACACAGAGCCTATTCATTAAAAAGACTATAAATAAAATGATGTGGGTATTCAACAATGCCATGACAGTGTCGAGTCAGGCTGCCGTACCTGCTGCATCGCAATCTGCAACGCCGACAACACAGCAGGACAATCTGTATTTATACATGTGCTCTCCTTTCCTCTCTAGATGAATGGAACAATTAGTCACATGCTGCTTATATGACCGCCAGTCCAGATAATGTGACAGGGGATTTAAACAAACAACAAAGAAACAGCTGGGTGAAAGATGGAAATACATACATATACAGTGTGTATCCTGTATATGTATGTGTTTACAGTGATAGAAACTGTAGGGCTCCAGTGTGCTTTCGTCTAATATTGATGAGAAATAAAGCTGAATGTAAGTGATGTGAAGTTTGCTAACTTACCGGCCCTCAGTGGAACACATGCCTCCACCAAGGTCGAACAAGCCCAAGGCAAAATTGGACTTGTTCAGATGATATACTGGTGTACAGATAAAAGGCATCTCTTTGTAACTACTAACGATGCGTTACAACCACATGCATGCTACAGAATTTCCAAACTGTCCTTTGGATTTTGATCTGCAGCAGCATTTCACACCTTCCTTCCCGACCGTGACCCACCAATCCTGCTCAGCTCTGTGAGTAATCCTGCTAACAAACAAACTAATCTTAAGCCTATAGCAAAATACGTTCTGCAACATGTTTACACGAGTACCTTCAGAAGGAGATTGACCGATTGTAACCCTGTGCAAGCATCGCTGGAGTTCCATCGTAGTAGTTCTTGCAAAGTTTTCAGTTGACACGACGCCCTCGACCGTTGGCAAGGGTGGCTGGGAACGGGCTCATTTATCGATCCTCTGGCTTCAAGACTGGCACGAGAACAAAAAGCAGGCAAAGTCTAACAGATGAAGAGAATAAAGAACTTCAGGATTGACCTCTCCTGATGTGCTCGTATGGCGCGTTGGGTTTGCGTGCGGTACGCCACAGTTCACGTGTTAAGGGAGGCAGCTGTTTGTCGCAGCAGCCGAGTGGGGCAGGTGGTATTTTAGTCAGAAAACACTTTGAAACAGTTGACTGGAGAGAGGATGTCACAGACTGGCAAGATATCAGCCTGTTCCACATCTCATTAGTCAAGGTACAGAGACTAGCCAAACAGCTGTGGAACATTTTAATTCCAGCCCCAAATCAGTGGCTTGGACCTGGGCTGGTACTCTCAATGACCTCCCAACTGTTTCCACCGTCGACAAACAGCGTTGCACCAATACGACAATACAGCGAATAATTCTTCTGTCCCTCATTTCCCCTGTCAAACCCGCTCCAACCCCCATCATCCTCTCCTCGCCTTATTCCAGCAGCTACTTCCAGCGCCCAAGGCCATCGTGTTGATATTGCTTACCCACGTCTCAATGAGCTAATTAAGGGGGCTGTTTCTAAAGTGCTCTTGCGTTTTGTTTATTTGTGTATCACCGGAGCCCCGCAAATTACACAGACCAAAGGCTTGTCTGAACTTTTAATCTAATCACGCCTACCCGGAGCCCCCCGTTTCCTGGTGTCAGTTCGCCTTAATGAGGCCTGGTCTGAGCCGTGGCCATTAGTGGAGCTCAGTAGTGGAACAGCACCACAACGAGACAGTCTTGGTGCAATGCCGCTGCAGAGCCTAATCCCCCGGTTGGTCCCTGTAGACGTGCAGCCATGAAGCAAGTTGTAAAGCCCCCCCCCCCCACCGCCCTCCCCCCCCAGCTGTGCAGAACATGGCTGACATTTGAAAACATCGGCAAATAAAGATGTGAAAACATTAATAACAGTATTTAAATGACTTCAAATCCTGCAGTGAGACTCGGTGTTTCCACTGTTTCTCCTGCGGTGTGTGTTTAACTGCATATACAAAGTTTCACATATAACCAGCATACGAATGCACGAGTGTCTATTATCAATGATAACATGATGGTTTAATGCCACTTACATTTTATACCAGGATGCATTAAAGGAAGTATTTTGCCTTGGACAGTTGCACTAACATCCCCATTAGCGTGATAATCAGGCGGAGGAGCCGTGTACATTCATTTTCCATGTAACTTTCATTAATTCAAATTCTGATGGAATTTAGTGCACTTTCCCATTTCCAATTTGAAGTGCTTTGAATTCAGCTCGCTGCACCCATTTCTGTGTCATCAGCCCACTCAGAGTCTGAATAATTCATAACAATATTTATTAGCACTCTGAGGTACAATTAGATGAATTGGGATTAAGGATTGGTTTGTCTGTGGAAGAGAAAGTAGAACAGCTCTGCCGACGGATTTGGGCAGGCGTAGCTCTAAAACATTATCAAAATAAAGCCAAGCGGATTAATTCCCTTCCTCTACTATTTTCCCCCCCTCTTGTGTTTAAAGAACACACTTAATATTCAGCCTGCGAGCGTAAATGGGAGCGCACGCTAAAACAAGGGGTGAGTGGGTCCCTGACCATTTTCATTTGATCTCACTGTTTAGGGTAAGGTTCCATTTTACCACACACCTGTCACGACTCAGCCTTTCATTGGACCGAGGGATTCCTTCACCGTTTCACCTCAGTATATAGCCGAATACTAATAGATGTGTACACATCACTGCTCATTAGCAGAGGAGGAAAGTAGAGAGGGTTGGAAAAAGCACTTTGCATTTTTTAAAAAGCTTAACTCAACTGAGATCTAGAGATGGAGAATATGTGAGCGGAGCAGTGAGAGTAACACATACACAACAAGAAGAATTTGGGAATTTAGAGAGAAAAATATTGAGACAAGTAAATATGTATGAGTCTATCCTGGGGTCTTGCCGTTTGTTTTACAGTATATTGATCCCTTTGTTAGCGTAAGACAAAACAACAGCAGTGAGAAAACAGAAATCCATAGCGCAGCTCTCTGCTTATCTGAGTCATCCAACCCTCAGCTGCTATCAGAATCTGCATCGCCGCCCTGAGTAATTTCCACAGCGAACCAAAAAAAAAGAAGAAGCGTTGTTAGATTAAAGCGGAAATTAAGCATATATGAATTGTAGCTTAAACGCTAAACTCATTATCTCGGTGCACACAATGGGGAAAATGAAGATGTGACAGTGTTAATCTCTGCGTGGAGAAGAAGATGGGAGGTGTGTGTGTGTGTGAAGAATGCTGACCTTAACGTGTGACCCATCTATTCTCCTCAATTGTTTTTTTTTTTCCTCATCCCCAATTAAAGGAGCTTCCGTCTGCCCATCTCTGTAATGGATGAAGCCAGCAGTTCTTGAACTCGGCGTTAATTAAACATAAGTGCATGTCTCGCTATAAGTTATGGCGGCTCGCTTTTGCAGATAATATCCTTAACTCCTCTGGGTCATCAAGCCGCGCTCGCCTGTCATCACAAACACAGACTAATCTCAAACTTTTTTTATGAGAGGAAATAAACTATTCTGAGGACGGACCAGGAAGCTTATGCAACACTATTGTGTATGTGTGTGTGTGCGTATGTGTGCGAGTGTGTGTGTGTGTGTGTGTGTGTGTGTGTGTATGTCCGTGTGTCGGTGTGTGTATGGGCAACAAGCTGACCGTGCTTTCAGTTAAAAATCCTCCTCCCTCGTCTTGGGAGCTCAGCGCATTAGGATTCATCCAAAGTTAACTTTTATCAAAGAAATTTCAGGGATTAACCTGTGTGTAGGTGTGTGTGTGTGTGTGTGTGTGTGTGTGTGTGCGTTTTATGAGTGCATTAGCGTGTGTGTGTGTGTGTGCATACAAAATATAGGCGTATCTGGGACTGCACGGATGCATACAAACCTGCAGTATGACGTATGCTGTATGTGTACGGGATGCATTTAACGGAGTTACATGGGCTCATCTGCTCAAAAGGTCATTACAGCGCGACAAAGACGGCACTGACCTCCTGATTGGCCTGCAAAGCATTGTGGGTAATGGGGTGTATATTATTAACAAAATGGCCAAAATTCAAAATGCTAGCATGCTATGTGGCTTTATATATATAGATGTACATTTGTTTCTGTCCAGTCTCCTTGAAGTCTTTACACAAAAAAGGTGAAAGATTGAATTGTCATATTAATATATATTGATTTACATGTCTTTATTCTCTGATCAAAGGCTCGGTCTCTTTACAGTGGGGCGACATTGATTACAGTACTATGACTCGGGCCAAAACTGTGAGGAAATCCTTGATGATTTAATTCTGTCAGAGTCTGGCTGTGGCTTCAGGCGCACTTGTGTCTAATAACGTCATTTAGCCAGTGTTTGCTTCTCTCCCTCCCACGTTTCCACCACCTGCTCCCTCAGCATTGTTTTGGTGATTTGCAGGTGTGAGGACGTATAATCATCGCAGTTAGAAGTCTAGGTTAGACGAAACAGCATTATAGTTTGTATATTTTACAGTATACGAAGTAGCACACGATGAAGTGCTGTTGATTTTTTAAATGTAACCTTGATGTCAAAACAACTTTTCGGGCGGATTGAAAATCTGCTGACTGAGTAGTGAAAGTTCACTTTCACCCGCATTTGTAGCAACAACAACAATGCAGCTGGAACGCTGTGACTTAAAATGTGAAGGACAACATTTTAATATGGGCTACCACAGGCTGTCTCTCATATTACGGGAAAGATTTATGCCTAAGGATTTATTGTTGTCAACCTCATTGCCCAATAAAGCAACAAATTCAAAACAAAGATGTGTCACATTAATGTCAGAGGCAGAGAAACATGCCGATCAATACCTTTGTTTGTGTCCAGTTAAGAGTCAAAAATGCTATCAAGGTGACAAATTACAACTAAAGCTCGTCTGTGACTGAATAACAACGGCACAAAGCACTGTGGGTACCTATATAAAGTGGCGCTTTAGTGAAAGAGGTGTCGCAGCGGTTTTTCCTCATTCATGCCAGGCAAGTTATTTGTAAAACACATCACATAAAATTCAAGACAAGATTCCGTCTGATAGTAAATTTCAGCAGTTTAGAATCTGTGTTAGTAAACAAAAAAACAATAACTAAACCAATTTCAGTTGATTAATCAGTTTATTTAAATAGAACCTTTTGATCTGATCTTACATGCGTTCTAGCAGCCCCCCCCCCCCCCCCATTACTGTGATTACGTTAATTCCTCCCTGCGAATCTACTTAGTGTTTTTACAATTAATCCAGAGAAAATAGACATGAAATAAATCCTGCATTCAACATGGGTTTTCCACACAAACAAAGATGCATGATTCTGTCCTCTGCTCAATCTGTTTTGTGTCAGGTGGCAAACCCAGACGAAGCTCGCATCCCCAGCCGAGCCGGGGCTTCTGCAGGCCAGTGGGAGTATGAGGCTCTTTGTTATCAATGAAACAGTGGTGGGTAAACACAAGATAAAGAGGCTGAGTGAGACTCTGCCATGTCTGTTTTCCCATCTTGTCAGTTAGAATGACTCAAGCCATTAAGGCAGTTACCACAACATGCTGACAACATGCTCGGATGCCACCTGGACCCAGATGTGCCTCAGCGGTGGGTAAATGGGGAGAATGATGGAGAGGAAGTTTAGGGGCCATGTCTGTGCCAGCATATGCCCCAACCTGTACGTCCTATTACTCTTTCTCGGTACGAGCTGCTTGACGCCAGGCGACACAAACACAATAAGCTATTGTGGGTCTTTATGAAGAGGAGACAAAAGCCACAATAAATAGAAAAAAAATGTAGAATCGCTGTGAAGTCCTGAGCAATTCCACAGCATTTTCCCCCTTCACCATTTTTTTTTTTTCATGTGAAGGGTGCATTGGTGTATTGTTGAACGCTGCCCTTTCCCATGCCTGAATACTAGAGTACATATTTTCATACGGTGTCTGTGGTTCAATGAAAGTGATCACTGGGGAGCGAGGTTTTGTTTGCCCAGACAATCGCCGAGGCTGTGTAGAGTAGACCGGGGACACGGAGATCATAAAGAGCAGGCCAGCGATGAGCACGGAGACAACAAAAGCCCGCTCACGGTTATCCCATCTGTGGCTCGACGGAAAGACAAAAGAGGATTGAGCTCGATTGCCACATCCGACTGGATCATCTGGAATATGCCGCTACGTCTCTCAATCGCCTCTATGAGCATCGCAGCAGCCCCTCCACTCCCTCTGTCTCCGTCTCACTGTCTCTCCCTCTCCCTCAGTATTAAGCAGGAGGGTATCAAGCAATTACAGACCAAGGTCTTCACTCAGTTGGGGATTCTTTCATCCCATAAAGTTTTACTACAAAGACCGACAGTGACCTTCACAGGGTCAGAGAATCAAGCGCGAGCCATCCAGTGCCTATTTAAACGACACACACTCTTTATGGAGCCTTCACAAAAGATTTACTGGAATAACAGCATGTAGATAATACTGTTGATAAAGGGGAGATATGTCAATGGCACGGCGTGAAGTCAATGCCTCTGGTGTCACCGCGGGGACGGAGGCGCTGTAAAACACTGTTCAGCGCTCATTCATCTTGCAGGTATCATTAATTATTAGAGCCAAATTAGTATCATGAGCAGTTTTTATTGAGGTTGGAGCAAAGGTGCAGCTAATTACAGATGTATTACAGCAGCAAAACGAAAACAGATCCTTGATTTAAAGCGATACGTTGGCCAATTCACAAACACATTGTGTCCGTTTGTGGTCATAAATTGTGTTGTTAATTTCCTTTTTGACAAGATGTTAACATCATTATTATAGCATAACATTATTCCTTTTGGGAATCCAGAAGGTCTGTTTAGCTTTTATTATGGCGTAAATAATTTCTATCTTGAAGAAATTACATCATGGACCCAGAGGTCCAAAATGCACTGACTTACAGAAAACGATGTCAGTGATCTCGTTCAGACATCATTTTCACAAAAACCACAACAGATGCATCATTGTCCATAATTTGGACGGGCCAATAGGTGAGCAGAGAGGGAAGAGGAGTTTCTCCACGTCTCCTTTTCCTCACCTCAGCGCTCTTAATGTCATGAGGAGCGACACGGCCTCTTGTGAGTCCCATGATGCCACTGCACTTAAAAAGGGTTTAAAGGACAAATCAATCACTAAAGTCTGACAAATGAAAAGCATCACAAACTTAGACTTTTAATCTGCCAAACAATCTGGGCTAGGTCACCTCTCTGATTTGGGGAAGATTTTTTCACTTTTTCAATCTACCCCACAGGCTATCTTCATCTTCCCCACAACGCAGGGCCAGTGGGGGCTTGTTTCCCAGCGCAGGGCCACCTGGGGGAAATGTAATTCCGTTCCTCCGGTCGGTCAGAGGAGTGAGGACATGAAGGAGGAGGCGGAGGAGGAGGAGGAGGAGGAGATGCTGCCTGGCTGCCTGATTAGGAGCAGAGGCTATGACTGGCTTATTGCCGACATGCTTTCACACACCAGTGTGCATGTTTAGGTGATCAGGAAATCCGCCACAGTGCTCATGCCGCGCTACATAAAGCAAAACAAATGACCAGCTGTGAATCACACGTGGGGCGGGGTGAGCCCGAACCCCCGCCACCGCCTGGACACCCGCTGTTATGCCTCACCCACCCCAGCCTCGGAGCTAGCCTGCAGGGAAGTCACTATGTGTGATGAAGAAGGCAGGCTGGGGGAAACTGGACCCCTCTCTGTCCATTACTCATAAGTGTCCTGGTGTTTCCAATCCACATTCACAATAGGGTTTTGGAGTGATCACACACCAAACACCATGATCCACACACTGAACTGATTATAGTGCACCACAAGGGGGTCTGGCTGGAGGTGCACTCGGCTCCTGTGACCTTTAACCGCACAGCCACTGTTACTTACCACTGCAGTCAGATGTTTGTTGACGCCATTAGTGGAAGAGCTATTGTGAAACACCTTCAGGCTCGTACGTTACACAAACTGCATTGCTGTCTGGACAGCGCTGCGCTTCCTTCGATCCCCTCGCTTCACCACCATCCCGCATAACAAACGATTCTCTACTCCATCCCTGTCAAACCTTCACGTTTTACACGCCCTGCCACAGTGCTGATGTTTTTAGAATGTCATCACGGCAGTCGTTCCTGTAAGTAAGCACGTGTCTCTGGACGGCGATTCCAAGGCGAGCCTCCCTCCGATTAATCCGACAGATTCCCCTTTCATATTGAACGGTGCCAATACATTTTAATGCAGGCTGAGATCTGGGGATGAGACCTGTCCTTAAAACTCCCTCTCCCTCCAGGCTTAAAGGAATGGCTGTCCTCTCTAGGCGTAATTGAAAAAGATGGATCTCACCGAGTGTTTCACCAACGCAGCGGGGAGGAATTGGATTGGGAAATGTGTTCTGTATCATATTGCTATGTATGTGTTCGCCAGAGGCTCACACACAGTTGGTGAGAGCAACGTGTTCCCCTGCCCATATTGAAAAGCAGCAAAACAGAGTAGGAAGACATTTGCAATTTTATTACTACTTTAATGGGTTTCTCTATCATTCAGGAATTGCACTTTCTAATGCATTGGGCCCATAAATACAAGGTTCAATGGACAGCCGCTCTGCTCTCGTCATTATTCATACATTCAAACAAATTAGAACAGAGGTTGAATAAAATATGCAGTCTATTTCCAACGTGAGACTATCCCGACTTGATCATGCATACCATCTAATCGTCGGCATACAATAATAAAATGTAATATCTCAAATTTGCACGTGGCTTAGCTCGACGTGTGTGTGTGTATGTGTGTGTGCGTGCAACCGCTGCTCATTTGTGATGTCACCCAAAAAGTGATGGGTGATTACTGACTGTCACCCGCCGCGCATTACTCTGAATAACAAGTAGTGTTATGACGCCGAAAGTAACTAATCATCAGGTTTGATGTGTCAGTGTTCTTTTGTTAAAGGGGACATATTGTGTTATGCTTTCTGTCACTTTCCCTCATTGTTGTGCTGTGAAATGGTAGGAAGCGTGTGTTTACCATCGCCCCAAAGCTGCTAAACTTGAGGTTGACATCAATAGAAAGGCACCCATTAAGTTACAATCCTGTTGGTCCTCACTTCTGCTAAAAGCTACATATTACATGAGTCCATCAGCGTGAAACACGTGAACCGACCCGTCTACAAACACGGGAGAGACGCAACACGTGAAGTACTCGTTCTATGTGTGAATTCTTGGGCAGCATCCACTGTGTCATAGCTGGCCAATCATAAAACAGCAGGCTTTGTGGGGTTGGGGGGGGGGGGGGGGGGGGGACAGTCTCTAAAATGGCCTGCCCAGCGTGCACAGCAACAGCAGCAGTCAAGGTGGATCAATGTTTTTCACGCATTGAAGCATTCCAACATTTTCAAAATACATACATAAGACTTGAGGTGAGTGTGAACATGATAAAGTGTGTGTTGTATGGCCCCTTCACAACAACCCATGGAGTCATATTAATCAGAATATGAAAACATATTTAATTTATCCAATTCCCCTGAATAAAAATGGGTTTTTACAGGCGGTGTTTACCAAGACAGAATGATGTTACTTCCACATTGTTTGATTCCTAAATTAAACTTTGTCCTTATTAAATTGAGAGATAATAATCACTGCATAACCAAGTGATTAAGTGAATAGGCAGAGCTATAAATAAGCTCCAGCTATTTCTGCTTCACTTGGCTGCTGCATGTGTACCTGAGGCAGAGGCAGATGTTTTTATCAGATCTGATTATTACATAGATATGATCAAATCCTATTTTTCCTACACTGATGAGAGTTCCTTTTGGGTAACTTGCATTCAGCTGGATATGTCTGTGGTCCATGTCAGCAGAGGGACTCCCAACCTGTCTGAGGCAGCACCAACAGAAACTATAATGACTTCTCACTCAGCACCATCACTTCCTCATGGGAGAAAAAGTTACTTTTTTGGCATGTAAGCAGGTCTAAATTTGAGTACAGCTCTTAAGTCGGTAACTAAAAGTAGCAGGCAGACAATTAGCGGCTGATGGGATGCCAAAAGCTGACGGATGGCTGTGGGAGTGACAGACAAGACAGCGAAGGCCTGACCTGTAGGCTGGCCAGACTTCCCCCCCCCACCCCGACGCCCACTCACCGCCTTTCAACTCTAAACTGTTTTCATAAAGCAGAGCTCTAGCGCCAGCCAACTGGAAGGAAGAGGGGTGTCAGGGGGAGAAAAAAATCAAGACGTGGTGATAAAAGAGAAAAAGATCAAGTGTGGATAAAAGAGATCCGCTTATCCCTCCGACTAAAATCGAGTGACAGTCAAAGGCGCGAGGATATGAGATGGGAAGAGCTGGAAGACAACAAAATGACTCAGAACCAGAAAAAAAAATACAAATAAATTCTCATTGCACGAACGGGCACGATACACGATGAATGGCAATTTAAACTACTCCAGATGGAAGGACTAAATCAAAACACCACCAATGCTACCGCTGCTGCATACAAGACTTTGGGCTTTTAAAGCAATAAGCCCAGAAGTTTCTTTAAGTAAAATAACTGCATAACCGTGTGACCCCCCGTATGGATGCTATTGATCTGTATGGATAGTCCACAGCTTTGGGGGCCGTGTAGCTATAAGCACGACAGTACCGAAGGGATAGAGGACGAAGGTTATAACAAGAAGGGGTCCAGAGCCAATGAGCCCTAAGCTTTACATTGCCAGTTTTATTAATTTGAGCCTAAAGGTATCCATTTCTGTGTTTCTCGTGACCTTTGTGGTTGGTAAAAATCAACAAAGACCTGAGGGGATGTGTGAAACCTGGTCCAGACACAGTTGGGGTGAATTTCGCTTTAACCGGGCAGCGGCGGCACAACGCGTGCAAATTGCTGCAACAGATACAAACCAAAGGTATTGAATTATTCATCAAATCGGTCGGTGAAGCTGTACGGTATTCTGTTTACTGTGCAGTGCTGGTTTAATACAGCGTCACTGGTATGAACACTATCCATCCAGCAGCCATAATCAGCAAGGCAGGCCAGCCTTGCCTCATTCCGATGTGTTGTACAATGTGAAACCCAGGTACACCACCACAGCAGCAGCTATCATTAGACAGTAAAAGTGTCATGGGGAAGGTTGGAAATGGAGTGCATCTAATCAGGGCAAAGGAAGGAGTCCCTTCCTCCAGCCTCCCAGAGGAGGCAGCTGTTCCCAGACCCTCCACCACTTGTTCATTAATTACTGTGAATTAATGCTTTTCTGCCGCTGAGAATAAATAAAAAGATTGTGGTAAGGCCTCACTAATCAAGAGTGGCTTTTATTAAATACTGTGAAAATGTCAGTTGGTTGCAGCTCAATTGGAAGGGAACAATCTGATCCGGCTCCACTCCAATCAAACATCATGTCTGCAGGTCGAGGCTAAATTGCCAGCACCTGTTTTGCCAGAGCTCAAGATGTGTTTTGTCTGCGGCGAGGGAGCTGTGGTGTGGTGTTCATCCAAGGCCAACGTTCAGTGGAGCTGCACGCTAATTCATTCTCCGGGGAATTGACATCAAACGAGATGACAAAGGCAGTGGAAGCCTTTGTTTTGTTTATGTCGTCGCGTCGAAGATGCCAGGTTCATTTATAAATCATCGGAGGCTGGAGTTATCAATAGAGTGCAATGTAACATGCAATGTATTTCCACAATTAACTTAAAGCTGTTGAAGCCTGTTTGAATTCCGATATAATCAACCGACAAAGATTCAGAAACAAACGAACGGGAAGACAGAAGATGGATGGGGATGAATCGGACGGCAACTTGGATGACAAGAACAAATGGTGAGGCCCAAGATTCATTGTGAGAACGACACATCACATCCAAATCGTGCAACAGTGTATGATACAGGGCCGGATGAGACAGATGGGAAACCGAACAGCTGTGTGTTTTAATTGGTCACACATGCGATATCAAGCACAGAGCCCATTTCAAAACTGTACGGATGCTTCTCTCTGCTCACTTTTCCCTCAAAGATAACTTGGAAGGATTCTTCTCCGCGAGAACACAAACACTGACACGGCTTTTTGTGTTTAGCACATAGCCCCTGTATGTACTGCAAGAACAATAGCTTGTTCCTGTTTTGAGCTGTGAAGCAATCTGTCTTTGTGCCATAAAACAATCCAGCAGATTTACCACCAAGTGTAACTGTGTGCCACAGAGTTGAATTTTACAACAGCGGGGCAGCTAAAATACAGCAAACCATAACCCAGTGTGTACACAAGACTTGTAGGTAATTCATGCAGCGTATGCAACAAGTGAAAACAGCAGGGGGAGAGAGAGGGATATGATGGGAAAAGCAGAGGACGAGGCAATCTTGGAACTCGGTCTATTCTTGAAAAAAAAAAAATAGCGTTGAATATGCATGATCCAGTTGACAAACTGTTCGCACCCCAGCCAGTAGGTCTCCAAGTTGCCAAGACACCAGGTTTACTTGGCCAACATTTGGCAGATTGTGGTTTTGATAACATTTTCGTCCTCATTGCACACAGATGAATGCTGAACACATTTAAGCCTGAGATATATTTAATCCAAGAGCTATTAATGGCAGAGATGCGACATTCACTCCAGGGTTAATTAATCAAGGCTTCAAAAGTTGCATGGAGAAAACCGAAAACTGACTGTGTCGATTTGTTTTGCTTGCTTACCATCAAACAGCTCCTGGGTTTGGGAGCAAGCTGTGAATGTGAAGTAACTAGTAAAACAGGGGCGAAAACCACTTTGAAGTAGCCTTGGTTACTTTGACAGTTTGCCAGGCTGATAGTAAATTGCTTAAAGCTCACCGCAAACAAAGCATTATGCAAAATGCATGTAATTAATCACCGAGAGGGTGGTTCATATTTTTTATGATTATTAATGGCCTTTGCCATGCTGTGGGGTCATCTCACCCCTCTGAAATATTTACATCATAAACAGCATGAATTATGGGGGTTGCAGGAAGGGCGCTGCTTTAGAACACAGTTTCCTTTATTTTCATCAGCTGGCGTGGTCAGAAAACTAGCCAACCGCAGCTCCATATGGAAATGAGAAGCTCTCTGCGTTCACACGTTGCCTGAAGGACGTTGTTAGGATTCAAATGTCCTATTGGTGACTGAACGGGAAGTGAACAAAGTAGCTTCCAGCTCATTAGCCACAGTGCGGGATCAATATGATAATGTTGACACAGAAAAGAGTGATTGAGATGTAATTCAAATAACAGAGTGGTGTTTTTGAAGCCCTCTGAATAATAAATGGGAAAGGTTGGATGGTTTCCATTCACATCGCTGCCTTGTGACCTTTCACAGCCTGCAACTTCCACAATATGATATTATGGAATAAACAGCACACTAAGAGAGCTGTGGAAAGTGAAGAGGAAAGGAAATGATGCCGCTAAGACGCAACTTGAGAATCTAATGAAGTCGGCCAGGGGATTCTTATGCTTTCACTTAGCTGCATGTTGCATAAGAGGTCACGCTGAATGTTGCTCCCAGTTTTTCACAGTTTTGTTATTTTCCTTACTAACCAAAATAGTCTGATTGCTTAGTAACGCCTGTGGACTCTTCTGAGAACAATCTTGATACTTCAGTGCTAATTTAAGCTCATTCATAAAGCTTTCCATTACTGACACATTTTCTGTAAGTGACAGAGCAAAAACTTCAAATCTGCTCAAATGTAAATTCTCTGCTTTAGGGCTCTGCATTGTGTATGTATGTATGTGTTTGTCTGTGTGTACAAGTGATGTATGCAAGTCTTGGCTCACCGGGGATAGGAGGATGTTTGTAGGTGTAAGCATGTGTGTGTGTGTGCGCTTGAAACGGGGGACGTAGAGTGCAGAGTTAGACGCCTGAGTTAAAATACGTTTCAATTTAAATAAACTGATTCATCAACTGAAATACTGATCACGAACAATGAGAGGACACATGTTTGATAGTTAGCTGTTTGCTGTACTATACCATTATACACATCGGCTTTACGTTTGTGTCTGCATGAACTCCTCTTCCTGAAAACGCTATTTAGTGTGCTGGATGCAATTCTGTGCGGCATGAATCAAACAAATTGATCCAATCGCCTTTTTTTGTTCCATTCTATTCCTTTTTGATGGTCGGTACAAATGTTGCTGCTGTCGTGCGCGCAGTCATGGCGGGTTTTGAGAGAAGGGAAATCGTCCTTGGAGCGGATCATCAGGAAAGAGAGAAAAAGAGCGAGGATGCCTCCACCTCCTGTTGTTTGTCCAAGATGCCAGGCTCACGCTCAGCATGCCAGGCCCCGTGTGGGTGCCCAGGCCGGCCGGAAAAGACAGAGCTCTTGGAATGCTCGGGCCCGCTCAGCGCCAACACTGCGCTCGTGCCAGGTAGAGCAACTGTGGCCAGCGTCTGCTAGTGCATCTCTTCCCCTTTACCCGTCGGCACACAGCAGACCTCAGGGGAAAGGATGCGACCATCGGGGGATCAGTAGTCCATCCGGGCTGTGCTGGAAGACAGACCCCATGTGGCAGTGAGTGGGAGGTTGTTTGCTGTTATTCCAAAAAGAGCTAGCAGCGCTGGGATCCGGTTTTCGTGTCTCAGCACTTTTTTTGTGTGTTGTTGTTGTTGAAATCATTGATGTCTAATTTAAGAAACAGCTCTTCGCACCGACATTATAGGTGCTACACGGAACACTTTGGAAACCTACAGAAGTATTTTAACATTTTAATTAATCCTCTCCCTCTAAACAAACGGGGTGCAATGAAATATTTATGAAATAGCTTATTTATTCTTTCTGAAGTCACTAGCAATCTAGATCTCAGAATGGTAAAAGAGATAATGATCCACGAGTCAAAAGGTGAAACAAGTCAAAGACAACAACAAAGACTTTCCAAAAACTACTGCTAGAGGTCAAAGGTTGGTGATCTACTGGACAGATGCTGAACCAGACACAGCCAAGCTGCTGCTGTAACCAACAAATACATCCAAATAAAGACAAACTAGATGCAATTTGAGGAGAAAATAGAAATTAACATTGTAAATATGGCTTGGCAGCCAACTGGTTTGCTGCGGTTTAGGACGAGGAGTGAATTTCTAAAAGGTTTCTTTCCTTTTTTGCAACTTTCTGGTGTTTCTGTTCAAAAGACCCACAACAAAGGAAGCACAGAAAATTGTTTTAGCTTTGGAGGAGTCACGTTTACACTGAATGTGCCTTTTAAAAGAGGGGGTAGACACAACGTTTCAGGCCTTTTGACGAGTAGCTGTTGTTGTTTTGCTGCAATACTTACTTTGCTGTGGCGTTAGGAAATGGCGGCTGTTTGTCACTTTCTGTTTCTAGTCGAGCAAGGATACTAATTGGCCCAGTGGGGGGCGTCCTGGTAAATCCTCAAAGATTAAGGGCTTCTTCACATGATGTACAACTGATGTGTACTTGCAACACAATGAAATCGTGGACTTAAGAGCTGGGTGGAGAATGCTTTTGCTAACTATTACTAGCATTACTAGTTTAATGATGTCCAACCCTACAGGGGGAAATAAGTGCTGAGTGCTACACTAGATGATAAAAAGCATACAGACTATATATATTTACTAGACTAGACTCACAGTGAATCAAATTAATGTTATTAGCATTGGACTTGGGAGAGAGAGAGAGAGAGAGAGAGAGAGACTGGGCAGGAGACAGAGAGACAAATAGGGAGTGAGGCAGACAAAGAGAAAGCAACAGGGAAAGGCACTTGACTGCACAATACACATCCTAAATCCTTCCTTAAATCAATTTTTAACCTATTTTCGTGCACTAAACTTCCTATTTTGTCTATCAGTTACGGAAAGCACTTGGAGTTGTAAGCTTTCTTTGACAAGTGCTCTATAAATAAAGATTGATTGATTGGTTGATTGATTGATTGATTGATTGCTGGAGAGACAGACTCGTGCATTTGTACCTCCGTGGCGCCCTACTGTTATTTTGCTGGTGTAGTCAGCGGCAAGGACGCTGTGCTTGAAAGGAGGATGTGTGACACACGAGAACCAGCCACTTACTCTGCTGCTCTTCTATCAAGAACAAGTGGGGATTTCTTGATAATCCTGATGAGGAGGGTTAACGGTGCTTGTACGCAGTCGCTCCCGTCTGCAGCTGGTTGATGCAACTGATCATCACAGCAGCACTTCCACAATATCTCAGCTGTGACCTGCATGCGTTACAGCGACTGAGTGAGAACACCAAAGGAGTGCAAAGCTAAACGCTACAGTAACACAGTCGGCGGGCAGAAATGAGGTTCTATTTTGGGGGGGTTTTTCACAGCACACGTGTAACATGTTCCAGTCTGCTGTCGGGTTTTGTTCACGCTGTGTTTTTCACCGATCAGATAAGAACTTCCGTGGCTGAAGCGGGGACGGTGCATCTGAGGCAGATCGGGTTGCAACGCTGCTTTTGAATGATAATGCTGCGGCGTCGCGTTTCACATCGATTCACTTCTAAAGGCAGTCAGTATTATTTTTTATTGATCGGCCTTCTTTATAAACAAAGATGATATATAGGCCGAGTAATACGGGGATTAAATTACATGCCCTGAAAATAAGTCGGATCGATAAAAAAAGTAATTTAGTCCAATTCGCTCCAATTTGTTTGAGGAATCATTGGGTGTCTGTGCGTGTGTGTGTGTGTGTGTGTGTGTGTGTGTGTGTGTGTGAGAGTTGCCACAGTAGGTGATTGTCACACACACACACACACACAGACCACTGATCCCCCTGCTACACACTTTGACTATTTCCACATTTTACATCATGCTCGTCTATGTTATCAATGCAATACAACAATGAAAGTTTGAGGAGTTTTACTAGTTTACAGAAAACTACTGATGCTGCAGTAATATTGTATCACTCGATAGACAGTTGCAGCTGTTGATGAAACCCTCACATCATCGGCCTCCATGTGTGGGAGGACAGAAATTAACATAACGGAAGAGCAAAAACAGATTTGGTGCCACGTTTTAACACATACTAAACAGGTGGATATGAATGCTCCAAGAATGAGGCAGCCGCCCCCCGCACCCCCACCCGCTCCTCATCAGGGTGGCTAAACCAAATGCTGCGACTCTCATTTGGGGTATTTGTTTGCCTGTGTGAAAAATAATGGCGGCAGGAGCAGGTGGAATATTGCTTCGGCAGCTAACCCATATGGATCAGAACGCCGCTTGCCAAGTCCAAACTCCACTTTTACAAGCACATCTGGAGCGGAATCTCCATATTAATTGCCAGTTAATGTGTTTACACACAACGAGGATTAATCCCTGAGAGAAGTCGGTTGACCCGGGTCACGCGGTCGGGGACGGGGGGGAGCGTCGCGCTTTTCGGGCTCGGAAACCATATGAGCAATTGCCGAGCCAAAAACGGCAGCGGAAAACCGTCTGTCTGCTTTTTTGTGTTGTTGCCGGTCGCATGTGCTTTGATGATTGTTGCAAATAAACGAACTGCAGTAAAGTTAATGCGGGGATTTATTAGGCTGTGATGGTGTAAGACGCTTTGTTAGACCACAGAGGTGCTACTGGGCCGAGGAATGTGAATGATTTGTGGGGGCGCCCAGTGCTGGACCGGGGCCCTGGAACACACAAGGGATCATAGATTTTTGTGTTAGGCTCTTCAGGGGGCTCAGATTTCTCAAGGGGGCCTCCCGAGGACAACATGTAGCACCTTGAGTCTACAAATGTTCTGCTAACTTCATCTCCAACTCTCCAAAGCCACAATTCGCACAAAGGCCCAGCACGGACCTTTAACATCGGCATTACCTCACAGTCCTGGAGGCATAAATCTAAATTATTAATGTTTTCTGGAGCCGTTAAAAGGTTGGTTAATCTTTGAAAAATCAATACTTTAAATTATCTAATTACATAATGATTTTTCATCTGCAGATAAACTCTTCAGTCACGGATGCAAATTAAGCTCAGATCTATATGGTCAGAAAGCGATTGACTGGAGGCCGCGGAACCAAAGCGGTTGCCGTGGCGAAGGGGAACGCGTCTGACAGGAGAACATTAAGGATTACTCAAGACAGAAAAATGGAGGAGATTTGGATGATGAATAGATAGATCAGGAGAGAGAAAGTGATGCCTGCGGGGACGTGTAATAAGCCTCTCATCATTTCAAAGTGTGTTGTTGTTTCCTGCAACCTGGAGACGGCGAACAACTAATTGCACCAAATGGGATGTTCCCAATTCAGATGAAGGGGTGAAGCTCTTATTAGCACAGGAACCTCCAAACACAACACAACACAATCAAAAAGAAAGGATGTCTCTTTTTCTCTTTGTTACTGCAGGTTCACCAGTCAAGACTAATTAATACAGGCTTCAATATAAACTCAGGCTGTTGCTACTAAGGGCGACTCGCTCTTTGTGGCCTTTCAGCTCTTTTTGTTTGGCACACAACGTTCACCTTGACGTCTGACATTAGCCAACGCATTATGTACATTGTGGCCTCTTCGGAGCTCAAAGTGCTCACAAACGCTGCGGCACAGTTGGCTTTGGACACACACACAAAGACACATTGGTGTTAATTATATGTCCTTTTCATGAGGCGCTTCTATTATTTTCTTGACCTATTCAGTAACGCGTGGTTATTTGTTGGCCGACTTTTACCTTCATCTTCTCTTATGAAAGACCTCTTTATGTCAGTTCTCGCCCAACAGAGCCTGATTCTAGTTGATATTAGCGGCATAGACAGGCAGCACCTGAGCCTCCGTCCCTCCCTCCTCGTCCTGGAGATAGCCCCCGTGTCTCTGAGGGTTTAGATTAGAGGGACCTCCTAATGAGAGATTTACTGTATGGAGATAATTATGGGGGAAGGCGACATCTCGCCTAGGCCTAATGAGGAAGATAAGAGCTCTTCAGTGGGGTTTTTTTCAAGCGGCGCCCTCCCTCTCCCAACCTGTCAGAGTACGGGTCTTCCAGTGGTCACAGACAATCAGCAAGGAAAACAGTCGCACCGAGGGCGAGCTTACAAGCGTGACAGGTGCAGACACGCGGTGGAACACGAGCACACAAGAGCGCGTGCGTGCGTGCGTGCGTGCGTGTGTGCGCGCACACGCACACACACACACACACACACACACACACACATTAACAATGTGTGTGCGCACGCAGACCAAACCAAAAAAGATGGACGTCGGCAGGCAGCAACAACAACAACAACAACAAAGCACAGTGTTCCCTGCTATCTCTGCCATTTTGTAACTCAACCACCTGGCCGATTAAGAGGAAAATGAGGGAACAAAATCAGAAATGCGTGCTCTTGTTTATTGCTTTAGAGAGTTAGCTGGCGAGGAGGAAGCCATCGCGCGATGATGAGAGTGGCCCCTCTGGAGACGGGCGTTCACACACTGGCAGAGGAGCTAATACAGACTTTCATTAGGATGCACACTTCAACACACTGTCATAGTATTTACAGTCTCACACTGGGGAAACAAATAAACTGCGTGATTAACAAGTTTTCCTGATGCCTGGCGCTTTGCTGTGCGCACATTGGAGTGCCACCTCGCCGACTTAATGATTCTTAATGGTTTCTTAATGACTTCTTAATGACTTCATCAGGAAGATCCTGCAACAGCACATTCTGACAAGCGGGAGCCTCCCCTTGAGACCCAGGATCACACCACAGTGCCACCCCCCTTCAGTCTTCTGCTCAAATAACACACACTTTAAAGCTGCTTATCTGAGACAGCATCTCAGACTTGGATGACACAAGCGTTTGATCCATGGCTAACTACGGGGGATAAGTGATGTAATGTGATGTGAAAGCATGTGAGCCGAAGTGTGGAAACGCAATAAAAGAGCCGAACGGCGACGTCCACCTCGCTCGCTGGCAAATGCAGTCACATCAAACTAATCTCAGAACATTGGAGTGACATCTAGTGTTGTGTAACCAGAATTAAACCACAATGTGTAAAGGTATCTTAGAAACCCATTTGGTGGCGTTCAGCACAAAGCCTTGGCTGTGATGCGTGATGCGGGAAGAAGGAGGAAGAAGAAAACAAATTAAAACATTAAACAAACTTAGCTTAGTAAAAGGCAGAATGCAGAAATGCCAGAATGACGTTCAAAATCTGGTAAGAGGAACAAATCGTGTGCTGGCGAGCTGGAATACAAATCGAAAATTCCTCCAAGCGTGTAATGATATAGAATTTCCTTGGTGGCCTCAATGTCACCGAACAACAAATACTTTGAGTGTGAAGCACATCGTGTCGGCCGCTGGGAGACGGTGATGTCACTCTCAGTCACCGAGGACAGCAGTCATGTTCATTATATTCTGTATTACCGTCGTAGCTCCAGGAGCCTACGCCGCGTGGCACGACCCGGTAACCCGCCGCAATCATTTCGATAAACTGCAATAAGTGGAAACAGTACACTGAAGCCATAAGAGGTCCCACGTTTGGCATGGAATCACACGCACACACACACACACACTTTAACAATTGGTTAACAAATTGTACTGGCAGAGGAGCGTGACTGCATGGCAAATTACACCTGTCCTGATGGATGTCCTCTTTATGGGTTGTGGAAGCAGCCCGAGAGGCCGCAGAGCGATGACTGGATGCCGGCCGGCCAAACGCTCGAAAAATGATGCATAGCCGGCCATGTGTCACCGCTTGGCAAAGATCATCGGGAGCGGTGTGTGTGTGTGCACACACCCAGGGTTCCGGTGCCCAAATTATAGAGAGATATGAGCCTCGGTTGATCCACGGTGACGAGGAGGGGAAAGACGATTCAAGGCTCTTCTTTTTCACATTAGAGTCATACACCGGCAATTTCACAAAACTGAACAACTGACAAGAAAACTATCCGGAATTGGTGGAGTTCTTGTAAGATGGAGCATTTTTGGTGTTATAGGGTATTTTGCAGGTCACTTACCGGGCCATTGTTGACCCGTAGGCCGTGGAATGGATCCGTAGGGAGCTGAGGAACACGATCCACAGAACACCTAAACGCTCTGAAAGCCTCTCACTAATCCGTTAACCCTCGCCGTTAAAATTGATTTAACAAGACCCTTATTGTGACATGGTTCTCTGTGAAAATCCAGAAGCTCCATTCTAGCCTATAGATTTGGTAAGCAAATGCCAAATGTCTCCCAAAATGCTCCAAACTATAAAAATTGGAATTATCAAAATATTCCTGAAAACCCCAAAATTCAGCAACGGCATAAGAATGTGTCTTAATCAAGCTAAAGCAAAGGTGTGTGGACCTGTTGGGCAGCAGAGGATAAGGATAAGGTACAAGAAGGGTCAAAGCCTTTAAAGACCTGAAGAAACACATCAAAATCTAACGACTCCAAACGTTATGAATAGCGATCTCAGCGCTGTGTGAGAATCGTGCGATTGCCTCTGGACACCCACAAAACACAAGCCTGTAGCAATTAGACCACTGGGGAGTTTAGTCTGGCTGTGAAGAAGCACAGAGAAGAGGTCCATGACGAAACCACACTGTGACGATCGACCACTTCCCTCCAAACATCAAAACAACGGCGATAAAGGGGCGAGAGAGAGATGGAGAGAGAGGGGAGGGAGAGAGAGAGAGGGAAGGGACGGGGGGGAGGAAGAGGAGCAGCAGCAGCGATTTACTGCTGGTAGGATTTACTCCTTGTTCCAATTTGCGGGGGGGATTATTCATTTTCCATCATTGCTTTATTTCGATATTCTAATTTTAATTCACCTGCTAGGAAAACAAAAATATCACTCCAAATGCATGAGTACTGTCAGAGTGAATAGACGGTGACGGCGGGTCAAGTCGCGAGTACGCCATGCCGTCGCTCCTGGAGGAAAGCGATTATCGGAACATGACGCCGACAATCACGGCTGGGATAATCCCATTTTTCCCTGTGAGGCGCTCAAATTGCGTCGTGTCACATTGTATTTCTGCACGTGCTATCAATCGCTGCCCCCCCCCCCCCAAGAAAAAAACCTGATTCATACGTGCAAACTATCGGGAGGGAAAAAGTTCAATTGGAACGGTGGAAAACAAGCAAGCAGCCACGGGGGTTCGGCGTCGAGGCGTGTCATTTTGTCAGGCTGTCTGGTTTTGGGAGAGAGCGCTTGATGGTTTCAAAGGGAAGGGGAAGAAGAAAATGTCGCAAAGGCACGCTCCTCTCCGAGACGAACAGATGGCAGAGTCGAAGAGCGGAGATTTGTTTTATATCTCCATTCCATGTTGTGTCACAGTAGATGTGGGCTTCCCGTTCCCTCCTTCCCCTCCTCCCCCCAACCCATCAGAAGTTATTTTACAGGATAACGGATACATGCAATATTTAAGATAATGAGGTGTGGGTGTTGTTTCTTTGTCCTCCTCTTTATGTCTTCCTCCCTCTCCCTCTCTCTCTCTCTCTCCCACTGACACATCCTCGTGCCTTCCATTCTCCCTCAAACCCACGCTCCGAGCGGAAGGACCTATATGCCGCGCAATTACGCAACACAAGCAGGGAAGTGTTCCACGCAGCCTGGGTGGCCTTCTCAGAGGAACGCGGCAGGGCTGCAGAGCGTCCCGGCAGTGACCGACACGCCAGTACCGACAGTCAAAAAAAGGAACACGACGCTCACAGAGAAGGAGCTCATATCAGAACCAGCGGACCAGAAACAAGCAGTTTGCATCCGCACGTCTTCCTCGTCTGCAGATTACTCACGTATCGTGTTTCTTTAAAAACATCATAACATGAAGCAGCATGAGCTCATCATCTAATTATGATGCCTGACTTACATCCATATTAAATAGGTTGTATTTGCGAGGGGGAATTAAAAAAAAAAGTTTCACACTTTCACTTTTGATTTTCAAACTCAGTGTTGTGGGTGCAATAATTGCTGTGGAAAAGTCGAATCGTCAGTTTTCCCTTTGTATTAGAACCCACGCTAATTCAAAGAGCGACGGGAGAGCTGGAGGACGAAGCTCTTCATCCTTTTTTTTTTTTTGGAGAGGGTTTTTTTCTATTTGCAAGTTTTTTTAGTTGTGTTGGCGAATGCAGCCGTAACTGAAGCAGCGTTCCTCCTGTTTGTGTAAATTTCATTCACATCCAGGATCAAAAATGAAGTGAAACGTCCTAGAAACGGCCTAGAAAGTGATTGATTTGGCCTTTTGGGTTCTAACAAGTAACCGACAACAAACCAAACTCACTCGCAGGTTTAAGTCGAGCGGCGTTAACATCAACGACAGACAAACCGATCCGTGCTCACGTTTACGTCCGTCTACCTACGAGCAATTTAACCTGCGTGTCTTTGGGAGGTGGAAGGAAAAACCGGAGCGCTCGGGAAACTCGAAAACAAGCGAAGGGACGGAGCCAAGTAAATTCCCAACGTCGGGCAGCCTGGGAGACCGGCCCTCGCACCTGTGAGCAGGTAAACTTTCTGCGCCGGCGCTAATGGACACGGCAGCCGTTGTTTACTGAAGACTCCCCACAGAGGAGACTAGCTGACCCATGTCTGCGACCAGTGAGTGGTACAAATGGCAAACATCTCTTGGAGTCATTATTTATGCAGGAATGCCCTTGGGAGTCTTTGCACTTGTTTACACAGTCACGGCACAGTCCATTCATGACGGCTGCGAGTAAATGAGCCGCTTGCTACCAATTTGTCCTGGACCACGAAGCTTTGGGGCTCTACTACCCGCAGTTACCTTCCTCTATGTGTGTGTGTGTGTGTGTGTGTGTGTGTGTGATCAGGGTGCGAGTATGTAAAAGAGGGGGGAACACAGGCCCCGTGCTGCACTGCTGGGAACTGACCTAGAACTAGGGACACGCAAGTCCCAAGGGTGTTAGAAAGTGCGGCGTCACATTTGGGAATAAATGAGAGAATGTTTTTTAAAGAGGAGCACCATGGACTCTCACCTTTGAAATGGGCTGTTTGTTTGCCCTCGGACGAGGACGGTGGGTCTGAATTATCGAGCGTCGTCCCCCCGCCCCTCCCCTCCCACCACCCGTCGCAAAAAAGGCACAACAAAGAGTGGAGATTTATGTAGGTGAGGACTGAAAGGCAGGCAAAGGTGACAAAGTAAATCCAGAATGATTTTTAAGGCACACGGGAATGTTCTCTGTTTTCAAAGCGATAACGTTACAGGGAAATCAAACTTCCCCCCAAAGTCTGTCCCCGCGCATAAAACTTCCTCCGTTGCAATAACGTGGACAGTTATGTGTGTCGAGCCTTGGACGAGGTGGAGTCAGCTAATAGAAACATACATGTCAAAGCCAGGACAGCAAATGCCTCTGCTGTTAGACATAAATATTGCATATATAGAGTACAGCTTCCACAAAATTGAATTTCTTTGATATAAAAACCAATATACAGGAAACACAATATCGGCCAGCAAACATTTCCTTCACAATGTTTTATTCATAACATTTCCGTGTTTTTTTTTTTAATGTCTTCTTTTTGAAAAGCTTGTGTGTTTCTAATTCAAAACTGTCATCAACCGGCCGCTGTTGGCATTTCCAGTGTAACTGCGTCGAAAAAGGGACGGAGGGCATTTCTGCGCTTTCAATTTAGCGGCCCGGCATTAAAAGAGAATGACTCCCCCCCCCTCCCCCCCCTCCCCCTCCTCTGGGTCTCAGGTTTTTGCATCCAGCTCAAGTGTGAAAAAAGGGGCGACACGTGACGAGGCAGAGCGAGCGAGCAAAAGGGGAAAGAAGCAAAGGGATAATTTAACGCGCTCCCTCGTAAAAACCGCTCCGAAACCTCCGGAGTTTAATTGCTGGGAGGCAACATTATCCCTAGCAACACTGTGTCTGTCTCTTGGCTGGGATTCGGTGGGTACCTGCTGTATCCACTCCCCGCACAATGCAGTGCCCACTGAGCCATATAATCCTCTCAGGCCCTCCTCTTCAACAGAACCACATTCAATCCCGTCGCGACACAGGGAAAATCTCCTCTTCTCCATTTTTGTCAGGGTTTGTGCTTCAAATAAGCAAAATCAGTGGGTGCGCACAATGCTACCGCGGGGAGCCGTCGGGAGAAAGGGGCAAAACGGCGAGGAAGAGTTAAATAAAAAAGACGTTTGATTCGCTGCCGTGCAATTTGGAGCCACTTTGCCTTTCCTCTCATTGGAGCTCCCAGGAGTTGCCATATTTCTGTTTATGTGTAAATGAGAAGCGGTCAGATGGGCTGTCGGGCGTTCGCTCAATCCGCCGGCGAAGCGCGAGCCGTTACTTTCTTTTTCTCACCGGCCGCCTCGTCGAAAACAAGAACTAATGCCACCATTTCCTCTGCTCCTCTCTCAGGTTGCCCTTGAAAGGGAAATCACGACAACGGGCTTTGACGCGAGTCTGACAAGCTTTCAGAGACGCGGTAGATTATCATCCTGGCGAGTTTGTTCTCGTGTTTTTTTAACAAGTTGAATAAAGTGCAAGCTGCCAAGAATACGGCATTCTCAACACTGTGCAGAGCCTGTGACTTGTGAACACAGGGGCTCATTACACATAATGGAAAGAAGTAAAATATTATGTCTTTGCTGTCCAATGGTTTGTAATATGGCATCTTAATTGCAAGATGAGCTAAAACACAGAGGCGGCGCGCTGAAAAAACATCCAGTATCTTTTATGCATCTTAGTTTTGAGGCCTGCAGACTCCTACGGTTGAGATTTCTCACTTTCTTACACATTGTGATTCATGACTGTAGAAATGTTGCTCCCTGTGTTTTTTTAAAGTTGCATCTGTTGCTTATATAAGTCTTGTGAAAGTAAGCAGTCTGTCTCTTACCTGTCTGAGAGGTCAGAGGTTGAAGTCGTCGGGGGGGGAGGGCGGAGGGGAGACTATTTGCAGCAGAAGCGGTGAGTGAAGTCCAGTGCCAACGCCACGCTATCCCCAACCAGGAGCTGCAGGGAGAGAGAAGACACGGAGGCCCGACAGGTCAGCGCTTGTGATCAGGATGATCCACGTGTACGCAGCGGATCTATATCCAAAACACAGAATCAGCATCGTCTAACGCAGCGGTAGTTTAGTTCTCCGTTCAAATCCGTCACCTACTTTTGAAGGGATCGATAGATAGAACACGGAGTTGGAAGACGCAGACGTGAGCGCGCGTATGTCTGTGATTTGCTTTTTCGTTGTCCTTCCAAACAGACAAAGGCCGACGGTGAGATAACAAGACGCGCAGACATCCTCTGCTTTAAAGTGCGGCGGCTGCAATGTATCTGAATCATTTATCCCCCAGAGCAACAGGAACAGGCAATAATATGAATATGAGATGAGAAATTTAATGAGTAATAAATTCCATTTTATATAATCGACCTAACCCTCGCTGTGACACATCCACAGTTTGAAATCTTCACAAACTTTCTATAATAAATCCAAAGAAACAATGGCCTTATTTTAGTGCTGCAATAAACAGATTGTGGCAGCAACTCTGTTTGCCAGTTTTCACACTTACAGCACATTACCTATTAGCGCCCAAGGTGTCACAGATTTCTACTTTATGAGCAGTGAAGCCTCGCAGACGCAGCTCACAACGGGGCCGAGGCAGAAGCTTCTGCCTTCATCCGCCGTCGGGGCAGAACGATTTCGCATCAAAACATTTGTGCGCACGAGACGGAGCGGCGAGGTGGAAGGTTAGCGCGTAATCCATTACAGATAGTTGAGCTCGGCGAAGCTGGCAGCGACTCCTTGTGAAAATTGTAACAGGCCCCTGGCACGAGCGCAGAACGCCACAAATCAAAAATATGAGGCTCCCACTCATTTGCAATCAAGCCATGAAATTCGGTTTGTGAAACTTAGTCAACATTAGCATGGTGGTCAGCTCCACTCGGGCTGCATTACTTACAGGGATACAGAGTTGATGCTGAGCGAGAGTGGCTTTTGAAAATAAACACATTTGCCAACAGACTGATTCATGTAACATTACATTACATAAATTGCCAGTAATGAGGCACCGGGGACAACATCTGTGTTCAGCAGAGGTCGAAGATAACATTCCCGCCCTCGCCGCGGAATAAAATGCATACAGAATGAAATTTAACAGGCTTAACATGAGCAGGTACATACAAACAGACAATAGGAGGCTGTGGGGAAGAAGGGCGTCCGCGCTCCTGCTGGAGGTCAAGCACACAACAATGATACACAAACACTGCTGACAAGAGGAAAATATGAGGACTTTTGAAGCGCTGGAAAATGCATGAAGAAACGGATGCGAGGGGTCATTTTACAGAGCGCCACCATTAACATCGCTGCCCTTGTCTGTGCCGGGGCTCAGATCAGTCACTCACACGCGGGGCGCCCCGTGCAAACATATAGGCTCGCTCACACCGCAGCACACGCACACACACAGACACACACAAAGAGGAGTTTTTTTCCCCTTTTTTCATTCCTCCTCTTTTCACCCTAAGAGGTCGACATTTTAACTGCGGCGGCGAGGAGATGGCTTCCTTTCACCTTGACAGGCATATAATGAACATTTTTCATTTTGAGCTTAGCTTCACTTACAGAATCAGTCAGCTATTTTCTCTTTGAACCTTCTTTTTTTTCTCCCCGTCTCCCTCTTCCTCTCTCTGACATTTCCCTCTGTGGTTTTGCCAGAATGATCTTCACAGTAAATTGGTGCCCCATTTTAAGAAATAGGATACATTTCTGTTGATTTTCTCTCTTTTTTTTTTTTGCCAAAGCGCTCATTTGCATAAAGGTCTCCCTATAACACAAATAGGCCCGCGGTGTAGCACGCACAACACAAATAATATGCAAATCACACCTGTTTCAATTAGAACCTGCTTATCCATGAAATCCATATCATTATTTACTCATTGTTTTGCATTTTGCCTCAGAGAAGAACAGAGAGAGAGAGAGAGAGAAAGAAGACAAAATTGTTTGATGTACAGTATTTCATATTGGAACACTACACATACAGACACAGACACAGAAATACACTGTACTGTGAGAGTGTTAAGGCAGAAATGGAATAAGGAAAATGATATTTGGGTTTCCGATCCCATTTACTATATTTGTCCATTTCAACACTTTCAAAAGTTTCACATTTTTCTTTGCTTAAATCTTATCGAAGTAAGTAAGTATTTAAGTTTGACTTCCTGTAATCCTGGTTGTTCTTTTTTAGAGTAGAAGCAAAGTTAAAGGAGGGCAGACAATTTAAGATATACTTGTAATAAATCCAAGTTTTGATTTTGATTTTATGTAGCATAACTAGAGGAACGATCCTGCTTTGGTTTGCAGCTCTGGCCTGGAGGCAAATCTCACTGTCAGCTGTGAGGGAACGTTAACCATTAAGCAAGTTTTACATCGGAGGAGAGAATAGAGAACAGGCACAGATACGTATGTGTGTGTATGTGGGTGTGTGTTTGTGTACAAAGTGAAAGCAGAGGTTTGACAGCGCTGCCTGTCTTGTTTAATCACCCACAGTACAGAGTACACAACATTAAATAATGAAAGATTTTCTTTTTCAAATAGTTAAATTTTACAGCCTAACACAGTTGTCGTAGCCTGGTACGTCTCTGTGAGTTACTTTTAGTGATTGAAGCAGACATCTGCCTGGTTGTTTTGATTGGGAATTAAAAAGGAGTAAACGACAGTGAGCGGTTTATCAAAAGTCTGCGGCTCTTAAAACCTACCATTAGTAAAGATGGGAAATGAGCAGAAACTCCCAAAGCTTATTTAACTAAGAGGGAATTATTCATGAATCACCGTTAAACCCCATGCTTACCGCAAAACGTACCACTTAGCAAAGCTAAAAATGGGACAAAAACATCCTGCAACTCACGTCCCCCAAAAAACCCAAACTTGAACTTGTAAGGCTACCAAAACAAGAACACACACACACACACACACACACACACACACACACACACACAGACAGTCATGCCCACATTTGCCCACACAGGGGGGCTTGGCAGGGTGCGTTCCAAGACAGCTGGTGAAAACCGGGTGTGCTCTGGCTGCTAGAAGGAGCAGATTCAGGTGACATCTGTGCCTCCTGTTGCAGTGCAATAGTAGAAACACTAAAAGTGAATTACAACATTAATGATAGTGCTCTGCAAGCTGTCGTTCCATATTACGCATCCATTATTCCGTGCATGGTTACTCAGAGGAATCGTGAAGGAATAGGGCCCTCCCGACTCCCCCACCCTCCCACACACACACCCTGATCCCCTCACACACACACACACACACACGCACGCACACAATACCTCACTCAGAAAACAAGCAGTTGTTGGTTGATCGTATACAGTGTGATGTGGTTTAGGCTTCCAAAGCTCCACCATGTCACCACATGGCACAGCAATGACTGGATGAGTGATTTTCTCTCTCTCGCTCTCTCTCATTCCATTTCGCACTTCATCTTTCAAACAAGCACCCGTGCCCCCCCCCCCCGCTCCACCCCGACCACCCGCCACCCTCCCTCGCTGCCCAGCGCCACCGCCGCTATTTCAGACATTTGTTTGATCTTGCTGCCCTCTACAGCTGAATGAAATCAATCTCGGAGCGATGTCATGTGTGAGCAGAAATGATTGGCCACAAGAATAGCGTGTATTTGAGAACATGGAGCCTATGCCCTCTGTCTGAGAGGGACCACGCGCGCGTCGAACACGGCGAGACGTGCGGCGCGGCTGGTACGCGGCTGATAGGCATCACATAGACGTCTCCGAGCTGTCACCCATCCCCAGACTTTCAATAACTTCAAATCCCCCGAAAACTTGGAGAATAAAGGCACAGTCGATCACTCATAGCTCCCTTCACTCTGCACTTCTCTTCAGGGAAATAACAGCCGAAGGAGAAAAACAAAGTCAGGATCCCATCCTCTCCCGCAGAAAAGCACGCGCATCCCCGGAGGACACGGGGAGAACACTTCTTTCATCATTCTGGTTAAGACACAATAAAAAAAAGATTCATTTACAATGTTGTGACATAAATACCAAGCAGGTAGAAACCGGCGATACGGACGGATCAATGACAATCAAGGGTGGATTTTTAAGAGGCCAAGTTGATAAAAAAATGCAGGGGCGTGCGTGCGTGTGTGTGTGTGTGTGTATGTGTGTGGCATGGTGATATGGGTTTCCATGCCATCCCTACACGTATCTATAGGAGTGCTCGGTGTGTGATTTGGAAGTCTGCCACGCGGGATCGAATAGCAGTCAGCAGCGAGTAGGCATTCCCCTCACAGCATCTCCAGAGAGCATAAACAGATCCTCGGCACATCCAACCGCAGCTTTGTGCCGCTGACTGTGATTTCTTCATTCAGGAGAGAGCGCCACAAAATGTGTCGTACTTGAAGTGTTTTACAATTACCAGCTGATTATATCAGCGGCATTAGCATATTAAAAGGAAGACTACTTGAAGACACAGATAATGACTGAGTGTTGAAAATAATTTCCCCACTCATTATCAACGGCAGGCGCTGAGATCTGGGAGAGAAGGCTTCGATAAACACCCATAAACCTATATTGTGTAAATAACAACAATTAAATAGAAATTAGATTAGATAGTGTTGGTGAAAAGGGGGGGGAGATAATTATAATTAAAAACTTGGAGATATCTGAGCGAGACAGCGTGGCAGCCCGCATCCATCCATAGGAGCCAATTGTTGTTCAATTTCCTCCGGCGATTTAACCAAGAAACCCCACTAATTACCGCCCTTTAACTCCGATGCGGCGCCGGCGTCTGTTGAACTCGCACTTTAGCGGACAGATAATCAAAAACTCTTCCAGCCTGAGACGACCAATCATCGTTTCTCATCAGCAACATGCGGTTTGTGTTGATGTTGACGTGTGCGCTCCTCTGCGCCGTCGGTTTTGCCGTTTCCCCCGTGTTTCTCAAACAATGTGGAATCCGAATAAAGAGGGCCCATTAACACGCACGTTCAAAAACACTTCCTGTTGTAGATCAATCTGCCTTGTCAAATAATTTTAGTTTTTAAAAAACAGATTAAGCAGTTGTCATAGCTGCATTGTTTTCTGCCGGCATCCATTGTGGAGAAGTGTGTTAAGTGTGCGGGTGTTGGGGTGTGTGTGTGTGTGTGTGTGTGTGTGTGTGTGTGTGTGTGTGTGTGTGTGCGTGCGTGCGTGTGCTCGTGTGTGTGTCATTCAGCAGGGACTTTTTGTTCCAACTCGGCGTACAGACAAAATGAGCTTTCTAAGCCAGAGGTCAAGCAATCATTAAGTTATCAACCACTGCTGCTGCTGCTGCCCCCCCGCTGGCAGATATATTACAGTCATTCTGATAACTTGCGCACTTTTAAATATATTGTTTGACAATATGAAATTCCCACCCATCTCTTTCTCTCCCTCTCTCTCCCGCTCTCTCTCTCACCACTCTCTCCGTTAATCAATACACGGCTTTCTTGCCCTTTTCCCCCTCCGTACACACATCTCCCTGTCTGACCAAACGGGCGAATTTGTGCTCTTAATCAGCTTGCCTGCCTCGTCTCCTCACTGGAGGCTGGCGACACGCTTCCCTTCCCCCTTAATTCCCCTGCTCTCCACAGACAGGCGCGCTGATTAACATGCACGCCCAGGTAGGAGCTCCCTCCCAACACAACCCCGCTGCCCAGCAGGTCCACGTGTGCACCATTAACCCTACCCCCACCCCTCCCACGCACTCACGCTACTGGATAGAGCGCCCATCTCTTCCACGCACATCTGTCGAGCTGACGCAGGGCACGCTGCTCAACGGGCATAAGTACATTTCCACCTTATCGACCCCCCCCCCTTCGCTTTTGAGTTCCACTTTGTTCGGCCCTTCAAAAGCTGCCCCGACTACCTTCCGACCGCCGCCGCCGCCGCCGCCGCCCCCTCCAAAAAGGTGATGCCAGGGGAGATGGGGGGGGGCTTTGTGACAAGCTTGTCAGGTGACTGCCAGCGTGTACGACAACGAGTCGGTGCTTTGGCTAATGCTAATCTGCTACACTCTGTGTTTGTCAGCGTGCTCCTTAAGAAAAAAAACAACAAGCTAACAGGTCGAGTGAAAGAGAATGTGTCCAATTAATAACAAATTGTCTACAGAAGTCAATAAGGTTTTAGTTCCGCTCGAGTGTGTCTAAATGCACAGAGTACGGCTAATTATAATCCCATGGCGCATTTATACTATTTACACTTTGCCCCTGTCATTACTACACGCTGTAATCCTCCAACCCATGTCCTCTGCATGTGTTGATGAGCCTTATGCCAGTTGCCAAAAATACTCAGGCATGCTTCCCCCCATTCCTGCTGTCTCCGGAAAAACTATTCCACGCGCAAACAATACAAAATTAATCACTGTTACTATGGCGATGAGCATCGAACAATATCATAATCAGCGCTGCCATCGAGAACGTAGTTCTAATCTGGAGAGGGCAAAGGTTGCGGTGGAAAGAAGAACAATGAGCTATTTTAGTCCGACTGCTATTCTGCATACAAGGCAGCTTCATTAGAACTACCCACTGTGTGCGTAACCTTCTGCAGGCCTCCTACCAACCATCTCCACTATTAGAAATACTAATCTCCTGTGTTTTTCACCCTCCATCCTTCCTTCCATCCAGCAATTATGCCCCCCACCATCAGAAGCCATCAAAACAGTAATTTCCCTCCTTTTTTTCCCTTTATTTTTTGTTTTTTTCCAACAGGCAGGCTTTCACGTTTCCTTCAGTGAAAGGCCTGAATCATCCCCTTATCTCCATGGCTATTACACAGTGTGCATGAGAGTGAAAACAATGGGGTTGGTGTGATGAGATCATGGCACTTCATTTCTCAGAGGCCACTCCGGTAGACACAAAGACAATCCAGCGGCAGCGAGGAGGATGAGAATGGTGAGGGCCCGAGGATTTCTCGGTCACTGAGCTCAGGGCTGTGAGGCAGGTCATTCCCAGTAATAAGAGAAGCAAGCAGAAGGAGTAGGAGGGAATGGGAAGGGGAAGGGGGCGACAGGGGAAGGGCGGGTGGTGGTGGTGGAGGGGGGATTCACCACCGAGGGGACTGGCCGAGGCTTTTAAGGCCCCCAAACCAAGGTCAGTGGCTGGAACTCTGCAGCTTGCCACATGCATCAAACTTGGATTTGTGCTCTTATTGCTGCTTGTGTATGGGAACTCTCAGAGGAGGGACCCGGGCGACTGCACCGAGCACGCCGTCGCTCGGGGGTCTTGCAGACAGCCGTAGTGCATCTTAAGAAAGAGAGTGAGTGAGTGAGCGAGTCAGCAGGAGAGAAAAGAGAGAGGGAGGTAGTGCTGGAGTGAAGAGGATGGGCGGAACGGAGTCACTCAGGGGGGGCAGGGGGCTGTGGGGGGCTCGGGGAGGGAGGAGGCTCTGAACTGCGGGGAGGCGACAGCACGCTGGAGAATCAAACGGGTGGCAGGTCTGAGATCCAAAAGTTCCGTCGCTCACTGATCTCTTTCCTTCCCCTGTAATTCCCGCAAGCGCAGTTCCACTCTGCGTTGTATCGTTCATTGTCCGCTGCTCCACGTTCATATGAGACACATTGCGTCACACATCACTGACATGTCTCCCATCCTCCATTTCACTCAACTGCACCCATTCTGTTTCTTTATAAGAGCTACGTGTACACATACACACACACACGCACCCATGCACACAAGGCACACACACTTCCTCTCCATCTCTCGCTCCATCTCTCTTCCTCTTTTTCTCATTGGAAGGGGGGTGAGGGGGAGGGGGGGGATTGGGCGGGGTGGAATGATCGTGTTAGGGGGTTCACAGAAGACTGACTGTTTATTATTGTCTTCGGCCCACTTAACTCTGACAGTAACAGAATGAGATGGGGAGAGAAGCGAGTGCCATTAATCACGGTGTCGGGAGGGCCTGAGCCGAGAGGAGACGCATCCATATCGCATGTGCCGAGGACAGGAACAGAAAGTGATTTTCAGGCCAGCCGGCCTCATAGCGCCACTGCAGAGCCTCCAAGTTCAGGCTGCTGGCGGATGAAGAGTGCAGGGGGAAGAAGTGGGCGGCTTTTCACACTCAATCTTCTTCAAATGTTCTGACACACTGCACCTACTGCCACCCCCTGTTACCGGCAAACCTAAACAAGGACCAGTGCTGTCTAAAAAAAAAACCCAACATCTTCTGCAGGAAGATTTCCCTGCAGGAAGCTTTCCCCAAAAACATAAAGACATTAACCACTTAAGCCCAAGCAGATCCAGCTCTGGGTCTGAGTTATTTATGTATACACTTTTCAAAGAGCCTGAAATATAAAGGGTTGCTATAAAACAGTCAAAAATAAAAACTCGATCATTAAGAGGAGTTCCAGGTTCACCGAAAGACAATAACCCAGACGGTCCACTGAGTGGCACTGTAGCACCGACAACTGGACAGGACAGGATGAGGAAGTTGCTTAGTCCCTGACCTGTGGCAGCTGTTGCCGCCCCCATAGTGGCGGTAGGAGTATGAGGCACCTGCGGCCTGGAAAGACCTCTTCCAGACTAGTGAAGACCTCCACCGTTGTTTTCTGGTCTTCCGTTCTATCTATGCCTGGCTGAAGGCTGACGAGGTCGCAAGAAATTAATATAACTTCCACCATCAAAAACATGAAAGCACCAAACCCCTGAAGGTAACTTTTTGTTGTGACACATTGAAGGTGCCTTTATTGAGAGTGAAGTTATAAGGATGTGCAAAGAAGATGTGGCAATGTGAAAAAGGATTTATTATACATGACGCCGACTGCCAGAATGAGCTCAGTAGAACAATAAATATGCGGACGTTGTTAAAAGTAGTATGGTTCCTTTGGGAGGGAAGAGTGGTTCATTTGAGCTTCTTATTTGGACACACTGCTGTGCTGTAACAACGGCAGAAGCTTAACTGAATTAGACTGAGGTGTAGGCAGGCAGCGCTGATATTTTTAAAGAATTCACGTTGGAAGCAAACCCACAGATCTGGCTAGGGGCAGCATTAGCATATGGTAGTGTTCACCAAAAAGTACTGTTTGGCTCAGATGCCGGCAGCATCCTCCGTCTGTCAGGCATCAATCTGTGTGAGGTGGCCCACCATGCGGGAACGCTATGAAGCCTCATCGTGCCCATGCCACCCGGCTGATTGACAGCTGTGCCTCTGAAGTCATAGCAACGCCAGCCGCACACCTTCCCCTGCTATCAGTGACACCCAGATGTGCTGCAGCAGCTGTCGCCCAGATTATTCCTCCACGTCTCCTCGCCCGCCATCTACATAGACAGCCATCTAAATATTTAATCGTGCCAGAAGGCGCCGCCGCATCGCACACTCTTTAGTCAGGGAAATACAGTATCTCCGACCACAGAGATAGGCCGTGAGAGACGAAGATGAAAGCCGAGGAGAGGAAGAGGGAAAGAGGTGAAAGGCTGAGGGTCATGATTGGGCCTTACCGAGTTGAGTTACAGGTAAAAACCTAAGATGACAGTATATGCCACCATTTCCGGACAAATGACAGCACTGCAGGAATAGATGACAGGCTGCGTTTTGGCTATACCCCGAGGACAACCCTGCCTGACATCAAATGTCTAACAAGCCAGACACAACCATTCTGATTCCCTGCCATATCTTCAGGGGGAGACATAGACCCCTTGAATTTGACATCCCTAACCATGATGCAGAAATCACGGCATGCGTATGTGTACGTCTGTCTTTCTACCTGTGTGTTGTCTTTCAGCTGCAATATTTGTGTGTGTGTGTGTGTGTGTGTGTGTGTGTGTAGGTGCGTGTTCATCTGAGTGTGTCATCACTGACAGCTGATCAGAATACACATGGCGCCTGAGGTACTTTCTGTAATTTTGACTTTTTTTTTTTAAAGCCTTGGCTCATTCCCAAGCAACAGATTGCTGCTGTCGCTGGAGTTGCGCCTCACAGATGGAGCGGCATCACTTCCTGAGGAGCCTGACAGGATCAATCCAGGAGCTCATTCGCTCGCAGTCAATTAAGCCATGTTAGTTTTGACAGGAGCCACGGGCAAAATAACAGCCATCACTGTCTGAGAGGAAAATATTGTGACCAAACAAAAATGCACTTGTTTACTGGAGGGGGGACTGACTTTGCGGAGGAAAAGGCTGCTGGCTGTATCACGCCACAGCAGGAGCTACATCAGAGATGATGGAGAGCAGCGGCTGAGCATCGGCAACTGTCAAAGGCTTTAATTTGTTTGAAAGTGAGGGGTTTAATGGATTCCATTATAAGGGTTTATCATGACCTTCATCGATTCTGATGGCATAGTTGGTCCATCTGGCACGAGTCAGAGTGATTTTACAAAATTTAATTTTTTTCCCCATGATTGTCCGTATAGACCTCTGAACAAACCGCTATGGATCCATGTTTCTATCTCCTCAACAGTGCACAGATAGAAGCTATTTACGCCACATTAAAAGCTAAATAGAACTGTGTTATGCAATAATGTCCACTATGCTACATTAAGGGGCGACATCAGGCGTGCTATTAGGTAGATATAACAAAATACAGTTGTTTCAGAGTTAAAAGTCATAGGGGAACACTTGAAGCAACAGTGAACATATGTAAATAAAAAGAGTAGCTTTCTGTGTTCCATGGATCAGGTTCAGTGGATCCATCAGGGTCAAAGGCTTACCACACCACATATGTCTAGAATGCCATAAAACAACTCCATGACCAAGCGTTGCTGTAAATCCAATCAAGCTTCCTCCTCTGTATCTGCAAATTTAAATTCTCAATTGTGATATAGGTCAGGCGATAAAATGCTCCTCAAATTATCCCTTTGATTCCTTAACATGTTAAATGTAAATTAATCTAAAGTGAATAATACAAGAAAATGAAATGACCTAGAAATTTCCATATACCACCCACTGAGAGATGCGGTTGGACCGCTTTTCTTTGAACCGATTGGAAGCGGAGTGAAACACTTTGATTAGGACATGTAGGTAGGTAGCTGTGGGCGATGGACTGAAAACATTTGGCATCTGCTTGTAAGTCTCCACACACCCGAGGTGAGGGATGGTGGTGAGGCACACATACGTTTCCCTGACTGAGCTTGGCTTTACCCTGGGCATCATTACAGACACTACACATCCCTCCTTTGAAGGGTTATCAAGGCTCCTCATTAAAGATGTCCCTGGCTTTCTTAGTGATGTGGGCCTCCACAGGGCGCAATATACCCCCTTTAATTAGTTTGCAAACTCATTAGTGTGTGCAGGGCAATTAAATGTCCTTCCTTTGGAATGGTTTACAACAGGACAAAGGGATCCCAGGGGCTGTCAAGGAAGCAGGGCTTATAGCTGAGACAACTGTCCCTTCTGCAGGGGCCTGCCATTAGGGAGACTCAGTCCCCGGTTCAGTCCTCGTCCACCCAGCAGTGCAGAGGAACAATCTGCTTCTGGTCCCTATTTACTGGCTTGGTATATTGGTATTTTTACAACCCCCTTAACAAATACTGCTCCTTTATTGTTATTGAAAGACCTCCATGGGTCACCATCATATATTCCAACACTAAACTGAATTGTTTTCCTAAAGATTTGTTTCTATTTTTTATTAACATTTGCATCAAAACCCCAGAACAGTAAAAGGCAGCTTTTGTTCCTTTATAGAATTGTATTTGCTTTATAATCTGAGGTACACAGCGCTGTGCACTCTCTGATACTGGCCCCCGAGGAACCCAAGGCTCATTCCGATGCACTGTGACTCTCCATAAATCCAGGCAGCATGAAATCTCAAGGAGCTAACATTGAGAAGAGAGCCAATCTGCCTGTTTACACCATCTCATCTTCCACAGAAGCCCTGGCGCATGCCCCGCAGAACCCTCAACATGTTTGCAGAAGTGCTCATGCCGAACAAAGTGATTGTATCATCTGGGCTTACTCTTCCATTTGTGTTGCTACTTCTGCTGAAACCCCTTTCAAGCTGTGTCACCCCCAACCCAGGCAAAGTTTGAAAAATGGAAGAAGGGAACCATGCAAAGTGGACATATTCTCCAGCCTGCCGTAAAATAACCGGGGGATGGACCATTAGCCATTTGCTGCTACTGACTGAGTTGCAGCAGATCTAACATCTGCACAAACAGAAGGTCACAAGAAACTTAACAACAGGAGAGTACAAGGAGGAAGAATAATGGCAAGTTAAAAAGGATACAAAGATGACAGAAAAACTCCTCAGTCAGGATATGAGCGACGTTTGTCCTTGAAATAACTCCAACACAACTGACAAAGATCAACATTTCAAAGACTGTTTACACACCTAAAGTTTGCATCATGGTCTCACAGACTTCAAGGTTGGACCTTTTGTCACAATGTATCGGCTTTATTTGGTTTGTTGATTGTTATTGCCATAACAAACAGACTTTGACGTGGTTGTTGGCTGATTGGTCAAAAGAAGTTCACACACGTTCATTCATTTATCTATTTAAATATTTCTTCAAGCTCACTGTGTGGTGCGGTTGCGGCCCCTTTAATGGCGTCATGAACATCTGCTGATGACGACGATGCAGCCAAAGTAACTCAGTAACATCAAACCTGTTCTCACCGGCAACAAACTTATCAAGAGTTCAGTTGAAACAGACCAAGCCCAACTTTTTTCTAGCAGATCAAAATGAACTACCCAAGAAGTTTGGCTGTGAAGCGCCAAACAAGGTGGGTGTGAAAGCTTCCGCCAAAACCACCAGACAATGAACAATGCGATTAGAATCCATCTCATCCGCTAACGACCACGGCCACGACTTGACTAAAATGCCAGCTCCTCCTCCCTCTCTGTCGGCGTTTGGCCCTCCGTCAGTGAGGAGCCGGGTGGACTAGACATGTTCCACCACTTTTCCAAGGCACAAACCAGTCAATTTGTCATCCAGTGAAGAGGTTGAACCTTTAATTAAAGTGGAGAGCTGCTGCCATCAGGGCCCAGCTAAATGTCACATGATAAATAACGGCAGAAGATCTGAAAAGCTCCCTTGGAGTTTCCTTCACTCGAGGGGATAAAAGGCCACACACATTACAGGGTAACTGCATATCAATATGTTAAATAGGTTCAATTGTATAAATTGATTAAATGACCCAATCGCGAACCAGGCATGCTTCAAAGACTCGGTTGTTTGAGCAGTGAATGTTGACAATGTCACGTAGCCGGGCTATTAATGGAAACCAAGCGGAGAGAACGTGCTGGTGAGTGACATTATTAAAGTAGATGATGGGTTTCTGAGCAGATCATTCACTAAACGCAATCGATAGCTGTGTTTCTAAATTACACTCGGAGGCATAACGCCGCAGGTAAAATGACACTGCCATGAAAATGCATTGCTACGGACGCTATTAGAAAGGATTAGCTAATTACGTCCAGCAGAAAGGTGGATTTTCTTCATGGCTTTGCATTTACGGTGAAGGAAAACACAGAAAAACACAGGCATGCACGCAACTGAGAGGTAACGCAGCCACAAACGCACAAATCTATACATCCAGATAGAGCAGCAGGCATGTTGTCTGATATGGAGTCATGTGTGAGAGCACCGACAAGCCTTTTTGTCTCCCGCCAGTCGACACACCGTCACCACACATTTTCAAAATTGGTTCATTTCTCTCTGCTTATTATCAGGCAGCTTCATCTCGACCCTTCAAATCTCCCAAAATTATCGCCCTGTCTCCCCGTCTTCCCTTCCCTCTCGGAAACCCTTGAACGTGCTGTCAATTCTGCTAAATTCCTCTCTCATCTCGCAGCACTTGATCCCCTAATCTTCCTGTTGTGTCACTCAGTCAATGGAAACTCTTGCTTTGTAACCGAGTGCTTATGCGGCTTCACCTCCTTCTGTTCTAATCAACCTTCACACATTCCGCTATTTTCCACACACACACACTGTGCAGGCGTCCATTGTGCAGCACCTGTGCCACCGTCTCACACTTAACGAACTTCCTAACTCCATAACCCAAGAAACAAAAGAGAACGTTCACCAACATTTCACATTTGTCAGATTTCTGGCAACGCTGTTTGTCTCAATTTGACGACGTGAACTTTGGAATGTATAATGTATGTAAAACTCCCCGGCTAATGACTTTGTGTGATGTTGCCAGAATGTGTTCTCTTCCTATAACATCTTAATCAACTGATACTAATATTGTTAATAATTCAAGCCCCATTAATGTACTTAATCTACCTCATTTTCTAATCTTCCTAATAATTCATTTGTTCCGTGATTAATTACACTCATTTGTGTCATGTGGAAACAACATTTGTTTTTAATTGTGCATGTCAAAAGAATTTTCCAGTCGTCCCATTTGCGGCACGCTGGGTGTTCCTGAGCTTTGGTCACAACCGGGTTGCCGCGTTTGGCTTCTCCTCCGCCAGCGATCCCCATTTTCCACCATTTGCGCCATATGTGGCATCACAGTTAATTACTCAAGAGAAATTGGCTGAAGACGCGGCGTAACAGCAGGTGAGGAGCTCCAGCCCAGAGCTAAACCAACACTAACTGGTCAAGCTCAGCTGCCCTCGCTCCTCCACTGGCTGAGACGCACAGGATGGGCTCATTCACGCTGTTTGGCCTTCATTACAGATCAGGGAAGGTGCAATTAGCAGCACCCCCCTACCAGTTTATAATTACCTTAAGACACCCACTTAAACAGAGAACCTTATAAATCAGTTCCTGTTGCCTATCACGGCGCTGGATGCTACATTATGCCAACAGATGTCAGCTGCAGTCACAGACAGGCCCCTTGGTGGCAGTGACAGCCAACAACACTGCGAGCTGGTCTAATGAATAAGAATGGCCTTTAGCTTCGCCCGTTACAGGACCTGAGGTTTGGCCCGAGGCTTATAGCTATATTTCTTGTGAATTGAGAAATAAAAAGAGAACAAAAGGTCAATTAAGAGTTGGTAGAAATGCAACAGATTACAGTCGGCTTGATTTGCTACTCCATGACGGTGACATTTGTGCCATTTCCTTTTTTGCTGCGGATGTTTACAATTTACACATGCAAAGCGCCCGCGCCTCGCTGAATGATGGGTTGCATTGTCCTTCCTCTCAGTGTAATTCTCAGACGGAGGTGCCTTTTAGGGGTTTCGGGGACATCTGCATATATTTGCATTCGAGCTCAGAGAACTCCGGCGCGAAGTTATAATGTTGTGACAAAAACATTATTTGCAGACAGAGCGACTTGTTTGGCGCCTGCTGTTTCTCAATTATGCCACTGTATTTTGGGTTTAGAGGGGTGGAAAATGTAACACAAAGCAAACAAAGTATGATACAGACAAATCCTCCAGAAGCACTCCCATAAACAAAGCCCAGATTTGGTATGCTTTACAGGGGCGAGGAACCTTTTGTTTATCAGCTGCTATTCCAAATGAGAAAAGAATATCCTTTGCGAGTCAAACGCCGGCACAAGCCATCTTCCCTTCCTTTTGTCACGACTCCTTTGTGTCAACTTTTTGTTCCGCCATTTAAAATGTCTGTTGGACTGTGAAAAAATAATTAAACGCTCGTTCAATTTGATATCTGCATGCGATTGGGTACATTTAAAGAGGAGAAAGTCGTTTATTTTTAAGTGCCTCGCCTGCGCAAACAAAAGGTTCCAATATCAAAAGCATGACCTTCACACACTTGATGTTGTCAGACAGGAAGAAAACACAGTTGTATGTATGAATGCCACATACTCCATTAAAGACGCCTGACAAAGGAATGCTATTTGCGCAGAGATGACATTCCTGTCCCTGGACCAGAATTTTTACAAGTGCTGACAGCCGCCATCGAGGAGAACGTAGCCCCGGCTCAACGCGCGGGGAGAGACGCTCCGATAGCGACGGGAGCATTACAAGAAAAAGAAAAAATAATCCCGGTGTTCGGCGCGGGAAAAAAATCAACACTATTTCAGTCGTCATCAATTCCCTCTAAAAATAAAACCTGAATGAACGCTGGAGGTTTAATGAGCTCGGCTCCTGCTGCGGGAATTTACCTTATTGGAGAGATGAATAAACTTTCAAGGGAAGTATCGTGAAAGGAAATACACCGATTTTCAAACAGGAAATGGGTTTTGAAAGAATTTCATTAAGGAAGAAAGAGCGCAGCTAAACACATAAACGCCTGTTTGAGACAGAAGAGGGCACGGAACACTGTAGATGTCTTCACGTTTGACAGAAGATTGTTATATAATTTAAAATTGGGTTTCAGAATGAATAATTTGAATCACATATTACCAGCCTGAGAATAAATATATAAACGTGATTCAGACCTGAGTATGGTGCAATACAGTGCAATGTACTTCCATTTGACTTCTCTCCTGGTTTCCCTGGTTGGAAGGCATAAATCAAGCAGCTTTATAAAAGAGGAGGGATGTTCTGTCAAATGTCTTCTTTACATTTGAATAAGACGGGGCGACAACGCTGACGGACGACGGAAACACAAATTAGTGAGTGACAATAGCGAGTGCCGACGTGAGCTGCAGTCTGGATCTTGGCTCTCCAGGTACAACCGCACGCCTCTGTGTTCATTTCCAAAGTGGTAATATTAATCCAGCCTTGGACGATTGTTCGTATCTATTCTGGGATCTAATCAGGGTCGGGCTTAGTGACTCGGGGCGCAGATGCACACAGGTTCGGAGCTCTTTTCTTCAGGCTTATTGATGGCAATTCAAGGTAAAAACTGTGATCTAACTGAGCTTGGAATCTGTTATTGCCACCAAAATTGGAATTGAAAATTGAAAACGACTGCTTTAACCAAGTCCACAACTGCATCTTAATTATCAATCGCTTATCCATTTGTTTCTGATGCCGTGTTGTGTTAAAGATCAGCTGAAAATGTGACGTTCAATGATCCTTAATTTAATCTAAGTTTCTCTGCTGTGTTTACATCTGGATGGTATGTTGCACCATTCCAATGAGCTAGAACAGAGCATAGCTGCTTCCTGATGACAGAAAGTGGGATTCAAGCACAGCATCGAGTTCCAAGAATCGATGGTCAAGCAAAGTTGGGGTCGGGTTTCGTATCAGGTTTGGGTTATTTTTACACCAAGAATAAAAGGTATAAATAAGATAATACAAAGGCCCGGGCGCAAACAAACGCTTCCTTTCCCTTGTAGTAAAGCTGATCCCATGACTGACTGACTGACTCACCTATCCTTATTATTTAGAACACGTTTCCGTTGTAGTTTTGAGTCTCTGTAATTTATGCCACTTGCTTCCTTTATGTGATGGCAACACACATTTAGATTTAAAAGATCACGTAGGAGCTGAGAAGAAAATCGGACTTGCTGTTCAGGGGAAGCATCATTAGCGGGACGCCACCATGACACGGGCTAATTTGAACCCTCCGACCGGCGGCGCGGCTGCTTTTGTTAAAGCTCAAACAGGGTGATGACATTCTACTCCTTGCACAGAGCTACTAAGCTAATAAAGAGAGGAACATAACCCTACGCTGCCGCTGCCCTTGTGCGCTCTTGTTATTCAGAGCACAAACTCAATAAGCAAATCAACAAGGGCAGATTTGAACTTCCTTACAATGTGATGACATCCGACGCAAAACATCAGCGACCCGGGCGACTTCCTCTCTTTTCTATACAGTCTGCACGTGTCTGATCTCTCCCTTCCCCGCCTGAACCCGTTTATCCGTCTCTGTCCGTGTCTCGGCGCCATGGGAGGCTGTTGTGACTGTCTGCTGTGTTCCTCCCGTTGCGTTAATGAGACTGAGCTTCCTGTTTAGAAGGCCCATATAAGCTGTCCACCTCCGCTGACTTTGTGACAAATTTCACAGAGCTCGCAAACGCTCCCAAATTCGCAAGCGTGCCGATTTAATGGGGTTGTCGGCGCAGCGGGTTGAGCCGTCTTGGGCGTGAACGCAAAGTTGAAGAGATTTTGTGAAGCTCCCTTATCTGAGCGGTGTGCCGCTGTCATTCGGACGCTCCTATCTACTCTTAGCTTTCGGAAACTCTGAAAAAAAGCTTTGTCTGAGGATTTATCTCTCCCAAGCCCTCTGTGTGTTTGTGTGTGTGTGTGTGTGTGTGTGTGTGTGTGTGTGTGTGTGCGTGTGTGTGTGTGTGTGTGTGTGTGTGTGTGCGTGCGTGTGCGTGTGTGTTTTATGGCTGCGGCTGGTTCATCTGTCATATAGTTACTACGCTTGGCCACTTCACATTGAGAGGTCAGGGAAAGGTAAAGGCTTTACCCTCTTGTTGATTTCAAGCGCGCTCTGCACCCATGACAGAGGCTAAAGCCATTCATCTCACACACATCCTCAACCTCTTTCTCTCAGAGGCGACTCCGGTATTTGAAAACATTCACATTCTCCCCAATCCAGATTTCACAGACATAATTATTTAGGGCTGACACGACACGCTCGCCCTACCAGATGGCGTATTTCAGATAGAACTGATTAGATGTACATTAGTGGGACGTGTCGTATTGGATGCGTAGAAACATGACTGATGATGACATTTAGAGGCACGAGCCATCAGAGCAAATGACCTCTCGATGTGTTTTTAAACTTCGCCGTCTGCACTTGATCTGGAATGGAACATTTTTATGTCATTTTCTCACCCAGTGTTTATGAAACAAGATACGATTGGAGAAATGAGTTCAGCTCTAGTCAAGCTCCGCCTGTGGACCATATCAACATCATTTGTCATTTCGCCTTTTTTTAATAACACGCTCGATATTAGCAAATTAAATGAGGTTTTTTTTTTTCTTCCCCCCCCCTCGCTTTTCCTCACAAACTTTTCTGATAAATTATAAGTTTCTATGCTTGACAAGACAAAGCAGGACAAATAAATCAATACTAAATAAATGAAAGCAAATTGAATCTATTAAAGAAAAATTACTGGGAGGAAGAAAAAAATAAAAAAAATCAGCCAAACGCAACATAACCCATACAGTCACGGCCGCAGACAATTAATGACAGAGGGAGCGAGAAGGTGTTGGCTCATTAAGTCTGTCTGGGTCTGTGCATGCACACAAGGCCACCAGGCAGACCAGAGCAGACCAGCAGCACCAACCACTCTGCTCCACTAAAGCAGCGCCACCGCAGCCCAGCCAGCCCCACAGGGACGTAGCCTTCTACCTGAGCCACGGGAGGCTAAACACCAGGGATGTGTTTGATTTAGCAAAAATGTTTCGAAAAAAAAGAAAGGTAATTTAGAAAAGATGAGCTTTGCCTGTAGCCCTTTTTCCCCTCAGCACCTCCCACGTCCCTCTGCCTCCTCCTGTACCTGAGGAATGCCAAGCAGCAGGGTGCCACAGAGGACCTTCAGATCAGTGTGAGCAAACGAGGAGAGGGGGGCTGGGGGCTCTCTCCCGGGCACCAATGAGTAATTAGCGCTAATTAGTGGCAGTGATTAACCGCGCTGGGGAACGTGGGGGCCGGAAGGGAGCAGATTGGTGGAGCTGGACCTACTAACCCATAGAGGCTCCACTGCATCTTAAGCAGGGGGGGTGGGGGGACGGGGAGGGGGGCTGCCTATGGCTCCCAGCCAGATGCCACTATGGCCATAAATAAAGGTGGAACGTGCACTGAGCATCTGCAAAGCCTCGGTGACAACAAGAAGGTGAGAGCTGGTGTGTGCGTGCGTGTGCGTGTGTGTGAGAGAAACGTCCAAATCAAAGGATGTGGGTTCATTACAGCTGAAGGCAGGGACATTCAAACAACGGCCCCTGGGTCAAATCCGGCCCTTAAGTAATTTCAGAAAGACATTTGACTGATATAAGAACCTAATTGAAAACAATATTGACTCATTCATCTAGTAAAATGTATCCATCTTGTGTAATTGTCCAGCTATATTGGAGAATGTTCTTTGTATCGGCTGGGTCAGCGTTAATAAGACCCGTCAGCCGCCCCCGCACCTGCTGTGCCGCGCTGTGTCTAGTTAGAGTTTCTGATCAAAACAAAGCGGGCGAAAGACTTGTTCAGATTGGGGGCTGCTGTTAGAGTATCTGGACTAAAAGTTACTCTGCAGGCAATCAACCTTTAACTAAATCACAGCTGAGTGACAGTGAAGTTTCCCCCGTCAGTGAGAACACAAACTCTCTCTGCATGCGATTAGATAAAGGCAGCGCTCACTGGCTGACCTTGGCTTCTGCTTTAGTGCTTACAAACTTAAGATACAAAGTGGCTGTCCTCAAAAACTTTTGTTAGATTTCTCCAGTACTATGCATCAAAATTGGCTTCGGGATAAATTGGAGAAATGTTGTTCAGAATTAAACTTGGAAGTGAAGAGTTTGCTAGTTAACTACATGTTTGAATATGGATTGCATTCTATGTAGTAAAAGCACAACAACTTGCAAAAAGTAACAGCAAAGTTACAATAAAGTAGGTACAAAACTAAAAACGCTGACGATGAAGAGCAGCACTTGACTTCTGTTACAGGAAGCTGTCTATAGTGAGACAGATGTGTGAGGATTATGTTCTCATGGTGCTCAATCAGCTTCTGTTGGGATGTAGATTGGATCAGGATAAAACAAAGTATTGCTTATTCATTCAGGCATGTAAACACACCTCAACATGCATAAACTCTCATCCACATCAACATATACGGCCCATTGTTACGATCACCTGCATTATTGGCTGATCGGCCCACGTCCAAACTGGCGACCGAAGAGCCGCACAAGATCACAACCTCTCTCTCTGATAAAGAGTTCTAGAGCTCGCCTCATCTGTTTGATGCTGGCGTTTCAAATCTACTGTCCTGCTGAGGGGTTCGTCTCATATTCAGGCTGAGCAGCTTCGCTTTGTTTGCCACCAAAGTACTGCCTCGCCTTCCCATACTGTGCTTTATAAATACATAAGGAATTTGACTGGGTGGATTACTCACATAGGCTCATTCTGAAGCAGCATTCCAAACAAATGAGAGGGGAGATACATCTTACATATCCTCCCTGGATTGTTTTTCTTCATCTTCTTTTTTTTTTTTTTTGTATTTTGCCCTCTGATTATAAAAGCAAGATTAAATTCTGACTCAGTGAGCTGTAGCGTTATACCTCGCTATAACAAAATTAACGCCCCCGGCAAAATTAAAATGTAAATACCTGAGGCAAAAACCATCTGGAGGTGAGCTCTTCTTTTTTTTTTTTAATGAAACCACGGAACGACACATGCTAGTCTCTCCACATGGCTTGAAAGCAAATGACAGGAAAACGACACGACAGGGCCCGAAAACCCGGGGCTGAGTGCTATCTGAGCTTTTGTGATAAAACAAGCGGGGTGTGTGTGGCGCTTGATTTTAAACACCGATGACTTTAATTAGTGTCATTCTACAATCACCAATAATAGTCCTGGAACCTCCAGGCTTGTCTCTGACAGCAAAGCATATCTTTGCCAAAGCGGGGGGCTCTTAACAAGATAAGCCCTGAAATCAGTGTGCCTGAAGGAACATTACCTGAACAAGAGTGTTGATGAAAATGACAGTAGTGTGCCGGCTCGGGAAACAACTGGAGTGTTGTTCGCGCGTCTTGTGGTAAAACAGCGCAACAGTACAAGTGCCACTAGACTGGCTAATTCCCCTCACTTGTCGGCTAGAGAAAGAGAGATCATCCCTTTGTGTGTAAATAATCCCTTTGTATCTTTCTATCGCCGGGAAGGAGCAGGAGATGGGAAAAATAAAAAGCCCGGCCATTTAACGAGGGAATGGAGATTAACGAAGTGACTCAAATCCTGACAGGGGGAAAAAAAACGCTTTTTGCCTGGGAAATCCGAGGGCCGGCCGGACGGAAGGCCACACCCCTTTGCTAACCTCATTAAATGGCCCTGATTGGTGCCGGGAAAACGCATAAATGTCACGGAGACGCATTTGTTTGTGTTTGGGACATCGGCGTGACCTTGGGCTCGGCTGGCGCACTTGAGTGGCTTCTCCCCTTTTGAAGTTGAGCCGAGACGTACGCTTAGATACGTACGTTTGTGTTGATGTATGCTTGTGCTTCGGTCTGCGTTTGGCAATAGAAGATAGGATTCTAACAATTCGCCGGCCATCAGATGTTGACTGGTTTCAATTTCCTCCATTTTGACAGCCCATTTTCATCAACAACTTGGAATAAAGCCGCCTATTGTACATTGTATTCCTGCAAACATCGACATATCACTTTCAGATCAAATGTTCCGCACATATCCGGAGCTTTTGAAACACCCTGCTATATAAGAACACGTTGGCAACAGGGGATTTATCAAGAAGGCAGACAGTCACATTATAATTACCGGCAATCAAAATCAAAGTAGCCACAACACTATTTAAAGACAATGGAACAGGAGCGGTGCTGGATGGTGCGTGCACTGTCGGCAAAAGAAATGGAGAAATGTTCAAGCACACGGGTGACACTCATTGAATTACATGTTGACAGCTCAGTGTTAGTGAAGAAATGAAAGCAAAATGAGATTTTGAAAAGTGAATATGGGGAATAACGGTATTGCTTTCTCCACATTGTCAAACTTGACAGTGCTATTACCGTCACTATAACATCAGGTGCTGGCATATGGTATTCAGTTAGCAGAATTCAGTTACTTTCAGCTGCCTAGTTTGAATATTGATTGCATTCCGCGTAAGAGAAGAACTTACGGCTCAAGAAAATGGTAATAACTAAGGCAAGGAATTAGCATAAGAAGGGGCGCCGGGCGTGCGAGGACACTGTGCACTTTAGACATGTGGAGGAAACTGGACATTTGGAGGGATACAATTTCTGACAACAAGAATGTAAAACGGTTCATTTTAATGCTTTTGAAGAGAATTAATAAACATGTATTCTACTGAAGGAACACTTTTGCAAGATGTTGGAAGGGACAAAAACATCAACATCTGTCAAATAAAAAGGAGATATTGACTAATAATAGCTGTTAAATGGTCATTAATGAATGTCTTTTATAATGTTTCAGATTAATAGTGTCCAAATTCTTAAGCTACAATGGTAAAAAGGTAGAATTATTGATGTTGCAGGCTTTCACATGGAGACGTTGTGACCTCTTGATGAGACATTTCTACTGCATCTGTGCTCAGAATAGCGATGTGGCGGTGAGAACAGTATGTCGCTGAACCTGAACGCTCCGGAATGACGTGGCGCGACTGACTTTGACACAGAGGGAGAATGTTCTGGATGGTGCTTTTATTACAGTCTCCGGAAACGGGAACACAAGAGTTGAACCTTCCGGGGCTAGACGTCAGCGCCCTCGGTCAGCCGAGCAGCCGTTCTTGTCTGGCCTCTGCGGGGTTTGCTGACTGTTGATGTTTGGACCTTCAGGCCAATTTCGGCGCTTAAAATGGGGGAGACTATTTGCTTGGTAAATGAGGCTGCATTACACAAACCCCTTGGTTAAATGTTAGGCCAGAAACAGGTCAGTCGGCCAGCCACGCGGGTGTGAGATTGCAGCGTGCAGCCGAGTAGGAAAATTAAAGAGAGATGATGAAACCGTGGCGTGTTGAGTGAGTTCACGTTACAAACCAACACGTCTGCTGCCGCGTCAAACTCCTCGACAGGTTTGTTGTTTTGAAGCGCAAATAATGCTCATTAAAACGTGAAAGTGAGCCTTTTAAAGGAAATCGCAGTCTTTCGCATGTAAACTGGATTGCAGGCGTGAGAATTAGCGTCCACTCTCAATGCCCACGCTTCCCGCTTAGCGTTGCGGAGGGCTGCAGCCTCTTCCAGCAGTAATTGGGCGAGAGAGGCAGGGGACGCCAATCCATCACAGACACCACGCATTCACACCTATGGGTGATTGGAAGTTGTCAAAAGCTGTCCAAATATTATATCTGATGTCTGATGACTGGAGTCATGCCTGACAGCAAGAATAAAAGTATATAAAGTATTCATTTGAAAGAGATCGTACCCACATCATGTTGTTACCAGGCAGATCTGTAAAAAACTATAATCAAATCAAACCAAGGGGACTTCTTAATTCCTACTTGTGTTATTGTGTGATTACCTAACAGCTCTCTTTCAAAGTGCTAACGTCTCATTCTGTACCTCCCAGCTTGGGATAGCAGAATGTAACCTACAGGAATCGGTGCCAAGTGTCGCGGAAACCTTCGATCAATTTACAACAATGAACCCACAGGTGTGTGCAGTGAAGCCTTTGAGTGGCCTGATTGTGACTCATCATGCACACGGTTGAGTGAAAGACACAGTTTGGTACGTGCGTCCGCTGCTCCACTTTCCATAGTCTGGCCGTTTGTTTAAGGTCTTAAACAGCGCAGAGGCGTTCTGTGAGGACAGAAGACAATGAAAGTTGTCGCATTAGCGCGAGCGTCTCCGCGACACAGATTGCTCCCGGCGAACGGAATGAGCATCTGATGCATCCGTCCAGCTGCCAAGGAAGGCACGAGTGGGTAATGTGCCAGCCTGCGTTGACCTCAGACGAGGGCGGGGGGAAACATTACAACATTAAGCGACTCCTCTTTCCTCCCACTTTAGAGTTCTTAAGTCAGGGTCCACAGCTGAGACTTCATGAATGAGCCTTAATGTGACAGAGAAATTGGGGATCACTTTCTCTGTCTGGCTCCGCCAACAGACTGATGATATCGACGACTAGATGGTGCGAACGCGGGAGACTCCAAAGAGCGGATTAGAGGGGGGAGATAAGGCTATCCACTGTAATTAAGCCCTATCTCTGGACAGCCAGTGAAGAAAATAAATCACCCTTCAGTGCCCGCAAGTGTTGAAATGCATGAACAATTATTCAATAATTAATCCTTATACATGCATACTCCAAACACTAATAGGACATTTTTTAACTACAGCATTATAGCACTGTTAAATTAAATTAAGTCTGACTGCATTTAAGATCAATGTAATAGATCACCTATTTAACCTTTTTAATCACTCCTTTGTAATTGTATTAGCTCTGTTATCAAGCTTTTTATGATGTGCCCCATTTTAATTTCCCATTCCAGCCATGTATAATTGAGGATGGATATATAGGGCGTGGCACTAACATTAACCAGGAGCCCCCCGGAGGAAAAGGAAGACTCGCGCTCGCCATCCAGTCGCGGTACTCGGCTGGGCGTGAAAAACATGCAGATGAGGTGAAGTATTAGTCAAGGTGCTTAATGTGGCTCCACGCTGCCAGCCAGGAGTTTGGTTTGGCCCAGAGCTCGCAAAACACAACTCCTAAACGATGATTTCATTTCAAAAGGGGATTGATGCTGCTCTGTACTACAACCTGTGATGTCTTACTGTGATCAGGTAAACAATGTGGAGTCGACGTCTGAAGTGTTTGCGATCACGTTTATGTACCGTTACCTCATGTCACTAAACAAGGTTGCGGTTGCTCAAAACTACGCCCGAGTCAAAGACAAGAGTCAAAAGCACTACAAACTTATAATTACTTGCCGGCGAGAAACCCCGAGCGCTCGTGAGAGGTGATCCACGTGTTTCTGCTCCCTAATACAGCAGAAAAAACCTGTAATGGATCTGTTTCTTTTTGGAAATGAGGTTTCTGTAATTAGTTCCACACCCCATTCCTTTTTTCCCCCCTCCAGGAATTTGTTTGATCGTGAATTAAATATAGACGCTAATAGAATTCTCACACAGACATGTTTGACACCAATCAAAAATGTTGAAGTGCACGAAACAGGCAAAGTTGTTGTCACGCAGCCCTGTTAAAGTCTCATCTGATGCTCTTGACTTCAGCGCCTGACAGTTGTTAAGGCGGAATATTCTCATCTTTCAAGCAGCTTTAAAGGTGTAATATCCGTCTAAATGACGCCGCCGTTGTTAAAAGTAGAGAACGGCTCTTATCATAACAAGAGTAACAGATATCCAATTTGTTCCGCTCCTAAAAGGTGTGCGGCTAAAAGAAGCACGTTTTTCCATTGTTATAAAAAGACAAAAAATCTGTGAAAGGCGAGGAAAAAGTTTTGTTCCGATTGCCTCTTATTTGTTTATCCTGTGTTTCCCATAATACCGTCCAAGAACTCACAATACAGTGAAACTGAAAATGTCAAATTCTTAGTTGTCTTTAGTGAAACGACCCTGGAATGACCTCTGCTGCACACTCTGTTCTGCTGGTTTTGGAGCTCTGTCAGGGCCATTTTGGAGAGTCGCAAGTTAACGGATATGTTCCATATCAATAAAACAGATGGCGTGTTTGAAATGATGTGACATTTCCCTGTCAACTCAAACACAAACATGGTGGTACCCCGTGAAACTGAGCCAAGCCGTGAAACTCTGGAATGTTTGCTGTCGGTGGTTTACAGGGACAAACTGCAGTCGACAAATGGAGATTTGAGTCCTCGTGGATACAAGAGAAGCTGACAAACTAAAAGACTAAGCACGTGTTAAAATGCGACGTTCACACACACAGAAAGACATCTAGCAAGTCAAAACTACAGTCCTGAGCTTCCCTTGAGCTTTGTGCAAGGCTGTTTTCACTCAGTGTGCACAATCCCGAAGCGAGGCGTCAACGTGTTTGCCTATGAAACCGTTTCAAACGTTTCAGAAGGGAGCCCGACGTGAAAACAACAACAAGAAAGTCAGTAGGATGCGTTTGTTTTGGTATTTAGATCTCTGATGAAATGTAAACTAGTGCTGCTCACTAACTCGTAACATGTGGCGCAGACACTCACAGATGCCAATACTCCTCTTGGAAATTGCCGTTTGTTTTTGGTAATTACATCCAGATTAATCTTTTAAAATGAATATGGCACTGATTTATCGGCGCACACACACACTCGCGGCACCTTCACAGTCACGTCATATATCCTTCATCTCGCCGTCCCTTTATTCTAATTTGGTGCCGTTTGACTGACAAGGGCAAGGAGAGACCAGTGTCCTCCGAAAGGTTAACGTCTATCGGAGGTCAGAGCGCCGGATTGATTTATTAAAAAACAAAACTATTACAGCCATCTATTATCCGCCTTGATTTCAGTCTGAAACTAGTCAAACACCATTAAATTTTTTTGTCACCTTCTTTCCACCTTAGCCCGAGGCAGTCAGCGAGTTCGGCACAGAGAGGGACAGAGAAGCTTTTTGCCAGGAGCGTTGGAATCACGGGATTTAAGTCAGTGGCTGCTTGACTCCTCTGGAGAATGACAACCGCCAGGAAACAAAGACGGCGTGATGTTTGACTGACAGCCTTTTATGTGCGCTCACTACAAGGTCACATGTAGCCCAAATAGGAAAATAGACGTGAGTGATCCACGCAATAGGCAGAGTTTCTTAAAGAACGCCCTTCGCGAGGGAATTCGGCGCTGGCGTTATGGCGAAATGAAGATTATGAAAATGAGGCAGTTAAAAAAAAAAAAGGAACTCTCTAAAGTATCTGCATCAAAAGACGAAGCCAAATAGCGGCGAAGTAAAATAATCTAAATATAATTGAGCAACTGCTGGCTTGTCAACTTCAACCTTGTCTCATAAATGCCATAAGGAAGAAATGTTCTCCGAGGTTAATTTCATTATATTATCAAGAGAATTAAGGCAATTACCAACAAATGACGGAAAGGGCTATAGAGAACCGATTCGGAGGATAACTGACCGTGCTATGTCCTCCCAGCAGGTGGTTATTCATAATACAGCAGGTGATTCATATGAATTATTTCCTACCTGTCATTCACTTTGCTCTGCCGGCTCAGTCTGTCCAAGTAATTGTAGTCCTGTAGATTTCACTTTGGCACCTACGGCGGGATTCTTGGCTGACCTTGCTGGACTCTTCCTTCAAGCAATTATCTGTGGAGAGAGAGAGAGCGAGAGAGAGAGAGAGAAAGAGAGAGGGAGAGAGAGAGTGTAAATATTCCAAAGGGACACCCAAATTCTGTTTGATACTCCGCCCAAACAGATGTGTTTTACTGGCTGAAAAAAGAAAAGGTGACAGAAATATGCCGCTTGTCGAATTGCAAATTTCTAGAACGCTCTCCGCCAAATGTGTTGCATTAACGGCCGCGATCGCCTCTTCCTTGCTAAAATCTCCTATCGACAATCCAAACGGCAAACCCCGACCTGCTGCACCTTATTACCGAGCAGGCCCTGTTTCTACCTGATAAAAGCGCCGCAATACCCCTGATACTCCCCATGCTGTTGTTGTCTGCCCCTGAGAAGCTTAGAAATATACTCATAATCTGTTTTCAAATTATGCGTTACAGCGCTGTGCTTTGGTATTTTCCACATATGCTTATTCAGTATCCCAGCGACAGAAAGCAGCAGGACCTCAATTTGCCTTCAAACATTTAATCTCAAAAGAAAACACTTCCACACAAAGCAGCAAGGAGCTAAGTAACAGTACAGGGTCATTTAGTGCCAATGAAGTATTGGTAAAAATGAGTTTCCATGGAGACTAATATGCTCACAACCAAAGACACACAGAGCGCCATTTTGGAAGGAGTGAAGCAAACGGCAGGGCACAAAGATAACAAGCACAGGGCGATTTTCTTCACATTTTCTTAATCCATCTTTAATTAAATGGACAGATACTCCTCCATGCAGCACTTTAATAAGTTCAATGTTATGATTTATGCTTAATTATCCGTATTCTTGTATTAGAAGATAAATAAAATCCATTAAAAATTACAGTTTTTTACTGCGTATTCTAAAAATCGCGGCGAACAAAATTGAGCAAAAATCAAGTTGGTAAATGTCATACAGAGCTGTGCCAAACCAGTAAAGCACCCATGCTTGATTTCAGCTGTGTACCTGCATCCTAATCTATGGTCTCTTATGTAATTCTCCAATTGTCCTCTACCAGCACTAAACCGAGCTAAGGAACAAGGATAAGGAACGAAGAATCCAGCTAGAAATCATTTCTAACGCTCTACCCGTGTTTAACCATGAACTTTTCAGCGTCGGAAAACTTTCCGCTCGGAACTTTAAGGTCACCCGCAGCACCGGTTGCACTTGAGCAACGTCTTGTAGGAACAGAATGTATTTAAAAGGTGATGATAAGTGCATAAAGGTGATTGGGATTCTGATAATGTGCGGTGGTGAATCCAAGCAGTTGCCTATAAAACAGATCCAAAGCCGTAAAGCGCTGCTCAGGGGTGACCTTTCAGCAAAGAGCCGCTCTGTGACATGCTCCCAATGTGCCGCCATCATAGCGCCACAAATTTATGCTTTTGTGTGACTTGACCTCTAAGTCAACAGCACGTCGAGGAACAACCCCAGATGATTGTGAGGGGAAACACACACACACACACACAAAGCACACACAGCAATAAATGTATGACAATGCATTGGTGGAGAACCTTGGATGTGCCCGTGCCGGCGAGCCGCTGTCATTGGTTTACAAGGTGGCGCACCTATGGGCACCTGGGAAACCAATCCGCTGGATTGAGCCGGGAGGTTTCTGCGGCTTATCGCCACCATATCAAGTCACCTTGTTCTTTTATTTATTTTTTTAATCAAACGTCAACACCGGCGCTATCTAACCCTGATATAGAGCCAATTAATTCCTTGTCTCAATCTATGGCGGCGCGGCGTGCATTCCAATGCGTTTGTCAATTTAACCTTTAACTCCTGTAAAGCTTGGAGCGCCAAGGTAAAGTTTTGATGCGTTTGATTGCTCGTTGAGGTAAATGAGGTAAATATGAACCCGATAAAACCCCATGACGGTGTTATAAAAGTATAATCAGGCAGGCAGGTCGCCGGCGTACGTAGACGGGAGATTTATTACCATGTTGAGCAGGAAGCCTCCGATTTATCACAGGGTTGAGGGAGAAGGTGACGCTATTGACACACAGAGGTACAGCTAAGCCACTTCACATCCCAATCGATCACAGGTCTACTCCACTACAAGTGGCATTCTCCCTTATTAACTAAGATTCCTCTTCTTTTTTGTCTGCCTGCGCTGACTTTGTGGATGGCGGGGGGTTAAGACACCGGGCTGGACTTCAGTGCTGCCACTTCTTAAGCTAAAATATCGCCGCAGACTTTTGTTCTGGTCTTTTATAGGCTCGACTGAGACTCGCAGGATTTGTTTATAGCTCGGTAGAAAGCAGGAAACAGATGGCGGGTGGGTTCTGGAACACACCAGTCGGTGACCGGGTTTCATAAAGCGTCTTATTTTTCTCTTTTATACCATCTTTGTGTTTCTAATGTCTGCTCGGTGTAACCTTATAAAACCTTGGACCGCAAATTTGCAACTGGCCTGTGACGGTGGGATTTTAAAAAGGAGCTTCTTAAAATATCTGCTGTTATCATACTCAATTCAAATGGCCCAGCCCCCCCTTCCTATAATGCTGGCTAATCCTTCCCTTGAGAATGCCTATTAACCTGGACCAACAGACTTCCCGCTCCTGATGAGCCTAGAGGCAGGCCTCCTCTATTTGCTTTCCTGATCTCTGTCACTCAAACCATCCCATAATTATTGTGTGTCTTCACAGGTTACACAGTGGATATTAGCCGCATTGTAAGCGGACATTAATTACATGAGCAAGTGGACTGAGTTAATAAGGACGCATAAAATACTAATAGAGGATGCACCGCCTGTTACCATGGCGTCATGTTTATGCATCGGCTATGCAGGAAGCGGGGCGTTAATGTTCTTGGATGTAAATAAAATCATGGCACAATGATAAGCTGGCTCCTGACATGCCGTCTGGCAGGAGCTGACAGTTTGAAATTACATTAATGCTTATCTATTCATTATGAAATTTGTGTCTGGTGTAGCAAAGCCTTATCAAGGTGTAGCGCCTCGGCTGAATTTGAGTTGATTTCTATCTTCCGGGAATCCATTGCAAATTCCCCTCATGGCTGGCAATGCAGGAGGCAGCGTGCGGCTGCTCACAGGTCAAGTCAGATTCATCTGGGGCTATCTGATCAGCCCATCCCGAGAGCTGTGCTAGGTGTGAGAAATAGCACATTTAGATTACACACTTCTCTAAAAGCCTTCAGCTGTAGTGCACGTCTCTCAATAGTTGGGAACAGAGCATTCATTTCATCTCCCCGCTGCCTGCCTGCCTGCCTGCCTGGCTGACTGGCTGGCTGGGCCCTGCTTTTAAAGGCTATCCCACAAGGTCCTATCACCAGGAGGTTCAAGGACAAAATAAATCAGCGATGACACGTCCCATCGTTGTTATGTAGGGCGCAGAGGTCTCCTGTCTGCAGCGGGGGGCTCGGGTTGAGAGATCCCCTTTGTGTCTGAAGCGGGATCACATTAACAGCCTGACTCATTACATTAATAGCGGTGCCATCGTCACAACATGAATAATGCCGTTCCTTCTGTGAAGAGGTTACAAACCAGTCTGACAGTGGGAAAAGCATCCGACTATTATTATCCATAAATCTATAAATGGTGCACACTGTCCACACAGAGGGAGCGATATAGTTAGAACTGTGATGGGGCTGCACTGCACAATCCATTATTGGCGGATAGGAGATGATACGACACCAGTCATATACATAGTTTTGATTTTAACGAAGGACGGATGGAAGCTGAAAGGAGAGGACAGGCACAGGTAAGGTAACTGCCTCAGATCCTTTGGCACGCTTCTCTTAAAGCAGAAATAACAGAAATCTAATCTTGAAAAAAATGCCCAGGCAGCATTTCTTTCATGCCCTTCATTGTTATGAATCGCAGTAATGCTTGTGGCAGCACTACTGGATCAGCAGAATTTGGGAATTCTTCAAAAGCCGAATCTCCTCTAACCTTCCCCACCTCTCGGGGCCCCCGTCCCATCCCCACCCTCCCGCCGCAGTAGCAGGGGATCTGTCACAAATCAAGCCTGGGAAGGTCAATAAAAGCAAACCATGCCAGACGGGCTGACTGACGCATCAAAAGTTCTCTCGGCGGCACTCGACGTTCTGCCTTCCTTCCCTTCCGACCAATTTAGCGCGGTCCGAAGGGAGCCTCCTAATCCATGCCTCTGAAAGCGCGGCTTAATCAACCTCTGATTAAGAGCGAGCACGCCGAGGTGTCCAGAAACATCTCTGCTGCCCCGTCCGCTCCCCGAGCCAAACAAAGACACAATGAAGCAGGATTTCCTCTTTCATATCACAGCTCAGTCACCTTGGTTTGGGTTTACAGCTTTCGTTCATTTCATTGCCTGGCAACAGCATCCTTTCTTTTTAAGTTAGGAATCAGAAAATCTGAACTTGAAACACTTAAATTTTGCCCAAAGTGCCCAAAAGTGCTGAATTATGTTGTGTATACTGAAGGAGAAACTCTTGAATTCACAGTAAAGTAAGTTTGAGCTTAAGGCAACACAGGAACTTATAATGACAAAGTCTGATTCTGTAAAGGGAAATACTCCAGCAAAGGCACATGTTTGATTCAGGAAAGAAGGGAGCTGTGTAGCGATGGAGCAGATGGGGAAACAGATGACAAAATTTTGTTTTTTTTGTTGTTTTTTGACCTACGGGATGGCTTTGCTCTCATTATAGCCCCAGCATTTGGTAATTGGGCTGGTCCGTTCTGTGGGAAACACTGACAGATTTGAGGATATAATGATTATTAGTTCACGGAGAGTTACTAGACCGTGGAGAGCCGTGCTCCGTGTTTCGCCAACATCATTTAATGGAGACGCTGCCATTTCGCACTTGAACTTTTGTCAACTTTACAAAAAAAAAAATCTGCAACGAAAACGTAGCTAATAGCAAATACAAGGTCTATGTTTTGGCCCTTCTAATTTCTTCCCTCTCTCTCCCTCCCCTCCCTCTCCCGCTCTCTTCTGGTGTTTTTTCGGTTGTTGTTATGAGCGTCCCCCCGGGTGCGGAGGAATGAATTAAACATCAGCGCGTTGGTAGGAAGGGCACAGCTTCTCCTCAATGGATTGAATGCAGAGTGCTGTTTGAGCGGAGAGCGGCAGTGGAGGTGACAGAGGAGGCTCCGCACGGCATGAGGACGAGGAACCATCAGGGAACCACGCCGACCTCTAACATTTGACCGCCTTTCATGCATAGTCATTTTTGTTCCCCTCTTCACTCTCATTCACTCGCATCTCCACAAATGTTTGCCGTTTGTCAGGCTTGAAAAAAGAGGCCGTGTTTCTACACTTCACTGATTTTCAATGTTTTTCATTGCCAGTGTTACTGTGTTGCCTCCACCATCTGAACCCAAACCCAGTGTATGAATAAGCTAGTTAGGAAGTGCAGAAAGGCGAGGATCGGGTTTTGCCCTGAAACACGGTCATTCTGTAGCACGCATCAAGACAGCTGTCCCTTATAGCAGCTGCTCGTGAATAAACCGCCGTCCCGCTTTCCAATGTCAACGCCTTGAAACGGCAACGCTTTACTTTCTCCTTCATTTGTCATCGTGGCCGCTGTGCATCGACTTCTCTCGTCAAGCCATTCCACGCCTTGTGTGCGCCAATACCGATACCAGAACTCAATGTCTCATCGATCTGACATTAAAAAAGAGAGGACAGTGCTGTGGAAGACCAGTTTTACTTATAATTTCCACAACACAATTGTTCTAATACAGACTGAACTGCTGTGGTAGACAGACAGGAAATATTAACTTTCAAAAATCTGATTTAATGATCTTTAACTGTAAAGACCTTCAGAGTCCGTATGCGAGGAAAGAGTTAATGAAACAGAAGCATCTAGAATATCATTCATTACATCAAATCAATATGAACTGGAACACTTCGAGCACAATGTGTCAATCTTACGCTCCGATACTTCAGGTGGCAAGAGCTCAAAGAGAAGCTATAGTCTATAGGAATCTATCCTCAGGATTGTTGACTCTGTCAGAACAAAAACCTTCACTTCTGATGAGAGTCTGAGTGGTTTGGCTGTTAATATGATAGACAGTATAGACTATAGACACCGTACAGAATGAAATAAAATTACAGCATTACTTAAAGTTGACACAAAGTAAAGCAAAGTGGGCAAAAACTTCTTTCCCTTGACTGTCAGATCTATCTGAGGGCAACAAAGGGCCGCGCTTTGTTTATCCAATCTTAACGTACAATGAAGACCGTTGGGCATAAAGGAAGAATAAAGTCAAAGGCTCATTTCATTCCTGGTGATGTGGCCTAATTAGGTTAGCTTCAAGCTTTTTTACATCCTGTATGTGCTGCAGAATGTGTGTGTGTGTGTGTGTGTGTGTGTGTGTGTGTGTGTGTGTGTGTGTGTGTGTGTGTGTGTGTGTGTGTGTGTGTGTGTTGTGGGGGGGGGGGGGGGGGGGGGGGGGGGTCGTCTTGGTTTGGTATAATTGAGCATTTTTAGCAGCTTGCGGAATCTCTTAAAACCCAAGTATCTGATTTTTCCCTCTTTTTTCCCCCATGTTGATTATTAAGGGGGGAGAAATTAGCCTCATATTTCAAGGTAGAGCTCAGTGAACTGTGGACGTGTGATTAATACACTTGTCTAAGACTTTGCCAAAGAGTGAACGCCCGGCTTTGAGGGTTTAACAAAAAACAAGAGATTTGCACCGAGCACAAACGGTCGAAACAAGGAGAAAGTGAAGTGAGCGTGGAGGGAGAGAGACAGACAGGACCAGGAGAGAGCGGGAGACATCAAAGTCTTCATCCTCTGTCAAACATCGCCGCCGTTTCCAAGAGTGACTTTGAACAAAAAAAAAAAAAAGTACAGCGCTTGTGTGCACTGCGACACCCACATGAAAACATACAGTCAAGGTTGCGTAATCGCTTTAGCATTGTGTGTGTGAAGCGTCCTGGTTTGCTCGCAGCTTTTGGCAAAGCACAGAAAACCGTCCATTCATCATGACGGGACTGAGCCGCAGGAGTTACATAAGAAGCCCGGGACCACGTGATTGTTCTGGTATTGGAGGTAACATACTGTGTGAGGGTTTACATAAATGTGAGGGGGCGCCATTTTCACCTCTTTCCGTGCTCGCCTGCCCTGAGTATACGTGGCGTGTTGCGTAATGGCAGCATGAGCCGAGTCCTCCAGCTGAAGACTTATAGAAGGACGATCTGACACATTATCAGTTCTATACATAAAAAACCCACAATTGCTGTATAATCAGTGCTAATGTGTGTGTGTTTGTGTGTGTGTGTGTGTGTGTGTGTGTATAAGTCATTGAGGCTCCAAGTGTTAATAGTACTGCAGTAAATAGAAATACAGCCATTTACAAAGTTTAAATGAATTAATTGTTACATAACTGCAAACTCCAAATAGCTTTTTCAGCTAAACTTCCATTCAACTTTTATAGTTAGGAGCTTCTCAATACTCCCTTTGTTTTCAAGCCTCGACTACAATGAAAAGAATTCTTTTCATTCGTTTTCATACCAAAACACACAGAAAAAATCAATTAAGAGAAACTTGTGGGGTTTAATTCAAAGGAAATTGGACATTCCTCTGTGTTTGCAGCTCCACTTGGTATTTTTTACGTAAGACTCTTGCCGGCTGAAGCATGAAATAAAAGTTGTAGAGAGAGACATCAGCCTAAACAAAGCTTCCCACAGCTGCTCAGCCCTCATTCTTTTCAATCACTCCTTCCACCCCCTTGTATCAATTTGTTTTTTTGCATGTCAAGTCAAAAGGAGGTTGTCACGGGAGACAGCTCGCTTGTCTCATGCACATGATTGAGGTAGCTGCAATCTATAACATACCAGGCAGAGCGACAGACCTCACTTATCTCTGGCCGGCTCCTCTGCCAGTGCCCTTTCACTCAGCCAATGAGGCTGAAGGTTGCAGGTTGTGTTACTTTGTCAAAAGCAGAGGAACCATTACAAATCTACACTATCCATCCTTCTGCAGGGCACGGAGCGTTTCCCCCCCGGAGCAACGCTGCTGCAGCAACGCTGACTCTCCTCAACCTGCCTGTCTGTCTCTCTCACGCCCAGGATCCTCACAGGGGGGTTGTTATCACAAAGGGCCAATTTGTTATCCTGGTTTCACTCCATCACAGAAGCTATTATTTGGGAGTTTTATCTATCAAGAAAAAGCTGTTAATGTGAGCAAAGAAAGTGTGCACTCTGTCATTATGCCACCGAGGCTATTGACTTCGCCTTACACCGATTCTCGCTGAATGAAGCTGATTACTCCAGTAAAAGAAGACTGACACAACTACCTTGAACTTTTGGGTTTGTTCTCGCACGAAGGCGCCGCTTCGTAAGCTCATATCTGTGCGCTAATTGCGCTGCAGTCCCTGGCCCTTGATGCAGTGGGGCACTTCCACCGTGGGCGGATCCTCCTATTAGTCGCAGCGCAGCGCTACCTACGTGCTCTGACACCGGCGCCTCTGCCTGGGAACACTGACTGCTAGATAATGCATCCTCACCTGCAGGATGGACAATATTTCATGAACCTGAGTGCAATGCCCAGATTTATCACTTTCACTTATTACAGGAGACATTTGGGATGATCGATTGGTTTATCCTTCAAGTTGAAGCTATGTATATATATCAGCTCGGGGAAAAAAGGGAAAAAGACAATTACCTGCCTAGGTGCCTCGGCGGGGAGGAGATTTCGTGAGAGTCAACCTTCGCGCGACACTCTCCTGCCCTTTTTGTGTCTCCATCACGCACTGCGACTTCATTGTCAGGTGGGTGACTGCTACGTCAATGTAAATACTCCCTGGCCTTTATTGTACATGCTGAGAGGGAAGAGGCAGCCGCAGTGGTTTCAAATTGAGTATTAGTAAAAAAGGAGGAGAGATCGATACCAAAACAAGCTCAAGTTGAAATGCCCCTGCCGTTTACAATTAGGGGCTTCAAGCTTTTCCTTATCAACCTGCGAAACGTGCGTTTGGCTTTCTGACATCTGATCCAGAAAGCCTTGACACCCGCAAAACCGTTCTGAGTCCGGCCCGATCACTTGTCATCCAGTCGGTGTGGAGGCTGGAGGCCCCCTCTACCCTCATCGCAAGTCATCATTACACCACAAGCTGTCAAATTAAAACTTTTAAATTGTGTGAATGCCTCCTCGGAACTTTCCCTTTTTCCCAGCAACATATTGCAGAGATAATTGAGGATATTAGCAGCCAGGCTGTTACCAAGAGATGAAAGGCAAGAAGGGAGCAGTGACAGCTCCTCTCGCTCGTGGCGGTAACGAGGGACTGTCAAAAGTCTCTCCGTGTTTATCTCGGATCATCTAGGGGGATTTAAAACCCTTACCTTCACAATTCCATTCTTTATGGCGCGTCCTTTATCCACAGTGATTTACGGAGGCTCAAGCCCTGCGCCGCGTGATGAATGAGCACTCTTCACAAGGTGTCAGGGCCAGGCAGCGGTGGGCGGTGGCGACTCCCCCTCCCCCCCACACACACCCTTCATTTTTCTTTGGCTTTCTCACTCTCCCTCTCTCCTGTCTCACTCACTCTCTCCCCCTCTCTCCTCGTCCTCCCCTCCGCTCCCCGTCAAAACCCGGGCCGATCAGATGTCGCCACATCAGGAGGATTTACACACGGCAACATCTGATTTGTGCGGGGAATTAATAAAAGCTTTCTATCGACGAAGCTTCAGCGCGGTGACAATTGGATGCGTAACCTTTCGATTTTTTTTTTTTTGGGGTGTGACGACGTTACGGGGGGGGAAGACTCGCCACCCGATTTAAATGTATTTGGTTTCGGGCCACAAATGCCAGATAAACCTTGAGACATGACTTTTATTCCAGCTACAGGCGTACTTAGCCCTATCTCAGGCAGGTTTTACTTAAATGTCAGCGGATGATAACTTGGTGCAGTCCAATGACTACCCAGCAGAGTGTTTTCTCTAGATTTCACTCGTGCGGTAACAAAACGTCCTATTAGCAGCCGCCGCCGCCGCGCTCCTCACTCCCACGCCGCCGAAGCCCGGGCGTGGCAGTCGTGACGAGGGGGGGTGTGAGGGGGGTGTGGGCGCGTTGTGAATATTATGCTGACGGCGTTCCAAGTTTAACTTAACGCGTCGCCACCTGTGACAACCAACTGGTAAACAAATCTCTCCCCCCCCCCTTCAAATTGGAGAGGCTGCCGATCGGGCGCACGTACCCGGTCGGGGCTAAACGCAACGCGAGAAGAAAAAGAAGAAGCCTTGAGCAAAACGCTGATAGCTGATAGGTCACTGATACCATATAGGAAAAACACTCATTACTGCTGCGGAGCTCAAATGGACGCTCTGTTACTATACGCCATATACCCAATCTGAACTAATAGGCTGTAAAGATGATTTATCAAGTTTACCCTCTTTATATCGTTCATATAAAAGCCTCTTCTTTGCGTCCAGGAAAGGATAATGCAATTCAAATGATGAGGAGCAGGCCATTAAGGCTATTAAAGCATCTTACTAATGGTACGTAAAATTTCATTGTAATGCAGTCCTGCTGAATGCTTCTCTTCCTGCCATCACAGCACAAATATTTACTCCCTTAATGAACTTATGTAACGTATACGGCATTTCCAATTAGCCAGAGATGGAATCTGTCGGTTGCTTGGTATGTTGAATTGGGCGACACCTTTTCACTCCATTAGCACCGGAGTCTGTGTGCGAAATCTACAAGATTGTAGAAAGTAAAGTGCAAGTAAAGATTTCAGCTCGAGCACGCCAACTACAGCAACAGGATGTAGATCAACTCATGCTATAGGAACCTACAGGCTCATCCTCTTACGCATTCACTTTTTATTGGCTTTAAGATATTTATGTAGTTACTGGATGAGCTTTCAAAACTTAAGTAAATATCAGAACTGGGGCGGCTTTACTTTCAACTGAACTCTGCTGAAGGCCAGCATTAAGTTCCATAACTCAAATGTATAAATCATATACAGGCACCGTCTCTCTCTCTCCTCGCTGCACCTCCGCAGCGTTCCAACGTAGCAGCCAGAGTTCAAATCAAACTATACTAAATCTGTCACGCCGTTAAATCAAATGGGGGGCGGGAGACAGAGCCGACGCCACATCCAACTAATAAGAAACAATGTTCTAACCTCCGATACCTGCAATCTTTCCAGAGTTTTTGAGAGTTTTAAATATTAATCAAATGCGCCTACGGGTCTGAGTTCACCGATTCCACCAAACACAGAACAACAGAAAACCTCTGAAATGAGTCGGATCGCATTTGCATTTGCAGTTCATAATTTATTTCCAGGCAGCTGTGAGGTAGAGAGAGAGAGAGAGAGAGAGAGAGAGAGAGAGAGAGAGAGAGAGAGAGAGAGAGAGAGAGAGAGAGAGAGAGAGATTACCTCGCCGACACAGAGAGTGACGGGTCGTTTTATTGACACTGTTACGCTGACAACATGCTAAGGTCTGTTTTATCGGAGGTTGAGAATGCGGCCGAAACATCCTTTGGGACCGCACGTGTGTGTGTGTGCGTGTGTGTGTGACTCTGCATAAATGTCGCGTAATTAGCATTCACGGGCGAAAGTGGAGCTCGCTGACAAGCCACAACTCAATCATCTTAAAACCAGGAGGTCCTCTGGGTGTGTGCGGCGAGATCGTCCATTAAGCCGAGCTCAGCTTTACAGGAGCGCAGCGTTCCTGCACCACAACAACAACAGCAACAAGCGCCAATATTCATCTACATCCATACATTTATTGATTTGAATTTGAAATGTTTTACTTTCATTTGAAGTTTGACAAATGAAATTCAAATGAACCAATCTCTGTGTTTTTCCCCTGATTAGGTTCGGTTTAGATTTGAGTTTACTTTTAGACTCTATATTATTCTTGAGGGGCTGATAGCTGGGTTTGCCTGAGGCCCCCCAGTAACTAAATCCACACCTGGTTCAGCACAACACTGTGTGCAGTCACTTTGGTATTCATAGTGTCAGTGAACGTGTCACAGAACCTGATAAGTAGCAAAAACCTGTCACTCTCTGCATATATATATGTAAAGCTGCATGTAAGGGGTGGATCCTCCCGGCCAGCACACTCTGACACACAAACACAATCTCTTCCCTGTTGCGTTAAACCAAATTATGACAATTTCTATCCACCGCAAACCACAGACGACCATAATGACATCCAGGTGTGACGAAACACTAAAACAAACAACAAAACCAAATTAGATGTGCAGTCCCTGGCTTGATTTCATCTTTCCCTTTCGCCGCCGTTCCTGATCCTTTCCACTGTCCATCATCCCCCCACTGTCAAGCCAGAGACGTATGAGTCCCTCCCCCAATCCATCTCCCTCTACTTTACTGTTTGTCTTGTTGAGTGTCAATGTCACATGTTAGGGCATTAGCTGTGAAGACATCAGTGGATGAGGTCAACGCCGACACTGTGCCACTATTAAATCAGTGGCCTCTGAAAGTGTGGGAACAAGCCTTGCTGTCTGTCACCATGGCTCCCAGTGCGCACACACACACACACACACACGCCAGCGGCTGGTGATGGGCATTTTATCCGAGGTGTTGGAGGTGCAATCAGATGGGTGTGGCTCCTAAAGCTTCGCTAAAGCTCGCCTCCACACCTGGCTCAATCACAAAGCCAACGGCGGCCATATGCTGCTCCACCGCCGTCGCACAAATGAAAATCAGCAAAAGCGACCGCGCCGTGATCCGACCAACGCTACCCGGCGCTTTTTTTCCTTTCCTCCCTCCAAGAGTTTTTCACAGCCAAACCAGCCAGCAGATGGTTAAACTGACAACAGTCTGGAATCAGGCAGATAAATTGCTCTCCAAAACAGTAAACATGCTCAGTAGGACATTATGGTTTAAACTGGGATAACCATGCAAGGAATTAGTGGTATATTAAAATATATGCAAAGAGTTCATTTAACAAAATGAAGCGAATGAGCAATGAGGATTACCAAACCATCTGCCCTGGAGTGGCTGGGGTGGAGCTAAGATCCTATCTAAATAAGTCTTGCTTAAATGCACACCATTCCCCTCTCTGTGCAATAATCACGCCTTTGGTGCTGCAGAGTGTTGCAGTGCATTAAGATAAAAGCGCTAAAACACTGTTTGTTCTGCATCCCAAATGGAGGCTGCTAAGTGAAGTAGCATGCTGTTACGGGAGTCGAGGGATGATGCTAGTGTGAGTGCCTCTCTGAGTGGGAACACTTCACACTGCAGGGGTATGCACCGGAGCCACGGCGTTCATTTGCCTTCCAGATTTGCCACAGCTATGAATGTATGGCGTATTAATTGCATTTTTACTCAAAATAGCCCCACGCCACGGAGAGCGACTCAGCGTGTTGGAGCCGGACCGAGGTACACTTGCTGAAGAAATTCACTGTGGAGGAAAAAAATGTTTTGACGTGCTCTCACTGCCACAAATTGTATTTATAGAAGTAGAAAAGAGAATTTCAAGGGGTTGGGAGCTGAAACTACTGTTCCCATAATCCAGTAAGTCACACCTGGAGCTGGAGAGAATGCTGTGAAGACTATCGGCTTTACTCTCTAATTCACCTTCCACATTCTCCTTTATTTATAGAAGCTTAAAATGGATTAACCTCATAGACCCTAAAATGAAAAATAAGAGAAGGGGCCATTTTGCTATGTATACAGGCATCAATCCACTCCAGGTGACTGGGCTGATCACCCTGAGCGCTTGTTGTCAGGCATCACTGTGTGTAACAGGCTGAGGGGCCGACGAAGGCAGATGGCGGGAGACTTGTGTTGCTTGCACGCCTATTTCAGATCGGAACTAAAGACCTTCCCGTGGTCTGAAGCCGAGGCCACGCGAACGTGTCACACACACACGCGCACACACAGCTCCTTAATGTGCCGGGCAGCCGTTAGGTCAGAGAGGTCTTAAAACTCCGGGAGAGGCCGCCGACTGTTCTACAACAAATTCTGAAAACATTCTTATAAAACTGCGGGGGATGAGGAAAATAAATTTGTTGTGATGTTTACGAGTCTGCACGGTTGAGGGCACCGGGGCGACGTATAATGTCTTTGTGCGGCACGGGATGGAAAGGGGACCTTGGCCCTTCACTCTCTCGCTCAAATGCATACATGCACCCGGCTCCATAATGAGAATCCACCTCACCAAATCTTTCAATTCAAGGACTTGCTTAGATTGACTGTAATGCCTAAGTAATCAGCCTGTTCTGACCCACCTTGTCCTCTGCCAAGATTTATAGCACCCAATTACTGATCTGTATTACCCAATGTGCCAAGCGGATGGAAATCAGACAGGTGGACAGACGGCCATCGCTGTCTGTCAGTCTGGGTGACCAGGTGATGGCCTCCACTCGTCTTTGCTGACATTCTTTCATACCCATTAAATGTTTTAATGTCAAGTGTCTTAGTACTTTTGTCTTAGTGGCAGGTAACATTGTGATAGATGTCACTGTGTTTCAGTGTCTGTTCCTGAATTTTGGTGTTGCTAAAGAATTCTGTATCATATCCAATTTGCAATAAGATCAACAAAATGATTTGATACCCAATCTTAATCAATAGCACATCTGATCGGCATGGTACTGGTATACTGGTATACTGGTACAACACATGTGGAGCTGAGCCGACTCCAACCTCTCACTCTCTGAACGGCTCGATGTGCTGGAGAAGCAGGAGAGGCTGAGAAGTGATTTCCACCATAAGGAGCCATTTTAAAAAAGTGAAAGTGTCACTGAGACTTTCTCAATGTCAGTTTGATGCAGTCAGATTGAAGGAATTATTGATGACATTAAAACCAGCTGTGAGTGATGGGAGGACGGACATCACGTTCTGACAGTTTGTGCCGCTCCGTTTACGCACTTAAACCAAATAATTTACATGGTTTGCCTTTGAATTTATTGAGGTGTTTACTGTTTGTTTACCAGATGAGCTGCTCGTGTGACAAACGCTCCAGCTATTTTAAACTTAATTCATAATTTATCATTTATGGCCGCAAACGGCAAGAAGACACACAGGGATACACACACACACACACACACACACACACACAAACAGCTGCCTCTCATTCAGACTGCTTAGGCATGTACATAATGTGTAATGTGAGAGCTGTAAAGCCAATGAAGTCCATTAGAGGGCAAACCCTGCACAGAAACACAAAGCCTAACCTGTTTCTGCACCTGTGTTTGTGATCAAATGGCTACAGTCTGGATTGGGCTAGAACACACCTCACACACTGTCTCAAGGGTTATAGGTGCATTTCAGATTTCTGACCATTTGCTTTAGAGTAAATTCAATTTATTTTGCCAAAACATTTCATTGATTGTTAACAAATAAACTCCAATGGAGTCCATCTGAATTGGATTTGCTGATAGGATCTGCGCTCGCCCTTTAAAATATTCAAGCGCAGTTCATGGTTCATTTATGGATGGCATTTGATGTCAATTCCCAGCATTTTGAATTTCTGAAAAAGGGAATTTAGGAAATGACAAGGTTGTGTAAAGTATTTGTCAGTTATTTGGAAGAGCTCCTACTGAGATAATTTGCAGTTACGGAAGTGCTCGGTTTAGATAAAGTTCATTGACGCCGGCAAAGAAAATATTATGAATATTTGAATATGTGTAACATGCAATGATTGTGTGTCTATGCAACTTCTGGATCGCTGTGAGCAAAGTTCTCATCACCAAGCTGTCATTCACGTCACGGTAAGAACAGCCAGAGAAAAGGCTTTGTGAGCTGTTTTGATGGTATTCCATATTCAGTTTGCTGTATCAAAAATTGGGGCGTGTGTCATATCGGCGAGGTCTGAAGAGGTTTACCGCCACGATTCAGCAGCTTTCACAGAGGACAAACAAAAAACGTTAATTATTAATTCACAAAATAGGTCTGAAGGCATCCGGGCTTTAAACAGAAGACCGAGAGGAAAGCATCACATTGTTAGACAGCACTAAGCTCCAGGTAACTGTAGAAACAACGTCTGGATTGTTTTCCGTATAGCAGCAGTTTTCATACTTCAGTTCAGCTCTTACTGTGCTAAGATGACTGCAGAGGCGGCGCACAAAGACCAACAAAGAAACCACTCAGGATTCTGAGGTACATTCAAGGTAACCAGACAACGGGCCTATATAAAGGAAAACTGAATGTGCTGACATCCAACACCTCACCTTGGAATGCAGTACAGACTCTTTTGAAACCAAAATATAGTTCACATCCTGGACATACGTGTCCGCCGTGTTTGTTTTGTTACTTTTGCCATGGAGGTCATGTTTACATTTGGCTGGTACCAGGATATCTCGTTTTGACGTATTTCAATGGAACTTGGTGGGCTGGTTGGTCACGATCCAGGGAAGTGCAAATTACATAATGGTACCTGTCTACCTGATGGTGGCGCTGTAATAACCACTTTTATGTTTTGGCATTTCAATATGAATTTTTTCTTTGGTGGATTTGCATCAATCCATGCGTAGATTTCCGTTTTTCAAAATTTCTGTTTCTCCGCCTACAAAATTGATTCAATTGGCACCCAAAATTAAGAAACACGTATCGACCTGAAGGTGACGCTATAGCAATGATTAAACTGGAACTGTTCCATTCCATCACTGAGAGATCAGAGTCGGAACTGGAGGACTACTCGGCCTTGGCAGAGGTTTGCCGTGTCCAAGAGCCCTTTAAGTTTGTTTCTGTCCTCATTACGTAGGAATTCAAATGAAACGGTAACATTTTGTCCAGATTGAAAACGCATGCAGTGTAAGGTAATTGTCCTTCCCCAGAGGTGATTCCCAAAAATATATCTACCTCCACCAGCTGTACATTGTGTTTCCTGAGGCTGGGACGACCGTCATTCACCGGGCAACACCAGGAAGTGCAACTGTTCTCAAATAACAGGGGAAAAAAATCTAACGTGTTTCCTCCTCGGACGGTGACGCGGTGGTTATTTCAGTCTGTGTTGGGCATTTAAACATCAAAATAATGCCTACAGGAGCTCAAAAGTCGTTGCATAGTCGACTGGATTAAATCAGAACACCAAATTCAGCGTTCTTGATTTAGAATATACACCCGCCAGACCGACTCAGCTCGGAGACTCAACAGGAGGCCAAAATCCTCCTCGACATTCACTCAATCCACAGTTGGTTTAAGATCTTGCTCTGACACTAAGCTCATAGGAACTGTTCCATAATTCCTCTCGTAAACTCAATCCGGGGCTAATGGAGCTTTCTGTGCTTCATTGATCCTGTTGACAACAACAAGATCCTATCTGGAAGTCCGGGAAAGGTTAATGTTCTCGGGCTAGGACCTCCGCCTCCGGAGTCGGCTGGGGCGAGAGGAGCGCGGGAGTAATAGTGGCTTTTTTGTTACGCGAAGGAGGACGCCCGCGCTGTCCTACGGCGGGATTACGCCACCGCGATTCGCAGCGTGGCTCTTCCTAATCCTTCCTACGCCCACCTGTGCCCCGCTGCGATCGACTGGCCTCAAAGACAGCACGGCGAAGATTACCGAGCAAACCCTGAACAGTGGCGCACAAATAAATCACACATTACATACGGCCACACATCAAATCCTGTTTGCAGAGCACGAGCGCTCTCCTCCTCTGCTGTGTGTACATCGACTCAGAAGAAGCAACCTGCACTGCACTATTTACTTCTTACACAAACTGTATTCAAAGCACCGATTCTTCCGAGCATCCCCGATATTTCACAGTCCTGTAACTCAAACTCTAAACCTACTGCACATGGGGAAATGATATACTTCTCCATTAATACTGGTGACTTGTGGAATAGCTCAAGACAAGGATGGGTGACGCTACAATTTTTGATAGATAACAAAAAGAATTCTATGCAAAGTGATGCTGATACCATGTTATTCTTTTTGGAAATTGGAACTTGCTTGCAATGCCGGATGAGAGCAATTTGTGTGTTGGGAGAGATGGCGTTCATCACAAAGTGCCGTCCTCCTGTCTACCACTGAATTGTAGCACCACTCCAGGTAAAACAATCATAAAAATACCATTATCTACTGGTATTGGTGTTTGATACCAAATGAGTGGTGCTTCAGGAGTATCGATTAGTCATCTAGTATTGAAAAGCACATCCCTAATCCTTCATCCTGTTGTGTTCCTTGTCCTTATTGTATTGTATGTGCTGCACTCAGTCTGTTATTGTATTTGAGAAATGTATTGCAGTCAGCCAATCAAACACAAACCAGAGGAAGAGTGGAGGAAAGTGTTTGTGCTTCTCTTTGCTTACCGTGTAATGTAATGTGATACACAATGCCTCTTGTGTTTGAACATTTGTCAGGTAAGCACAAACACTTGCTTTCAGTAGGCGGCAATGAAAAGAAGCTTATGCTAACAACAAGGTAAACATACCCATCCTAAAGCTACTTAGCCGAGGTAATATGAGACGGCTCATTGGCTCGCCGGCCCGTCTCCCAATCGCACAAAAGTACTGCTCCTATTGGGATGTTGTCACTCGTGATGAATGGTACGCGCCATGCCAATTGTGATTTCACAGTAGCTCGGCCGGCCTTGAGGGCCTGTTGTAGTGCATAGCGGCACATCTAAAGACCGGGAGAGAGTCTCTGATCAGAACAACAAAGATTTCTCTTCAAATACAAAATGACGGCAAACCGGCGGAACGGCACACCGCCGCAGACTGCGCGTCGACCTTAAAGGCGCTCTGCGGAGTCAAACTTTCTCATCCAGCGCGCATTGACTGTGCGTCCTTAAGGTCTAACAAACACAGTCAAAGCCAGTTCTGCCTCATGAAGCGCCTGTAAAGTGGATTTGTTTGAAAGTTTCAGACGGGCGTAGTTTACGTGCGTGTACACAGCAGCCAGTCTTCTTCTTCTACTGCTCCCTCTTGGTCCATTATTATCTTTCATTACATTACCAGCAGCGTCTGTTACTGCATCCAAACGCATGAAACTTCTCACCCTTTTAATTTGCTAGCTGGGATTATTAATGTTTGAGCTCGTGTATTTTTCCACTTTTATTAATCAGCACATCGGGAAATTTGACACGGCGGCCGAACTAGCAGCTGATAAGATGTTTTCAGTCGGCGTGAAAGTGTCCTCAAACATTACAAGTAGGAGGCGAATTCTCTTTACAAGCGCAACTATCTGCCTTCTTTTAGTTCATTCTGTGCCTTTACCCTCATTAGGTAGATTTTAACAAGACCAAGTGGATTTACCTCGTTTTGGTGGTAAATGCGAGGAAAATGTGCAGCGTAGCTTTAGAGAGTTGCGGTTCCCATAAAGTGTTTCCAGCTATATTACTCTATTATCAGATGGGCTACAAACATAAAGTGTACGCTATCAGGGCTGAGATTCAACCTATTAGGTGTTCTCACAGTTTGCAGCCTGCAGAAAGTAAATAAACCTGCTGCTTTAAATGTTCTGATAAGTGTCTGTGTTTACACAGTAGGAGAAATATTATGAATAATTGGGACTTGATACGCCGAATTTCTCCGGCATTAATCGAGCCTCTGAAATCTCTGATCTTACTTCACATGAATCATTGTTAATTCCCATGAATCCATTACTGTTTCATGCAACTAAAAATAGCGTCCTGATTAATCAATAGGGACACTCAGGAGAGTGGAAACGGGGGTTGGCTGTGCTCGCTTCCCGAGCTTCTCCTTTCTTCACAGCTCCTCGCTCTCATCAGTAATTATTTTCAATATTTCACTGAAGATTGCTCTGTTATAACACACGATGGGGAACGTCAGACCTTGAACAAACATTTCAGCCGAATCCCTTCTAACTCCAAATTGCATTCCTGGCCCGCCAAGGTCCTTCATTGATGGACAGAAGCTCAAGAAAGCATCTTTGACTTGGACCTGTATATTTTTAATGACAGCTGCCTATTCCCCTACAGCAACAACAGATGTTTTGCTGATTTCCCTCTATGCTGAAAGAAAGCCTAATCCTTTTGAAACGGTGTGCCAAACTTCTGTGCTGATAGCATTGGTCACAGCTCAGTAAGCGTGCCGTCTTGTGCGGAGAGAGTGACCCTCCTCTCTGAAAAGGCTGGATGGGCATTGCGAGGCCTCGCTCATGCGGCGGGTGCAAGGGGCAGAAAGGTTCATCTGCACACAATCACAGACGGCCGCATCCCATTCCAATTGTATTTCCGCTCGCAGGGAAAGATCCCGCGGTGCATATTACTGTGGCTGAGACAAATTTAGCTGAAATGGAAGGAGAGATGGAAAAGGCTCACCTCTTACACTAATCTGGCCAAATGACACAGTATTGGCTTCCTTTAGCAACATCCTCACCAAAAGGGAGGGGAAAAAAGCCGTTTCGACATGAGAGACTTGCCCGTGTCTGAATTCATTAAAATACATTTCACGCGTCATATTTGTTTTCCTTTTAATCTTTACTGAATGAGGTGACTCACGTGGAGAGGCAGGATCCTGTGATGTGATGTGATGAGATGAGATGAGGGATGGCCCACAGGAAGAATCGCCTTAAAGAAATGCACACACATTAAGAAGCTAAGTGACACTCTGTGAGCTCATGCCTGATGGTTCATATATGGGATGTGTACATTCATGGCTCTCAGTCAGCGGTGAGTTCAGGGACGGGCATGAATACCAATCAGAGGGAGGAGAATGAGAGAGGGAGAGATAGAAACAGAGAGAGACTCAGAAGTCTGCCGACCTGACAGAAAAGCAGCCTGATTAGAATTTTCTCATGCCACAATTTACAAATTATAATGAATTAGATCTTCCATGCCCTGACCTCCATTAAAAACACTTCATTGTTGATGAGCCATGATAGCATCTGCTATTGATTGGAGGAGCATCAGTATGGCCAATCCTGTCGCTTCACAAGGAGGTCATCCAAAGCAATTTAGGCATATTGAGAGATTGATCAGGGCTATGGAGCTGCCACTTGGGCCCACTCGAGGCGTGAACGTCTGAGGTGTGACGCAGCCACTCCCTGCTGCTCTACGGAGGGAGCGTCTTAAATCTAAATGCTAATGGTTTCTTTAAGAGCCTGGGTGCCCTTTAACCACTACAGTCAGATGTGAAGGATGGCTCTCAGCGGCTCAGTCTTGTTTTGACCCCTCCCTCCCCGGTCCGACACGCTGCGTCCACCAGCACCCACTCCCCCCCCACACACACACCCCTCCACCCCAACCAACTGCTGCCAAGCCTTTCCACCGCCAGATAAGAGGAATTGTGACACAATAGGTGTCGTTTGTGTTACCAACCTTCCTGGCAGAGAGCTGAATGTTTACTTCTACCTCAGCCGTAGTGGAGCCCGATGGAAAATTACTCTCTCTCACACCGCAGGGGCTGGAGTAAACAGCTCGGCTCCCGGTTTAATACGCCGGCAAAATTAATTCTGGATGCGCGTACGTGGAAGTTTTCGTTTTAGTTGAAATTTATTCTTTCCAAAGGTCTGAGCCAAGAAGGTGTTTATGTTATCAGGGGAAGAGGATTTTAAAGATGTCAGATACGAACAGGAGGGTAAAAACATCCACTCCTGTAATTTCCCGTCGTGGCATTACGCTGGTTTAACTTAATTAAATAGGATTCATAAGGCGGATCATTTTAATTGACGTTAACGTGGCTTCCGGGTGGCAGTTTCTGGCCGTTGAGCCGCGCTTGGTTTTCCCACTCTTGACAAACGATCCCATCGGTTTCCACAGTAGGAACGCAGAGTGAAAGCGTCACATGTGGGCTTTCATCACTGCGGTGCTCCAGCAAGTTTAAATCAGAAGTGGCTAAATGCTTTAAGAAATAGTTTTTTGTAGACGGTGTTTGTGTAATTTCCGCATTCCTAACAACTTTAAAAATTTTTGTTATATATAAATATATTCTAAATTCATTCTGCTGGAGAAAAACGCAGAGTGAAAGGAATCTAAAATGGGTTTAAGGGACACCTCAAAGTAAACAAGGAATTTCCAAGGTTAACTGCACTGAAAGATGTGGATGTGTATGTGAATTCAAAAAATGCAATGAGGTGCCTTTTAAATTCTATTAAGGTGAAATATGAAATGTCCAAATTATTAAAAGAAGTGGGCGTAGGGAGAACGATCACTCCAGCCTCATCTGCAGCCCGCGGGGGTGCAGGTGTGGAATTTGTGTGTTTCCTTAGAAGATCTCGCACCTGCAATTTGGCATCTGATGTATTAGTTGTGCGACTTTCCTTATTTCCACTTTTCCGTATGAACTATTTCCTGCCTTTGACATATTCAAAAACAAACTTCATCCGCCAGCGCCATCTGTTTCGTCGGGCCCTCGCTGGCCTTTGCTAGTCTTTTCATTTAGCTTGGGGAGGTGTCTCTCATTGCTTATAGCCAACGTCTGGGCTCACAGCGCCCCTGCTGAGCCGAAGAGGGACGCCCACTATTTATATTTACCAATGCACAGACAGTGAAAACTACAAAGCAACCTGAGAGTATCACTCACTGAATGCACAGAACGTCTCACATTTGGGCATTTTTGCTTTTCCTTTCAAGCAGCAGACTTAGTAACGCGCTACCTGCTGGAAGCGCATCAAAGGCAAACTGTGCTACGGCTTCACACGTCTACTGTGCCTGATTCCGCAGCATTGTGGGCTTCACCATGGTAACAGAGATCAGAAGGCAAAGGTCACGTTAAGCGTTGGTAGAGGTATCGTTCGGCAAGGGCAAGGTGGGGGCGGCGAAACCTCCACATAGGCCTTTTTCCATACACTGAGCACGCTCCGTCATCTCCTGTCCTCCACCAGCTCCCTGCAAGGTTAGTGAGAGTCAATAAGCCTTCTGCAAAGGTTAAGGAGACCTATAAGGAAGATATTATGCAAACAGTGATCTCTCTGGATCTGGCAGAACCACAAATAGAGCGGCATAACTGTCTTTGTTCGTTTTCCATCTGAAAGTAAATCAGGGAGAGGGGCTGCGCTGTCTTGCATGACTGGCTTATGAATTCAATATGAGCTATCTGTACACTTGAGTACTTTGTGAAAGCAAAGATTGCAATCCAACACAAATGAAATTTGTTATACGTTTCCTTCAATGAACCTTGACTCTCTATGTATACATCTCCCTCTTTTGAGAAATAAGATTCAACTGTCACGTAGCACAAATGAGATATAGATGAAAAATAATGGACAAAAAACGCATTCGCAGGGACTTGATGAAGTGGTTGATAACGGCGAGCGGTAACATCGCCAGACGATGAGCCGTCTCCCTTTCACAATCCACTGTGAAGACTTATTTACACCGCATGTGGATGAGATGCAGCTGCGTGTATAAAACGTGCCAAATCTGGCGCCGACATGTGCGGCGAGGAGTGCCAACGATGAGGGCACAAACATGGAAGAGGAGATAATTGAAATGCATCATCAATTTGCTAAATGAAAACACACAGACCCTCATGTGGTCTTTGAGGGCCACAGGAAGCACATCGCACGGTAAATTCTCCTGACTGCTGGCGACAGGCGGCAGGGGAGGACGACAAATAACACGGCATGCTCTCCCTTAAATGTCAGAGAATGAGATGAACATTTTTGAGCCCACAAATTACACGCATTTACGACACGCCGCCAACGTTTGGTGAAAGCTCAGGCTGAATTGGAACCATCCCTAACCAACGACCTTTCACCCTCTCAACCTAGAGCTCAATCACTGTCCATTTTTACACACAAACACATTGCATTTTCCAATCATAGGCATTAAAGTTAGTCCAGTATCTTGGATCGGGTTGAGACATCAGTCTCAGTAGAGAGCAGCTTAAGAAACACGCTTTTTGATCATATTTGCCTTCAAACTGTCCAAATTCAGCTGCCAGATATAGAACATCAAGTTTTCTTCATCTCTCTGCCTAAACTGCTTGGTTTCCTTCTTTCTTCCAGCACATTTCTGGCTTCTTCAGAACACGACTTTGATGAGAACCAAAATAAATCTGAATCCAAACTAGGAGAGTGAAGCGATACCCGACGCTCCCTGCTCTTCCCTCACTCCATGGCCACCTTCACTCTGAAATGACTTTGAGATTCTTGTGAGTAACGCTTTGTCTATCTGGCTGCATAGGAGTAGCATATGCCTTTATAGACACACGCGTTGAAAATGGGATCAACAATTGGAAAACGCCAATTTGCATCAAGTGTCAGATGCTGCGGAATGAAGCAGAGTCATTCTATACGATCCCAAACAGCCAAGTGGAACACAAAGACCTCCCACAGTTTACGTGTAATCCGTGGAAACTTAGTGTGTGGAATAACTCACAGTCTCTGTATCTCCGGAATGGCATTATGTCCCCAAATTAGACTGCAAATGTGAATTACCTCTTCGCAAGATCTGTGGGTTTTTGGCAGTGAAGGGGGGGAACACAACAACACAACAGGATTCTTGCACATATGCCATGCACATCCGCGAGAGGCTCAGCAGGCTGCCAACGCCAAAGTGTTCATCACTCTCCGCCCACTCCTTTTCATAACACGGCACACACACGCACGCAAACACACACACAAAAAATCCCCCACAGTATCTGAGCAACTCGGCCAATCGGTGGCAAGGATCAAAAAACAGACGTTCAAGGAGAATGAAATGCCCCCATTGATTGGCCGCACTGCTTTGGTCCCCCTTGCACAGTGCTTCTCCAATCGATACCTGAGAGATAAGCAGCCGTCAGCCACTGACATTGGTGATGTACAACCCACCATGGCTGCACGGCGACTGATGACTTCTCGCCGCCTTGGTCACGCAAGACTCACCAGAGCAACTCGGGATAAGGACGCCAAGGGCAACGGCGAGCCGAGTCGAGTCAAGTCAAGCGGTGCGTAAACAGGCCTCCTCCTCCTCCCACAACTTCCCAGAGACGTGCCACGCCGGCATGAAGTGGCTGCAGCTGAACTTTGTTATCTCCTAAATAATTTGACCCGTTTGTTTCGATTGTGCGATACATCTCGCGCGCCGGTTATCAGTTGGTTCTATCTTCGACTCTCAAAGGTGTTATCCAGGAGGAGAAGACTTGGCAGCTAATTGCTCAAAGTGGACCAGCGGGGGTTAAAGCAGAGCGTAACGCAGCAACAAGGATAAATTACCAGGAAAGGAGCCACTGTTATCGCTCTGTTTGTTTTCAAAAGACAATAATGAAATAAATAAATGGGAGAAAAAAAAAAAAAAGGTTCCGGGAAAATGAAATGATGGCGTGGCGGTGTTTTGTGAAATTGTGCTGTCAAACGTTTCTCCTTTCTAATTTCCTGGAGCGCAGATGATGGAGCATGTGCGCTGACAGCTGAATCAGATAAAAAAAAAAAAAGAAAAGACTTCTCTCTTTCCACCTCGCGCACATTTTTAAGCGACATTTATAAATATAATAATAAAACAATTAGTCTTTGGCAAATGACAACTGACAGATGCTATGACCTCGTGTCAGTAAATGTTGTGCTGTGGACATTTATTAAAGTGCCACGGCTGACAAGTGCGTACAACCGGCGGAGACATAAATGCAAAACACCAAAGACGGGAGGGGGAACTCACTCTCATCTCATTTCTATGTTGCCTTCCATAATTTAAATAATGCTTACTTATACTTTACACAAGCAGTCACTTCTAAATATATTCAAAGTGTCTGCTTCTAAAACAACAAACCACAGACAACAAACAAACCACCAAACTCATAATCTGTTGTCAAAACTTACAAAGATTTCACAGGAAGCAATTGTTGTGTTTGCCTGTGCGTGTGCGCGCGTGTTTGTGTGTGTGTGTCTGCCTGTGCGTGTGATGGGACCGTCCCAGCCGAACTGTCACTTGGCTCCCCTGTTACAGGTGCTCCACACAGGGGAGCTGGCAGCTCTGACGGACGCCTCCTCCTAGGGATTTATGGGAAATGACAGCTCCCGCTAAATAAAGCTGAAGTGGCCGGGGAGGGAAGACGACGGAAGTTCCAAACCGCAAGCGCGCGGGACTGACACTCGCCGAAAATTTATTGCCTCCGCTCTGCCTGGCAATTTAGCTGGAAATGTGCTATTCATACTTTTGGAGCCTAGAGAGCGAGCGGGGGGGCTGAAGGGGAGCCCCGCCCTTAATCTGCTGCCTCTGTTTGGGGTAATGGTCTACAAGGTCTTTCTGCCTGTGAGAAAGAAAAAAAAAATCACATTTCTTCCATGGCTGCCTCTTGATGAATTATTTCACATTTCACTTACTTACCTTTTTAAAGGTTAATCTACATCAATAACGTTAAAGGAAAATTTCACAGCTACAAATGAGCAGCTCCACTTATTCTAAATCTAAAGGTGGGCAGCGGCTGGCTGCTTAAAAAGTCCATTTCAAACTTCATCATTTAGCCATTCTGCAGCATATATGAATGCACACGGATGGGGCCGGCGTTCGGGTTTCCTGCGTATTTAAATATGGACCGCTTTTAATTGAGCAGAAAGCGCTGTGGAGAACAGTGCTGAACTAATACTGAGGGTAAAATATCATTAAACTGATGGAGGCTGGGCTCTCTGACTTTTATTGGCAGCTGGCGAGCTAAATGTGAGGTTCAATTCAGAGGCGGCCGTAGCTGCAGAGGCGCAGTAATCGACTTCGGGACAAAATGGTGTGGAAAACGACATGTAGGCCTTTTGCCTAAAGCCAAGCCGGTTGCAGCAGCAGGCGCAATCTATCAGTCAGCAGCACAGCCACATTGGCATTTTCACCAATGTGACTCGACCGTACAGGAGAGTAGACGTGCAGGATGGCTGCTTCGCGTGGAAGCTGCTATTTCCAGCCGTGCTACGTAACGCTGCTGCAGAAAAACGTCTGTGTCCATTGGGTTTGATTTGAACTCTGTTGTGCTCAGATAAAACAGTGTTCTCCACGGAAAACTGCAGCACAGCAGGGGGCATTTTGTCAAAGTATCTTAAACCCTGAGAGCCCTTGACTGCAATTTGAAGCTGTAGCCTGATTCGCTATGTTTCAAGTTATTTTCTCCTCATTGTGTATAAAATCATCCTTTTGTTTTGAGATGAACAGAAGATTCACTGCTGTTCCACGCTAGCGTGCGGTGTATTTTTGGCTCGGCGCTGCCAAAGTTTGGACACGGCCATTTATAATTCTCACAGAAGGAAAAGCAGCTTGCTTCTTTTTCCAAACAGACTCGGCAGGATACTGACTGGCCCGCGCTGTCATGTGGTCCGCTCCGCACAATCACAATATTTCTAAGCAGCTCGGGCTGTTGCGTTAGCGAGCGCAAAAGCCAAAAGGTTCCCGCACGAGCGCGGCAAAATTAATCAACACAATAAGACACAATTAAACAGCAATTATGTAAAATCACTTTTTCGCTGAGAGAGTCTCCACTGTTACATCAGCTCCCACGACCTCCTTCTCAACCTCAGATTCGATATGTCTTTCTCCCAGCAGCAAGCCCGGGGGAGCAGCATACTCTTGTGCACCCTGACACACACACACACACACACACACACACACACATACACACACACAGTCGCACAGAGACACAGAGCGGATCAAGTGTGCCTGGAGCGCTCTATAGAGAGGCGAGTTTTCCTCATTAGGCCCTGTGTGCACCGCTCTCCAAAAAGCCCCTCACTCTAATCACTGTCACCAGACCTCGGCTGAAAAACAGATAATTAATGTTAGGCCCGGCCTCAATCGGTTGCCATGCTAAACAGCCCCGCGCGCCTGCCTGTGTGTGTGTGGGTGTCTGCATGTTTGTCTATTTGGAATCTGTCAATGCAGGAGGCCGCCCCTCCCCCCCTGCCCCCCCGCTCCCTCCACCCCACAGGGAGCGACGCGTGCTGACGCCCGTCTCGCGTTATTCCTCCGCAGACCTCGTGTTTACATTTACAGAGGAAATATCCAAACATCACAAAAGCTAACTGCTGCTAAAATGACTCTGCTTGTATTCGCACATGTGTAGAATGAGAAGAATCGCTTTCTCTCCCCCCCTGTTTCATAGCGGTGGGGGGGTGGTGGGGGGGTCGTGGGGGGACGCTCTCACCCCTTCCGCTCCAGGATTGCCCTTTCGTTTCTCCTTCACCCATTTATTAAAGAAATGGACTGGTTAATCGCGTGCTTTGCGGAGCAGATTTATTTATGTTCTTTTTTCCTCCTAAAGGCAGTTATTAATATCATAAATATTTGATGATACTTTGCGTGACCCTGCGGAGGATGACATGGAGAGGTATGAAGGTTAACGCTGGGGGTAAAGACTGATTAAATGCCGACTGAGTGAGGAGCGACGCCATTAAACGCTGCCAAACCAAAAAGGGGCCCAGTAAACAGCCACGACGCCGCCGCCGCCGCCGCCGCCGCCGCCACAACTTTTTAGGCAGAAGCCATTTTGTGAGATGAAACTAATGTTTATCTGTTTTCAAGTGGATGCGTGTAACTTTGCAAATGGAGTTGTATGGTAATGCGGCTCTGTTTTGTCAACAGCACTTTGCCCCGCAATTACCATCTTTTTCACACAGGTTTTGAAGAGAGGCTGTATTTCTCTGGCTCACTGCAACAACAAAAAAAAACAGGATGAAGAAGAAGGTGAAGAAGAAGAAGGAGGAGAAAATCAATCTTGGCTTTTTGGCTTTCCACACAACAACAACACCTATTTTTCCGTATTTGCCGCACACGTCCTTCATGCGTGCGCTGTGATATTCATGAGCGGTTTCGTCGAGTCGCGTCGTTTTGTCTAAGAGAGACAAATAAAGGAAACGGCTCCGAACGTCCCCGACAGTATCACTTACAGTCGCGAGCCGGGAGTGCTCCAAACTAAAGGGGAACTTTTTAAACTGGCGAAACGTACACGGGCGACGTGCTCGCAATTGTAAACGATCAAAGTGATTGAAAAGTCGGAGTGAGTCGGCAAATGAGTAAATCCCCGTCGCTCGTTTATTCAAGATGTGCAAATGCCGGCATTCAATAACCAGGAGTCGGCTGGAGATTCTGGCAGAAAAAATGCCCAGGAGGAGCCGGAGCCATCATCTCACACCAATCAACTGACGTATCGGAATATTTAAAGAACTCAACATTTATCGACTCTGCAAACGCATATTTCTTTACGGGCTGCAAGGCTGCCGAGGCACCTCCACTAAATGATGGGAAACTGACACATACATGTATAATTTGACCTTCTCAGAATTTGATCCCCTCCCTCTCCCTCCCGCCCTCGCCGCCACCCACGTTTCCTCGTGCGGTGCTGCGTAATTGAGCCTTCGGGGGAGGGGGGGGAGGGGGGAAACACCATCCAGGGGCCCAGCGCCTTGTACGGATCTGTATTGATAATCGGGACGAACGGTCGGATCGATTACTGTAGATACAAGGAGCAGATATTTCATTTAATGAACACGTAGCGGCGTCAACTTTAACTTGCCTCGGCGTGCTTTTTAATAAGTGCACGGAGCGAGAGACCACGAGCCTCAGGAATGTATTAGCGCCCAACAAATGAAAAACAAATCTTGGGCGGAGGGATGGCTTTCATTTAGCCGGACACCCAGAGACAAATACACTTTCTGCTATGAAATTATACCGCTTTTGCTCTCGGAGTGCCAGGGGCAAATCCAAAATGAAAGTTGCACTAATTGAGGGACCTTAAATTACTTTTGGAGGTGCAACTTTTGTAATGTTCCCGTGCTATGAATATGGTACCTTTGATAGTGGGGATACGTGACCAAGTGTTTTGTTATGTAGGACACTAACTCGGTGTGTCTTTCAACTCCAGATGAAGCAGCCAGTAACCCACCATGATGGAGGGAGAGGGGGGTGGGGGAGCTACAAAGGGAGAGAGTCTAGATAATTGGCTTGGTTTAACGTCGACTGCCTTCAATCCAAAAGGAACGTGGGTTCATTTGCGGACGCCAGACAGCAGGAGGAATTCTCTCCGTCTTTTCATGCACTTTCTGCTGACACGTCGGCGGCCAGGAGCTCGTCGGTGCCGCCACCGCCACCGCCGTGTCGATTCTTCCCTCACGTTTCCCGTCTGTGGAAATCAATTCCTCTCTCAGATTCGCCGTTGTAGAAAGCAGAAAACGTCGTCGCCTCGCTGACAACTGCCTGACCACGCCGACGTGATTACGCACCCGGAGGAAACCCAGAAGAATCAGAAAAATTACGGCTGATGTAAATTGGATATAAGACACACGGAGTGGCGGCGTGACACTTGTGATCCGTGTTATTCCACATCATAAAGATGGTAATGCTCCGGCGCTCGCTCGGGCGGTCCGGTCCGACGGCAAATCTAATATACTGTGGGATGTTTAGCATATATGTCTTTTCATTTTGCCACATTTGCCCATCAGATTGTCGCGGCAAAGTGAGGCGCCACGCAATATCCTGGGCCTTACAAAAGTAATATAACCTGTATTGCGACGGGGGCCGGCGTGATGCAGCTGTGGCATTAGGGCCAATGGGAGCTCTTTAAATGAGAGAGCGGCCGTAAACACCACGTCTAGCTTCTCGCCCTCGCCGGCATTACTGGCGGAGCTGATGACAAGTGCCGAGCAGCCCTCTAGTGCCTTTAATACAGCGGGAGCATTCTCCAGGGGAAATGCAATCTGTGTCCTCTGTACAGATCCACTGTCTGCACTTCCCCGCATGTGAGCCGCTATCATATTATACTCCCCGCTCTCGAAATGGGAGAAGGAAATAGGAAATCGCCTCGGCCAGAGATGAACCAGGAACATAATCAAAAAATAGTGTGGCGCAACAGCGCAGATCAGCACGCGGCGCAGACCTCCCCTGGCACAGCGCTAAACAATAAGCGGCGGGATTGCTCTGGATTCTTGCACGGCGCGGCAGAGGGGGGGAAGTACGCCCCCTTCTTCCACCCGCAGGCATCTATTGGCTTATGGCAGCTTATACGTTTAAGATGGGAGATAAGAACAGGAGGGGGGCGGGGGGAGGGGGAGTGGGGAGTGGGGGGGACGCTTCCCCTCAAATGGTTATCCAGCGTGCGCGTGTTGCCAATAAAACAGCTGAATGCACAGACAAAAGAATCCCACAACATGAAGAGGAGTGTGTCTGTGTCTGTGTCTGTGTGTGTGTGAGTGTGTGTGTGTGAAACATTATTCCGCTGACCTTGCATACCGCTGGATCTCATCTACACAAAGACATGAGAACCTGCGTGGCTCTGTGGACTTTGGGGGCGAGAGCAGAAAAGTGAGGGCAAAAGCGCTACAAAGACAGGCGAAGATTCAATAACACAGATTAAATGTCGCTGCATGTTTTGGTTGCACTGTGCACGCCGGCGTACACGCGGAGCGGCGTTCAATACAAACGGACACACACGCAGAGGAACACACTGCACACATTGTAAATTCTACACACACACACACACACTTCTTTCACGCCGATTTCAACTGCCCATAAAAGACAAAGACACTTCAGATTCAGATTGATAGCGAGCGTGGTCTGAATGTGTGTGTGTGTGCGCGTGTGTGTGCGTGTGTGCAGTCAGGTGATCGTGTGTGTTTACAGTAAATGTGCCGGACACGTGTGCCTGTGAAAGAGAGAAGTGGCGTGTGTGTGCCAGCTTGTGTGTGTGTGTGTGTGTGTGTGTGTGTGGTGTGTGTGACAGCGTTAAGCCTGAGTGAGAGGTGAAAGGAACGCTGTACTCACAGTTGTGCTGTTGTTTCCCTGTGGTCTGTCGGCGTGTCAGAGTTTCATCCTCTCAGCGTCTCTCCCTGGGATGGGCTTCCTCTTCCTCTTCTGACCAAAAGGTGTGAGGGGGGAGGAGGAGAAGAGGAGGAGGAGGAGGAGGAGGAGAAGGAGGAGGAGGGGATGCACAGATAGAAGGCAAAGGAATGAATACCAGAGTGAGAGAGAGAGAGAGGGAGAGAGAGAGAGAGGGTATGAGTTAGTGAGTGAGAGAGAGAGAATATGAGTGATGCGGGAGTGCTGGAGGGAGAGCGAGCGGTGGCCTGCGATTGGCCTGTCGGTCCGAGAGAGGGAGCGGCGGGCTCGGTGAAGTCGGGGCGGTGGGCTCGCCGGCACCCCAGTCAGTCTGCCAGCCACTCCTATTGAAACGCCCCTGGAGTCGGGGCGCGCGGATTTCCTACAAGCTCGCAAACGCAAACACAGCGCACACACGGTGGCTCACGACTCACTTTCTCTGTTACCACATCAGAGGGAGAGGGAGACAGAGGGACAGAGAGAGAGATGAAAAAGGAGAGATTGAGAAAATAGGAGGGGAGGGATGATGGAGCGAGGCAGACAGACAGATTCAGAGGGCCGATGACAGCTTCAAGCCCAAGCTTCTCCCTGGCTCCTCATCAATGACAGGTACTGAGGAGCAACGAGGAAGAGAGAGGGAGAGGGAGGGAGGGAAAGAGAGAGAGAGAAAGGCTTGCTCTCCCATTCAAACGCCTCTACATACACACACACACACACACAAATCAGTCCTCCACCCCCACTCCCACCACAATTACCATAGCGGCGGCAGATGTATTGGGCTTGTCAGCTCTCAAGCAAGGCTGCAGAGGAGATGTGGGCTAACTTATCTCATCTAATTTAACCACGCTGTAATCAGGCAACACTGCGCCCGCTCATTTACGCTCGGCCTCTTCGGGAAGCTTTGGGAGGGCATGGCGGGGGAGTGTGGAGATGGGCGAAGAAGGCAAACCGCTAATTAGTGGATCCTAGGTCACAGTGCGGCGCCCCCCGCAGGCTCAGCTTAAGGTCATTTCCGCTTCAGGTGGATGCCGATGAAGCTCATCCTGGACCCGTGCGGTGCCAAGGAGGAGATGATGGTCAAGGCATTGGCGACATCATCAGGGTGTGACCCTTACATGGTGTTTAGCGTTTAGTTTTAAGCTATTCCGCCGTGGCTACACCCAAACCGCCCCCCCCCCAAAAATGAGATTGAGCCCAGATGAGCGACACAGAGGAGGATATGAGCTCTGACGTCTCTGCAGGGAACGCCCGGCTCGTAGGCGAATGTCAAACTCCGGTGTTTTTCCCTCATTAAGTGCTGTGCCTGGTCAACAGTGGACCGGCTCCAGTTGGCTCCCCGACTCGACACAAAGTCCCAGGAATCCTATCTCTGTCCTCCTCACTCCACCAAATTCAATTAAAAGGAGAAATTGGCAATTAGATCACTGTTATGATCCTGTAACAATGATCTAATCTGTAATTCATTGGCTGGTGCTCCCTGGGGGTGGGGGTTGGGGGGCGGGGGTTGGGGGTGCTTGATGGAGTGGCTCGGAGACTCCTTGGCATTCACCTCAGCTCGGGTGGCGCACAAGGGCACGGGCGGAGCGTCTGGGCCCCCCCGTGCTGCCACGCGGCCTCTACCGTGTCACCACCGGGGCCTCGCTGGCCTGCGGCGACAACGCAGAACAACACACACACAGTCATTTGCTTTGTTTCCATATGCATGAGGTTATTTTCAAGGTGTAAGGGTTTGAAAAAGAACGGAGTGTCACTTCCATGCTCATGTACAGACGTAACATATGTGCAAACAGCTAAACACACACAGCAACAGCTTGTGTGCAAACGTACACAAACACAGCTTCCTCTCTCTCTCGTGGGAGAACCCGTGGCAAATTTTCACTCCTTAATTGAATTAAGTCAATTCCATTTGGTTAATGAAGGGGTGGGGGGCAGTTTGCCCTTTCGGGGGCTTGGGGCTAACAATCACATTGAGATGTAAGTGGTGGGCGAGCGTCTGGGGTGGGGCGCTGGGTGGGTGTGTGTGTGTTGGGGGGGGGGGGGGGGGGGGGGGGGGGGGGTTACACGCTCTCCACTGGAACTGGAACCAGCGCCGGAGTGACTGGAGTCATGCTAGCAGACTGACACCACTTCCTTGCTGAATGTAGACTGTCCACAGCACTTACAATCACTGTGCTGACCTAAAGCGGCAGCCACGTGTCTGTGTGTGTATGTGTCTATGTGTGTGTGTGACTGTGTGTCTGCATGTGTGCGCTTGTCATTTAAATGGCTTGTTACCTGGCAACATTTAATATGCTTAAACATCTTATCTTATCACCTGTCTCATGGCCAGCAGAATTTGTCCAGGGATAAATGCAGTTTCCTTTAACACATCCACACACACACACACCTACACAGACACAGATGCAGATGATGCCACGGGAAGGGAAACTATCACATATTGGAGTGTGTGTGCGTGTGTGTGGACAGACACACTCACACACATAGAGCACGATTGCTCTGCTTCGCTCGTTTAGCACTTCTAAGGCAGAGATCCCCAGAGGGCGCCCATCACATCCAGTTACTGTGGCACACAGACACGACCGAGCCCCACCTGGCTGTTCTCACCTCAATCTGTAGGAAACAGGAGGAGGTAGCACCATGTCACACTCTCTCTCCCTCTCCCTCTCTCACGCATACACACACACACACACCAGTCATCTAAGATCAAAGCTGTGGTCCAACACACTGATATCTCCCATCAAGGATCACAGGGACTTCGCACGACACGCAGAATATCGCAAACTTGCCGTCGTGGCTGTAATTAAGTTACGATCGGCATCCTCGTCTTGACTGACAAAGGTGCACTGCCAAAATGTGTGACGGCGCTCTAGCCCCACGGAAAGGGCTGAAGGTAAACGAGCGGAAGAATCTCCACCGAGCGCCAATACAACAACAATACAACTACAAATTTCAGCAGAGCACGCGTACGTCAGACAAATACACTACCTTTAATAATAATAGATGAAATTACTGGTAAATGTCTAGAGGAACAGATTCTTTTTGGTATGAAATGCACTAATGAGAAGCAGGTACTCTCACCGTCGGCTCACACTGATGCCATCAGGCGCCATGAAGAAGACGTAGCGGCGCTGGCCCCGGGTTGAAAAACAGATGCACGAGGGCAGAAAAAAAGAAAAAGAAAGAAAGAATGGAAAATAGAGATGGGAGGCAAAGAGAATAAGACACAGAAAGCAGGAGTGGGTTGAGTGGGGTGAAAGTGGGAGTAGGAGGGGAGAAACGCCAGGCTAAAGGAGGTGGAGGTGGAGGAGGTCTTGCCGGTGATTAGTGAGCTCCCGTGCCGGTTGAGGCCCGACTTGTCACAGGTTGACATGGGATGCAATTATAGAGGGGAAGTTTCCCAGCCCCTCAGGCATGTGCCAGCTATGCTGTCAACTCCGGGTGATGTGTGGGCTCCTGGCACTGCCAAAGGTGTCACAGGTGCTTATGTGTGCTCAAAAACTGTTGTGCTCCTATGAAAATTGGTCTTAGCTTTTCCCGAGCGCACTGGAGTGTGGAAATGATCGTGACTACTGTACGTGTGCGCCCATGTGCTTGTACACATTGAGTAGGAGTATTAGCTAAACCCGACTCTGCCACTGCCCTGCCTTGGTTTCGCTCTTATTTTCCCTCTGTGGAGTCCTCATGCTGTTACCGCATCTTCTCCATTTCCCATATCAGCTTGCATACACTTTCCCTCGCAGTGCCAAGTAAGCTCTTTAGGACCCTCGGCAAATTACCTCTGCAGGACACTACACTTCTGTTCCCTTACCCTCCTCTTCGTCATCTCCTCTTTTCTCCCTCTCTGCGTGGAATCAAAGTGTGTAGCTCAGCGCCCGGCTGCACATCGCCGGCCCGCAGCTCAAAACCAAATTCAGTGTCTTCCACTCACAGATTCGCGTGTATCCTGGAGTGTGACAAAGAAAAGACCCTCCCCTGGTGGTCCACTTCTCCTCTATGGGAGGAATAACAGAACATGCCCGCCAACCAAAGTACGTAGACAGTCTCTCTTCTTTTTTGTATCCAACCTTTCATTTTTTAACATAACCCCATTTTTTCAGATAATTGAATTGTACAGAGACTTCCACACTACCATCTAGTGGTTTGAAAGCCGCGCTAGTGGGCCATCAGGTGTGATTTTCCGCTTCAGACCATTTTTTTCGGCGGGGAAGCAATGGCCTGAAATTGGATCCAGTGGCAGCTGCGGTTCCTTTTAACTAGCCTTAGGCAACACAATACTTACACTACTACTTTGCTATCATTTCCAGTAAGATCTGGGTTCCACAGATGTTGTCACCGGGGACGGAGGGATGGTTTCGGGGTTGACTCTTCAATAACCTCCTCCCATCTGTGCACAATACGCCATACGACGGCGATGGCGTAACTTGTTTGGACAAGCATAATTAAGAGGCTAACACTGGTTAAGTGAGGCTTTGAGGGGTGGTAGACGGCAGCCTGTTAGCAGGCCTACAGGAGTCACTGGGGTCTGTCGCTGCGCCCTGTTAGTGTTGTTAGCAATAACTGTAGTCAGCCGTTAAGATGTGTCCCCGCGTCCTCTACCTGAGGCCCCGCTGTGATCACACAGCAGGCAGGCATATGATGCTTCCTTGCCCCTCACAGTTCATAGCCTAACACCCCAGCCAAGAGGGCCTGATTATATCGGAGGAACAAGGCTAATTAAATAGGGTCTGATCAGGGAGGAGTAAATTATTTAACACTGCCCACACATACTGATGTCTTCTCTTCAGATCCTAAACCACAGTCTTTGTCTCCTCCCCTCCTTTTCACTCTCCCTCTTTGTCTACTCTGTCTGCCTCGTCTTTGCCGCTGTTTTTTTTATGACATTTATACAACTGCTCTTTCATCTCAGACACGGTTCCATTCAGTGGCCACAGCACAGCCGCCAAACCGACCGGGTAACAAATGCAGAGCCGAGGCTACTGGAAGATAACATTGTGAGCTGATTAAAGACATCAAGGGACACACCTAAAACATCCTGGCAAATCAACAAAGAACGGCATGACAGAAATACCCTCCGAGAACACAAGCAACAAAGGGAGCAGAGGAACCGGTACACACTGTATCCTCCAGCTTTCATACCGTTTTTTTTTGTGTGGAAATTTCACTTCTGGATCACTTCAGCCTAACCTATGCATTTTGAAATAAATACCCAATCCCGTTTTGTCGCACCTTCCCGAAACCTGCAGGCTGTAAAAGTGCTTTGTGATGATGCTGCGACCCAAACAGTGGCCAGTAGATTGAACACTTGTAACTCTCGTTTCAGACTTTCTGATAACCCATTGCACTATAGACATTGCTCAACTGCTGCAAAGCGCTAACAACAACGGTCTAAAGTCTGCAGAAAATACAGAAATCACTGATTTGTGACTGCATAGATTGGACAAAAATATTGGGCCAATGCCTTGTAAACACTGGGAGAAGAAACTATAGCACCGGAACAACTGGAAACACGGGAACTCACAAAGATTCTATTCTGGCTTACGTCACGCATTGGCCGTTTTCGATGCATCCACATGGTGCAATACCTGCATGAACAGCTGGGGGCAGTAGAAGTTTTTGTGAAGACAGAAAGCAGAGGAGCGAATTGTCTCTGTCCTCTTGGCTCGTCTTTGATGCCTGGTGACGTCGCACCTCCTCCCCATGCTAACCATCCAATAGGAAATTTCGGCATCCTGCACTTTGCCAGTGAATTTAATCAAGTGGGAACATCTATTTTTGGAATTTTATGAGTCCCTAATTTGTTTCCTGTATTAGGTTTTGGGGTGTTTTTGGTTGATTAACAGCCTTCACACTCAGCCAAAGATTCGGCAGCTTGTTTGTCCCTCCAGAGGTCCGTCAGGCTTATTTCCCATTGCTTGAATTTGCAACTTTTGGTCCGACTACCTTGTTGAGATGGCGGTGGTAAAGATGAATTCAAGTTTAAAACATCAACACTTCATCTATGTTTCCTCTGCAAAGTCTGGTTCAATGTCTACAGGGCAGTGTGATAGTCTCTGTCGTCCACAGAGCTGCTACACATGAGCTGCTGGAGATGAAATGCCTTGCTTATGGGCAGCTCTAAGAAGGGAGGCTGAAGGGAGGATTAGCTTCATTCAAACCTATTACATGGTCAGATTTTTCCCAGCAGCTTGGCCCGGGGATCAAAATATCAAGTGAGTAATATCTATATTCGAAGGTATTCAAACTGGATTAAAAATGGCAAGAAAACAACATTTTCCATGTGGGGAAGCTGTGAGTTATTTGTGGATTTCAAAGCGAGGGTTAATATTCAAGGTGGGTCTGAAGGAGCACAGGAAATAAGACAAATAGGACAAATGAAAACTCTACAACATCGGTATTTTCCTTTAATTATTCTCTTGTTCATCATGGTCAAAAACCCAGTCCCCAGTCTGTGGTATTCAAAATTAGAACTCGAGTAATGTTGTCATGGAAACACAAGTCAGCGATACATGTGGAGCCTTGACATATCGCCAAGTAAAGAGGGCCAGGTAGATGAAAAGCATCTTTTAAGAGCCTTTGTGACTCGCAGATACTTTAATTATTAAAGGCTTTTATAGAATCCAAATGGAAAAAAACAAACATTTGAGAAAATACATGAAAGTATCATGTCAAAAATGTGAAAAAGGAAGCAACTTTCTTTATATCAGAGGTATAAAACTGCATCAGCCTGTGCGTCAGCTAGACAGGGTCTTAATGCATTGAGGCTGTATGGACTGTTGTGTCTGTGCATAATCTAGGGGATATTCATTATGGAAACAACACTTTACTCCAGTGGCAATATGATTTTGACCTTTGCGAAATCGAATACTAGCAAACCGTGTCTCATTGTTCAAAGATAATAGCTGGGCAACATCCCTTGTAAGGCAGATGATGTTGCTGGCGTGCTGAGTGCCAGCCTCGCCGTGGGGTGGGTGTTGGACCGGTGATGACTCATTCTTTAGAAAGACCTGGGTGACAGGTTTTTGTTTAAGCTGCTGCAGCAAAAGCATTTCCTGTCTCCGACGAATTTTACTTCACCTAGATAAATGACTGAGTGAAGCGTCGTTCTTCTTTGTAATGCTTACCCCAGGTTCACTTAGCATATCGCTAAAAAGAGACCAGGGAATGGGGGAAATAGGGGAGAGGAGGGAGCGAGAGAGACCGAGAGACAGCGAGCGAGAGAGAGAGAGAGAGAGAGAGAGACACCCTAAAGAAGCCTTTTTCATTCCTCAGGGAAATTGCATCACATATTGATCCACGCTCCCTGCATCTAATGGACACAGAGGGTGGAATAGCTGGTGGCAACTGGGAAATAGCTATGACAGTAACCAGGAGTCATTAAGGCATAAAACTCAGGTTAGTCACCTGAGAACCTTTCACCTGCCTTCACACAGTCCTCTCAAAGTAGACTGTCTGAGCAGCCACACATAACTAAGAGCGGGTTCACGCGGGCTCAGACGAACATTTGTCTCCATTACAGCCCTTACACCGGCAAATAAACAGGGGAGACAGACAATCATTCTACATTACATCCATGAGTATAGCGCTTTACATTTTCTATCAGCGTAACAGAGTCTCTGGGCCATCTCGCAATCCTCACACTCATTTTTTACTGCCTCACGCACATTCTGTTCCCCGTGTGCACAGATGGAGCTTTTACCATGGAGGGATTTCCACTACTGCTATAACGTTTATGGCCTTTCCTCCGAGGCAAAACAGCAGGATCCAAAACAAGACCTGGGGCCTCATTTAGAAAGCTGGGCATGGGACGTGTTGTAAAAAGTTCAAGTACACAACAAGATACAGACCTGCGCAATCAGCTGGAAAATGGAGGGGGCTCATATTCCTATAGCCATACCGTTTGCAATGCATGGCCGACGCAGAGCCCTTTGTAAATATGAGAATATTGGCATGTAATACAATAAAAATGGGTTTGAACATAACACGCTCTTTGGAGGGGATTGGCAAGAGAATTTCTGATGGAGAGTGCACAGACCTGAATATGGATTCTAAACACTGCATCCCACACCATCAGAGCACAGAGAGGAGCTTTAAACTCTCCTCATTAAACATCTTGGGAGAAACCATTTGATGGAGTTCAGTGTGAGAGAGACAGATGTGAAGATGAGACCTTTAAATGCCTTTTCTTATATTTTCTTTGCATTTCAGCAGGCGTATGCATGCTACATAACTGAGTTGAGCCCACTCATGCTGAGTGGTAGGCTTTATGATAGTGTCTCTCCTTTGTACTCTGAGGGTTTTGTAAGCAGGCCAAGGTGCCACGCCTGAAGGCAGCCACTGCCACCTGCAGGTTATAACTGATCAGTGATAAATCAGACCACAGACCTATTATTTCAATGGAGCATTATATCGGTGCCTGCTTTCTCCTATTCATGGAAAATGTGCCAATCAGAATAACTGACTCATAACTTGAATCTGTTGAAAATAATAAGGCCATAGGAATCAGGCTATTAGCCATGACGGGGTAATGTATATCATTTAAGTATAACATCAGCTTGGGTGTTATGCTGTGACAGGGTAGGCAGACATTAGAATGAATTATGAGGACAAATGTGGAATGATGTACATTGTGTGCCAATGGAGTTTGTCATGAAGAAATCTTGCCTTCAATTCTGAAATGTCAGTGCACATAAGTGAGAGTTTCCATACGGGTATGCACATCCTCCAATCAAATCTGTTAAAGAGACTGACCTTTGCATGCGATGACAGGTGAGAGCATTAAATAAAAGGAAAAAGGAAGCACTAGTGTGCATCTGGATGGCAAACACAGCGCTGTGTTGTTTGCTGAAATGCTGCTGTCAGTCTAAACATGCATTCATAAAAAACAAAAGCAAAGTCAGCAGTGCCAAATACAATATCTGTTTGATTTTTAATCAATTTTATGCTTCTTTTTTAACTCTTGACAACTCCAACCGTCACGATTACCATTCAAATATCTCCATTATTCTTGAAGGCATGTGGGCAATTTCACACACCAGGCACTTACCTGTATGTAAATGCTTGATCACCTTTCAACCCCTAAAAAATGAATTGCCTCTATGCATGTAAATAAGGTGCAGCACTTAGCCAAGGTGTTTCACCCCAGTGTCAGGCTGACGGTGATTTTGATTTGGTACCATTTGGATATTAAGTGTGGTGGATATTGAGTGCTATTACAGCCGGGGACCGGCCGCACATCAATCTCTGTCAGAGAAGTGGAAATGTGTCTCCAGACAGAAGCGGGCAGGAAGGAGCCACGGCAGCTAACACCAGCTGCATAAAAAAACTCTAATCCCAGGAGTGATGAGGAAACTAGTTCTGTATAATGAACTGTATACAAGCTAAGCTATAGCATCTCATCTTACCCCTGTATAATGAACTGTATAATGAACTGTATACAAGCTGTGTTATAGTATCTCACTGTAGCCCTTGGGTACTCATAAACACGTCCCTTACATTAGCAAGCTGCATACGGATTCAGCTTATGTGATCAGAGACCATAGCCCCATAGCTCAGTATAGATGTTGCAGATGGATAAAGGGTATCTACACTTGGGATATCTGGGTACCTTAGGCTGCAAACTTAAGGGGATAGAAGGTTAACGTTGCAAATGAGACTGCAGCACTGTTCTCTGCATCAACAAAGTTCTCATCTCGACACCAGACTTCATGCATTGTTTATGCCCAATGAAAATGTTGTTATTTATATTATGTATTATTTATATTCCTTATTGCCACATATTTTGGCGCAGTTGCAATGACTTCCAGGAAATATACACCGGTTACATCCTCCAAATTCTTTAAATCAAAGGCTGCCATGATCCACCTAAATGGGTGCCACAGTGATATAGTCTTCACCTTCTGCTCCCTCATCTCACAACAGTAGGAAGAAAGATGTAAACGTGCATCTTTCTGCAGGACTGTGGCTCAGGTTTATCCAGGGGACATGTCTGTGATTCAGTATTCAGTAGAAAACAGAGTTGACTGATACACAGTGGTCAAGCCAAGCCAGCAGCGAGCCCAGAGTGTGGATTTCTAGGGCATCACAGCAAACCAAGAGAGAAAGGAAACAAATTTCTTGAAACCAAAATAAAAGCCCAATTTGAGTTCTGGTCTCTTCCCAACCTTTTCTGGTAAATCTACTCTGAATAGCTCGACTCTCCAGCTCTCTTTTTGCAGTGCTACACTTGGCTTAGAGGCGCCTCTCGCGGGATCCTCCTAAAAAGTTACCTGACGAGTCCTCCTCCTCGAAGGAAGCAGGAGGAGGAGGAAGAGGGGCGGCGGGGCGGAGGGGAGGACAGCGACTGAGAGAAAGAGAAAGCTCTCATTATTTCTCCCTAATTGCCCACGAGTGACCCTCCTGATTCCCCCCTTTGCAACCAGGTACGGTGCCTCATTACAGGCAGCCTCCTGAGTTCTCCCAGGAGAAACCCATGAAAAGGCCATGAAAGGCCTCCTCTGACAGGGGCTAGCCAGACTGGACCAATTAACAGGGTTTTTCTGCGCTCTGACTCGCCACACTGCAGTTTGCAACTCATCTATGGTGTGAGATTGCAGACGTCCTGGGTCAGGTTGGGATGGTTTGTTCAGAAGGTGGAAAGGTGAAGGGATAAGGGCAATGCCATGTAGCCGGAGCTTCTGTGCCATTAACATGTCTCTCACGCCTCCCCACCACTTAAACAGGTGTTTGTCTTCAGTCGTTTGGAAAGCAGATGTGGCTAATGGTAGAAAAAATAAATAAAGTAATCATCTCCAAAAAGGGGATTTTCATTCTGATTTGCTCTGATGCTCTGAGAGGGGGAACTTTATTTGAGCATTAATTAATGTCAAAATGAGAAGATAATTTAACATTTTCCACACTAGCATAAAAAACAAGTTCATTAATCCCCGATCACCACTGAAAAAGACAGGGAATTAGAAGTTCACAGTATAAATGTTTTTGGTTGCCCTGGCCTCTTGGCTCCATGAAGGCTAAATGTAATCGTCTTTCCGTCTCCCCCCCTCCCCCCGTGCAGGTGACTTAGCACGGCGTCTGAATAAATGACCCAGTCAAGGTGAGCTCGCCGTGTCAAGTCAGGAGCATCAAAGACAAACCGCGCAACCTTGCCAGCGGGCCTGTTTTCCTTTCACCCGGAGAACTCCATTTTCCTCCTCCAAGGTTTGACGCATTCAAGCCCGTACCGATCTTTGTAATGACTGGTCAAAAAAAACGTCATTCAGAGACAGCCTCCCGTCTATTAGGGACATGAAAGACAAGACTTTCAAAGAGCATTCTCCTCCCTCTTCAGGTCTGAAAGACACAGACGTTTCTTCAAGGTCGCATCAGTTTCCGCTGGAGCGATTCAAAGCACAAAATCACCTGAACGTAAACAGCACTGGCTGATGGAGCGGAGGACAATGATGGGGGCCCGGCGACTCTAATATCGCTCAGAGATGGAGTCCGTGACAGTTGCGGTGACAGAAAATTTCAGAAAGAGCAAAGGGAGAATGAGGGAAAGAAGGAAAGAGGAAAGGTTGTGAGGGGTGTGGTCGGATGGAGCGGGGGTACTGATTGGCTTGCCGTCTCATGGGGTGTGTGCGTTTGCCTGCAGGGAAAGGTCACGGGAGGGAACAGGAGTAACGAGGTGTGAAGGGAAGGCACTGTCCTCGGCTCCTGGGCCCTAGGAGACACCACCAGCAAGGTGTTAATGCAGATGCCGGGTTGTGTTTATTACACCTTTCCAGGGAGAACAGCCTGGAGTTTCACCATCAGTCAATACAGCTGAACAATGCTGATCAGAGCCAGGATGACTGCCATGCTTACTTTGACTCAGCTGTGTGGCACCAAAGTCATCAAAATAAATATGTATTGATTTGATGAATACATAAACAATGACCGATCGACTGAGTTGGTGAAAGGAAAGAATGGTAAAGTTTGTCAATCTAAATGACTATTAATGTGCCTCGCTCATAGGTTGTATACTTTTGTGTACATTACAACTGTTTAAGACCGCTGATGAAACACTTCCCATGTTAGTTGTCAGTCGAATTATAGCATATTGACTTATCAATCAACAATGAAATCCAAACTACAACCTTATAAACAACAGAGTTATGTCATGAATATGTATGAGACAAAGTCATATGCAAAATGACCTTAACACAAGGCGACGTGTTAGACCCCTTGTTTTGTTTCCAGGATGGACCCTGCAGCTACAGCAAAACTGCTGTCTCTCCATGAACTCAACCCAGGCGAGGACCACATGGGAGAGCGACCCTCATTATGTATAAAATATCATTAATTAAGTTTATTGAATGAGTCACAGTATGGTTTCTACCACATGGTTCCCTCAGGGTCCCTTGCCCAAGACCCCACCTTGCCCTGTTCGGAGCCAGCGAGCCAGCAGACTTCACATCACCCCGTTCCCTTACTGGCTGTAGGTGACTTCTCTCCCCTCTTGTCATTGCTTAGAAAGCTGCCAGTAATTTATAATGTTGTGACAGTCAAATAAACAGGGCTGCTGCCTGCTGGAGTGAAAAGTCCCGTATTAAAGGGAATCAAAACAGCTCCGAATGGCGCCTTGAATGGAAATAATCTCGGCGTAAGATCTGTTCTGGGCCGGCTAATTTAAATTTGTTCAGGGTGACAGCTTACTGGAAGAGGGACATAATGAAGTCCATTATCATCAGTGGTGCAAATTCTAAAGAACGATAACTCTCATTATCAGCGCTTTGCTGTATACGAAGGAAATATGCTCATCCATTATGAAATGTGCTGAGAATGACAACACGGAGCAAACATCAGACTGTGTAAGCTGTGACTCGCCTCTGGAAACGGAATGAGGCTCACTGGAGACCGGACAAGTCTCTGTTTTGAACAATGCCTTCACTTACTTTATTTATGGATAAAGTGATGGTGATTTTTCACTCCACACAAAACTGACTGTGTATTGGATTTAAACGTGGTGGAGACTGTAATGGGTTGATAATTCTGATATCACACAATGTAATGGTATGTAATAGCAGAGCAGCCTCGGCTTTATTTCCCGTGCTTTTTCTTGTGTTAATCTGACATCTGTAGACTATGCCAGACCTTGAGCACTGTCTTCCTCGGCATTATCTCATAAAAACAGAACCTTGATAAAACCGTTCCATTAGAAAAGTAGAGAAAATAACAATAATTCATTCTGACCAGAATTAACTGATAAACAGGGAAAGGAGGGCAGACGCGAGATCTATAACTACGATAAGAACAACTTCTCTGAATCAAGGGACCCAAGACTTCAAGCTGTTACCAAAATAAATTCATATCAAAGGGTATGAAAATATTTGGTGCCAACATGATCATCCAAAGTGTGTCCAGTGCCAACAAAAAGCGTCGCTGAATAAATTAGAGTGGAGGCAATGGGAAAAGCAGGTGTTGTGGGAGTCATACACACACAGACACACACACACACACACACACGCCCAGTGATGTGCTCAGCCATTCAGAGTGAAGTGCACATGTTTGGTGACCTCGCTGCAGATGGAGTGGGATGGGACAATGGACTGAATCAAGACCCAGACACTCAGCAAAACCTAATTAAGAAACATTAATGTAAAAATTATATTGTTACAAGTCAAGATCATTAACAAGCGTGTTGATACTCCTGCCATTAACCTCCACCACCAGGCACCGGCCTCGGAACTGCAGTTGTTAATACTGGGGAGTGTTAAAATACAACAGAGCAATTTTCCCACAGGGACCAATTTAGTACAACTTAACTACAGAAACATCTGCAAGCAGACTGACACCACAGAAATGTCTGTCGCATCCTTATCATGTAGCAGAGCCGTATCCATGACAACTCAACATCGAGACGGTGAACAAAAATCTTGTGTTCTCTAAATTCTAAGGAATTATAGAGATCTTTCAAACCTCTGCCTGGAAATAATTGGAACGCGGTTACCAATAAGTGCTGTGGGAAAACGATACCATTCCGATAAATGTGCCGCTCTTGTTGAACGTGAAGTAGATGGGAAAACAACGGAATCTGCGCACCGGAAATCAGAAAGAACCGACCTGTGAATGCATCGACTGGTCCAGCCGCTAAGCCCACATTCAACAAATGTAACCATACCTGATAAGACCAAACACAGCAAAACATACAGGCAATTCATACAGAATGCACCTCTGACACGGTGGATTTACTGTAGATGCCTCACGCTGGGAAAACATTTTCATAAGCTTTACTGTGGTTGTCAGCCTGGCCTGTGTTATTTATTTATCTATCTATCTTATATTTGACCTTTGAAGCTTCTTCTTCTTCTTCTGCAGAATTCAGTCCAAAACAGCCGCATAATGTTACACAAACCAACACAGAGTCAAGGCATGAACAATGTAAGAGAGAGCTGGCAGCTTGGAGCACATTGCAGCAACTTTTCCATCCCTCCAGACATTTCCCACTGCTTATGTGGTTGAGGTTGCAGAGATGCTAAGCAAAGCAGTCCAGATGTCCGTCTCACAGGCCATGTTCTTCCTGGGAGATCCCTCGACATTCCCAGCCCAGATGGGATATGTATTGTAGTCCCTCCAGCGTGTTATGGGTCTGGTTACCTGTGGCATCCTGTTTAGATGCCTGAAACCACCTGAGCTGGACCGTTTTGATGTGGACAAGAAAGATTCTCCTCTAAGCGCCGTCCAGAGGTCAGAGCTCCACGGCCCGTCCCTAAAGGTGAGTCTGCAACACCCTGCTGAGGAAACTCTGCTCTGTAACTGAATGTCATCTCAAGACTGTGAATATCAACATCTTAAGACAGCGTGAAAGAGCTCAGAGCCTCCGATCACATTCTTTATGAACATGCCATGCCATACAAAAGTCTCTGTGACTTTCAAAGCAATAAAAGCAAAGGACACATATCAAACGCAGTTGTCCTCTAACAAATTTCACAGCTTTTGGTCCCCCGCATGTCCCTCAGAGGGATCCTGATGTCTCACACATTCCTCCTCAGCCACTCCTTCAGGTCAATATTAGCACAAGGAACTCCAGCTACTTGATGTACCCCCGTCAAATTTACCAAACACTGTTTGACTCATACTATTAAATCCGAGGATGAAAGAACCGCCAAGGGCAAACAGCTCCTAAGGCTGTACACCACACACCCAACCTTTCTGCTTTTAACAGTGAGGCATAATTACAAAGAATTTAAATGGACTTGCATAAATGTGTTTCTGCTGTGAACGACTTTGAAAACATAATTAGTGTCAAGCCCACCTGACATTGTGCAAAGGCTGATGTCCAGTGATCTACACTGATGTACTGTGGTTATAAGTTCACTCCCTTGATTACAAGGTAAAACTAGAAAATATGACACAAATTTTACCCAGGACAAAATAATGTAATTAAGCCATGTAGCCGTGTGCTCCTGGCACGGCCGGTGAGATTCCTACATCTATTTCACCTCAACACTATTTACTTTCAACGTGTCATTTCAACTCGATTACAGGAGATGGAGAAGGACAAATACTACAGAGCAACAGACAAATGTGCAGAAAAAAGTGACCGAGGTTCAGAGAGAGAGCGCGAGAGAGCGAGAGAGAGCGAGAGAAGGGAGAGAAAGGGAGGAGAGGGAAGAGCTGTGATAGATAGGCAGAGTTGGGGGTGATAAGGAATCACAGAAAAAGCCTCTAGGGCGCAGACGTGTTCCAGAGAGGAGTGACCAATCAAGACAGATTGAAAGAGGGGGTAAAATTGTGATAAGAGTGATGACAGAGTGTAAAATGACTCCGTCAGCCCTGGCGATGGCATTGGCTCCGACCTCGTATTTCTCATCCCAGTTCGGTGGTACCCTGAGGTTTAGCGCTGTGCCAGCTGGTAGCAGCACATGCTTTCAACCAGCTGTTTCTAATAAAAGCTGAAAAGCTCTACCTGCTCCAAAACAAAGGCCACTCCAGACCTTGGGCACTTTTCTTTGACATGTCTTCAAACATTCAATCTAAGAGAGGAAAGTGACAGTGTACTGACAGTTTGGCAGGTAATGGATTTTTTATAGCAAAAAATCTGGATGGAATCCACAAAGCTTGTTTTGTTTGTGTATTTCACAACAAATTTCGAGTGGCAAACATGAATAAACATTCTGAAGAAGCATTAACAGCCGCTTAGTCTCTCCACGTATGAGCTTCTGTTAGGTGGAGGTTAGCAGGAGCAGAAAGGTTTTACTGCAGGTTCTGGAGGCATCCATCACTGAAGCTGTTACACAAAATCAGATGCTGAGCTGCATCATCTCTACTGTAACTCTAGCAGACCCCTGTCAAATCCACCCCGCAAAGTGTCTCAGAAATTCCGACAGACTCGGAGAAGCTTTCCACTTTTCATACCAGATGTCTGACTAACATCGTCAAGATTCTCTGGCCACTAACCATTTCAATAAACAGCTACGGAAACATACAGGACGGGTTATGTATGGATGTCAACACAATAACAAGGTGTAGGTGAAGTCGGATCGGCCATATTTTGCGTGTCAAGACGGCAACATCTCGAAGCCCTCAAGGCAAAATGAGGAGTGGAAGAGTGGCCAGGCTGCCAAATACTGTTCTGACCATCAGAGGCAAAGTACTTTTGTCTCTGCCTTGAGCACCTGTCTGCACATAGGGGAAAATAACATAGTATGTGCATTTCACTACTATCATCATGGGCAACGTCTTGGATAAGTATCCAGGTGTTACTGGATTGGTACAATTAAGCTGAGGGATAAGAAACTGATTTTATATAAGATGAAATAACAATCGAGGGAAACATTCTGAAGAATTAACTCTTTCTGGAGCCACAGCCACAATTTCTCCTGACATCATTCCAAAAACAATCTCATTGTTCCAGGCGCGGCACAAACCTCAGGTAAATACTTGAAACTCTCCCATTTTCTACTGGCATCATAAATTTTCATAAGCAGTTGTGGTGGGGGCATATTTTGTTTTCTGAATAGTTGACAGTTGCAAAGTGTGCACATATTGACAGTGATTAGAATCAGTGAGGGCTCACTGCCAATGAATATTCAGGAGCACCTGTCTGCAGCTGAACTCTCGGTTCAACAATGCGTGGTTGGAGCGTTCAATCTCAGCATCGGAGACAGAGTCCTACTATATAAAGTGAGAATCCACAAGCAGGCATTTGGGCATCCACTGGTGGATACAAACTTCTTAGATTATTGCCGTCTTATGCCAATTCAGAAGCACTGTATATTATTCAGTTGTGTTTTGATCAGCTTTGTTTACAATGCCCTCACTTCTGTTCTCAATTTTAGTTAATTAACTCACTTTTTAAAGCCAGGCCAACAAACAAAATGTGTTTTATTTGATGAAACTGCATTTCTAATTTAGACTCTTGGTTGTGACGAAGATTCATCTGAATTCTAATCTTCAGGATTCATTATTTGCTTGGCCAATAAGCAATGCATTGACAGAGAGGACCTAAAGGAAGCTCAGGGTTTAGTGTATGCTTTTCTGCAGGACTGAATCTGTAAGTTTCACAACTAATTCAACACAAATCACCATTATTCCACCCATAAAATGGGGGAGAATAAGACAAAGTACCGCATGTCTCTCTGGAAGCAAACACCACCCGACCTCCCTCTGCCAAACTCCATTTTACTAAGACAAATTTCCATCTCTGGATTCTCAATTGTAGAAACCCGTACTGACTCATTTCCTTCATCGAATTAGAAAATAATGTGAATAATGTGCTGGTTAATACATAAGACAGGCGTAGCATATGAAAGGGATTTATGTGATTTTTTTATATACAGTCTTTGGGGAGCACCTGTGCAAACTGAGACACAAAAATAGCACAGAACATATCTGGGAGTAGTGTTTTACATCTTTGCTCTGGTCTGAGCAGACAGGCTACAAAAGCATGAATCCTTGTTATCCCTGACACTAAACTTCCCCTGCACTGTTTGAACCCCACTGGCACACCCTCCGCTCTGTATTTCCTCCCGGTGTGGTGGAGACAGGGAGTCACCCAAATACCAAACAGAAAACAAGCCAGGAGGCAGAAAACACCGTGTTTGTCTGGTGGAAATGCTACTTAGCTGGCAGAAGCCTAATGGGGGAGAAAGATCCCGATCTCCGGTGTAATTGAATCTAAAGCAAACGGAGAGCCACAGACATGTCGCCTGTCTCCGCGTTAGGCCTGAAAGACAATGAGGTCATCCATTATTACACCAGTCTCATTTTATTACAGTTGACTCATGTACAGTAATGTAGCCTAGTAAATATAGATCTATGTTTTGGATCGCTGCCTGACAAAGCCAGCTGGTTCAGTTAAGAGTGTGATGTTTTCCCTGGCACAGAAAGTGAAATAGGTGGGTGGGAGGCACTGAAGCAGCTTCATGGTCTGGAAATGATATCATTGTTTGTGCAATTTAAGCGATGATAAGATTTGATAACCAAAACACGGAACGATTGTTTTGAACCCCCATCAAGGGTGGTGCACTATAATTTACAATAAATGGTTAATTTATTAAAATGATTATAGGAATGTTCAGGAATGTGACCACAGTTAGATAAATGACAGTATTTCACTGCCAAGCTGATTAATGTCCAGCTGCAAAATAAGCAACTAACAAACACGCTGTATTGATCAAATTATCATGAATAATCATGTGTGGGAATGCAGTATTTTCGTGTGAAAGCGAACGCCGCTATAGACAGGAACAGTAACCCTGCCATTCTGTAACTATGGAAACAATAATGAGGTCACTGTGCTATTTTAGCTGGGTTTACTTGGAGATCATTACTGACATCACCACACTTTCAGCTGAAGTTTGTGGAAGTTCAGTAAGACAGAGCTTGTCACAAACCGAGCTGGCATTAGGCTGCGATGCCGCGGCTTCCCGTAACCTTGAATGATCTGCGTGCTCTCGCATGGATTTAATTAGCGAGATCCGACGGTTTCCATCCTATCAGCGGTCAGATTGAAAGGAGGAGAAAGATCCACTTTTTATGTACGCGGTAATTCAATTTTGTTCGACCTTCAAGCTTTGAATTCTTCACTAAGTTTCGAGGTTTTGCTCTGTTGAGGACACTTTTAAGTAATGGAATGCAAAGGGTTTGGTGCCTAAGATATCTGAAGGGTGCTTAATAAAGAGCTCTCTGAAGTGCACGAGTTGGAAGTCAAAATTAGAAATTGAAGTAAATTCATATGGCAGCTCCTTACATTTCTCACGTAGCCTGCTATTGTCATTTTTAGACTTTTGGCAAAAATAATGCCTTCATCAAAATGTTTCCATTTCACGCAATTAATAATATAATAAGAGGGGCGCACTGGGCCGGCTCTAATAAAGAAAGTATTATGTTTTAAATTACATTATGAAAGAAATGTTCGCCGGTCTGCTATTTAATTATTTACGCCGTCATTCCGGGCGTCGAGCTCGGCTGAAATAAAGGGCGATACCGTGAGAACAAACTTTCCCTTTTGCGGCAATGCGGAAGAGAAGGTAATCAAACCACGGCGACCTATGTGACTCGCATGGTCCATGAATCAGGCGTGTGTCACAGAGGAACCCAACCTCCGGATGACTCCACGTATGGAGCAAAGGGAAATATTTAATTGGCTCCGGGCGATACAGAACGGACGAGAGAGTAATGTGGCCAATGTATTTCTTCACATTTGATTTTAGATTTAACTTTAATGCTGCCATCCATTAACAATGACAAATCATCTGGTGTGAGTTCGGGAACGCGTTTCACCTTGATTTTCGTCCGCTAATGTAATCTTAAAAACGTTAGGTAGTAGAAGTGGAAGAGAGAGAGACGGTAGAGGAATAGTCAAACAGACAGATAAGCAGGCAGGCAGGCACGCAGGCAGGCAGACAGCATGTATTGTTATTATGGTAGGCAAGCTAAGGGACAAGTAAATAATGATAAAGGATAAATAAACAAAAATCAACACCTGATATCAGCATCATTCACACATCGCTTCTCTATTTTGGAAGGATTGCAGCTCCACACGTAACAGTTTACACACACATATATATACACACACACACACACACACACACTCTCCAAGCAACTGACTGAATGCTGTCCCCCGTGTCTCGGCTCTGTCCTTAACCATTTGTACTCTGGTAATGACTCCAACATGCTGTGTTCACTGGATCGAAAAGGAAAAGAAGATGAGGGGAGAGGTAAGAGACGAGGCTTATTGTACAGTTAAGCTGCAGCTGCAGTTTCCATAACAACTACCTGAAAAAACCCTGCTCCCTCGACCATCATTAGAATAACATTTTTACTCATCAAGTGAGCATTAGCGGAATCTACATGAGCAATGAAATGGGAGGAACACAAAAAAAAACGTGTTGGTGTCCGCGGATGCTATCATTTCACAACAGCAGGGGGGAGGAGAGAGGGGAGGGAGAAGGAGGGGGGAGGGGGGGTTATTTCTGCAGTCAGCTATGTAAAGGTGTAATTACAGTACAACAAAAGTGAAACGTGCATTTTCCTCTGAAAATGTATGCCTGGCGTGTCACACCTACAGAGGCTTGTGGCGCAGCAAATCATTTACACCCGCGCTTGTTTCCCACTGAAACACACGCCGATGCAAAAGCCTCCAGCGTGCAGCTCGGGGCTTTGGAGGCAGACCCCTTGATCATCACCTCTCAGAAGGAACTCCGCGAAAAAACGACTCGAGGAGAAGCGCGTCCTTCCTGCTCAGCCTCTCCTCTGATCAAGCATTACAATATCAACTTGAAAAGGGGGATAATCAAGAGTTTAAAGGAAAAGTAAAGGGAAAGGGAACACATTAAGTGGTGGCTAGTCCGGGGTATCATTTAAAATCAGTGCTGATGGCTTCATTGCTGCCAGGCTGTATGGGCTGTAACCTTGAGCGAGGGCTGGTGGGGCCCTGGTGACCAGGGAGGGGATGGGGAGAGGGATTGGCTCTTTTTGCATTCACATTCTGCTCAGCAGGCACCCGGGGGCTATAACCCTGAGAATCCGTATTAGGTGAGCCAAAGTCACCATTAATATAGAGCACTGGGCCATACTATAACCTTACACTTCACATCTCTGGGGTGTCCTGAACTGAGAAAAAATGGTACTTTGGAACAATCACTTGGGAGGACTTTCAAAAGTGACCTCTTACCAAAGTCAATCCATTTGCTTTTCTTTTTTATTCGTTTTTATCTCTGTTTGCTGTTCTTACTCAATCTCACCATCTCCCTGGGCTTTGCACGGAGAGTTCTGGCCTCGTGCACCCGTGGCCAGTCACGTTAGAGCGGCCGGTCCTCCTTCACTGGATGCAATTACAGATTAGAGCTAAAACACGGGTTCGGGCCATGCTACTACTACATCTTTAACAGCCTCAGCCTCCACTGAACCTCTGGCGGTGTGAAGAGCCAGAAAATGACACAGACTGAAAACAAGGGAGTGGAAAAAAAGAAACGGCCAACATCAGTGACGAAAAATGGTCAAAAGTGGGAATTGTGGAACAACAGAAAAGAAGATGGCGTCAGACTGAAGTTGTAATTGAAGCACGGCGGCTGTAAACAAGAGTTCGGACTGGAATCCCGTGCTGTTCGTGCCTGAGCTGGAAAATTTTGTCTGGAATTTTGCTCGCTTCTATTTTGGCAAAAGGGGCCTTTTCTTTATAGATCCTCTGGCACAAACAGAGCCTGAGATTTGAGAGTTTGTGGCGATAGCAGATGGTGAGAGTAGATAGGAGGGGGGGAAGAGAAAAAAAAAAATCACTTCCAACATGTTTATTTTCTTAACTAAAACCTAACAGAATGAACGTCTCTCGGGGGAGGGGGGACGGGTGGGAGACAGGGGGAGGACGCGCTCCTCTGTGTGACGGGAAGCAATGTGGTTTATGGGTAATTCACAATTTGCAGGAACTATTGCACTGTGTGACATGGAGGCTATAAATCATGGCAACTGTGGCGTAATGGTTTGTAATAATCAAGGTACGGCATTAAGTTTCATACCGTACCAGCAGACAAACTACACCTTTTTAAAGTTCACATAAAAAAAAAAAAAACATCTAACACCATGAAAGCCATGAAAAGGATTTTATCTACACAAAAATAAATAAGAGGGGGGGGGGGGGAAAGAGGAGCCCACACTTCCTTACTTCAGGATTATATTCACATAATCCCGACATAAAAAGGACAGAACAAATGTTTTGAGATAAATGGTTTGCTGAGTTATTTTCATATTGGCCCAGAGAACAGACGACATCAAAGGAAAACAATCACTTTTTTTGACGGCATATGGGCTCCTTTCAAATGTTACAGCGAGAGCGTAAACAAACTATACGATGGCCGGCCCTGGGCAGGCATGAATAAATGAATAAATAAATGATTAAATAGTTGTCTGCGGTGATACAGCACACAGTAAAGCTTGGGTTTTCTATTGAATATAAGAAACACCGGGAGCAGGTTGTGTTTGCACACGTATAGGTTGTGCATGAGGAGGATATGCGAAGGGGCTTGTATGCCATCTTTGACCGGTACACACTCCGCAGTTTGTTCAAGATGCGACTTAAAATGCACATATTGTGTAGTCATTGGTATTTCGATCTCTTTGGATATAGGGATGATTGGCAATAGTTGGACCATGACAGCAAAATGCCATTCAAGCAGTATGTCTATGAATAAATTCAAGAAGCCTTCCAACTGTGTGTCATCTCATCTGGGATCTGTTGACCATTATTACAGCAACGGCTACAGAGGAAACTTGATTCTGACTGACTGACTTTGCATTTGCATCTTTTCAGCTGTTTGGGCTACTTGTGTCATCTGTTACTAGGCTACAGTGTCTACAGGTTGCCTGGAAAAGCAAATTAAGATTTATTCCAAGGCTGACAAAGATGGCAACAGCCCCAGGTTTCTATTTAAAGCCCAACTATGCTAAAATAATATACAACACAATACCTATATATGCACCTCAACGTGCACGGTAATAAAAAGCAAACCACGACTCAAAAGGTGGAATTGCTATTTGCTTCCATCTCAGACCTTCTCTGCATAGCATATTCCAAGGTAGGGGAAAGGTGTGGCGGGTCAGATAGGTGAAGAACTAAATGCCATCACTGCTCCGAGCCTAATGTGTGCTTGTGTGAAAGTAATGCAATTTGAAATATGTTCTGATGTGAAATATTGTTGCCAAGTGCCTTAAGCAAAGGGGTCAAAAAATATGGCCCACCTGGCAGCGCAGGGGCCAGATTAAACTCTCCTCTTCCTCAACACGACTGCTGCCAGATCACCAATTGCCCTTAGAGGTTAGGACGGAGATGGTGTTGCGGCTGGGGGGGGTGGCGAAGCGGGGGGGGGGGGGGCTTGATTACAGTGATTGGCACCGGTGAAAGTGGGCTCGGGCAAGTGCAAGGACCATATCAAAGAGGATCAGCCGGGGCACGGTGTGACCTGGCTGTTATTAGGTGCCAAAATGAAATGGCCGCTCTATGGCCCTTCAAGAAATCATTTAACCAGTCACAGCTGAGAGAAATACACGCATGCATGCACACGCTCGCTCTCATAAAGACAGACAAACAAACACACACACACGCGCACACGCGCACACACACACACACACACACACACACACACGGTTCAGTACAGAGCAAAGGTTGCGTGGTACACATTAGCCATGCATTGAAAGTGGATGTATCTTGAGAAATCAGTGGTAGGAAATGTGTTTGGTTTCTAAAAATACAGGAAAGGTTGTGGCGCCATGATTACCTTGTGTGATGGTGCAGAAAGGTTGAAAGGAAAAAGTGTTTGAAGCTTCGATTTACTACTGCTGAAGCTTTGAAGACAGACATTATGTTTGTTGTGTTTGATATAATATGCACAATTTTAGAAAATATATGTTCTATTTAGATTATTTGCTCCAAAAGGATTTTAATGGGGTTTTTTTCAGGCTCTATACCTGATACTGTAAATACCAGTATCAGGTATAGAGCATGGTTATGGTGATTTGGGGATGAAAATAGATCAAAGGCTAATCCAAGACTTTTATTTTTGCCTAGATCCGATTTCTTTACAGCTTCTTTACATCTTTTTTTTTCCAAGAATCCGATTCCTGTTGTCAGACCTAAAACAACCCACATGCGCCAATGTGGGTTCAGTTTCCAAGACGAAGGTGAACAAAGTCAGAAGGAATCATACAAGCTTTTCGCTCTCTGTAGAATCTTTAAAGGTTAACAACGCCTGTGTTCTCCTTTCAGGCAGAGTGGAAAGATTAGAACACTTGTTGCGACCTTGGAAAAGTGCGGCAATGACGGCTGCTCCTTTGATCCACGTGCACTGTACGCCTGGATGCCTGGAACTCGTACGCAGAGAAAGTAGAGAAGTGTCGGGTGTGTGAATGTCACTTCTGATGTGCGTCAGTAAAGTATGAGATTCAGTCTTCAGTATTCAGATGGGTTTTTTCCTCATATGAACGAGGCCCAAATGACGCCAACGGATATGAGAATTTAAGACTCCATGTAGCACAGCATTGGCCATTAAGTGCTGTATGTGTTTTTATTTCAGTGGAAAACGTCAATGCTGAAATGAAAATGAATGTTTCATGTTGTGAATCTGAGGCTAGAGTGTTATTGTCCAAAAAGATGCATGTTATGCACTTCTAAACTCTCTTTCTCTTTGTTCGTCTCCCTGAAGAAATGTATCGGTGCATCAAGGCCAAACGGAGAGAAAATAAGAGAGGAAAAAAAAAGTATAAAATGTCAAAAGTCCACAAAATAAATATCTGCCGGATCTCTCCCCACACCCACACACACACACACACACACACACACGCTATTATTATGGAGAGGAAAGAGAGAAACGGGAGGGAGAAGTCCTCAAAGGCTTGAACTCCTAATCACCAGACATAAATAAGCAGAACCCATTACACTAACGAGGATATCGCTCTGCTATTTTTGCGAGCGTTATATTCTTTTTAATCAGTCGGCAGAGGAGGAAAAAAAGAAGAGGAGCTCAAGTGGAAGTGCTGTGATGCCAAAATAAGTTTGGCAAACATCACTCTAGCCACTCCGACACCATTTCATTAACCCCACAAAGTCTGTTTACGGACAAGTTAAATAAACTGTGCATGATCCGACTTAGTCCTTGGGTTTTTTTTGCATTATTGCCTTATTATCGTTGCAAGATAATGTGTATTAATGTTGACAGTGTGACTGACTGTCTTGTGTTTTCGACTGCCAGAAGTAGTCAGTAAAGCTTTATAAACACTTTCCAGGCTCTCCTCTCAGTGTATTCCTTTGCATTGAGTCAGTTCCTAATTTGAAATTTGGAAGCATCAACTTTGCTCACAAATTGAAATGGCTTGCTCTTTATTCATAACAAGTATTTCCTGCCACTTTGCCACCCCCGCAGTCCTGCGGTGCCCCTGCTCATCAGCCACGTCCCTGTTACCATTTTCTCATTTGTTGTGACTGTTCCCCCTCTCCGCGCTGGCCGAGCCACTCGTCCCCTTGAGGGACTGCTTCACTCATGACTTCCACTGTTGTCTCTCGGCAGTCCGCTGCCCTTTGCACAAACATATCGATCACTTCCACCTCTCCTCTTTGTCACCTTTTCTGTCCTGGGCTAAAAATACATTTTACAACCAATCCATGTTGCCAACGACCACCTTCAATCCTTCCACGTGCTTCCTTTGACCCCTCTCCCACAGCTTTAATCCTTTTCATATTCTGATCTCTGTGTCGTTCCTGCAACATTCCTCTGCGTAATGTTATCAAGACGCTTTCGCAAGCGTCTCTGTTAGTCTGAGGTCAGAGTCACTGCTGTGCATTTACAGTCATGGTTCTAACTTGATTACTTCGTGAAATACTTCATATGGACTGTCCTCAATAAATGCTGATTGCTGTGTTATTAGGTTCCTTTAGCTCGTAAAAGCATGACAGCCCCTAGATGCTTAGAGAGCCTGGAACTCTACTGGGGTCAATAAAAAGGAATGGTTTTAAAGAAGCTGTGGCCGTGGAGTCATATGACCCCCACCTAACCACCTAACAGGCCCTCAAGAACCATCAAGATTAAACCACACTAATGTGGAAAGTTCTTTGTAATTGTATGATTTCATAAGCAGGGTGTGTCTTGCTGCCCTCATTTACCATCACTGATGAAATCTCACCTGTGATCCTCTTATCTCTTTGACAACACTGACAATACACCAGATAATGCTGAAACACAAAGCACGAAGGTCACTGCAAAGGCATTGCTCTACTCTCTACAAAACAACTTAGGGTTTCAGGAGGCTGAAGTAGTGGCAATAATGTCCAGATCAGTGGACCACGCGCTTACCCTTGGTAGTACACGAAAGGTCTATTAGCAGGAGGCGTTCAGAAGGTCACAGCAGAAAGACCTGAGTTGAAGTGTCTCAATCAAGGAAGAGCAGAGGAGGGGTCGCCTGACGGCCGGAACCGTCTGCTTCAGAGTGTACTTAACCCTGGATGAGTATCTAATGGGGGGAGTCATCCAGAGCAGATGCACCTAAACAATTTAAATAGGCGTCCACTCACAAATGCATGGTTAAGCATGGAGTTGCTGAGTACAACTGAGCCAAAGGTGCTATTAAGGGGACAAAATAACTCACTCAACAATATCTGCCAAAGCTGTGTACGCTGCACTTTAAATGCTCAGAGGGTAACGTATAGAACGTATAGAATGAGTGTCCAAGCTGAAATAGTGATGATGGTTTCGTAACTGCATAATTATTATTAGAATATTAAGCAACCCACACTTATGCTGCGTGATTGTGCTTTTTTTCCTCAGCAATAAAAAGCAGAAGCCAATTTAAGTTGGCGTAGAGTATCGAAAACGTTGACTTAACGCATACTGAAGGAACAGACACACACTTACTTAACTACACTGACAGTAGCTGAGATAAAAAACAAGGGGAAAAAGCGTGCAGTAAAAAACTCGACAACATATTAAATCTGATCGCACTGTAACAAAAAGCGAGCGGTGATAATAATAAGCTCTGATGGGGTCCTCTTATGGCCCATCGATTTCCAATAGCTGAGATCATAGAAAGCTGGGGGGGTAATTACACTGTGCAAGCAGAGGTCGTCCTGAGCAAATATCATTATCATCAGATTAGAATGAAAGCCCGGCGTGGGTCGAGCACATGGGGGTGAAGGAGACCCAGAGGAGAAGCTTCTCAGTACACATTTCTGACCCTTCATCTGTCTCAATGTCCCCACCTTGCTCGCACCTCCACGGGTCAGCCCTACATCACACTGACACAAACAAGGGGAGGCCAGGTCGCCCAGGCGCAGCCATTCATCAGTAAGAGACAAGGCGCATGATGAGAATGATACCTCAGACAAACAAGGAGACAACACTAACGTATGCTCATTGTGGCGCAGACACGAAGCAGCTACAGCAGTAAGTGCTGTGTTTTCTTCGGTACAATCGCAGAGTCACCTGGGCGGCGCTGATTTTCCGGGTGTGTTGGCCCAAGTCAACCGAAATGAGCAGCTGGTTCGCCACAGGATCCTGTCGCAGTGTTGGACATGCCTCAAAACAACCCTCCGCTGGTTATCACAGTCGGATTTTAATCGATTTTTATCCACTTTCCCAGGTTGTGGATGGTTAACTCACTCATCACAGGGAAAGGGCTCCATTCTGTGGACAATGGTTGAGTCGTCACTCAGGACTCTGTAGGACAATGGCTATAGACATTCACTCTTTATGAGGAAAAAATGAGGGTTAAAAAGCTGTACGAGAGGCGTGAACATTTTCCTGCTGGCACTGCATTGGTACTCTCTGACCCCATCACAATAAAACAACAGATAAGACGCAAACATGATCCATGATGAACCATCTAGATATGATAAGGGTGTTTGGCGTCCTATCAGGCCCACTCCACCCATCAAACACGGCAGAGATCCTACATAGCCATGGCGAGAGGTTGCCAGCGGTGCTCTGACGAGCATGTGACGTCTCTATCGGCGCCCCTCAGCGTGGGAGCTGGCCCAGGCCACCTGCATTAACATAAACAAGGCGTGCTGCTGGGGTCTGCCTGTCAGGGGCTGTCACTGGCGAGGACAGAGGAGAGACGCCTCTGCATTAACCTCCGGGCTTATCTCACTCTCTGTGCGTCCCACAAAAAAGTGGGGATTAGTTCTCAGTCAGGAATTGCTTTTGGGTCCTTGTCACTCCTGCACGATTATTGAAGTCCCTCCTCTATACAGAGCCTATTATTTCCTTATTTCCTCTGCCGCCGTTCCAAAAGGAAGGGAATCCCTGGTGTTTCAATGTGGTAACTCACGGATTCTGTGTTCCTTCGATTTGGTGACAACTTTTATGATTTGTTGTGCCTGCACTCATTTTTGACTGCTAAATGTGTTTCTTTCTAAATGACGTGTCCCTCGATGGGTTCGTGTGATCCCTGAATAAATTGTTTAGGCTGAGAAGTCAGGAATATTGGTGGAGCAAAGAGGGAAAAAAATGCAGGTTCTGTGGCCAGTTTGGCTGTGGATGATGTTTGCATGCAAAATTCACAGTTTCTTCTTCTGTCTTGATCTTGCAGCTGCTAGAAAAGCAAAACAGGGGAAGTGTGACAAATAAAACATTAAAATGTTCCTGATTAGTCCTTTTCAACATCTGGTGTTTGGAATCGCAATCAATCTTTCCTGAACTAGCCGCAACAAACACAGATATACCCAGTATATGTAGTACTAGGCTATACAATACGTTGGGGCAATATGGTGAGAAAGATTAGGATGATATACATTTAGGAAATACTGCTAGATATCTTCTCCTTTCTTTCACCTCCATCAGTGCCCAAGCCCAGCCTACACAGCCACTGGCTCAGTATTCGTTCAGCAGATTCCTGACATCCCTGTGTTGGTGATTTCTGTGGCCTCCAGCTCCAGGAAAGTCAGTGCTGCGGTATCACTGATGAGGATGGGGAGCGTGAAGGGTAACAGCGCTCCAACACCTCCATGGTGAGCACAGGCTGAAGGTTGCCTGCTTCGTTGACAGAAAAAACTGAGTAGCAGTCGGGCTCTTCCTCCCTTTCACGCTCCTCTTCCTCCCGTATGCATCTGCACGGTTGGCACCAGGCCAACAAAAGAGCTCCACAACGTTCTGCGGGCTGCGGCGGCAATATTGCGGGAGCCTAATCCATATCTCCAGACCTCGGGCCTAATCAAACAGACTGAATGTAGGGAAGGAGTCAATAGCTGCTTAATTACTAACGAGAGTAATGACAATAACAATCGCGTTCCTCTCCGGTTGACGTAATTAAGGCAGGCATGAAAGGCATACCAAGGGAGAGCTGCCTCCAAGCAAGGCAGCAATTAGGGCAGGCGCTGAGCAGGCAGCTTGTGGCGAAGATACATGAGATGAGCTGAAAACACTGTCTCAGTCTTTTTCTTTCGTCTAACACCTTGTCCTCCTTTCAGGCATCAGTATCATCAGTTGGTGCCACACACTGACAGCGCCGGGCTTCATTATATCTGTCCTGCCCATCGGTGGTGCGAACAATGTGTTGTTCTACCGGCTCCTCTAGCACGTCGCTGGCGGCTGCCATGTTTAATGACCCTCCTCCTCCTGTATCCAGCACTCAGTAGGCTCAGCGTGAGACGTGGGGAAACACTCAATTTCTGTAATGGCTTGAAATGGAGTAAATATCACTCGCCCCCCCGCATTTGTTACTCATTCAAGCCCCGTTATCACTTGCTGCCTAATTTCCTGGTGCACTGACAAAGGCAGAGGGCGTTTCCATGGAGAGGGAACCCTTGCGGTTTTTGTGCTTCTCTCAACTTGGCACTCTGTTCATTTCACAGCAATTATCCTGAGTCATTCCACACATTCTGCCACAGAAACTCAAGGGAAGGACCTTTCAGCTAATTGCTTTCAAATGGAAATAAAAAAATAATCACACGGCTACTTTGTCAAAATGACTCCTGTTATGCAGCATTTGGTGTGGGAAATTGATGTGGGATTCCTTTTAATGTTCCATTTACAATGCCTCCCGCTCTATTTCCAGATGAAAACCTTTTTCTAAACGCATTTGGGATGAAGGCCTGACACCGCATGAACCGCAAACCTTCAATTTCTGGGGAACCGACATGTTTGCGTGAACATCATTTTTAAATCTGCTTTTCATTACTGTACAATGTGCACGGTGGCAGAGCTTGTAATGATCAGCGATATTTGTTTTTCAGGTTTAATATACAGCAATCTCCCCCTTTGTATCTTGTCTAACAGCGACGGCCGTTAGCACTGTACCCATGAAAGGCGGCTTTGTTTGAAGGAGGATATCAGTTCAGACTGAAGAAAAGAAACATAAATGGAATATGCACAGTAACATTGCTATGACAGCAACCGTTGTCAAGCTACGACACGTTGTGAGACAGCATGTGCAAACATCACAACTAACATTTGCAGAGTTCTCGCATTTCATCTCACATACAGCAGGGAGATTTAAAGTAAATGTTACAGAGCTGTTCACAAATTTAAGCTTTGTGAACAATATTTATCTCTATATGTCATGCTCAAGTCAATTCCATCCATAGGATATTTCATTAAACTGGTGAGTACTTCCTGTTTCATCCCCGAATTAGACTGACAACAGTGCTGGAGAGGCAAACTCACTGTTTTAGCTGAAAAGTTTCCTCTGGTCAAACTTTCCATACTTTTCCACACACTTCCCTGACTATTAGGTAAGAAAAACTGGACTGAGCTCAGTCTACTTATAACTGAAGTATTCACAGGCAAAAAAATATATATTTTGTCAGTACAGATCGCCCACAATGGTTACAAACGCACATTGCATTCTGCACTGGAGCGGGATATTCTTTTAGTTTAGTGAGCCTCATATTTTATTTTCCGGCGCCTTTGAAGGCAGGCGGGCAGAGTGGTGCCGATGTTTTGACGTATGGTGGGAGGTAGGACGAAGCCGACGCTGTTCATCTCCACGAGAGGAAGGCCACTCTGAGAGGATGAGTGGAGAGGAGCCTTTCAGAAGATCTCTGAGTCAGAACGAGCGGGGAGGCATTGGGATATTATTAGGGAGGTGTGCCTGCTTCCCCTGCTGTTATTGCTGAAATAACACAGACTGTACAGTATCTTCCCAACGTTGAATCATCGGATATTATATATGAGCATTAAAGGGACATAATAATGCCCATCACACTGCGGGGCTAACGAGAGAATAGTGAGAAGTGGCCCATCAGGATGAAACTAGCCTGAAAACAGAACAGTTGGTGACCTCTGACGTAGAACGGACGGCTGTTTACCGACAATAAGGCCCAGACTGGGATTATCTGCTGGCCAGAAGCTTATTTTCTCAGTGCGAGGAATATTCAAGACGGCGAGGATTAAGAAACTGTTTATTTGTTTGATGTCTTCTTCAGGTACATTTTGGCCATTTGAAACATTTACAATAAATAACATTCCCTCCAGTAATAAAGACACACGACTGGAGGCCTGCCTTTTCATTCTCTTGAATTCCTTGGCAGACTGAGGCTCTGGAGGCTGCATTATCTCCAGCGAAACAGCCACATGGCGGCTAATCTCTATAGTTTAAATGCACTTAAATAAATGATTGAATATATGGTGCGGGAACTGAAATGTCACTGATGAGCTCTTTTTGAAGCTTTGTGTGAAACATAAAGGCAGGAACGAAAATGTTAATGAATTGTCTGAGGAGTAGAAGATCAGAGGAACCAAACGAATTTCATATCACACCTAAAGACCTGGCATTTAATTAAAGTGGCCTGAAAAATGGCTGCCTGGTTGGCTGACAACGGTTTCTCTTGAAGCAAATTAAAGAAATCAATTACTGCCTTGTGAAAGTGTAATGCCAGCACACTGGAGCCCCACAGCGCCACAATGAGACACCAGGCCGAGGGGAGAGGAGCGAGGAGGAGGAGGAGGAGGAGGAGGGCGCCTCCGCTGTGCCACATCTGACTGACTCTGCTACAGGGTTTATCACGTCAACCTGTTACAGGCAACAGAGCCTGAAAGGGCCCACGCGCTGGAATGAAGCCGCAAATCAGCCTAGCTGCCTCCACAAGCCTAAGCCTCCTCCACTTTGCTCCTGGCTCTTACTCATTCCCTCACCTCCATTCCCTCTCGTTCCTCTTACTCCCTCTCTCTCCCTCCCTCTCTCGCTCTTGTTCTCACTCCAGCACAAATGCACAGTAAACACACGCACAGGCAAGTACACAAACAATGGTTGAAGCCGCAGTGCGCTTCATCAGACGCAGCTCCTCAGACTTGAGCCGGAAGGCATGCGGGTTTATACCTTTTTGAAGTCTAGCCTCGTTGAAGGGGGAAAGCATGGTGCGTGTGTGTGTGTGTGTGTGTGTGTGTGTGTGAATGTTGTAATCTCCATGCGATTAAATAAACCAGAACACAGATTTTCACTTCAGGAGAGGGGGAGGGTTGCTAACAGGAATTATATGCGTTGTGTTTTTGTAATCTCCACATTGGGGAATAACAGTGCGCACTTTCAGTTTCACTTCTCTCCACGGGAGAGAGAGCATGGACGGTGATGGAAATAGAGGACATTGAGAAGGAAATGTTGCTTTAACACATTGAATTGCTGCTTTTCCCAGAGCTAATGCCGCCAATCACTTATTAGATTATGTCTGAAAACTCCTATTCAACCTATTCAACTACTGCTCAACTGCCACGAGATTTGGCAAGAATATCCAAGGTCAACAGAGGAAGATTCCTAAAGTAGCAGTACCGAGGAAACGTCAACAGCTAGAATCTAAACATCACTGTGAAAGTGCATTGCTGCTCCTTAGACGATGGAGTTTGGGGTTATTTTGGACAGATTTATTCCAATCAATAACATGTTGTGCTTTTCGTAGGAGAGGTTGCAGCCTCTAGGACCGGGGTGCTCAAACTTTTTGTCAAAGGTCTTCACATGACTTTTACATAAGGTCAGAGCTCTGGAGCAAAGTCAACAAAATGTATAAATAAAAAGTAAGTTATCCATAACTACAGCAACAACACAATACACTAAAAGCTACACACACTGGACAAGACAACTTAGTATCTTAGCTGGAGAATAACTAAACACTACTGTCCAAATTACAAAATTGGCATTTCTCAATTCCCCACACCACTCAAACACAGTGCCTCAAGCTGACTAACGTTAGGCACATCCGGGTACTTGGCTGAACCGGATTGATTTGTTCTGAGAGCTTATCGTGGCCTCCAGAAGTTTATTGAATGGTTGCAGCCTCTAGGCGGTGCTATTTAGGGCTTTAAACTTTCTGTCTTGTCATGTTATAATGCTTCATTTACAGGCCTCAGTAACCAAAGTTCCCCTGCCAGCTAGTAGGACATTTAGGACACTGGTGGACTGAAATGACAGTAATTACGTGATAGCGGACTGAAAGAACTGTTATAAGAATATCTACTGTCAAATTCCGACTGTTCAACTTGAATATGGTACAGTACGTTACATACTGTATACCATGCCATTCAGGCAGAACTGACTGCCAACCTCTCTAAATGTTAATCTCATCGTTATCCAATCAACGTCAACAGATGTAACAGGGGCCACGTTCACCTATAGGGTTTGTACAAGGTTAAGGACAGACACTGAAGGTCAATGTCGTCTCTGCTTGAGCATAAATCCAGATTGATGAATTGCTGACGTGGACATTTGGTTGGCGATGCTTCGAAAACATTGGACATGCATGATGGAGCAGGAGTTTAAATTAAACACACAAACAATGTATGTTAACCTGGCCCTGGGTGCTGACCTGACAGCTGCACTGTCACAACACAGGGTGCAGGACATGTTGACTCTATGTGGGTGTGTACTGCACTGGACCTGCTGCAGTCACACACACACACACACACACACACACACACACACACACACACACACACACACACACACACACACACACACACACACACACACACACACACACACACACACACACACACACACACACACACACACACACACACACACACACACACAGTCTTCTTCAGTTTTGGCAAGGGTGTTTGACAGGTGTGAAAAGTCCTCTCCTCGCAGCACCACGGCCATTATTCTGTTGCAACAGCAGCTCTTGCCTCTCCCCTGTCCACTCCCACTGGTGAAATCTGGTCTAATTCACTGACAAGACAGCTCCATGAGTGAACCTAAAAAGGAACCCGGGTGCACTGTGGATCACTACCCATCACAATATGTCAATTTAGCAAGTTTGCTTTCTATTCCGGAGGAAAAGGGAACACTTTTGTTTTACACTTTAAGAGCCCCTTAAACTTTCCATATTAAGCTTATGGTATGTGGAATACTTTACTTTAGGGTGTAAAATATGAGTTACGGCGCTTTAAGAGACATAAGAGAGGCCCTGACGTAGACTCCCCAATCTGTTCTTTTGTTAATGAATGAGACTTTTAATCATTTAATTTATGTGAGTTTTTAGCAGCCTGTTCTGTGATCTTGCAAATGAGGGAAATCAGGCGCATTAAACTGAGAGATTTATGGAGGCCTGACTTTATATTAAGAGTGTTTGTGGAGATTATTGGATGATTAAGTATTTTGAAACTTTTTATATGACTGTTTTGTCTGTTTGATTGGCTTTGGTATATGTTTACCGCCTAATAATGTTTTATCAGTAAAGCATTGCATCATTTTGGCCGGCACCAAAAGCTGCAACTCTGCTTTATCATTTCAGCTTGCGTAAGCTTTGCGGCCATAAATGTGAAAAGGACAGAAAGTTTACATTCTACATTTGGTTTGAGTTAGTGCCGCATCATTTTGGAAACCCAGATTTTCCACACAATCATTCTAAAAAAAACAGCTTTAATTCTACTTTGTGTTAAGTCTAAAATAGATCAAACTCTGCAGTTATAGTATCCACTAATTACTGCATATTATGAACCACAACTTCAATTCAGTTAACTACAATATTACTACAATTTCTATATGACTTATGGATCTCGCTCAGATAGCATGTACTGTAGCTATGTTCAATATGGACGGAGTGAGAGATGTGTTAGTAGCAGTGCAAGTAGAACCATTGAATTAAATTACAATTAGCAAAATAGAAAATGTTGAAGTAAATATGATTAAACGCATGCAATAGTCTCGTCTTGTCGACTGCCAAGAGTACAAATGTGCTCGTGTGATCTTGTCTGAGTCAATAAAATTAAACATGACAATATGCTGTGTACCTCTGATTGTTTCATTCTCTGTTTCATGATTAGAAAAGGAGAACAAGTTCCACAGCGCTACTGACATTTAGGATTATTGTACAAACTCAGTAAACCTCTGAATGAAAGTATGCGGCACTAAAACACTCCTTGCCACGATACGTTCACCTCCATCAAGGAGGTTATGTTTGTGCTTTGCTTTGCTTGGTTTGTTAGCAGATTGATTAAGAGCCAGAAATATTTTTTGTTATTTATTTAATAAACATTTTCGTGGTTTTCTTCCAATAATGAAATAATTTCTTTGGATAATGATCTGATCTGCTGGAGTTATATTTATCCAGGCACAGCCGGCTGCCTGGCAGGGATACAAATATGCAACTACAGTCCCACCACGGTAGAGTTTTTGGATTTTGCTCAGCTGCATAAGATGGTGGCTGTGCACAGGCAGCAGCGAGTATCTAAAGGTGAAAGCAGCCCTTCTTCAATAAAAATGTGCCATTCCCTGTAGAAATTATGTGTAGACCAGAGAGGGGGTCAGATAAAGTTTGCTTACCCCTCAAGTTCAGAGTGTGTGTGTGTTTGATAAACTTCTCGTCTCAGCGATCTCAGTCTAAAACACTCAAAATCTTGCTGACACTGGCTGAAGAACACATAGAGTTAATACGAGACAGCTAATGAATATGAATGAGGAAAATGAAAGCTGATGAATGTTATCCCTTATCTCCATAAAGATTAGACGATTCCCTTGAACCTCTGCCAAGGACGCACAATAAAGAACATATTTTAAGACTTAGCTTGTCTAGCAATGTGATGGACGTTGATAAGGTTATATCACTACGGAGTGATATACTGTAAGTCTGGACGATAACGCCGAGTACAATCCGGGATGAGACGCGGAAGACACTGAGGTTAATTTTTAATGGTTTGTCAATGGTGTTGTCCATTGCTACATAAAAATCAATGTAGATTCCACAGGATCTTTTAACAATATCCTGGGGCTAATATACACATTAAGGGTTATTAAAACAAATATGTCCATAATGCCATTCTCTACCCAGGAGACCACCGCTCACTGACAAAGAGATATATACTCTCATTTTCCTCTTCATTTTCTGGGTGTCAGATCAATCATGCACCATCCCAACTCAAGGTGAAACCCATCAAAGTGCCATTCCCCATTGTCAGTGATTCACAGGAAACTCTGACACGCAGACGGCCGGGCAGACAAACAGAAAGACAGCATCAACAAAGAGTTAGTGGGGAAACAAACAGCCATGATGCCCAGGGAGATTAATCTACTTTACTGCCAGCGCTCAAAAGCAAAACAGGGGGGAAATTCACTGGGAACTGAACTCCCAGCTGTAAAAAAAAAAAAAACACCCATAAACATTACCAAGTGCATGTGCTGAGATAAAGTCTACTCAACTATGTACACGATAAGTTGATAAGATAAGTTGATGAAACTTTGCTCAGCAGCTGTTCCTTTAAGGCAGGGGTAGTCCTTCCTGTAACCAGCCTTACTAGCTTGTAGTTGGAGAATCAGATCAGTTCATGTCTCTGTGAGTAGCCTGTTCTCGCTATGCTCTGCACTGTAAGCCTTTGCCTCCTCGCGGCCTCGCTCGCTCTGGGAGGACCGGTCAGCAAACCCAAGCAGAAGGTGCTGCTGATCTCCTTCGATGGGTTCCGGTGGGACTACGACCGCGACGTTCACACGCCAAACCTGGACACCATGGCCAGAGACGGAGTCAAAGCCATATACGTCACTCCTCCTTACCTGACCATCACCAGTCCCACACACTTCACTCTCTTGACAGGTAAAGGTTTGGTTTCTGCAAACATTTAGCATGGAGGCAGTTTCCATGGGATCTGCATATTCAAACAGTGATTAGAAGAACATGAACACTCTCTGAGTTTATTTAGCATGGATTGAAAGCCATAGCAAGTAAGAATTAGTTGTAATTGAATGTCCTAAGGGTCGAACAGTTTTTATAGCTGGGTAGCAGTTAAAAGAAATTTAACTTCCTTGAAATTAAACTGCTCTAATCTCCGAAGTTGTTCAAATTGATTGAATTTCAAATGTGAACGTGTCACTCAGTGAATAATGAGCAGTGTGAGTAGGCTGACCGGGGTCTCCTCTCTGCAGGGCGCTACGTTGAGAACCATGGGGTAATCCACAACATGTGGTTCGACACCACCACCACCGAGAAGCGGCCTTACTACCAGACTCAGTTTGTGAATGATTGGTGGGACAACGGCTCTCTGCCTATCTGGATCACGGCGCAGAGGCAGGTCGGTGCAGCACAATTTTAATCTCATCACTGTGAGAGACTATTTCTCTGTTTACGCCACGAGAAGCCAATTCTGTGGCGACGCACCCCGAAAGGTCTGATGGATGATTTGAGGCAGATCATCACCGTGGTATTTCAGATGAGTTTACAGCTGTAAAATGTTAAGCACATAAACAACCACATGCAAATGATGGCAACAGCTGCAGCATTGTTCAGAAGTTCAATTGTAGGTTAAAGAAAATTGCAAATCCCCCAGCGACTATTTCTTTTGGCCCGGCATCAACTGTATGATTGTATTAGATTTTGTCTATGGTGGCACTGCACTACATTTACGGCAAAAATCCACTATCTGAAAGGCCAATCGATCTGCCAAAATTGGTACGCTCACACTGTGCAAACACTACTCCACTTCTCTCTGTTGACATATTCCAATAAAGTCAATTCAAAACAATATAGCATCCATCACACATAAGAGGAAAATAACGATTCTCCCACCGCACTTATGTCAATGTAGCCCAAAAAAGAAAGGAAGGGGCGAATTTGGAACTGCAGATGTGCAATTGGAAGGGACGATCGGGCATTTCATCTGATGTTGTTACCCCCGCAAACTGTATAAGCTAAGAGAGCCAGAAATCAACCCGAACCTGAAATTAGTCAGCGCCTGGTTATTCAGGGATAAACCAGGGTTAAATGGTACACAGTGTTCCCAGCATAAGACGGCTTGCATTTAGACCCACAGTATGAATTCGGCAACTCTTAGCATGCAAGGAAGCATGTCAGGTGTGTGTGTCATATCTGCTAATGTTCCTCTTTTTTTCCTTCGCTTCCAGGGCCTGAGGGCTGGCTCTCTTCACTTTCCTGGCACGGCTTCCAGTTACCAGGGAGAGGTTGCTATGGTGCGGGAAGTGGAGCCACTGTTGTACAACTACAAGAACGAGACAGCTTGGCGAGAGAACACAGACAAGGTGATGGGATGGTTCAGAGACCAGGATTTGGATTTTGTCTCCATGTACTTTGGCGAGCCAGACGGCACGGGTCACCGATACGGCCCTGACTCTCCGCAGCGACAGGAGATGGTCAAGCAAGTTGACAGAACGGTTGGCTACATCCGGAGGTCGGCTGAACAACACGGGCTGACCGAGCGGCTGAACATCATAATCACAGCGGACCACGGCATGAGCACAGTGTACCGCAACGGCCTGGTGGAAGAGATCACCCTGTCCAAGATTCCTGGCTTCTCATTCAGGGACGTGTCCTTTCATCTGGTGGATTTCGGACCCTCTGGGATGCTGCTGCCAAAGCCGGGCAGACTGGAGAAGGTTTACAACTCCCTGAAGGGGGCCCATCCCCACCTTCATGTTTACAAGAAGGAGGAGATGCCAGAGCGCCTGCACTTTGCGAAAAATGACCGCATCCTTCCCATTGTGTTATGGGCAGACGCTGGATACGTGATCAACGGGGTGGGTGAAACAGTTTCAATCAAATCTACAAATGACTAGACACAGTATTCTAGATCAAATATGTAGGCATGAATTTGATGCAAGGTACACCTATTTCAGTCGCTTAGGGCACAAAGACAGATGGCAACAAAAGAGAGCAAGACTCCAGACATAGCAGAGCATTTGTTTTCCCTGAGCTGAGGACAATGCATATTCGGAAATCACTGGCTGGAGTTTTGCCAGGAGTGCAACTCGCTTGAACGTTTTACACCCAGACAACAGCACAGCAGCAGTGTCCCGCTCTACCGAAGTCAGTACTGATTTTAGTATCGATTGTCAACCGTTAACAGTTTGAGGTCAGCAATAAGCCAAGTTGGCCTAGAGCAGATTTAAAGTCAAAATGTGACAAATATTCACTATGCTGGCTCTCTGCTAGCAAGCGGTGTTCTTAAAAGGCTCATTTCAGCGCGGCACTGATAACCGTCACTTAACAACCCACGGCCATGTGGCCCAGTCAGCATATGATAAGAAATGAAATAATTAGCTAACAATTATGAAACACTTTACTGATACCGACACACAAGTCAGACAATGTGGCATCCGTGTCTTCCAGTATACTCGCACAACATCCTGTTCTTTTCTTATTTTAACTACAGAATACTGACACAACAAAAACTATCTTCATATTGCTGGTGGGCAATGTGAAACTGGAATCTTCCCAAGCAGGCACAAGGAGTTAAATTCTAATCTTAGTACATTACAATTTTAATCAAGTGCATTTGCACGTCCCCAGGATAATCCAGGCCGAGCTGATGACATGCAGAGCTCTCCAATGCTTCATGGAGCTATTCATGCCTCAAAATTCTAAATTAGCATTTTCATTTGGCTCCACTCACTCAGTCACTCCACTGTGCAGCAACTTTGCGACGCGCAACGTATGTGCTCAATATTGAGAACTATCAAATCACAACTTCATTTAAAGAGCAAATGACTGAAATCATAAATGCCTTTAAATTCAGCCCCGTGAAGAAAGGGACAACTGCTGCGAATCGGCCGACGTAATGGCTTATTCTCACAAAGACAGATGAAGACGGGGAGCAGCCGCGGTCGTGCCTGTATTATCTGACTGGCTCTATGTTATCATGGCCATTTTGTGTAAAACTCCTTTCAGTTTGATCTCAGAGGAGGGATGAGAGCAATAGCTAATGGATGTGATCACTATATCACACAGCATTGTATCATATCAGACATTGTTAGCATGACTATGACATACTGTACCATCTGCTATATCATCATTAATAGGGTCCATCTTTTATAATTATGTCATTGAAACAGTGTATTTAAATAATGAAAAAGAAAATCTTCCTTTACTGGGTTGATAATCGTCACGCTGAACATTTCATTCCACACTACACAAAGACAGAAACTGCCTTCTTTGAGAATATGGAAACCACTCCTTCACTTGGCCAACACCTCCCTCTGCTGTCGACATCACAGTAGGCCAGGATGAGTGAGCTCTGCGTTGATGGTCGCTGGCGCCCTGTTCATAACGCCGTCGTTTGACAGAATTTTACAAACGCATTTAATCTGACAGTGAACCCTCCCTCTGTGTCGCTACAGTACCTGCCAGTTCAATTCCATAAAGGAGAGCACGGCTTTGACAACGACGATATGGACATGAAGCCCTTCTTCAGGGCGGTGGGTCCAGCCTTTAGGGGGAACCTGGAGGTGGGCCCCTTTGAGACGGTAAACATCTACCCCCTGATGTGCCACATCCTTGGCATCCAGCCGGAGGTCAACGACGGCCACCTGAACGCCACCAAACACATGTTGGTTACTACTGCTGCTGCTATCCAGGGTGAGTGTTTTTACCAGGCTAATGACTCTCTCCCCGTGGCCCGGGAAAAGTGTGTCGCTCCAACACCTGCTCCTTCATTACTAGGCCATTCATCCATCATCTCCAACTTCACATATGTCCAAACATGCCGGGTGAAATCAGACACTGTTCTATTGTAGGTTAAAGCAAGGCACCAGATGTGATGAGCCTGGTTTGGACTCAAGGCTGGAGAAGGAGATCTCAGCACTGCGTCGCTAAATAATTTAGTGATGTATAAACACAAATTGAATTTTATACACGTAGCACACTGCTGATATATGAGGCAAAATTGGCTTCCAAAATAAAAGCAAAAAGGTCAAAAGTAAAAGATTTCTGAGAAAAGACAAATGACTTGAATATGAATTTGTCTATACTACAGTGTTTGCCTATGAAAAGCCCCAAAGCATAAACAGGAAATCATTATAACCGTTACTGTGATTCTTATTCATGTCTCAAGTCTGGGAGGTGAATTTCATACTGTGCCTAAATAAATGGGAACAGTGTCTACCAGCAACAAAAAGTGATGAAGAAGACCTCAAAAACTACCACTTTTGAGGCAGTAAACAAATCTAACTGGCAGGAAATTATAAATAAATGCCAGAATGGGAATTTAATGATGTAGAATGTCTGGTAAAGTTTCGGTTTGGGCCATATTCATTGTAATATGGGTTCTCTCTTGTGTTTTCCAGGGGATGGTATGAACATCCACCAGTCTGTCTTCACTGGCTTGGCTGCAGTGGCTGGATTTCTGTTTGTGGTCTTTATAGCAGTGGTTTCCCGCAGCATTTACAACACCAGGAGGAATAAAAGGTAATGATATATCTTTCACTGGGTCTTCAACACCCACAAACATCGAATACAAATTAAGTACACGGATCTCACACTTTGAGTAATAACTCAATAATCCTGAATTCCTTTTTTTTGTTTTTAGATCAAAAAGTTCAACACATTCAATGGAAAAGGAAATGACTAAACAAACTTCCTTTTGATCATCGCACAAAAATCAATCTTAGACGGGGAAACGGCGGCCTGGGGATACAGCAGTGAATACACCTTTGCAACAAACGGACCGCAATTAGGGGAACAGAAACAAAATCAATAAAGCATTGTTAACAGTGTGATGGGACGTAAACCAAATTATTTTTGTACAATTTTGAGTGAATCTGTCTTGAGACTGGTTGTTTGTTTTATGTAAGCACGTGATGGAACCTGCTGATGTGAGTGAGGGGATGACTGATGAGGGTTCACTTAATTCCTCATGTACATCTATTCAATGTGTAAATGTGTTTGAATGAATAAACTGAATTTAAACTGCATCAATATTTTTTCAATTATGTCAAACGATTGTTTTGTCTGTTTGCAAATACAAGCAAGAAATACACAACATGATATATGAAAAGACACATTATCATGCCATTATCTAAAGAATGTTTACTTTAACAATAAATGTATAAAATAATGGGCCTGGCAGCTGTTTATAAATGTTTCTACAGGTAATTTGAGGAGGTATGGTGAGCGTTCACTGCTGTTGTGTAATGTGTGATCGCCACCAAGTTCTTACACTTCATTTTCAGTATGTAAAACGTGTGTCGAGCTCCGTACGGTGGCCGTCGAGGGACATCATTTTTAGCAAACACTTTCAGTAGCCCGCCTCTCTTCGTTTACCATTATCAAGTTTGAGTGACTCTCTACTAGACTTCCGGTTACAGATTTCAAAATAAATGACGATTACTTCCACAAACTTTATCAAGAGGGGAGAAACAATGTGCGATTTTGACTTAGATTAGATTTGAAACTGTGTTATGAAGAGGACATGGCAGCTTTAAATATGTAAAAAAATAAAAATAAAAAATAAAAAGGCTGAGACTTGTTGTGAGTTATGCAAAAGGGACAAGTGGCCAGTTTTCTATTAAGTTGACAAGGCAACGCAAGAGTTCCCCAAATATGAGGACTGTTGATGAAGAATTGTTAATCATTAGCAAAAAATGAAAGGTAAGCTTCAGTATTTATGGTTTTAGAGTTCCATTCTTGCGTAACTACACAGTTCTGACACATTCTGTTATACCATGCAGCTATGACAAAAGCACCCTGTTACAATGTATATATTTTCTAACTCTACTTTATCCACCTTTACAGTAAATAACACATTAAAAAACAGTCCATGAACAATTCGCGACCATCCAGTTTTGCTTGCACGTTTGTTTTTGTCATTACATTCCCTATGGCGCGTAAACAACCCTTTATTTTGAAGATCGGCCGGTGAACATCCGTCGCGCTGCTAGCTCACAGCGGCTAAATGGCGTAGCCGTGGTGGGTGATAAAGGACTGTATAGTGGGGCTGCGGTAGACATGGAGGAGCTGAGCGCCGTTGGGGAGCAGGTTTTTGATGCAGAATGCATTTTAAACAAACGGCTGAGAAAGGTGAGAAGGGCTGCGCGGCGGCGTTGCTATTTGTGATTGAAACGCTTTGTTCCCGGCGACGCTTTTCCAACCGCTTCTCCTGTGTTGGTTTGCTTTTAGGGAAAGTTGGAGTTTCTGGTGAAGTGGAGGGGATGGTCAGCTAAGTAAGTACAGCCCCGAACAATGAAAACAACAACAGCGTGTCGCTTGTTGCTTTTAATACAACTCTCGCGTTTTGGAGCCGTCTGTAAAACAAAAGGTAACGGCAACAAGAAAACACCGCATCAGCACTTTTTCATTGGTGCGGGTGGTTTGGTCCCAAATACACTTTTACAAATTCTGCCCTTTCTATTGTTCATAACATCGCAAATATTGGAAGTTAGCGTTCCCCCCCGAAAGCCAAACGTCTCCGTGTTTATGCGGGCGACTCTCCACGCAGCGTTGCTCCCCCCACGTTTGTATTTATTTACATAACCGATCCGTGAACCATTTTGATTTCATACAGGCTCACTGTGTTGATTTGGGGCAAACGAGGTAATCCGGTGAAATTTTTTTTGGGGGGGGCAGAGTATTTGATTTATAGGTGGTAAATACGTGTAATACCCCACCACTTTAAACTCTTATTGTGCCGTTATAACGCGACGGTGCGTTTTGGCTGCTCTCTCGCTCTCTCTGGCTCCTCTCAGCCCCCAAAGATTTCTTGTCACTTGCCCTTTTCTATTCATGCTACATTGTTGCTGTAATCCACCATTAATGCACACAGTTGCCTGCCTGCCTGCTCCAGCACCACCGTGCCATTCTGTTGGGACCACATCCTTTGTGTGTGTGTGTGTGTGTGTGTGTGTGTGTGTGTGTGTGGAAGGGGTGGGGGTTGATTATTTCACAGGCTGATCAGAATGGGCTATTCAACAACAAGTGGGTGAGAAGAAAGGTCATTACTCAAATGCAGTGCAGATAAATTCTCATAAATCAAACCAGCATGTTTTCATTTTTCTGCAGTCAAAGGAAAGTTTGTTCTTTTCATTATTTTGTGATTGCTGCATGTAGAAATGGACACTGGAACATGGAAAGGCTAAAAGGTTTAAACAAACGGCAGCGTTTCATTTCAGAGGGAATATGTGGCGATCTGGGCTGAGAGTGGCAGCAGAAACTGAAGGGGAACATCAATAATTCAGTCCTAAAGAGCCCCGTGGCACTGCACAGGTGCCGAAGGGAAACAGCTGCAAACCAAAGTTGTGTTTCGCTGTAACAAAAACTATTCCTGCCATCGCCCGTACAACGGTCCACTTGTTTTTCACGGCTTCCCACAAATGCCCGCTCCCATGGCCTAAAAATGTCCTTCCTTCCTGGTTTGAAAAAAAGTTTTGATACGGAGCTTCAGTGTTCGCTGCCTAACAACAAAAGCATCTCATTTGATTGGAAGATATCTTCTAAAATATATCTAATTGTAGAACTCACTCCTATTGTAACATCCCAAAAAGATATGTTAAAATGTCTCATCTTTGCTTACAACTCCAAATTCCATAAAGTGTTATATTAAGGGAAAACTTGAATCCCCCCCCATAGCAATGTTCGTAGTTGATTCTAACTTAACAAGGGGCCAGAAAACAAATCCAGACATTAATTACTCAACACTTTGGTTGGAGAAAAATTCTGACATTGCACTGATGAAATGATTGAGTTGTTGATTTGATCATTACTGTAGCTTAAGACTGTAATACACAGTAGAAGAAGAGCACTGTGTCTCCTCACTCCTCTTTGGGAAGTTGGAACACAATCTCCAGTTTAGCCTCGGTCACATTTTGTAGCATTTGAAGGGAAGGACAACGATTATAGAAGCACAAACCAGTTCTTACTGCAGATGTTTCTGTATTACTGCAGAACAGATGGTGTTTTCATGTGAAATGGTATCTTGTGTTGGCAAATAAGCCCCGGCCAGTTAACAGGATGAGCCTCTTTACCGGTGTAGATATCAATTTGTTAAAGATCGTTAAAGGAAAGGTTATGTTGCCAGAGTAAAAGTGTACACAGCTTGACAGTCAGTCATTAGTGTAACAGGACTGCTTGATGCATTTTATCAATTTACAGCAAATGAGTCTTTATTTACCTGTCCTCTAAATGAATAATGCGGTATAATAGAACGATTCTTCTCTAACAGCCCTTTTTAGAGTTTTGCTCAGGTAACACACATCACCTATAGGCTAGCATGACCAGCGGGACAAGGGCTCCTCTGTTTCCAAAGAGTAAACGAATGAATGAGGTGTGTTGAGGGGTCATTTTCTATATTTGGCGTTGGTGTTTAGGCTGCAGGGTAACTTAAGTCTTGCTGGGCACCTCGCTCCTTTATTTTGATGAATACTGGGATGTGTAACTCTCTCCATGGCGCTCCATTTCAGACACAACAGCTGGGAGCCTCAAGAAAACATCCTCGACCCAAGGCTGCTGGCTGCTTTCAACAAGAAGTGAGTATTGACAACACAAGGAGTGACAAACCATTTCACTTAGAGAACAAACTCAATACTATGACACACGGCGAGTAAGTAGTTGGTTGTTATTGCCCAGAAATGTAGCAAGAAAAAATGTTGAAAAATAATTTGTTATAATTCATCTAATCAGCTGTTGCAATGTGTTTAATAGAGAACAAGAAAGGGAGGTTTTGATGCGTAAAAGAGGGAAACGGCCCAGAGGAAGACCACGAAAAATAGTCGTAAGTGCACTTCAAGAGAGATCATTTCTTCGGTTTTCTTTTTTCTGATCAAAACACTTACTATTTGCTTTGTGTTAATTTAGGAGAATGTGCCTGAAGTTTCAAAGTCCAGCACTTCCTCCTCTGGCTCCTCATCCTCATCCTCTGATTCATCATCTTCGTGTTCGTCCTCCACGTCCTCATCCGAGGACGACGACGATGACGACAGCCACGTTAAACAGGCAAACACGGGTGTCAGAACGCGAGACCTCCACCCCGTCCCGCAGAAGAAGGCACAGATTGTTGTGGCCAAACAAGAGCCCCCGAAGAAACGAGGCAGAAAACCTCTGCCCCCTGAGGTGAAGGAATTTCAGCAGAAGGGCCCTCGCAAGATCCTGAAGGCGGCCAAAGATACAGATCTTCCAGGGGCGATCAAGAAACCCGTTCACCCGGCAAGCTTTACTTTCATGGGTTTCCACCGAGGTTCGCCCAGAGATGTGGTGGGTGGTCCGACCAGGAGCGGCGTTGCCCAAAGCAGTGCCGTTAAAAACTCACTGGGCTCTGTGGGATCCAGCAGGTCAGTTCAGCCTGCCCCTCATTCCCTGAATAAATCCAGCCAAAGCAGGAATGCTTCGGAGCCCAAACTGTCTGTTTCCAAGATGAGCGGTGGAACGGGTCTGGATTTGAAAGCAGCTGCTAGTAAATCAAAAGGGGTAGCAGCGCTGAATCTGAATACATCGAAAAACCCGACTCAGGGAACCACTCAGCATACACTAAGCTCTCCCAATGGACAAAAGAAACCCCAGAACCCTGTGTCAACATTGCAGCGGATACCCAATACTAAAGCAATACCTGCCTTACCGTTGCAGAATGCCTCAACCAATCAAGGCTCTGGTCTTCAGCCTCTCAACCTTCAGAGTGTGAACAAACTGGCACAGAGCAAGGATGCTTCAGGACATGGCACTGCTCCAGCAACTGGCCTGCGGAATGCAACCCACCCGGCGCGCAAAACTACTGTTGCGCAAACTCAAGAGTATAAGCCTGCCCAGAGTCCAGCAACCCCTGGAGGCCTGCAGCCCAGGAAGAGCCAGTCTGGATCAGATAAGGTCAAAGAGACAACTGACATGCAGAGTGCCAGGACCCCAGGTAGGCTGGAGAAGAGCGGCGTGCATAAGCCGTCGGCAGAGGTCCAGGGCAAGAAGGAGAGATCGGCCTCCAAAGACGGCAAGCAAGCCAAAATGAACGACATGAGCACGGGCGAGGATGAGAGCAGCTCAGACTCCGACCCGGATTCCAACTACAACGGCAACGGCCAGAACCTCGCCGTGTCGGTCCAGAACAGCCAGGACTGGAAGCCCACACGCAGCCTGATCGAGCACGTGTTCGTCACCGACGTCACGGCTAATCTGGTGACTGTTACGGTCAAAGAGTCCCCGACCAGCGTGGGCTTCTTCAGCATCCGCAACTACTAACAGGACGGGACACAATGAACACCAAACGGGCTCGGGAGCAAAGCGGGGGGGATTTGGTCACTGAAGGGACCAGATAAGCCATGGGCTGACGAAATCCTGCGAGACGAAGAAAGTGAATTTCCTCCTTCTCCTTTAAAGTCTATTTTTAGGTAAAGCGATACAAATTGCAGACTGTCAGACAGTTATCGTGATTTATTTATTTGCTGATGTTTGAGGAAAACTCAAAGAAATGTCTGGGGAGAACGGGCAGCGACTGACACAGGAGGATGTCATTGAGCGTTGCCGTGGTAATGCATCAGAATCGAAGCAGATGGTGGATTTACGGATGCGGGGGGGGGGGGGGGGGGGGGGTCAATATCTTGGCCTGTGATCGCAACACGTTGGCCCTGAACATGCGAACCCTCAAATCAAGTCAGAGGCCAGAGCAGTGCTTCATATTCATCGATAAAATCCTGAAAATACCGCCTTAAACCAGAGAGCTAACCTGCATCCTCCACAGTAGCTTCCACAGAATGTGACAGTTTGGACGTTCATACATTGTATTATATTGACCGACTCTGTGTTACTCTGTTGACGGAGCCATCTGCTGCGTGCTTCACTAACATTTCATAGCAGGCCGACCCGAAGAGGAATTCTTAACAAAGAACTTCTGAAAGCGTAGGCGTGAGCAGGAGTGGTAGGTTTTTATAAGGGTAGGAGATATTTAGCTGGAAAGGTGTCCGTGTTGTGAATCCCTATCAATCCATAGCTAATGTAAACCAGCCGGTAATTCTTTCATTCTTTGTAGTATTGACTCAGTAGTGATGTTTATTTTGAATTAGCTACCTCTGTCGTATCTCTCTTTTGCTGCATATGTAAATTCTTTTCCTTTATAGAATGGATGAGGAAGGCTTTTCCCTCCAGCGTATAACAGCGTTGTGTTTTTATATCCGTAGCTCTACCCGTGTTGGTTTGTTTGGCCACGTAAACCTTTTGTTTGTACCAACTAAGCGGCGGGCGGCAGCTTTGTTCCGGCGTAATGGCTGGAGAGATCGACGTGCTGTTGGAAGTGGAAAAGTAGTTTCATTCCAGAGTGCAGTCAGTTTATCAGCGCTGCTTTCCAAATGGGCTGAAGTATGGAGGAGCCAGATATACGGTATCTCTGTTCTTCCCCAGTGCTCAGATAAGGTTCTGGCTGAGGTTTGCGCTTCTGCCACCCCCATCAGCTCTGTCCTTCCAACTGCCATCTTCTAACAAGACACTCATCAGCGACTTTTCTTCCCTCTCAAAATGTTGATAATAACGGCGGGGCGATTGCGGACAGCGCACCTGACAATGTTCCTCCCCGATCTGTCACAGCTTCCCACGAGCGGACCCTCTTTTGTGCCTTTGTGACTGCTGAAGGCAATTTACCACTGCGGAGAGGTTTGGGTGTAGATGAAGTTGGATAATGACCTGCTCCGCTTTGTTTGTCGTCGACCACAAAATGCTAGATCTCATTCTGCCAGTAGCTGCCGGTGTTCTAAATGTCTAGTGTTGAAATGCCAGTTCTCTTTTTTTTTTTTTCTGTTGTTGTAATTTTCACTTGCAGCTGCAGACGTCTCATTTGGCTCGCCTGCTGCGTGGGTTCAGGAGCTGCACCCCAGCCCCGCAGAAAAAGAAACTGTCTTTATCTGATGTAACGGAAAAAGAAACCACAACAATGTGCGCTACTTTCTACTCCCTCGAGAGGAGTTCAGCAACAAAGCACTTCAACTGAACTCTTCTGTCTAATCCTGCTCTGTAGACTGTGCCTTTCTCCCTCTCTCAAAGACTAAACACAAAGGCATTACCCCAAAGACAGCTACGATTTCAGGTTGTTCGGTACTGGAGTACCCCTCAAGCATAGCATGGAGAGTACCGGTTTGACTTTATTTTCAGTGTTTTTGAAAGCAGAAAAAGCCCTCGCGCCAAGACTGAAAAAACCAACGTGTGGAACAGACAAAATATTTGAGGAGTTATTGACAAAATAAGACTGATATTGAACTTCAACTCAACTCATGACCAGCAGAAGAACAAACAGGGAACATCATTGCCTTACATTACGTATTAGCGTGTTCCCAGCTCAATCAAAATGTCGTTTATCACTGCCGTTATGTAAGCTATGGGGTAATGCAAGTTTATTTTCTAACTGCATTTCTTAGTCAGTGAAAATTGATAACAGCGTTTTTTTTTGTTTTTTTTTTACCATTTATGGGTTTTTTTTGATATACTAACTCTCTGGATTATTGTTCTCTTTGCAATCTATTTATTTCAAATAAAGAACATTTCAGGGTAGGACGGTGTCACCAATCCTTGTATTGTGCCACTTGTCATGACATTAACTGTAATAAATGGTACTACCTTAAGGCTTGGCACGCTCTGCATTTATTCGCCTGAGGGTCAGTAGACGGTGTTTGTGTGTCATTAACTCCGTGTATGACTGATGCGCTGTGTTTGTCATTGTGACATTTACAATTGTGACTCATCTGGATTTTGGCATGAATATTCATCAGGAGAGGGGAAGTGCACACGGTGTCATTTCAATCACCGTCACAGAGCTACTCTCAACTGTACTCTCTACAGCCACTAGGTGGTAGTACCGCACTGGAAGTTAAAGATGCCCAAGAGAGCCTCCTTGCTTTATTTGTTTATTTCCCAGACCTCAAACTTAATAATCTACTGGTTAAGACATTTGATACTGAAATCCTGTTTTGATGTTTTGCAAACACAACTCGATATTCATAGAATATCAAAACCCCTAATACAAAAAGCATGCAATGTATGCAAACATTCACTGGTTACTGTCATGTTCACGCAGACAAAAGAATGCACTCAATGAGGGAAAACGTACGATTGTGATCAATTCTTCTGTACTTTATGGAAAGTGGTTCAAACTGTTTGAGCGTGAGCCCACTTTCTCATTTTGTGTTTTCCAATAGAAATGTGAGCATCTCATGTTTCCACTTCTGCCAACATCACCCTACTGGGATGATAACAATGGAGAGTCTGTACATGCTGCTGACATGCAAACAGTTTCAGTGTATAGACAATGATGTAATTTCAGCCATTCATTTGATTTCATTGGTATGGGTTAGCGTGGGTCGCTCTGCCTTGTGGTCCCCGGAACTATTTCCAGAAAGACAACAGAGTAAACTCTGGACGAGGCAACCACCAAATAGTTTAGGTTTTGATTTGGCACTAACTGCAGATACTCTTAACCATTAACAACAGAATAGCCATTTAACAGGGCAGAAGAAAATACAGACAGCCTGTCTTAAAGTTTTAACGTGGTTTCAACATGTGTTATCCTAGGTGGCAAGCATTTGACCTGTGGCTAGCGTGTGTGACAAGTAACCGTGACCGTTGTGAAATGTGCTGGATTCTGTGTTCCACCACTGATAATGGTTGAGATCTCACCGGCGTTTTAACAGGACAGTAACACACACACTCACACGTCAGTAGATTAAGTGTAATGTCTTATACACGGGCCTGCATACGACCGGTATGCAGGATGCATGCAAGGCCTACAGCGCAGAAAGAAATACACACATTTCTGAGAAGGGTCTTGCATTGTCAAGCGTATTCCTTTGTAGTTGTGTCCGTCCCTGTCTTCATCTACCTGCAGCAGCACATAAACACCAGCACTACTAATGGGTTTGGAAGCATCACCATTGTGTAGAGGGAGAGGGAGCTACTTTGCACAACAAGAAAAGTGTATGTGTGTGTGTGTGTGTGTGTGTGTGTGTGTGTGTGTGTGTGTGTGTGTGTCGGCACCATCACTTGCTCTCTACTCCCTCTTCATTTCAAATAAATAAATAAATGTGTGTACCAGCATAAACGCAGCGGTTCTCAGATCTGAAAAAAAAGCTGTCTGCAGCCTTGCTTACACATCATTGGTGGGAAGCAAAAATGTGGCTCGACTTCAGGGCTTTTCAGTGCCAGTTCACATCTGCTACAGCGCAGTAGCTGTGTGCAGGTCATTCCTGATCCAAACCGTTTCTCTCGGATATATAAATGTGGAAAATTAACACGCAAGCAGGCGACGTTGATTGCAAAGCCCTGTTATTATGCTGTTAAGGAGACTATATGGTACGCGGCCCTCTGCAGCACCTTTCAACACGCAGACACCCCTCTCGCTCACCGCCCCTGTATTTACACACTCTTAAAAACACTGTCACAGAGAATGACTAACTGACAGAAGTTATCATTACACAAAGCGCTCGATTCCATAATTTATAGAGATCCCTGTCCCAGTCATGTGGAATTCTCCCAAAATAAATTCAAGTAAACACTTACGCGACAAAGAGGCACTCACAGTGGCCTGGTATGCATAAACAGTACGAACAGTGTGACAGTGTAATCCCAGCCCCACACCCCCACCCCAACACAGACACACACACACACACACACACACATACAGACACACACTCACGCACACATATATACCCCGCAGCCCAACACACCACTGACTTCAGGCCCGGGCTGGAAATGAGCCTAACCCACCGTCACCCCCCGCCAATGCACAAACCCAAAATCCCCATTGCCCCCACCCCACACCTGACTCCTGGCAAAATAAGCCAGACTCCAATCCATCTTACATCGCAATAACACACACCCCTGAATCGTGTTGTTTTGAAGACCGTTCAGCAAGTTCATCTCCGGGGACACTTTTCTTTTTTTTTTTTTTGACATGTCATTGTTTTAGCAACACAAGAGGCCGTAAATCAGTCGTCTCCTCGCTTTAGTCTGGCCTTTGTTTAAAAAAGACAGAAATAAACTTTGACGTGATGCAATGTTGAGCGAAAGCAATCAATACACAGGAAATAACACAAGTCCCTCAGGGCAAAACACAGAGATGTAGAGGAGCGTCGCCCCACCTGAGCTGGGCGGCCAGCAGACAATCATGTTTATCATAAGGATTCATTGAGGGAACATCACAAGGAGGGACAAAGAATAGATCCGTGTTTATCTGACAGTATAAATGTGGGATGTTTAGGATTATTCCCTTAGTTGTCTCGCAGCGGTTCTCAACTGGGAGCAATATTTGCACTTTAAATGATCCGGGGCAGGATCTTTCAATTCATTGATATTTTCTTGTTAATATTTGTATTTTTGTTTTGTTTGGACTCTTCCATAACTGCAGGGTTGCAACCAAAACGGGGCTGGTTGAGTTTAAAACGCCTGGGATGGTTGCTATTCGATTTCAAAGGGATTGTTTAGAAACTTGAGCCGACCCTCCAGCAAGCATACCTTCTACGCCCACGTCTCCCTCACCCTCTTTCTAAATCACTCCACTGAAGCAGTGTAAACAAACTTCAGTTTGCTCTCTGATATTGAGAGGTTAAGACAAGCGGCAATCCTCCACTATGACAACACGGCCTCAGACAGACGATGTCATCTGTCTTACCTCACTCTCCATCCATCACTACGCCGGAGTCGACATGTCTGACAGTCCCACTCTCGCTTTTCTAGCTGGCACAGGCCTCCACATCTGTCACATTTTCCTCCAAGCTTGGTTTTATTACACCAGATGAACCCCGCCTCCTTCCTTTGGCATTCATGGACACCTGAGGGGCAAGCAGGCAGAGAGAAAACATATTGATTAGTCATGGTATCTGATGTCATCTTGGCTTTATAAACACGCTCTCAATTGCCACTCAGCTACCTGTAAAACGTGAGAGAGAACCCCGGGAGTCGCATTACAACAAGACTTCATACGGGGTTCTCGGGTAGACGCAGCAGAAAATGATTAACAACAAAACTGCAACTCTAATATGAAGGTTTAGGTTATTCAAATCGCAAATCTCAAGTGTGAAATCTCTTAACAGTTCTCTGGTTACACTTAATAAGCGTTTAAATGAACTCCATGAGACATTTGCATTCTTGAGCTGGCAACATTCAGTTAAAAATAAAACAGCAGGTTACTGAATGCAGAAAATAACTTTTTTTTGGCAGAGGAAAGCTTCTGCCCCCAGTCAGTGTCATAGCTTACATGGTGCTTTTCATACAAACATTGAAATCCAGAGTACACAATGTACCAGATAAGAACACACATAAGCTACAAAACACAAAATCAAGTATGGGACTGGGAGTGTGTACATCGATTCACAAGAATGAAACAGTTGGACGGTTTTAGGAAGTCGCTGGCAGGGCACAGCTCCAGGATGAAGGGAATCACGGAGGAATTGATTCGGATTTTAAGATGGAGCGCAGAGCTACGGGAAGCCGAGGGCCTGTCTGCATGCAGCCGTCGTGTGTTGATGCTGAATCCGAACAGAACTCAATGTAAAAAGCGAAAATAATAGGTAGAGTTAAAAAAAAAAGTGCTTTGACTTAGAATGTAAAACTAAAACACATCTGCGCTGGAGTGTTGGTGTATGGAGATGGAGTTCACTAAAAGCCTCCACATATCCACATATTCAAATTGGATTAAGCCACATGCATGCAAATGTATAAGCGCCATTGTTAATCTTTGCCTGTGTGTACCTGAAGGATTGAATGGTGTGTCCAGCCACGCATGCGTGCATTAGGGCCTTTGGGTGTCACCAGACAGAACTGCAGCACTACACAACGTCCCATTACACACATTAAGGCACTGTAGCCGAAATCCATGCTGGTCAAAATGGTGATTTCCTAATAGAATGACTCATCTGTTATTACACTAACTATTAGGGCATTACATTAAAAACAAAAAGTTAATAAAAAACAATGTGTGTGTCTTTGGTTTAGTCATCTGCATAAACTGGCCAAATGTGTGAGGCGACCTCTCATATATAACGCATCACTGTGACAATTTGTGACAGGATTAACCCTTTAGAGTGTGCAGGACAAACGCTCTGCCAGAGCCTCTTTTGTTATTTTGGTTCAACATTATGTGGTTTGTACATTTGATCATTTTTGAGATTCGCCCAGTGTGCAAGTGCTGAATAATACTAATGTAGATGACATGAAATCCACACTGGCAAATATCACCCCCAAAGCCTCCTCATTTAGAATAGAAGAGGGGATACAAACATATGACGATAACAAAGAAATCAATGCTACATTAGATCTATAGAACAAATCCACAACTGACTTCACCTCTACAAACAATGCAACCAAACGGTTAATGGTTAATTAGACAAAATAATATCAAAATATTCTTCTTCTTTTTTTAATTCATTTATATACTTTTTTTTTGTTGCATTTATATACTTAACTAATACTCTTAACCATTTTGATCAGGAGGCAAGACAAGTAGTCCAAGCAGACGGAAGCCCTGTGTTTCCTAACAGCCACAGGGCAGGAATAAGGAGGAATTTCCCTCTGCTGTGAAGCCGAGGTAACAAAGTCAAACTGTATCTAACTAAAGCACAGACAGAAGGTGCCAGTGCGAACTTTGCCCTTCTGATCTTTCCATAATCTGCTCTGGGGAAGACACAGCTACTCTCCTTACCGCCTTCAAAGGCGCCTCTCTCCTTAACTTTCAGGCTCACATCCTAATCAGATTGAGGAGAGAAAATATTGACGATTACACAGCAGTGTAAATATTTCAAGGCGTTACTATGACACGGCAGCAGAAGTGGAGATAAACAAATCATTTCTAAAAACGGAGATGTAAAAAGCATTTCAAATGATTAATCCTGTTTTAATTGTAAAAGCTTAATTCTTTGTGTTCAGCAATTCAATGTCAGGTTGCTGTGCTGGAATATCTATGGAAGTAAAGCCAGAAAGGCTCGTTTCTGCTAAACAGTCAAAGCTCTGACATACACAAAATGACTTTTCCCAAACCTTGAAACCTTTGGCTAGCAAACATAAAACCCCACAAAGCCGGGGGCACCAGGAGAGACCCGCGCTGATAAATCAGTGGCGGGCCGGGAACAAGGCCCGGTGCCGGCGGACCTGTGTGCAACAGGACAACTCTATCGGTGAATTTCACAGGTCATTACTCTGGCTCCAGCCATCACAGCCTCCAGTGGCTCTGGAGACGGCCAGCTTTTTCTCAGAGACAACAGCTTACTGGGCTTTGTGCTAGCTAAACAAGCGTGTCTGTCTCACAGCAGTAGATTAATGTCTAGATAGAGGGTTTGCTCCTTAGGGAGACCTGTAGAGGAGCCATCCATCAACCTTTGGAGGCCATTACACAATAACAAAATAACAAAATCTAAGAGAGGGGGCCCATTGACTGAACCCCTTCCTCTGAGGCTAGAGAGAAAGAGAGATAGACAGAGAAAGATGTTTTTGCGTTAACAGTGAATTAACACTCGCCGAGGAGGGGGGGATTCATTTCCTGAAACCCTGAATGAGCACAGAGGGCCGCTTCAAACGCTCTGTGGGATCAAATAGCTGATTGCTGATGTATGTAAATGATCAGAAACTGGCTGAGAAGGGAATGGCCCCAGCTTCCCATTGCTGGGTGGGCCATAAGGCAGTTTAAGAGCATTTTTTACTCAGTGTCATCCATGAGAGGTTGTGTGTGTGGTAAACATACAAACCATTGCCCTCCATGAATGACAGTAAACAACACAGGATCTCTGGCTGTGCAGCCCCCCCCCCCCCGCCCCACAGGATAAAGGGTCACACAAACACAGCATCTGACCGGCTCTTAATTTGTTTAAAGCGGGCCATTCAAACAGGATCCCCAACAGAGAGAAAATCTCGTTTCCAAGGCTGTCGCCATGGCTCGGGTCGTGTTGTTTGGGAAGCAGATCAGGACGCCGCTGACGACTCAGCTGACTTCCAGCACACACAGCTTCACAGAGGCGCCAGGTTGTAATTAACACTTTGCAGATTACGTTTACAGGACCAACATGGTCTGCCCTGGTTTTATTACCCCCTAGGTTGTGCCTCTCTCTCCTCCTGGGATACAAAACATTCTCTGTTTGACTTGATCCTGTCGTGTGTGAGAACTTTTGACAGTTTTTGATCGGGGGGCGCTGTGAGACTCCACTGTTCACTGTCAGTTGTTCTACGGAGGGGAGGGATCGTCACAATCTCCCCACTCATTTTCAAACTCTGACAACATCCATCCACAACATCTTTCCCCCCTTATCTGCAGTTTCCCTTCAGTTACTCGGGGTTCACGCTGCTTCTTTAACGGTCTTATTAGAGGAGCGGGGGGAAAGTAATTCATTTCACGGCAGCAGGCAGCAGACAGCTGGCTAGTGAGGAGTCTCAACAAAGCGGCTCATATAATTGTGCTGTAATCATTTTCATGCAGCTTCTTATTTTCTTCTTCGGCTGCAAGCGGTGCCTCAGGTTAACATACTAATGTAATAAAGCAGCCATTAAGTCAGAAACACACCGCACACATAATTACCTTGGAATACGAGGGCCAACTCTTCTGTTTTTAATCAAACATGCCATTCAGGACGGAGTTTTTAAAATACCAGTTAAAATAATGTTATCAGCGAGCAAATCAGCGGCTGACAAACAAAGGAAATGCCTGTGCTGCACACCTTTCCCCCACACACACACACACCACACACACACAGTATTCATTTTATAAGAAGTAGGTTAATTGAGAGGTGTCTAGAAAACCCCTGTGACCGGGGCCCCAACAGCTTCATTCATCAAATATCTTAAGGAAATGAAACCCCGAGCACGCTGGGAAAAACATCTCGCAAATGTCACACAGATTCTCCAGTTAGTCTCCAATTTAATTACATCAGATTAAAACCAAGCGCCGGTCCAATACTAATATTAGTCAAAGTTTACATGCTCGAACACTCGCTCGCTCGGGGGGCCGATGTGCGTCCGTCGCATTCGACATCCATCATCGCCGAGGACAGTTGCACATTAGGCGCAGCTGTGGAGAACATCTGTCCAAATTTGTACCACTAGATGGCACATATCCCCTGGAATTACTGATCTCTTTAATGCAGCTATGCAGCGGTGCTAATATGTTGGGTACACAGCAGCTGTCACTAATACTCCCTCAGTGAAAACACAAACAGGAATGCCAGAAAACTTCCCCTGCTCAGAGACGCTCATCATTCCTGCGAATCCCAAAAATAACCCAACCCAAAAGGCAGGGAAAAGGAATCGACGTTACACAGCTAACTATCTCTAAGTTACAAACACTGCTGCTGGTAACCGGCGTGTGAGAAACAAGAGGCTGCGTTTCCCATTTATCTCTCCTCACCACGCTCCTGTGTCATCAACACTTCACACTGAATTAAAGTGAAGTGGAAAGCCACTCTCCAGACGAGCAGCGCTGCTTTCCACTACATGGCTGGTGATAAATCTGGAGTCTTCCATCCTCTGCTGCACCCCCCCCCACCCCCCTCCTCCTCTACACACACACACACACACACACACACTTCCCCTGTTCCTCTCTTTTATAAGCTTTCGTCTTCTCCGCCTGGTGAGGCTGCAATCAAGTTGCTTTGCTCCCTGAACAGACTCGTCCCGCTGACTTGCCGAATGGCAACATTGCAAAGAAACAAGCTGGACTGTATTCACACACACACAACATGTAAGGACGCCACACACAACATGTAAGAACGCACAGCGGTTGTCATTTTTCTTCTCCCACACCACATCCGATCTTTTTGCTCTCGTATTTAGAGTTTCACTTCTTCCAAAGCAGTTCCACACGCCTCTGTAGAATGGAAGCGCTCGGTCAGAAGTTACAGTCAAGGCAATGTTGTTGCAACTGAAGATGCTACAAAGCAAACAGCAGGACGCCTTATCGATGCCAAGTCACTATTCTAATGTGTAGCAAATCAAATAGTGTGGGAGCATGCGATCCTTGGCCTTGGCCGTTTGTCACACAGTGGCACGGAGCTAAAGGTCTTCAGTGATGCAGCTACACACACACAGAGCAGAACAGCTTTCATTCCGGCGCCGTCTCTCAGCTCTTGTCCCGCACATTAACGTCTGCACACAGCGCCTCAGTTCAGTTCTCTCAGATCCTGTTAAAGGTGGACGTGATAGATGAGAGCCTAAACCTATACGCTGGCTTCTCACCTCACCTGGTAAACAACACCGCTCCCTCCTCCTTCCCTCCACTCACGCGGGGTGCCGTTTCTCACAACACTGGGGGAAGTGTGTGTGTGTGTGTGTGGAAGGGGAGTGGGGGGGGGGGGTTATTATAGACATTCGTCGCCTTCAACCGTGCGACTGAGACAAGTGAGCTTAAGTCGACCTTGGCAGATCCTATAGAAACATTTAGTGAGGAGATCATAACACGAGCAGTCAGAACGGGGAAGTAGCATTTACGTCATTAACTTATCGACCTACGGGACCGGATTGGACAAACAAACCTGGAACCGGGAGTGTTTTGAAATGAAATAAATAGCGCTTCAGCATTATTCCCTTCTCTTCAACCACTGAATGATCCAGTCAACACTTATTAATACTGCAGTCAGCCAGTCTATCACTTTAGGGGGAAAAGCTTTGTTCCCCCCCTGAGCGTTGGGTTTACATTAGAGCTCGACTCAGTCTACACTAAATCAAAGTGCTAAGTCTGTGCTGGTTTTTATCACTCATCCCCAAGGCAAACACACACACACTCTGCGAACATCCCACGGGACACACTTTTACCCCGTGTAACCTTTAAGATTGATATGTACGTTAAAGAAAAGCAGCCAGTGCTATTTTAGGAGCAGGACTCTCATTAGGACTTATTTGAAGTCTGAGGCTGAAAAAATAGAAAAAATAAAGAATTTGTGGATCTGGAAACAATTTATAGAGATGGCGGAGTACGGCGGAGGATCTTGCAAACCGCCGATCTCTCCAGATACATTTGGAGTTGATCAAAGCGACGGCGAGTGTAAAACACAGTTTGAGAGCGTATTAATAAATATCTCTGGGCGGCTCGTTTGATGCTGGATTGATAGCTCCGCGCTGCAAAGACTTGGCATGTACACGGGAGCGGGTACACTATGAGGCTCAGGAGGTGCAAGGGAGGAGGAGGGGAGGGTGGGTAACGAGGAAGAGGAGGAGGAGGAGGGGAGGAGCAGGGAGACACAGGAGTGGAATGATGGACGGCTCACACGCCAGCCATTGTGAGAAAATTATAGCTAGGTGCCGCCAACTGAGGCAGTGTGGCGGCCGGCCAAGGCAACGGGGAGAACAAAGGAGCGAGGATCCCTGTGTGTGAGTGAGCGCCGGCCTGCCCCACGGAGCCCCCGCAACCTTCATATTTACATGAGACGCTGAAGAGTTAATTGCGGTGAATTCCTGCGCTGGGTGCAAAGTGGGGGCTGTTGTTGTTGTTGCGTTATTTTACATAACAAACACGGCGTTTTCTGCCTCATTCCTCTGCCGTCTCCAGGGATATCCAAGCAAAGATGCAAAAATGATTGGAGCCCGCCGCCGCTCAGTGCGCTGCCCCCCCTCACCTCGAATGAACCGGCTATCAATCACCGGGCGTGATCTGGCTCGGGGAGGAGAGAAGTCAAAGTTTGAAAATGTGATAATAAAGACAGATATGGAAGGGAAGGGAAACGCTGTGTGTGGAAACGGAAGCAAAATGTTCATCACCGCTGATATGTGGTTTTATACGCCGTGTCGTCGTGGAGCTTTTTGTCCGAAACATGCCATTGCACTCCCTCACCCTGGAGAGAGAGAGAGAGAGAGAGAGAGAGAGAGAAAGCCTCATCCATTGGTCCACTCACCCTGCGTGCTTAGGAAATGAGTTGTATTTAACTCAGAGGTTCGCAGGAAACGTTCATGTGTGCGCTTTCAATTGTTGGATGGCTCGGAGGCCCCTGTAACAAACCAGACCTCATCCTCACAGTAGTGGATGGACAAAAGCCAAAATCTGTTGGGGTTGCTACGGTTCCTGATCTTTGCTAAATGAACAGTGCCCTGTCGACTCTCTACACTTGGCAGTGCAGCAGCACATCAAAGCGGGTCTGACCTTGCATACCAGATGAGGTTTGGATTAACGAGCTTTGGACATCAAACAGCAGGATCGCCCCCCACCCCCCCCCCCCCACACACACACACACACACACAAAGTCATCAAGCCTCACTCAGAGAAATTTACAGTAGACGCAAAAAAAAAGAAGAGAATATTCTGGAAAAATCAACATCAACCTTGCCACGCATCTCAGTTTGAACATCGTGACCAGGACGGGGGAAAGCAGTGGAAGAGAGGAGATTTCAAAAGGCCTCCAATTATCTGATGTGTGGGAGAGCACAATGAACTGGGCCGCGTGCCAAACAGCATCCTTTACCAAACAAATAAAAACTTGTGACGGGACGCGTCCGCCTCTTAGGAGACTCCACATGATGGTGCAGCACATCGGCGCTACATGCCTCGGCGCTGAGGAGCATTTCTGGCCCTTTCGTGTAACAAACAGCACCGGTACCAAATCGAAAGGACTTAAAGCAGACTACTGGACGGGAGTTCAAGCAAAACTAAATGGTATTGAACGCGTCACGCTTAGTTTTAGCTGTTGCATTTGGGTCGAGCTTGACATACGCAGAAATTACAGGAAACACTCAAGTTTAAAACTCTTAAAAAGGACACTTTGCAGTCTGGAGCCAGATGGAAACATCCGTCCCATCCGTGGGCGAGAGGCCGGGTGCGAGCTGAACAGGTTCACTGTTACTTTCTGTATCCCCGTGTTCTCTCGCACGCAAGCCGACAAACACATTCACGACTACATTCATACGTACGTGCAAGTTAACAGGTTACAACTGATTCCCCTACACTGCATTTGTTTGGGAGCAAACTCTGCATAGAGAGAGAGACTTCAAGGATTTGCTTTTGCTGCGAGGAGTAAACACACCGACTTAACATGTGAAGTGTCCAAGCGGTCATTATTTCAATTACTTTGCATCCCTCACAGTTATTCTCTTGTTCATTCAGTATGCAGCAGTTGTCACTATTTCCAAAATCATTAGAGCAATTTGTTTCCCTCTTCTCGCAAGGGGCCGCTCCCTAACAAACCCTAACACACACACACACACACACACACACACACACACACACACACACACACACACACACACCGTCATCCAGGACCTCGACTGAGACGCCGTTAAGCGCGACCGCTCCTCTCATCTCACCTTCAGGACGCGTGCCGGCGCCCCGTTATTACATTTTAAAGTGCCTGGGCTCATCTGGGTTTGGATGAAACAAACAAGTCATTGATCCTTTTCCCCGTCTGCAGGCCTAACTTGTGTGTGTACCTGACGTAACAGTCGGTAAAGAGAACAAATCTCAAATGCATTCCTCTCAATAAACAGTTCTTTGGACTGGACGTGACCCTGTGATGATCAAAGAAAGGATGAGAGACGAGTCTTGATCTGGGGATTAGGTAAAACAAACTGCATATCACTGAAATGTACCAGAAAATAACAAAGCTAGCAGAGAACACATTCTGAGGCAAGGGACAGGTTCATATCTCTCTGACAAACCCAACGTACAGCTGCTGGCCGTGCCGCTGCTGCCGAACACCTGCCTTCATTTCCAGAGGCCTTCTTGTTTCGCTACGGCCACAGCTGCACAATTTAAATAGTCAATGAAAGCAGCTATTTTATATTTGATCATATTGAAAGACGTACAAGAAGCCTCATTAGAGCGCGGCCTCGTGACACCGACAGGCCGCCGAGGACGTTCAAACATTCTGAATTCTGTCTGATAATTAAGCAATTTCAAATACTAATCAGTACGTTCTTTCATTATCGGGAGTCAAAAGTGCATTTTCTCACCGGCGTGAGTTTCGTCAACACCTCCGTTTTGGTCTCGACGAGTGTGAGAGCAGGAACAGACGATGCCGTTCCAAACGTTTTTGCTTCCTTTGAACGCAGACGAGTTATTTTAAAAATGGATGCATCCTTTGAAGACATACTTTGATATTTGATAAGACAGTGAACTCCCTTCTCATGAGTCCTCGGTGTTACTGGCCTGCTCTTCAGCCGGGTATGTTGAGTCAATTTCAGCACTTATTTTGGAAAAGTGAACTTAGGCGAAACGATATCTGTAGGAGAAAAAAAAAGCCTAAGTTTCAAACGCTTTCGATTCAACTGACCGACTTTAAGTTTAATGTATCAATTCATTTCAGGCTTTCTTCTCAGTTTCTCCCTACAGGGTGAGACTTTAGTGTTTAGTTCGAGGTTTATGTTTCAGCTTTAGTCTTTCTACCAACGTAACACTTTGTGTATCTGACATTACAGGGCTGCAGTCCAAATATTGTGCCCAAAGTGTATTCAGATCTTTTCTGTACACACCGTTTATTATTTGAAATCACAGAATAAGCTCTCTTCGCTATGGAGTGGGGATTCTTACACACTTGACACTTGGCTTGTAGTCATGTTCCTAATGGAGGCTACCTTTGGCCTATTAATGAGCCGGTTAAATTCATTAAATCAAATATCATCTATAAATGAAAAATGAATGACGTGCGCGTTTGATATTGTTGGCAGAGCTAACGAGGAGTTTGCTTTGATCAGGAAAAGAATCTGAAGCCTGTAGGCGAATTTAATCAGCAACAAGGTTTCGGCTTCGGAATATCTGCATAGGAAAGAAAGCGAGGTTGATGAAGTTAAAGGGGAGGGAGCAGAAGAGCAATAAAACCGGCCTATACCCAAAGAAATCATTAAGTCAATGGATTGGATGGATTGCTAGTGGCTGCGGTCTTTACATTGCTGCGGATCTCAGACTGAACCGTAGAGGGCCGAGTCCAGCAGAGGTGCGAACAGGCGGCGCGGAGGAGGCCGAGGGGCAAAAGCCAGCGCAGAAGTGACGAAGGGCATTAGCGGCCCTGCACCCTCACCGCTCCGCAGCTGGTATTAGCAGGCACTGAACGCTCTTTCAACGCGCATTACTCCGCTCACAAATCATCTGACCGCCGTTACTTCCCCCCTCCTCCCCCCAAACGCCGCGGCACAGAAAACTGAGGGGGAAAGACAGATACGAGGCGGCCAAGTGCATCTGAAAAGCACCAGTCGTAAATTACTATTGTGTATTTTTTCCGTGGCAGCTGTGAGTGACGAGCCGCTCCTGATCCTCCCGGGTGCTTGAATGCGCGGTGACAACACGAACCCTGAAATAGGTGGACGTGCACCGAGCTTGTAAACCTTAACGCTCGACAGTCGTGAGCTTTATATGACAGCAGAAAATGTATCATGGGACAAGACAAGAGGCTCAGTGTCGACTACAGAGCATCCAAGCGTACACACACACACACACACACACACACACACACACACACACACACACACACACACACACACACACACACACACACACACACACACACACACACACGCAGGTATCAAAGGCTATTTATTTTGTTTGTTTAAGCTCTATGGTTGAGATCCTCGCCCTTATGTTACCCTGCTGTGACAAGTAGAGGGATTTGTATGCAGCATGTGTACTGTATGTGGGTAACTGGCTCTGAGGAGCATCATTACGGACTAAAAACAACTAAAACAAAACACAGGCTTACTGGTGCCCCACAGTCTACCCAACTAAGGCTACGTTAGAATGGAGGGGGGTCGGTTTCAGTCAGTGTGGAGCCTGAGAGAGAGAGGGCGAGGGAGAGAGGGAGAGTGGGGGGGAGAGAGAGAGAGAGAGGGAGGGAGGGAGGGGGAGAGAGAGAGAGGGAGAGAGGGAGAGAGAGAGGTGCAGCTTGGCAAAACTAAGTCAATTATGGCAATTAATGGAATGAATGGAAAACTATTATTTTTACGAGGGCTCGTAAAATTTGCAGCGGGTGAAAACTGAAATTGTGCGGTTGAGGTGAGACAGTGAGGCGTGCGGCTGCGAAGAGATATAACACGCCGTGATTGATGCTCGATGATAAACAAGTGTTTCGCTCCCTCGTGTTGACGCGGCGGTGTTGTTCTAACGGGGTCTCTCTGCTGCGGCAAGACAATCAGCTCGTAAATCAATCTGTGTGGCCGATGCGTGGCTCCGGATGAGCTCTGACTTATTGTACATGGCACTTTGGGTCTCAGTCTGCCAGACAGGAATCTTCCTGGGGAGAGAGACCTGCTCCATTCCAGGTATTTGGAACGACAAACAGAAAAAGAACGTTACATATGATGGTTATGGGGTTGAATCGCTGTGTTGTCACGAGAAAACAGCAGAATGTATTTGTTGTCACCTTATAAGGACGTGAGGAAGAACTATTTGTTGACCAGCTCAGTTTGCTTTTTCCAGTCTAGGGTGAAACATCAACCTCTGCTCATCCCATTACCAAACTAAATCACATCCCTGGCCTCCATCTTTACCCCTTTGTCACTCCTGCATATCTATCATAGCTAAATGCAACAGGAGGATCAGTTTGTATGACTTTATTTACTTCTATTTTAAACATTTAGGAGACTTCTTTCACATTACCAAGGTCTGAAACTCTGCTATCTGCTAAGCTCTGGATTAATCTAACTTGAACTTTTATTTGCGAGCTCACACATTTCACTGCCTGGCCTGCTGTGTCGCGTGTGTGTGTGTGTGTCTGTGTGTGTGCATGGGATGAACCTCTTGAGAATGTTGCCGGTGGAGTAGAAAGCCAGGTCCTCCTTCAGCTCATCTCCTGCTGGGCTGCAAATGGGGAGGAGGATGAAAGACAGAACTGTTAGCAGCTGCTGATTCCTTCTAGCGGGGAATTAGAGCCGGCCTGCTTATCAGAACGTAATGGGTTTGATGTATGATTGACTGACTCACAGGGACAATCTAAAAGATACGTTTGCTTAACTGATGGCAACGTGTTATAAATAAAAAAAAGGGACATTTGTGTGTCTAAATTGAGTGTGACCATTATCTGTATTTGGCTAATTCATCACCGCTTCCTCTTGTGTGTGCATTAGCGGAAACACAGATTGCGATACAGAGCGACCCGCAGGCAAGACATGATCGTGCTGCACAATAAGTGCGTGATTGTACAAAACACATGATGCGTTAAATGGTGTTAGCGTGAGAACCCGGGCATTGTGCACCAATGTGGCAGGTGACTTAAAGCTATCCAGTGCGTGCGCATGGGGGGGGGCAGGCGGGCCGGCGTGGAAAAGAAGGAGAGATGCATTTACAATCATTTCAGTGTCCTTTTATTGTACGAATATAAAGAATAAATAACAATTATCTTAATTTACATGATAAACCAAAAACAAAAGTCACCGACACAGAGCTGTATCATTTTCACACACGTTTCTCTCTCTCTCTCTCTCTCCAGGTCGACCCTGCTGGGATCCCCAAAGTGGAAACCTCAGCAGATCTGAACGTGGCCACTATGCGCCATCTCCATAAATACAAAATATATAACCAAAATATTCTCCACAAATAAAGTAGACTCTGGTTACAAATAATACTGACTTTGTACAGGGAGCTATATATAACTGCATGGCACCTCATATACATACAAATACATTCCTACACTCGGTAGTGTACGTGAAGAGAAATCACGAGAGATTATGAGCTTTCGAAGTTCTTCTCGCTGCCCGCCAAGCTCCTTTAGCTGGAGCAGGAGCACTTGCACTCTGTGATGATGGGGTACTGCACAGGTATCCACGCACACTTCAGCCCGCCCTTCCTCTGCATGCACCTCCACCTCAGCACCGTCAGATGGGTCGAGTTCGCCGGTTTGCACACCATCCCCTCCGGTACCGAACACGACTTTTTGCTGAGGCAGCTGCCGGCGCGGACGAACCGCGGCCAGAAGCGGTTGCCCAGGTCTGTCCAAGTGTACACGACCGGACAGAACGAGTACGCCCACAGCCACTGCTGCAGCCGCCGCTTCAGCTTCTTGCTGGGCTTGTGCTTCTTGCCGAACTGCACGTCAAAGTCCATCGCTCGGATTTCCTTCGGCAGTACTCCGGGCTTCTGGATCTCAAAGTCATCGAGCTCCTCGTTGCCGGTGTACTTGTCCTCGACGGGCGGCGAGACGGACAAGAAGCGGCCGTCAAAGTCCCCCAGGATGCTCTTGAGCTCGGTCTCGTTCAGGTCTCGCTCCTTGGGGTCAAAGACGGGATCGGGGTCCTCTATTAGTTCCACAAGTGGCAAACTGTCACTCGGGATCGGGCGGAGCAGGTAGTAATGCTGGCAGATGCCCCTCTCCACCATGAGTCCCAGAGAGAGCACCAGCAAATACACGGCGACGAGCTGCTGCGATTGATCCATACCGGCCGGATCGATGCACACGGAGGGAGAAGAGGTGTGGGGGGGGGCGGGGGTCGTATCCAAACTTTTTAGCGTGTCCTCAAAAAGACGGGAATCAAACAAAAATCACGCCACCTTTCCCATGACTTTCCTTTCTTTCTTTTTTTTTTAAATTTGGAAATCCGTGACGAAAAAGTTCAACCCAAAAAAAAAAGTGCGCTTATCGAGATGGTCACGTCACCCTGGAGCGGCATCAGCGGGAGAGCGGCGCGTTGACCTGCGTGACAAAGCTGACGGCGTCTCTCTGCGGGCTCCGTGCGTACTGGACAGGCATGATGCTCCGCTGTCTCCCAGGGTCGGAACGCGGCGAGCCTCGCATGCGACCTCCCGTTATATCCTCGCACGAAAGCGTGATGTAATTCGTGTGCCCCGCTTTCAATGTGGGCTTGTTGGTGGAGGAGATCACCCCCCGATGCCTCCTTCCCTCCGCCGGGGCAGGAGGGGGCGGGGGGATGCGAGGGGAGGAGGAGGAGGAGGAGGAGGAGGAGAGGAGACGCCCCCTGTCGGTGCTCCAGACTCGCTTAATCTGCTGAGCGCCTGATTGACCACAACGGGAAAGCCTGTAGTAGTGGTTCATTTTCAGGGAGGGGGGGGGGGGGAATTCTGGTGAATCCCTCCAAAAACCTGCCAACTTTCCTGCGCAGTGAGGCTCTACTGTAGTTCTGACAGAGAATGTCACCAAGATCTGATCAGAAACCTCCTGACAACTGACTTGAGTTATGATCCAGTCAGTTTTTGTGCAATTGTGAAAAGTTCCAGACACTGCACAGATTTCAAAATGCCATCGACAGTTCTCTCCGCCGTCAGTGTCCCTCTGAATGGAAGTGTTTTCCCTGAATGAACACATTCTGAGTCAGGGTTTAGGCCTTCAATGAACGTGTGTACGTGCAGGATAAGCTTATTCTGATGAGAAAACATGTCAAGCCTTTCCTCCTCATGCATACACAGCCCTACACTGAGGGATGAGACAGAAATGACTTCACTTCTCAATGCATGGCCACGTATCTGAGGGCACGCTTCACACTCCAGTGTCATTTTCCTGTCAGTGGAGCCTCTCGCTGCTTTTCAGACACTCGAAGAGATCAAAACAAGATGATAATGAGTGAAATCTCCTCTTCATCAGCTGCGCCTGTCACATGTTCCGAGTCGTTGAGAAATGCACTTGGTTGAGCAGACTTCTTTTTAATTTTAGCGACGTATTTACAGCTGGCGTCCAACTCAATTGGGACAACATCTCTGCTTCGGCGAGCCTCTCAATAAAGCCGGGCCAGATGAGCTCCCCGAGTAAACAACGCTGGCTAAGCGGCTCGGCCATGGAAAGTATCACAATTTGCAAACCTGTCTAAACTCGCACTCAGAGAATCATTCTTTGAAAAAAAAATTATTTAATGGAAGGACTTAGCCAGCTGCTACATCAGCCATAAAGCATCCACTTAGATAAATGCATCTCTGTTTGCTTTTTTGAATGAGCTAATTCACACAAGCACTTCGGCGCACGACTCGTTTAGTTTACGGTCAAAATGATGGGGAAAAGTCTGGAAAATGTCACCCGTATATATTTTTCATCTGACCCAGCACGTATCATAAACTCTGGCTCCCGACGGCTTGACAGATAGGCTCAATCCAGGGCATTCACGCGTGGGACGGCGCAGAGCGTTCCCCGCAACCCTTTGGATTTGTCTCAACCGGCTACTCGCACACAGACACACACACACAAACTGTATTTCACTCTCATTTGAAAACGCTCCACGTACTTCATACATGCAACGTATTTCAGTATAATTGCGTGGGTTAGACGTTGGGTTGGGGCAATTAAAGATCACATCATCAAATGATTTAAAATTGAGCAATGAGCTGAATTTACCGGAGATGATATTGGAGATCACATGAAGTCTTTGGAGAAACACTGACCTCAGTCTTTTAGGGTTCTGCATGGCGTTCTGATCGTAAATGAGTTCAGCACATAAAGTCGGCGGGTGAAGGATGCTTTATGTTCTCGTGCGGTTTATTTTTGTTTTTTGGGGTCGAATTTATGGGTTTAATATTTGAAGTGGCTCAACTTTACAGCCGTGTATCTCGGGGGCAGATATAGAATCTCACAATACCTGCTTCTTTCCACGGCAATGTGGTTCTCATTAACTGTCATCGCCGTTGCCAAGCTCATTTAACGGCGAGTTGTTTTGGTTTCTTCTAATCCCTTCCTACTGTTTAACCGCAGGAGCATTTTGATAGTGAGATATTCCTCCTTACAAACACAGACGCCTGCTTAATTGAGGAGTTTGCATTCTAAAGCTAACCAAAGACAGTTTCCTTGGCTAATAAACCAGCCGACGTAATGACCTTCTTTTTTTTTCGGAGCCCGGTTCTTGGGGGAAGTACAAAGACTCAGACGTTGCGCATTCAAAATTAATAACCTTGTTGGAGTGGCTGAAGCCTTCCCTGCTGATTTCTGGTTTAGTGAGAAGAAGCAGACACCTTTCCGACGGTCGTACCAAGGACGCCGCAGCCGCCGCCGCCGCGCTCAGGTAGAACAGCACAATGAGAGAGGGATTGATCGTCCTCATAAGCTTTCATCCACATGCAAACCTCAAAGGCCCAGGCATTGATTGAGCAAGTCAGACACGGAGAAAACTGCTTTGGTGTCCATTTCATCCCCGGCATATTGATTTATGGATTGAACAGGCGGTGGGCGCACACTTTGAGAGGGGGTCGATACGCCGGACCCGACAGTTATCAGCGGTGGAAACAGACAGCGGTCGGGAGTGACGGCAAAGGCGATTCAGACGACAACCCCGGCGCGGCACAAGAGCAGCTTTCACACGCTTTATCTGTCTCCATATGTTCTTTCACGCCTCGCTCTAATTGAGGCCACATTGCCAAGCTGAATACACACAGACATGAAATGGGTGCGATGCTGTTTACCCTGGCACTTGGGGAGAAGTGCAAATTTGGTCGTTTGTTTACCACTTTTTCCATCCCTCTGCCATCCAAGAGCACACCAATTACAACAATCACTCCTGCTGGGAGCTTCATTAAAATTAATTGCTCCTCTTGACCGCTGAAAAAAGTGACACTCGCACGATTTCAGGCAGGCATCAGTTTGTCACAGCACAGGGAGACTTATTTTTAACCCTATATATAAATACATATATACACACGCTATATTTTCTGTTAAAAACAATCCTTTGTACACATTTCATTTGTATTTACTTGTTTGCTTACATTTAGGAGGAAGGCCAATTAAGCAAGTTTGTTATGCACTCAGTCTTCTAGAAAATGCACGGCTCAAAATCTGATTAGGCCACGAGTTTTCTGTGTTGATTCAATTAACGTCTTTTTATCAAATTCACAGAGACGTCTTCAGGATGTCCAGAGCGCTTCGGCATTCAACTAGCTCTGTGATTTGTACATTTAGCTGTTTTTCCCGCACAGGTTGCAGAGTTGATGCGATGCACGAATGGGAGAAAGCCAGAACAGAGCCAGTGAGGTGTGTGTTTTTGTGTGTGTTCCATTCCTTCATTAAGTTTTCATAGGCAGCAGCCCTGCACCCAAACAAAGTAATTAAACCAACATATATAATTCATTAGCAAAACATGGACATTTCAACCCCTAAGCTAAATAAGTAGCAGTTATTCAGATGTCCAAATTTGTGTGCACGAGGTACAAAGAATGAACTTTGTTGTGACTGCAGAGACACATACTTGCGTCTGTTAGGGCGTGTTTGGGGGGGAAAGTGACCCGATTGGTCTTCTTCCTGCCCTCAAACTATCTGTACTTCACACAACTGAAGCTCTGGAACAGTCTGATGGTGGATTGGCTTCAAAAGCACAAATCCATCGCAGGTGTCCGAGTAACAAATACCGACAGTAAATCACACAGACGGGCCGAAAGTTGGTACTGGAACAGACAACCTGATGTCCTGGCCAACAACTGTGGGTTCTGCGGTCGTGTTTCATACCAGGGTTCATATGAGTTACAGCTTTAAAATCAATACTGGATGAAATTAAACAGCCTCAGGACTTAACTAGAATTTAACTGCTGTACTTGAACGCTGGACGGAGTAAACAAGATTTCACCGTTGGATGACGTTGCCTCATCTCATGCGTGCTCCCATTAAAACGATTTTAGAATCACATAATCGGAGTTAGTGCCTCAGAGCGAGCGTACTCTGATGTGTGCCCACTTCATTCATACGAAGACGTTTACGTGATGTTCAAAAGAAAATGGATTTATTGCCTCAATCGCAGGAAGATCAAAGCTTTAACTCGCACATAGACGTAGCGTGGAGGTCAAAGTGGACGTACATAAATAGCAAAGTGGAATAGTTGATGCTCGACTTTCCGAAAACGTCTCTCACACACACAAACACACACACACACGGAGACACACACTACATGTTTGCGCGGGGCCCTAAATGTGTTCAGAACACATTTGGCATCAGGACGACTGCGTGTGAGGCTCCACTTCACCTGCAACTACAGGACTGTGACCAAGTACAACTCCTCCACAACCATGAATCAAGCTTATTCTCTGCAGACTTATTTTTCTATAGGCAGCAACTTAATTAACGGCCACTTGCAGCTATACAACATATGTCAAACATCAGCCATCAAAAACATGTTCAAGTTGTGTACACACACACACACACACACACACACACACACACACACACACACACACACACACACACACACACACACACACACACACACACACACACACACACACACACACACACACACACACACACACACACACACACACACACACGGAGGAAGGACATTCTCTTATCGTCATGCCGGCCTTAGGGAGTCAGCACTTTTAGATCAGCCTTTATTTTACTGGAATCAAAGTAAATACTTGTGCCCTTGATTAATGACTCAGCACTCCATCAGTCCGGGCCGCGAGACATAAATGAAGCATGACGAACAGCACGGAGACACAGCAGGCATCCGCTGCGGGCGAGCAGGGGCATTTAGCGCTTTTCAACACCCCGCAAAAAGCCGAGGCGTTGATCCCACATAGCGATCTGATGGATTTCTGCAGATCAGCGGGCCAACGCTACAACAGTGCCAGAGGCTCCTCCGAGCGAGCCGACAGGGCCAGGAGTCAGAGCGCGGCGCTGAGGTAGGGGAGGATGACGGGAGGTCGCCGTGTCTCCAGCCCCTAAAACACAGACGGCTGTTTGTGCCATGCGCTGCCCCCCCCCCCTCCACACACACACACACACACACACACACACACACACACACACACACACACTCCCACCTTGGTCTCAAACTCTCAGCTCCTAATTCACACTTCATAAATCAAGATGACCTGTCCTCGTGTGAATTCATCTCCCTCTCTGTGGCTGGATAATAGTGGCGCTGTTGTTCCGCCACGAGGATTCATTTCAGAGACAAACTACCGACTAGGTGAACATCCAGCCCTGATGGCTCTACCAGGTCCTGGAGGTCCATATTGAGACTTTGGGAACCAGAGCTGGAGTCCCCTGTGTCAGACCGTTTCTGTTTGGTTATATATTCAACTTGGCTGGCAGCTAAATAGTTCCAAAAATAAGAACACTAATTGGCCAGTGTTTATTTCTGTATTGGAGAAATACTCAAAGTGTTTTTAGCAGGTTGTTTGTGGCACGACGGTTTAACAGTCAGGTCTTACTCTCCCTCACTCCCCGTCTCTCTGGGAGGTACTGCTCAGTCCGCTGCATGGAAAAAGAGTCGACTCTCCCCTTTTTTTAATAAATAAGGTCTTTTATACGAAAATTGGTAATACAGTATAGTTGTGTGTGAGGCTGGCAGGGCAGCGTGTGACATCATGAGTGTTGACTCATGAGCAGATGAGTGATGCACACTGAGACTTTTTTTTTTTCTCTTCACTCGCCTCCACTCAAACTCGTGTTCGGTGCCACAGACACAGCAGTAAAGCCTCTCTCAGTCTGTCTCTCGCTCTGTCCCTCTCCCTACAGCTGGAGGGGGTGGTGGAGGTGGGGGGGGGGGGGGGGGGGCAGGGAGGGGGGGGTCTGGTAATGAAGCAAGTGTTTCTATGCGTTGTGAGGGGCTGTCAGCTCTACACACAGCAGACCTCTGTCACCTGCTGCCACCACTGGGAGGCTCGGACAGCGGGCGCGGGGCCAAGCCTGGCGGCCAGTCTTGCGGGGCCTTGGCTCCACCTATAGACGGCTCGGCGTGGTGATTTACTCGGCGTGCAGGCGGAGGTGTCTACAGCCACTCATGTATACGGCATTATAGCAGCAGAGTGGTGGGAGGCAAGGCAGGCAGGCAGGCAGCGGCGGAGGCATACTGCCAGGGCCATGTCTGAGTTTTTACACCTCAACATTCCAGGCCTCATGCAGACATAAAACAAACTGCAGAGCTCTTTTTAGAACGTTCGGCGTGGTTATAAAAAAAAAAAAAAAAAAATCTAATGGATCACACAACTAATTGGTTCTTTCCATACTAAATTAGGGAGGAATAAGAAATGTTGTACTTCATATTTAAAGCCAGTGGGCAGGCAGGCATTCTATTATTGACACGTTTAAAAGGGGTTAAGTGAGGTGATTGGAAAAGCCAACATGGAGAAATATAGAATAAAGTGCTTATCTACTTATTAACAATGCTATGACTCTATAGGTAAGGGACGCCAGCTGTGCGGGAAGATAAGTCTCCCCCCTGGCGGTCAGTGCGTCTGCCACCCGTCCTCATGGGTTGCGGGGTCGATACCAGCGGTTACATACGGATAGCATGGAGACAGCGAATACATGTTTAAACAGGCAATCATTTCAGTTGATTTATACCACAAATCAACCTACACTATGGAATAATAAGTACATTTATGCAGCCATGTACATAGGAGTTAACCTCCTCAACGGGAGGACTCGCCTCTCCATTATGCAACACGTCGACAAAACTCAGAAAGTCTGTATACCGCTTGGTCACAATTTTGCCTTAAGGTGAGTACGCCAAAAAAATAGTCTGTAGTATTTAAATGTAGTGAGTTGCTGCTGGTATGAGCGAAACAAAAACCGTTCAGGTGAGTTTCTGTAAGGATACTTGGAGTACTGGATGAGACAGAGAAATGTAAAACTGAAAGGGAGACAGTAGAGGAAGGGACTCGAGTTTGGGGGGGGGGGGGGTCTGAGCTTGGGCCTGGCCAGCCACAGTAGCCGTCAGAGCTGCACTGGAAGGGGTTAACGCGAGACAGTAAAGTGAATCCAGATGTGCTGTTATTATTAATATCTCTGGCTGATGAATGGGAAGGTAAAATTACAGGCGCCAGCCAGGGAGGCCCCCCCGTGTGTTGCCCTGCCACCCAGGCTCTTCCCCAGCTCACCTCCACGGCTTCAGCAGTAGCAGCTGGCTGCTCCCCGGGATCCGGCGGGGTCGTCCCGTCGGCGTGCCGTCAGCAGGAACTCCACGTGTCTCCGGGCATACCAAACACCCATGAGACAAAGCAGGCAGACAGGTAGAAAGACAGGCAGGCCTCGGATCCAAACACTCTGACCGCCATTCCGCTCCGGCCAGATAGTGGCAAATGACTTCATACCTCACTCTGATCACATTCACTGCTCTGTGGCAATTTGTGTCAAGTCAAGATAAAGAAGTGATTTTATAACAGAGCCAGATAAAAAAAAAAAGGGTTTCTCAGCAATAATCTACATCCATCATTATAACAACATTTATAGATGAACGCTGGATACTCTTTCTGTAAAGGGAATACCAAGAATACAACTGGATCAGATTATAAGAGTATAAGACTGTTCCAGTAGCAATAGCTTGCTTAAAACAGCATGATAAGATCCATCTGTATGCTTTGTCTATAGGTGAGTTTGCTCCTGGGAAGGCACAGTCAACATATTTGTTTATCTATCCTTATCAACTGCTGTGTCACTTAAGTGAGGCACAGGAAAGCTATAATCACATTATTGGCTCTGCAAGCGCCTCACACCTCTTCCAATTCACACCTCATTCAGCCTCTCCTGTCGGCCCAACATGTGACCACACTGCAGGGAATTGCTCGGATCTCCCACGATTGTGAGGAAGCGGGATATTTTCTCCCGTTTCCCCCGTTTGGTCTCACACACACACACACACACACACACACACACACACACACACACACACACACACACACACACACACACACACACACACACACACACACACACACACACACACACACACACACACACACACACACACACACACACACACACACACACACACACACACAAGCTCTGTTAGTTCAGGGCGAGGAATTTCTGTAAAATGTTAAAGAAACCCCAAATGCCACTGTTATGAGTCTGTGCGAGAGACACTATTATTGTTCATTTAGTTCAGTTTATCCAACATTTTATTTGCAGAATAGTTAACCCTCCTCTTTAGCCTGACACAAGAATTCATGAAGAGTATAAATCATCCTTAGGAGGACTGAGCTGCACAGACGGGGGAAGAAAACATTGTTTTTCACATTTTGCTTGTTTTGTGGTTGCAATGCCGTATGAGGTTTACCAACCAGACGTCACAGTTTTAGGTTTAGGATTACCACTTTGTTTACCACTGCATCGCTGTGAGGCTGTAATCTTTACAATACAGATAATTTTCAATATTTAAATGATTAAAAACACCACCTTGATAACTCTGCAAACCGCCATTCGTAACCCAGACCCCGCCAACACACACACACACACACAAACACACACACACATTTGAGAAATCTCTCCATTTTCTTCCTCTTTTATGCTTCTATTAACACTAATCTGCTCATTTTCTACCCCTGGAAATTGAGCCTTTGGAAAACACTCATGAGAGCGGATATTTGAAAATGTTTCTTTCGCGTCGCAATATAGACGGAAGAACCGAATAATAAGAGCTTTGAGTATTCTTGATTGGTTTGGCATTTCAATGTGGACGGTGACCTTTCGGAAATGATCCAGAAACACAAGCGCGGGTAGAAGCCCCGTTTTGGGTCTTAAGCCTATCCGGCTTTTGAGAAGCACTGGCGTGCAGATGTGTGTCTCGCCGCCTTGTTGCGGTGGTTGTTTACGGCGAGCAGCAGATGAGCCCCAAGCGAAGGCGACTGTAGACAAGGCACCGGGGCTGGAGGGTCGGGGTAAGGAAGGGCTGGTGGGGATCAGGGAAACGAGCATAAATCCAGTGGAGGAGATGGAGCCTGGCTGGCCACAGGGGCTGTTGTTTTATCCATCAGACAAAGGGGGTGGGGCAGGAGCTGTAGGTGGGATGTGGGGGGGCAGTGGTGGTGGTGGTGGGGGTCCCTCTCGGGTTGCTGTCCCCAAGCAGTCCTATGGGAACTCCCCCCAGCCAGCCTCTCTGTCGCTGTCTGCCCCCTTCCAACCACCCCGCACGGCATGGGGGCCCACCCCCCCGCCCGCCTCCCCTCCACATGACAGCTCTGAAGACAACCTCACGCTGGCTTTACTTACCCTCCTTTGTGCATTTCCAACACAGGGATACCAGACAAATTATGCTTAATGACCAGCGGTGGCTGCCAGTGGAATGGCTGCTTTGTTGCCGGTGCCAAGTAGTGTTGCACGTAAACGTTAGGCAGCAACCTCGTGCAGCCACCCGTCCCCCTGTTTAGATGATGCCCTTTGGTTGCCGGGATAAACATTGTGTAGTGAAAAGGGCAGAGTGCACCACTGGTCTGGGGGCTTCTCACTTGATGGGGGAGATCCAGGTAGTTAGGGGCCGTTAAAACAATCCCTAACTTAGAGAGAAAAAGCACTTTCAACCCTGATACTGACGACTGCTGGATAGTGAGAGGATTCGAAAAAGAAAGGCTAAGAAACTTACCTAAACACACACCCCCACACACACGATTTGCCTCCACAAAGCAATATTTAGTAAACTGCTCCCTGATTTGTAAGATCTCAAATATGGTCAAATATTCTATAGTGTGAATGGTGATTGATTCTGTTAATTGTCCCATTTCAAGATTGTTAAACTTTAGAATGAGCCCCCCCCCACACACACACACACACACTGCAAAAAAAGGATTGCAGTCTTTGTTCCAAGCTCTGATTAATCTACAGTGGCGTTGTATTACAAACAGGAAAATGTTAATTGATTTCTAATCAATGTAACTGAGCTGTGTGGGTAAAGCAAGCTGGGATTCTGACTAATTCCAGGAGTCTGAAAAATGAGGAGTGGCAGGGGGAGAGAGAGAGGAGACCTTTTTGAGAAAAAAAGAACTGGAGTCAGTCTGATTGCTCCCTGAGGAGACATTTCCACCAGAGTGTCCCACAAATGACATGTTTGTATGTAACGTAATATGCTTTCTTTAAGAGGTGACGCTTTAGCGGGAGACGCATTCTTTCCCCGTCTGACACTTTCAGCTCACCAAACTGATGTAAAAGTGTTGATTGCTCCAATGAAGCCTCCATTTGTCAAACAATATACAAAGTAAGCAGTGGTCAAAACAGTTTATATACCTGACTAAGCTTCATTTGTACACTTTTGTCATTCCACAGTCTTCCTCTTAATTGGACATTTATCTGTACATTGTATAAATACACAAATTGATGGGAAAACAACCAAAGCCCACATAAGACCACCAGAATAATAATTCACTATTTGTTTAGATCTTTGAGATCCTTTATCGTGCTGTAAGCATATCAATTGGCAACTGGCGCCATTGATATGTTTTGATTTAAATTATAACATCAAATAAACAGAGGGGCAAAGACATTTTCCATTGCATCAAGCTTTGTTTTTTCCGAGTTTACTGAAAAGACTAAACAAGGGCCAATTCAGTCCAAAAGTAGCATCTGAAAACTAACTTTATATATCACTAACCGATCACGCAGAATTCAATATTTATGTCCTATAATGATTTGTTTCAAGGATAGTATTTCATTGGGAGTGTAAAAGGAAAAGCCTATTAAAACTACAAATTCTAAAACGTAATGTTTAATGTGTACATTTCTACAGCAATGACAATATATTAAGTTTTATAGTAAGTATAGTATCATAGTAAGATTTCAATGACCAAGCACCTAAGATACTCTTTAAGGTTGGGTTTAAATATTTCCCCAGGCCAATGATTTGCTCAGCGGCAGGACTATCGCCATTTTAACGTTCACATCAAACTTCACTAATACTGCTTAGAGGTGATTCACTACTTGAGCGTTGCGTTTGCCTTCTTGCCGCGTTTCAAAACTGATGCAGATTAATGTTGTTCTTTGGAGAAATCTAGATTGATAGATGGTCTGCCATGTTGTGACATGGCAATTTGGCATGGAATGGTGCACTGTCACCAAGGTCCAGTGATCAAAGGAGACACAGGGGTCAGCAGGACGGCTTGACTCGCAGTCCTCACAGCCATACCAGCCAGAATCAGCGCAGAGTTTCCCTTTATATGCCATTATCTTTTGCAAAACCCCTAAACTTAGGTTAGGCAATGGGCTTTCTCATTTAAAAGTTATGGTTTGTGAGCTTTTCTCTTGTATCCTTGAATACTGCGGATGCTTTTGCCAAGGTAATCCACCAACTCTCACACAGTTCAGAGTGTTTTTCTACCACTTGACACTTTGTAGGTCACACTGGGAAAATGTTGAATCCCCATTGTATTCCATTTAAAAGGGACTGTATCAAAAGAGACGTCCATCAGTCTATTATTATATTTTAAGTACAGATCATTGACCTGCTGCACAGACGGGGCCCAGTAGCTCTGTCAATGCCTTAGAGATCAAAGAAATTCTCAACCAGCATGGGTGCTGCTCGACTGCGAAACCTCACGTTTTGCCCCTGAATAAAAGGGATTCTCTGCGAGATAGAGACACAGGAGGGATCAGTGGCCGACCTGGCTGTGGGGAGGGAGGAAGGGGGTTGAAAGCAAACAGCCTACTGCCAGTGTGATATATGTTTAAGCCCACTGGGTGCAGAGCAGAGACACCCAGCTTAAGATCTTTAACTCGTCTCAGCAACCGGGATGGTCGATCCCTGCCGACTCTGTGACTCAAGCTGTTGCTTTATTAAAGAAAAACAAAAGCTATAAATGCCCACGTGAAGGCAAAGGGCATTCTCTCTACATGCAAATTTAAAATAAAACAATTTCCCCTCATGGCTAGATGCAAACATAAGCGCGTTTAATTCCCCGTGAGCATAGCTTTGTATACAGACACTTTGAGGCCCTTTGTTACAGGGAAGCCGTCAGTCTAAATCACTTCTGGGGGTAACACACTCCTCACCGGCCTTGAATGGGTTAAATTATGTAACTGCTACCGAGGGCTTTTATTGCTAAAAACTTAAGTCATGGCATGCTTAAGAAGGGAAAAAGGACACGGCTCACGCTGCTGTACAAGCACACATTACTCAAACGCATGCGGAGGGTTTCGGCAAATCCATTCCATTTGTATGCGTGATGAATAATTTACGATATTGGGTAAATATACAGTCGTGGGGTTTCATTATACACCCGGCATATTTAATCGATATAATCAAAATTCTCAACTGGGTATAGTGAGGGCTTCATTAAGCTGTCACAAAGAATAACATCTCCGGGCCGCGGATGACTGAGCTCTTGGAGGAATTCACTTTACCATACGTTGATACATTTTTAATGCGCTGAAGTCAATCACTGCGCACAGATGGAGAAACGGTAGAGGTCGAGTTGATGCATCCCTATGATAAATATGACACCGCTCCATCCACTCCCATCAGCTCCATCTGTTTTTATGCTCAGCACGACTACTACGCTCCGCTCTGACCAGTCAGTCTGAGCAATCTTAAGACCGCTGTGAGAAACCATCACGCTGTCTACCAACATTTATTACAGCAATTCAGCTTTCCAGACAGTAAAGTATGAAAACAGTGGCACGGAGACAGAGGTTTGCTAACCCGGCCGTGGGACTGACTCACATTTACACATTTTTTCTTCTTCCTCTCCTTCCTTAAATGTCAGTCTGACGCCAGCCAAGCTCTGCAAGTAAGACAGGGACTGCTATTTGCCATGTTGTAACAATTAATTAGGAGTCACTCAAATTACCTAGGTAGTCCAGAGACAGTCAACCGAGAAGCTCCCACAAAAGGAGGAGACCAACTCAGACCACCCAAAGCCTCGTGGGGGGGAAAACTGCTGCCGATTCAATAAATGGGCGACTCTATTGCTAGGTTGAATCTCGATTAAACAAAATGAACACAATATAAAGGTGGAAATGAGCGAGAAATCTCCCCAAGACACCAAATAGCAATGGTACTTTTTGAAAGAAAGGACAAATGATTTCAGCAGTTCTTTGATACACCAATGAGGGTGTGAGGAGATCAAATGTTTGCTCAATGTTGGATTTTTGTGGCTCGATGCTGAGACGGGCTCCTTTTTCCCCATGGGGGTTTTCAAAAAATGGCAGTGAAACATAATATTTGACTTTCTGGGCCTCGCAAGTGTTACAACAGGACAGAAGTAAGATATACCAAACAACTTGACAGACAGCGGTTCCACATCTTGTACTTCTTCCCTTTGTGATTTATTTGATATTGTAGCACACGGCTCATTTCACGGAATTCCCTGCAGCAACAAACAGCCCGGACTGGTGCAGACAGACAGGAAAGTGTTCATGGTGAAAGCTGAGGAGTCTGTGGTAGGTTTGTTTTTATTGTCTTTCTGAATCTGCCTGGCAGGGCGCCTGCTTCTGCACGGCCTGATACCACATATTATGCTTTCTTTAAGATACAGCCTATACTTACCCCCCCCCCCCACTGGGAGATTTTCAAGGCCGATAACACTTTTGTACAGGGGCTGACAAAAGGCTGTACTTTGCATGGATTTTCAGTATTTGTTATGCTGACAAGTATTCACTCTACCCGCAACGGACATATTCATATCATTCATTCAGCGGCAGTAACATTTAGACAGCAACATTTTAAACTCGCAATAGTGAACTTTGTTTCTGTGTGTTGGGAGTTTCTTTGCAGGCTTTTTTCAGCCTCGATCACACTCATTAAGTTTATGATCTCACTGCTACAATTACCTGTCTGTACAGCAATTAAGGCAAACATATGCGTAAGACGTATACATGGCATGGCATAAACACAATTCTGTGGTTTGCTGCATATCGATGAGTAAGCACACTTAGCTCCATCTCTGAATGCAATGACCAAGGGGACTTGCAGGGTCTCTGAAGTAAAGACCATAACCCAGATCGTCAACCATTTTGAGCTGTTGACAATGAGAAGGAGGATAGTTACTGTCCTTATGCAGAAGTAGTCTCTCGCCACAGGCATGAAAGCTGCCCCTTCCCTGGAGGACGCAGCTCCATAATGCCTTTAGCAGAGCATCGAGCGCCCTGTGAAGTTATGGTACAAATCTACAAGGCACGGCCAGAATGAAGATTGCAAAGACATACTTCAACACAGGAAGTTCTACTCAAGTGTCAATATCAACCGTGTACAGATATAGATATAGAGCAGCACTAGATATTCAGCAGCAGTTGGCAGTCATCTAATTTAGGCCAATTCTCCCTGAAAATAAGACAAATACAGCACCGAATAATATAACAGACAACAGACAATTATAGGCCGAGTACTCAAATCTCTGTGTTCTTTAGGGTGAGGGCTGTCCGATGTGGGACAGTGGCACTAGGTGGGAGGCTTTGGTGGCGGCGGTGGTGGTGAGGTAAAGATGAGACTCTGGGGAGCTGGCAGTGAGTGATGCGCTGCTGCTCATTCAGACAGGCAAGAGATTGGCGTCTCCAAAGGCTTTAGGAGCAGAAGAAACATACCGGGGGTCAGACTAAACACAGCCCCTGTCCACCCCTGCTTCTCTGGGGACTACAAAGGGCAAAGCTGCTCCCCTCAATCCACTCCCAATCCTCCCCGGGGGCTCAGGGCAGGCGGCACATAAGCCACTTTTTATGATACGCTAACACACATAATCCAAGTCATATTTTGTTGGAGGAGATTATTCTCATCCTGTCACTTCAAATATGCACGCGAGTCTCCGGATCAATAAGGATGTAAAGTAAGCGCTACATGTTTACCTTCCTCCTGAGTTACAAAATGCATCTGACTTCTATGTGAGACCCCCAAAACCCAAGTGCTCTGCTGGTCTGAGCAGAACCAAAGCCTTCCTTTCAATTTCATTACAAATTTTCCTCTTTGCACAAGGATAATTAGTGGTCATTCCCGGTTTGCCCCAACAGAGACTCTTCCAGCACACAAGCATTTCTATACAGATGTGAAAATGTACTTCTTTGTTTTTTATTGAGTATTGGTATTTAGGGGTCAAACCATTCCCCCCCCTATTTGTATTTGTACAGTTCAGCCTGCTTGCCATTGTGGACGTACCCTCATTTTGCTGAGTGTGTGCCGCCGACAGCCGAGCACCGCAAAGCGAAAACAAACGACAACGTGTGGAATCCTCCCGTGTAAGAACTGCGGCACCAGACTCATCCAGACAGCCTGAACACTGAGCTCTGTGAGAATCCAGTCCGTGCTTGAATTCTTTCCAGTATTTGTGAGACGGCTTAATAACTGTAGAATTAAACTAATTACAAACACTAACTGCAGCGGGGTGGATACATGCCAAGTTAAAAACCCCTGAGAGTCTGGACCTCGGCCTATCTACCAATTCCAAAAACACGCTAACAAAATAACCGGATCAAACTGAGGCGGATTTCATTATTTATGCACACAAGTCTGAGTTTATATACACAGGATACACTTCTTACAGCTTTGTTTGTGGATGCAGAAGTCCTCAGTACTCTGCTGAGCCAACATGAATCCAATCCAACCCACATCATTTCCCTACGACAGAATGAAGTGGCAATATGACTCTCGTCTACAAACACGCTAACGCAAAGCGGCAACATGCAGCGCGGCAGACGAAGATACGTTTTTCCAGGAAAAAGTGGAAGCGGCTGAATTTCTGTTGCCATGGCTGCAGCCATTAAACACTTTCAATTCCACAGTATGTGTGTGTGGATTCAAGGGCAAAGCCATAATGAGCAGTGGCATTAATGATACTGCAAGATGTGCTCTTGCCACAGCCCGTATTACTGCAGTTAACTGGGTTTGTAATGGGGCCGGTGTCCAGGCACGTGTCTGAGAGAGCAGACGAAGAGCAGGATTCAGTCATATCTAAGTGCATTACTGGAGAGCGGGGAGAGGATACGCAGCCATTACTGCTGTGGCGTAAAGGGAGACCGGGTCAGGCGAGGTGGAGGGGAGCGTCGGCTGTCATTTTTCACATTTCAATGCGCATTGAGCCGGTCAGGAATACAACTATGCAGCCTGAGCCTCGCGTCGGTCGGAGCGGTGACTCTTTGCTCTCGCTTTTTAAACATCGAGCGTGGCCTGGTGCGTCTGCCGCTGCTAAATTAAACGGGCACTTTGACAACATTCTTGGATAAACCCATGGTTATCCACATGTATTATATCTATTACCGCTGACAGGGATGGTGTGGAGTGTGGAGAGAACAACAGTGGAATGATAATAACAGTAATAATGTCGCAGTCCATTGTTTGTCCTCCCCCCCAACTCCCACTTTGTTTGTGAAAGAAGACGCTATGAGGGTGACTGGCCTTTGAGTGGCTGAATCAGTAAATCAGTCTTAAGGCTACAATGAGACATCTCATTTGAGGCATTTGGGCATTTGGGATTTATTGGTCCCAAAATGCCCCCTATCCATCTCTGACCAACACGTTCTTTACTAGGGAATACACCGTTGAGAAGTTTATAGAAGAGCACTTAAGTTCACAGACGGGTTTACTGCTGGCTCCGTGCGCTTGGTGTGAAATAACAAACATTTCTCTTAAAAAATGTTCGGGCGCTTGGAGAAAAGTGTGTGAAGGCCAAATAGCAGTGGAGACGGCGATTCATATTTACATACACATTTTATAAAACACATTTGGTTTCTACGCGTAGCACAGTCGGTGTCAGTCTTTGATTAATTGGATAATCGCAGTGGAAAACGCAACCAACAACAAACCGCAGACGAAAATAGCGTGAAGGGTAAAGCGTTTAAAGAGTAGGAACAAAAAGCGATGTCCCTGATTGACCAGGACCTTGCCTGTGTGAAGAAGTTTCTACTCCTTATTAGGCTTACCTGCAACTTCTGCATTCTGTAGTAAATGTTGCCTCTCTGCCAGTGAAATTGCCTCAGCGTAAGAATTATGCCGCCACAATAAACATGTCTTGATTTTCAGTCTTTCATCTCCAAATTTGATCCTGGTTTTAGTGCCCACTTTAGGAAAACAGTGCTAAAGTAATGGATTCATTACAAATTAGACATGATTGCTGCTGAACGACACTTCTAAAAAATTAATTTTTGAAAAGTGAGTCTTGGAAACATGAGTCACAGCTCGGGGGCTCATTTTATTTTTCTGTGGGGTAAAAAAAATCTCATTGTTTTAGTGCAGGTCTAGTATTTCTCTGCTCTCTCATACGTGGTATTACTGTCATTTAGCCTAATCCAAATAATCACTGAGAGCAAAGCTGCGCTCCAAGAAAAGCAACTGAATGGTGCCAGCACAAATCATGCTATTTATCATTCCTAGGTAAACATGTCTGCATTACATGCATTTTTACCAGACACCCTTATTTTCTGGATGCTTTGCACCTTCTGCCATTCAAAGAAAAAGGCATTTAAAAGAGTATCAGTGCACTCTTCTTCTGCTCTGTGTGGAGCTGTGGTGGAGCTGGAGGGGTAATGACATAATGCGTGTCTCCCAGAGGAGTGTCATTTAGTGGAACGTAGCCAGAGTGATGAATCAGCTCAGCACTCAATCAGTAATCACACTAAATGTCTATAATTGGAAATCTAACGTCATTATCTAATGTGCACGTAGCTGCAATATTTAGAGACGCCATAAAACCCTATCTGGTGGAAGACGGCGTGCACGGCGTATTCTGGCAAATCTGGGAAAACGAGAACTGTCCTCTAATGACACAACGCGCCAAAGTGAAGAAAGCCCAGAGACAAAATACAGATTGTGCTTCTCAGGATCCAAAATGAAACGCTTCACCTACTTTATGTTCAGCCGTTCATGCTGCTTTGTTTCAAGCAGCTTGGCTGACTGCAGGTCTGGCCTGCTGATTGCAGTGATAGACATGGAGGAATCTGGCGCTGGCTGCCAGAAACCACAGAAGGAAAGGAGAGGACCCTCAGTCTGCTGTCGGTCTGTGCCGGTAGAGAGAGGTAAACACAAGTCATCCCTCCTTGGTATGCAGGGCTTATGTTGGCCCAAAGTGGAGCTGAGATTCAGACGAGGTGCCAGTCTGTGGTCTGCTCAGTAGAAAACACAATTATTTTTAATGAATGCAAAAAAATAACTTAAAAAAAAAATACCTGGGAAAACAAATACCTGGCATTACGCTAATGGCAAAGTTTTGCAATATGAGCAACAGAGCCTATGTGAAGAACTAATGCAATCAAATCTATACCCGCTCAGACACGCAGAGCTTAACCACGAAATGTTAGAAATGCACTGACTGGAACTGTAAAGACAAGGTATTAATTGCAGTGCAACCTTCTCCCCTCATTTTGCAGCAACCGGCAATCTAGCAGAAGTTACTGTGCTGCTCCCTCCTCTTCCTCTCAAGGTCAAGCTCCTCTGATGTTTTTTTGGTCATAAAAATAGCAGCAGCTCCACTCCCATTAGTCAACTAATCAGTCAAGGTCCTGGTCAAATAAGACTTCTCAAAATTATTAGTCATTACTGGAATATTATCTGTGGCATGACTACGTCGAGAAATATGCTTTGCCAGAGTGTTAAAGAAACAATAATATTAAAGAAAATACAACCGAGAGCCTTACTGTATTTCACCTCAACAAAGCAGTTGAGGTGCAGATGAGCAGATGAGGAAAACCTTTCACGCCGTTTAGGCTTTATAAGCAACTTTAGCTACACACATACACACACAGATGCTACTTCTCACACACACTTTATCACACTGAGGTCAATCTGTTGTTGACTAAATGCTATAAGCACTAGGGGGCGACATGGGGGATGAATTATAACATCATATTTAACAATATCTCGTGACTTTCTTGACATTAAGTCCAAAAAAAGTCAATGGAACAGTTTTGGTTTTTTTGACAGTTGTGCCATCGCGGGTCATTTTCGCTCTGCCACTCAGCCACAGCTGACATTAGCGCTAAATGTTTGTAGGAATTGCACCCTGGTGATACACACTGCTCTATCTTGAGGACGTGCTAGACAATATTTGAAAGGACGCATGGCAGCCATCACTATGCTAATTCACATCGTTAATGAAGTATCCTAAAAAAACAAAACAAGAGAGCTGAATACCAAGTGTATGAAGTTAATTTTCCCCCTCCATTAATTTCTTCATTTTATCGTGATTACAACATACGTTTAAGAAAAACAAAAGGTGAACACAGAACAAATACCATGTGTTGAAATTCCTGACTGTGTATAAGAGCCACAATTAGCCTCCAAAAAGCGCCGTAAAACCTTAAGAACGACCCTCTCACATCCTCCTAAATGGACACATACATCATATCTAACACACACCGCCTCAAGACAACTTCAACCTCTTAAATAAGAAACCAAAGATTAAGAATGAGCATAGAACACTGATGAATTATCATCAACTCGGGCTGAATTGCTTCAAAATGTTCACAATCTGGCAAAACAATCCAGCTGTGCTAATACAAACGACGCTGATACCAACCTGGACATTAACTGCAATCACAAACACACCTTGGTGAACATTCTGCATGTATAGCCTCAAGGGCCGCGCTAAGCAGAACTCCACTTCCAGCTGATATTGGTCTGTTTTTCCATCTGATGAAATTGATTACATTCATTACATCCCCATTATGACTCGCGGGGCAACAACTACAGAAGTTTAGCCGTAGTAAATTAAAGCATCCTGACATAACTGTGCTCGTTTTCAGAAAGAAACTGAATTTATTACAAAGAAAATAACTTCAGGGGTATAAATTGCTAATCTGTCATTTTGTTTTTCCAGACACTGATCGATCAGTAGTGAGGAAGAAGCAGAGGCAAATGTCTGCGCATATTAAAAACCCTCAACCTAAATAGAGTTGAATTTGCACAGGAGAAAGTAACAAAGAGGAAATGTATAAAAAGCCTCATTCAGGATCAAGGATTCCCATGAGAACACCAATATCTATAATTGTAATCTATTAAAAATCACTAAAAAAACACCGTTGAAGAATAGGCTTCCAAGCAGAGCCATTATTTTGTTACCTCTGGCAGACAGCGAGGCACCTGGGAAATCTGAGCTGACGTTAAGGGGGAGCAGCAGTCCAGCAGCAGAAGAAGAAGAGAGGAAAAAAAAAGCAAAACTATATCACTTTCTTAAGCTAATTAGCTCTGTATATTACCAATCAAAAGAACCTCGCTCTAAAACACAATGGCCAGCCAAGGAATATATTTGTCTTCCAGTTGTTGAAGACTGGCAGTGGAAAAACTCCAGGACTGAATATTACTCACCCGAGACATTCCAGGGGATAAAATGTTGCGTTAAACTGGGATCTCTGCGTCTGAGCTTTGTCACTGCTACTGCTGTGGAACCAAAACAAACGGACGGCCGGGGCTTTGCTGTAAGTCCATCGGACCGTTTTAGATGGAGTTAGGAAAAGGAATAGTCGTATTAAAAATGTATAAAGGTATGATGTCACCGTTTGTGTGACACTTTGAAGTATTGTTTTCCATAATAATCGACTTGCTTTGTAAATCTTAGGGTTGCGATTGCAGACACTCAGTTAGAAATAGGAGCTGCAGGACCGACCTATTTCCCTGTCAATAATCAATAATTGAACCCCTTTGCCTGTGATTTGAAGACATCACCTTGCACTCACGCAAGATCATGAACACCATTTCCAGCACCCATTTTTATTGAGGAAATAGGAACTGATACATTATTAATAAAGCCTCTGGCCATAAATACAAAAAATCAACTGTAAGGTATGTTACTCTTCTTCTACTGAGATTGTAGAAAGTGTGAAGTCCTCAAAAGACCTGCATTGATTAAATTTTTTTGACATTCCAAGGCTTTGTAATACTTCAAATGTACATTGGATAAATTGCCGTAGGAGTTGAGGAGTTCATAGCCAGTCAATGCACTCCCTACACCACAAGAGGGGGTAAAGAGATCAAGTAAAGGATCAGGCTCAGTGGTCAGAGAGTGATGGTCTCATGTCAAGCCTGGACAAACCGCTAAACTATCATGAACGGTAAATGTGTGTATTTAAAGCATAACACCCGCAGGAAACAGGCTTACTATTACTTCACACTATGTACTGTTTGACATCAAGATATTTTTCGAAAGCTGAAGATCAGTCTGCAAACCTTCATCTAATCATCTAACCTGCATGCGTTTGTAGGTAGGAGGAAACCAAAAATGACCATCATTCACGTAAAATGATCATTTACGCTGTGATCTCCAAAAGCAAGAACCTTAAGTAACAAAAGGGAATGAAGCACTTCATTTGTGGAAGGGAATGCTTGACATCTCTGCATTTTCAAAGACTAGAGGAATGGAGTTTCAGTTTCTCCCCATTGTAGGTGACTTTTAAGAGGGAATACAAGAGAAAACAGCCCACCAAAATGATCATTATATACCAACAACCAAAGTGATGTCATAGGAAACCAGGACCATCGTCTTCCCTCAGGAAACATCTGGGCCAACGCTCCAGTTTAACAACGAGTCAGCAGAGAGAAAGGAGGTGGGAGGTATGTCACAAGCCAGGGTGTGTGTAGGGACACACACACACACACACACACACAGACACACACACTCTGAACTGTGAGGTAAAGTGGCAATACAGCAGATTATAGGGGCAACGAGGAAATGACCCTTCAATTCATTGTTTCCACTGAGACATCCTCTGAGGGGCAGTAAGAAGACGGCTCACATCTCTGGCCAAGATTAGCTCTTTATTATTAAAATATCCTGTTTAACTGATTACACTGCATTATATTTTCATCTACACTACATGTTTTTTCATTGAGTGGATTCTGCCCTACAAGCATGAATTTGGATCTTTGTATTTGTATTCATCTTGTGACCATCATCAACTCAAATTAACTAAAACAAACTAAATTTGATTAAAAAGGGAATGTTTGGTATAAAGCTATGTTAAAATTACATTTCAATGACTATTTGATTTGTGTCAGGGTTCATATGACAAATCAGAAACACTATGTTAAGTCTATACATGTAATTAGACTTAACATAACATCTTCACACACATCACCAGTTTAAAGTCACTTATTTTAAAGTCACTTACCTCAAAAGTGAGTTTGAGCTTGATCCAGACTGGCGACTTGCCTGATGTCATTACGTCCAAAAAATCCGTGACGCAATATCGACCGCTAAATTCTGCGTCCAAACATTTTAAAAATCAATCTATAAAACTAGAAAGGGTAAAATAAACTCAAAACAAATCTGCCAACTCCAAACAAATTCTGTCAGGAGTTACGTCACGTATGTTTAGCAAACATTTTAGCTTCGTCACGATTTAGCTAATCATGATCAAGCTAGTTTCGAGGAAAGGTTCGTCTTTTTCGACATACGTGTTGTTTTAGTTTGCACTTGTATTCAATCATGTTTAGTTTTACAACTTATCTGTCCTCACAGGAATGAAATCTGCGTTATTCTAAACTTCTGAGAGCAAACACAGGAAACACAAAGGTGTGGCTAGTAAAGGCAATCACGGTGTCTCCGTCCCATTTAGATTATATACAGCTGTGCAGGTGACCCTTGAACTCTGACCCTAATCCAAAGTATCGGGGTTTTTTTTGTTATTTTATTCATTTGTTAGAGGCTGTGTTGTATCAGATTGAGCCTTAATGTGAGTGTGTACTGTGTGTAAATATTTACTGCAGCAAACTTCACTTTACCTGTCAAATTACAAGACAACTCTAAAACAGCGACAGAGATTGTGTAGCTCTCAGTGTGTAGCTCTCTGTGCGTAGCTCTCAGAATGTCTGACTTTCAGTGTCATTTCAAAAATTAAACATCACTGAATGTTGTGTAATGGTGAATTATTGCTTCATTGACTGGGTTAAACCACAGTATTTGTGATGAAAACATTGTGATGTGCGTTTTCTGCAAAAATCCAGAGATAACACAACATTTTTAACCTTTTTATTTTTTAAATCAGAAGAATATTACACAGTAACATCTGAATCAGGATCAGACCAAACAGATATTCTGCAGAAACAGGACAACCGATGGCCTGAGGTTAGTAGTCAGAGATCCTATAAATCATTACAATATTAGCTGAGATACATTTTATCCAGTGCATAATAGTGCATCCATAACACTTTGCATCACAACATGGCCCTAGCAGAGGTTAAGCACCTTTTTGAAGGGAATATCAAGATGCTTATGAGGTAAGACTCTCTTTAAAGTCACAGCTGCTGCCACATGCAGCTGTACAGATTTGTTATTTGCACATCATTATAACAAATGATGATTCCAGTGAACTGAAGTAGATAACTATACATACAATCAATTTATATTGCATCTGTCACATATTAAAAGATCAAATTTAACAAGAAAACATTTTTTTTAAATCATAGAATGTTTTTGCAAAGAGCTGCAATTTGTCATTATCATTCTAATTTTCATAAAACAAAAGGCCCATATTCTCTTAATAAATAATGAACTGGAGTATTCAAGAAAAAGACACAGTAAAACATCCCAAAAAACCTCACAAACCCTGGAGAGGTTGAAGCCTTATTGCACAGAGAGACATTACAGTACTTGTTGATACAGCACAATGGATTAACATTGATTTCCCACCAGCCCTTTAATGAGGGCAGCTCGTCATGCACATGTCCAGATAAACAGCAGCTCCACATCATGCCACTTCCTCCTGCTACACAAGTCATCATGAAAACATACTGACACCCAAATGCCTCCCATAAAGCAACAAAGACAAACAAACTGATTCGACTGAGAATAGCGGGTAAAAGTAGCCAATGTGCATACAGACCAAGTGCCAATGGATCACATTCATTTCTTCTGGCAGTAATTTGCATAGCCTTTACAGGCCTTCTGCATGTCCGTTAAGAAACCTGGAACGCCGCTCTGTTGAAAAAACAAACAAACAAAAGAACGTCTATATCAATGAGCGTCACGGACACATATGTCAAGGAGACACACCCAGGAGGGACAACGAAGAGAGGAACTGCTGACATCACCCAGCAACACATCTGCTACCAATAATCATGGAAAGCCATAAAAAAGGCAGCGGATGGAGCTCTCTCAGGCCTGCGAGTGAACCCTTTTAACACCCTCTTTAAAGCCGTCATCAAGGATTTTTTTTGAGTAGGTCAACGATGAACATATGTGTATTTTGAAGATTATGACGTGCGAGTGGGAAATGGTTTCTTTATGACTTCCACATGCCACTGAAAGTTAATATTCGTAGCACTCAAAGTGTTTACAATGCCTGCAAATCTAAGCCTCACCAGACATTTAAAACGCCATTCTGTGTATTTAAAAAAGGACACCTTTCTTTATGAATGTTCACAGCAGAGACCAAATCTCTGTTCTGGATGAGGTTTAAGCCACAAAGCAAGCAATGGGCCGGAATGCTTTAGGGCACAGAGATATAGGTTTACATGACAAAACAGGAAAAGGAAGCCGTTCTCCTAGAGCAAACACGGCAAAAGCTCTCAGAGTTTCTGACAATGGCAAATTGGACCGTCTGAGGGGGGGAAAGAAAGCGCCTTTGGCATGTTTGTCCTCTTCAGCAAAGAGAAAACATTTATTGTGTGGCCAGGAAGGAGGCAGAAGTCCACAAACAACATCCGCTTTGTGACATTGTTTAGGCTTTTACTTGAAATCAGCATAAATCCGAATTATGCTTACTCCAGGTTCCATCCCTTTTGGGACTCACCAGCCGGATTCTTGTTACACCAACAATCATTGATCAAACATAGAAATTCATTCATAGAGAACACGTTTGATATGACTATGAGGATATGAAGGACGCACCTTAGCTGCCCAGTTCACCAACCAGGGAGGAATCATGCCACCGGGGTTGTCAAAGTAATTCATGAAGACTGAAACAAAGGAACACGTATTATGAAGCAATGTTTCCTTCCTCATCAGGTTCTAAGACGTTAATGTGCGAGAGCGTACACACGCTTTACCTTTAGTTCCGCAGCCACCGTCGCTCTCCAGCGCCACACTCTGCTTATAGTCCTTCACCCTCAGCACCCCGCTCTTCTCCATACACGGTGTGACTGTGGAGCTTTTGGCCAGGATCACCCAGATCTTCCTGCCGTCCATATCGAGGTCTTGCCTCTCCCTCATGTATACATACTGACGGTGGGGCTGTTAGGGAAGACGGGTGAGGTAACCATGTGTGGAAGTATCAGATCCCTCCCCCCCTCCTTTCAGCTCTATGAAACAAACCTGGTTTACTTTAACAGGAGATATTCTGAATAGTCACAAGAAGGATACATCTCTGTTAGACAGCGGGAAGGGGTACTTCACTTCCCAATAGATTGCTTTCTGTCCATCGAAGTCCTTCTCATGGAGCTCTGTATGGGAAAAATGACAAAACGCTTAATGGAAAACATCAGAATGAAATCTAGAATAACTGGAGGATGGTAGATGGGCGGTGTATTACATTTAAGTATTTTTTCTTTAAGAATTCTGTTTTTCAAAGAACTGATCAATCTGAGAAGGGGTTCAATAAGCTGCAGTGGGGTTGGGTTGCATTGAAAAAATTAAAAGGAAGAAAATCAGATAGAGGCAGACACACACACACACACACACACACACAGTCAGGACAGCTAATTGAGTTAAGAGAATAATCTAATTACAAATAATAACAACCGCCGCCACAACAACAACAACAAGCTCAGTGCTGGATTAATAAGGGGAAACCTTCACTGCTTCGATGTCACAATAAATACAAGTTTTTCTGGAGGCCTCCCGAGTTCTGCAGAGGGGGAAAAGTGATCGGTGCTGGCGGCGCGCTCGGTGCTACGAAACACGGCCAAGAAACAAGTGGAGGCTCCGAGAAGGCCCCTCAGCAACACTTAAACCTTAAAACTCAGATGATCCCTGTCAAATGAATGTGACTAACGGTACACAAGTGGAGGGGGAAACCACGCCGAGTGATTTAGGTCATCGCGACCTCCAGCCAAAGTCGTGCTTCCAGTAACACAATTACTTGCTTCTTCTAAGGGATTCAGATGTGTGGGGTTGTGTTTCACTTCAACGTGTCAATCATCTCCCTACCCTGAGTTATGTACGCCTCAGTAAGCCAATACAGTGAAGTACACTCTCACGCTGCTAACCACAGTTGTGTTGTCATTGGCTTTGGCTATACGAGTTTTGTTTTGAAATGTTAGTGTTCCTCTTAATGCCCTTAGTTAAAGACATTTGAGCTTTTGCCTTTCAGTTTAAGACAAATTCACCAGCTTCATGTTGTTTTGTATCACAACAATTAATCAGTACATCTACACGCACTTTTCCAGACTGCGATTTAAGGGGAAAATGCAATTAAGCCGTGTACATGAGCGAGTACACAAGTCTTCGCTGCTAAGGGATGCATGTGAAGGCAGCATACTCGGATTAAGATGTTTACGATCACATAATCCCGGTCTGTTACTTAAAATGAGTTCACTTCTATTTGTTAATTCACGTTTGCCTTAATCCTACATTCCTGTCCTTAACCTCTACTTTCTCGGTCTTAGGAATCCCATAGAAACCTGTTAGGTAATTGTTAAAAAAGACAGTAACTTCATGTGTAGAATCCCAAACCCACGTCGCAATCTACCCTGAGGGAGGGATGATGAATTGTTACCAATGTACAAAGGCAATCTGTCCAACAAAGAGACTCCGCTCATATGTTTCAGATATCCTGCTGACTCAACGCAGGGGCTTTCATGGGTGGAAAACAAATTACTGTGATGCAAAGTGCGAGTCCCCTGATGCCCTTCTTCTCCCAAACTCCCCTCGCCTTTGTTCTCTGAGGGGGTAAATGATACTATATGATCGCTGCCACCACAGAGAACAACACAGTCACGAAAGAAAATACTTCTATTCTACTTTTACTGGAGGGGAAATACTACCTTAAGTCTCATGTAGCAAGGAAAAGCATATGTGGGGCCTGTTTTTGAAAGACAGACCCAACACCAAGTGACTAGTCTAATCTTTAGGGTATTTCAATAACATGTTACCTGCTGTTTACTGTAGAGGCACATGAAGACAAGGATAAAGACATGGAAATGGGTTATTCTTTGGTGGGAAATCATGTGTGTACATACAGATAAGAAGACAATAAAGACTTCTACACAATCTAATGACTTCCAATCCAATTATTTCAAGTATCAATTTATGGTCCAGCTATCAAGTGTGTGTGTGTGTGTGTGAAGTACAGGAATGACCAAATTACTAATGCAAACGTGAGAGTTGATGATTCAAAGATGGAAATCTGGCTGCTGAGGTCCATGACAGAGTGAACCTTGCCTTACTGCTTGTTGTTTTACCTTTGACATATCCATCCCATTGTTTCCGATACGCCAAGTCCATGTAGACATCTGCACAGAGCTCTGGAGTGCAGGCGGCCAGCACACCAAAGACTTTGTACTCATAAAGTCCAGTTTCCTGAAAACAGCACATGAAAGTTCTCTCTCTTCCAAATGCCACACCCACAGCATGCAACTAATCCCAAACCACAAGACTGTGATTATAACCAGTCCGCGTTACGCCCTTTCTCACTCCGAGCGAGGAAGTGTGTTGGATTTGAATCAAAGCTCGAGCCACTGAACGCTGAACTTTAGCTGGATTTGTGGAGGACGGTTCATCTCTACTTAAAGATCAACGTTCAGGCATTATAAAGGCATTATTAAGGCATATTAAGGCATAATCATGACATTTTGCATGTGACATGACTGGAATACAGCAGATGTCAGATGACCACTACAAAGTACATCCTATTATTACAGGAGCTAATGTGATATCTGGCATACGACATTTCTAAATTGTACCTCATTTAATTCCATCTTGTTGTATTTTGTTATATTACTTTATTACATTTTTTTGGGTCAGTTTACTGCTTTGTGTATTTGCTGTGAAATACATACAGTCTTCATTGCATTAAAACAAGTAACATGTTGCTTTTTATCTACGACGTATAGAAAAGCGGACTCTGTTAATGTTAAATATTAACGCAATCGTGTTATACGCGTTCTGCCGGTATGTGAATAAGCAAACAGCGTTAAATCGCTACATTTCTGAACGGGGTTATGCGCTGCACTCAATTCCGGATATTTCCCAAACTGGCCACTGGGGCGCCGCTCCAGACTTTACACACACATAAGCGAAATACAGTGAAAACATGGTTGTGAATAGACAATAATAACAGAGAATAAGTGGGAATTGTGACACACTGATGTCTCCAGCAGCGCACAACTGGCACCGAGGCAAACTCGTTGATCTGTGTGCGCGCGTGTGTATGCGTGTGCGTGTGTGTTTGTGTTTGTGTGTGTGTGCCAGCAGCTGGGGGTGTTACCTCGTCGTATAGCCGGTGGATCTGGACCCCCATCGTCTCGGTGAAGAGCTCCCATCCCCCGTCCAGCTGCGGCTCATCCAGCTCTTTCCAGGCGCTCTGGAAGTCTCCGTCGGCAAACCGCAGCGACATGACCGCAGGAGCACCGCAGGCACACACACAGACACACACACAAACACACCGACGAGGAGAGAGAGCGTCACAGCCGCGGTGTGTGAGGAGAAACACTGCTTATCCGGTCAATGATTTCAAAATAAAGCAAGTAAAACTAAATCAGCGATAACACATTAAGTGGATAGTTAAGTAGTAGTATTAGTATTGTTAATACATTGTTGTCTGCCTACTTCCTACCTCGGACAAATAACATTCAACAGTGACATGTGGAATCTGAGGACACATGGAAGATAAGAAATAAATCACATTTAATCGACCAAGACTTCTATCGAGTCAGATATGTTTTAATATGAGAGCACTCACATATGACAGTAAGAAGAAACGTCAGATTCGTCCAGTATGACGTCGTGATTTTCTCTCCCCCCCCGGCTGGAAATAATCTGAAAGCAAGGACAAGAACATGTTGTCCCTGACGTTCCCGGCGCCCGCGCAAAACTGGTGCCGGGTTTAATATCTTACCCCCTGTAACCCCTCTGTAACCAGAGGTTTCAGGGGGAGTTACAGGTAACCCGTCTTTAACCAGAGGTTTCAGGGGTAGTTACAGGGGGCGCCATACCCACTGGTGGTTTCGGACGTTGGTCCCGGTGGCCGGAAATAATTTAAGGCAAAAACGTGTTGTCCGTGATTTTCACAGGCAAGTGTGCCCAACGGACGTTCCCGGCGCCCGTGCGCTCAAAACTGGTGCCGGGTTTAATATCGTCCCCCCTGTAGCCCCTCTGTAACCAGAGGTTTCAGGGGGAGTTACAGGGGGCGCCAGACCCACTGGTGGTTTCGGACGTTGGTCCCGGTGGCCGGAACAAATCTAAAAGCAAAAACGTGTTGTCCCGCGCTGGCAAAACCGGTGCCGGGTTAAATATCGCCCCACAGGGGGGCGCCAGCGCGCAAAACCGGGAACAGGGAAGGTCCATTGCCAGTGAAAATCACGGACAACATGTTTTTGCTTTTAGATTATTTCCGGCCACCGGTGCCACCAGCCGAAACCTGCTGGTGCGTTTGCAGGTGAAAATCACTGACAGCAGGACCCCCGAGACAATATAAAACAATACGGGACTGCTGATCGGTATGACTGGGGGCGCTCTGGATGCTCATTCTCCTGCAGCGAAACTATCGCCTCATTCATTTTCCTGGAATGGTACTTAATCATATCGCTATAATCATATCGCTATTTTTCCGGTCCCACGCCCCCCCCTGGAGTAGCTATGCGCCCCCCCTAGAGGTCGCGCCCCCCACTTTGAGAACCACTGCATTACATAAACATGCATATTATTCCAGTGTCATTAACGTGATGATATGATGATAAATAAAAAAAAGATGAACTTGGTAGAACACAATCTGTTACTCATGTACTCATAGGTGTGGTTGTTATTGCATTGGGATGTCTCAATGAGTTAGATGAAGTAGATAACAAACCCCAGTCAATAATTATATGACTAAGATGAACTCATATTGTGCAAAATATGAACTCTTGAACTGAAAGGGGTGAATTGCAGTGCATTTGTATTCCCCTCAGACACACACTCCCATAGCTACAGGGGGACCTCCAGAAACCATGTCAACAACAACAACAGGGATCCCAGGGACAGCCTGACATACTGGGAATTTTTGCCAGCGTAAGGTCAGCGTGTATATCCAGACACAAGCCATCATGAATGCTGCTTGGCGGCAAGTGTGACATTCGTCTTTTGCTGTCTCGTTACAAATATCATACGTGAGCCAGCATGTGTACGTGTGTGTATGTGTGGAGTCTGTGTGTGAGAGGGGGGGGGGGGGGGGGGGTGTGTGTGTGTTTCCTAGAGCAAAAATGTATCAAAGTTGATGTTGACCAAAATGAAACTGCAGAATCCATGTGCACTTCACTTCAGATTGAATTAATTATTCAAAGTACTACAATACTCACAATAGGTGTGAGTGATGTTCTCCAGAAGTCCCAGAAAGTCCCAGATAATGTGTAAAAACAAAATCAAACAATAAGGGAACATCCCCGAGATACTATATGGTAACACAACAAAAACATTTAAACCCAAGGCTTCAATGGTCCCATGGAGTAATTATTTACAGATTTGAAGGAAAAAACAAACATGCATAATTGGGCATTGTAGTATTGAGGTGGGCATTGATTAAATAACAAAGCCCACACGAATTAAACATGAATCCCCCCTTCATTTATTAAAGAGTGATTAGATGTTTATTCTTGGTGTGGATCCAAAATGACCCGGTCCACACTGTGAAGGGACAGAACAAGAACAATGTGGAAGGGTTAAAATAAAAAGTAACTTTAGATACCGGTGGTGACAAGTTATTTCAGGAAAGCAACAATAACAGAAATGAGCGTGCTGTACTTTCAAAATAAACTTGACCACAACTAAGTGCAGGTGGGATCACGGAGGAATCATAAGCTTTATTTTGAAACGCATAACCAGAAGCACTTTTCTTTATTTTTTTATTTGTTAACTTGACACTAAAGTCATCGGTACTTGAAATAGTCGTTCTCAATGGGGATGGCAGTCCAAAAGAACCTGAGGAGCAGCAGGGGGACGTTTCTCATGAATGGGAGTCAAATTCCACCGCTTGGTGAAGCTGAATTCGGCTTCAGGGGAGAGAAAAAAAAGACTCTAAGTTCAAATTAGACCTATTTGACTTGTTAATGAGGTAGAAGAAGGAGATAGGAGTCGGTTTACACACAGCAACCAGCTGACTTTTCTGCAGAGGAGCACTTAAAAAACGGTGCGACATGGAAAACCGCTGCGAGGTAACTAAACCCTCCACTTTTTCTGGACCTTTGTCTACTAAACTGATCACCAAGTCGCATGTTTGCAGCTGAAGTCAGTTTTCATGCAGATATCAGTTATTCCTATACTTTATATGGTAACGGCGCGAATAAGTGTACTTTTAAAGGCTCTTAAATATAATAAATAATAAATGTACCATTTACAAGGTTCCCTTGTTTGAGCAGTTTTAACCCAATAGTGACTTTTACAGCTAGTTATTGCAGTTCAGCCCCATTTGCTTTCTTTTTGTAATTGTTTTGGTTTTGAAGTTTTTTTTATGTGTGCTGGCATTTATTTAAATGTATCCAAACAAAAGTCTTACTCATTTCTCCAATCTGTCTTTTATTTTTATGTCGTACAGTAAAAGCACATGTGCATTAAATTACATATGTTTCACTTCACCAGTATTCACCTCTATTTACATAAATGGGACAAAATACAAACACATCTTAATGCCACAACAGTCACTAACACAAATATGACCTCACAGTTTCATTAAGTACAAAAACTGACCACAAAAAGGTTTACTTCCATCAGATCTTTGCAGCAATTGTGTGTTGAATTGCATTAGGTGGCTCTGGTGTACATTGTAAAATGTTATGTGTGTGTGTATTAATACACAAGAAGAAACCACTGACACATTTCTGTTATAACAGAATTCTTTATTGTTTTACCTGAGATTTGCAATATTCTTACAATGAAAGAAAATATATAAATAACTGACTTTTCTGAACTGCAATCTCAGATTCTCTGCTTTTCTGTTGTGGGAAACAAAAATAATAAAAACCCTTTTTTCTGCTGGTTCAGCATTGTTTAAATACAAACTTGGTCAGGTACAGTTCATCTCTGCAGAACAGAAATTTAAGTAAAGCTTTATGTGGCAGTATAACCGCTGTTTACACAACTGACAACGTTGTAAATCATAATTAACATTGTGCTCCTCTTGTATTGTCACTTGGCACAACCTCTTAATCACAACTTTCCACTTAGCAGACATGAGGGGAAGAATGAGTGCTTGTGAAATTGCTGGTGATTTTCGAAGCTCCTCTCATTTCACACTGCAGTTTGTAATGTCATATCCTGCGCTCTCCAGGGAATGTCTCAGCTCGTGCTGGGCTGAGGCCTCCTGCGTCATTCCGACAACTTTTCTGACTGGAGTGAGGCGGCTTAGATTGTGCAAAGAGGTTACATGGTTGTACCGCACGGTGTGGTGGTGACAGATTGGTGTCCAGTTGTGAAATACAGCTCTCGATTGCAACAAAAAGCATCTGGAGGATCAGAGTCTGGGGGTCGTTTTTCTTCATCAAAGCTGTGTTACAGTGTTGAGCAACAAGTTTGACACTGTCCATTTCAGCGTGTTACTTAATGACTTGCTGCTTTCTCCACACAGCCTGGGAGGTCCTGACGGAGAACAAAGGTAAAAATTCAGCACCCAGGAAACATCTCGCGGTTGGTTACCAAGAAAACAATAACTGCTGGATCTTGCAATGCCAGAAGAAGCCAATAAGGACGCCATGAGAGTGCCAGCAACCCCAGAGAAGGTCAACAACAACGAACGTCCCGCTCCCACCCCTGCGTCGGTAAGCATCCCTCTGGTTAACGAGGTCCAGCTCACGGCGGCTACTGGGGGGGCAGAGCTGTCCTGCTACCGCTGCACCATCCCGTTCGGTGTGGTGGTTCTCATCGCGGGCATTGTGGTCACGGCCGTGGCGTACAGCTTCAACTCGCACGGATCCACCATCTCGTACTTTGGTCTGGTGCTCCTGTCGGCCGGACTGGTGCTGTTAGCGTCCAGCGCCGTTTGCTGGAAGGTGAGGCTAGAGAGGAAGAAGGAGAGGCGAAGGGAGAGCCAGACAGCCCTGGTCATCAACCAGCGGAGTATCTTTACTTGAATTTGACCCCAGACAGTACCGACGTTCAGAGTCCGAATAAGGTCCGACTCTGGGATGGTTTAAAGATGGAGAACAGCTGTAGGCAGATGTTTTCATGAGCCAACATGTGGAGGATTGCTGACCTGTGAAGCTTTAACTACGGACTCTCAAGGCCTAATGTGGCAGAATTGAAAGCTTTTTGAGACATTGCGAGGGATTTATGTTGTCAACAGACGCCGTGCATCTGGCCAGCCGGGAACGCAGCCAGAGGGAATATATCACAATTAAGATGAATTACCACTGTGCAAAAGCAATGTTAGAGGAAGTCTCCCATTAATCTGCTGTTGCATGCGGTGGCTTTGATTTGCAATGGGAGGGATCGCGGTTTGGAAGCCCAGGAGAGAAGAAGAGGGAAATTGGAAAATCCAGGACAATGATTCATGCCTCATTTACCACGTTTCTATCTTGCACATATCTTTTATAAAGACTCATTGTACTTGTTCATCTTACAGGAAATGGCTTGGAGTGGCCTGTTGAGGAAGTATGGTACTTACGAACATATTAAAAATGTAGCTGTGTGTGGAGTATTACCCACACTCTTCAATCTAACATGTATTCCATCCAGCAATCCACTTTAGATCATGCCTGAGAGAGTTGATGATGGAATATGACGTGTATAAGTCAAATTTATCCTTTTACTATGTATCTTCTTAAAGCACTTTGACCCACACTTACTGTACATACTCCTTATGTACAGCGTTGGCACAAAGCTAAACGCTATGTGATAACAAAATTTGGCGATTGATAGACCTAACTTGTCATTGTCCACATTGCATTTCCATGACTGTAAAAGATGATTTAAGTGTAGCATATGTTCTGTTATGATGTTATCATGTATGTCTCTTCTAATAACAGTATATGAAGTGTTAATCAGACGACATGAGGTTAAATAAACTCATTATGACTAAATATGGGATCAGTGTCAATTGCGTCACAGTTGGGAAGCCAGATTTGCCGGGTCATTTGATTTACACCTTACAATCTGTGTTAACAAGGGAAAACGGTTCTTGTCATGTTGCTGGTTCTGCAATTAAAGCAGCAGTGTGTAAGATTCTGGAGCAGCTGGAACAGACAACGTGAAACACGATTGACAGCTGCTGTAGTGATGCCCCCTGTGGTGAACTGTGGTATTTTTGGGGGTTTTCTTTCATCAGTAGCGACACAATAGTTTCCACAGAGCTCACAGTTCATCGATTCCTATCAAGATGCAATTGGAGAATCCTCGATAATGGAGAAGAAGTTGTTTTAAAAGCCTTTGCCGCCTCAAAACAACTAAATATCAGTTTTACAACTTGTATTCATATTTATTTTTCATGTATCTGGATAGAGATTGTCTTAGTTTAGTTTAATTTAGTTTAGTTCTTTACAGCTGAGAGTGAATGATTGTATGGGCGTCTTTGCTCTGGGGTCACACTGCCCAAGAGTTTCCCAGAAGTCATTAGATGCTGACCGATCCTATTAACAATCTATTCCTGAGCCGCAGTTTTTATTTTGTTATCTTTCCATCACGTGGTCAAATTGCACGTCATCACATTACATTGCCGGCGTCTCGACCCCAATCTCTGCGTGATCCCATACATTCACATACATTTCATATTACCTAAGGCCTAAATAAAGATCACCTGAGGCGAGTTTGTAGCTTTTACACGTGAAGTAAACATTTCAGGAGGTAAAATTCCCAATGGTAAAAGGAAGTTGAACTCTCCTGTTTGACCCTGGTATAGGTTTAAAATAGCCTGGACGTGGAAGTATATTTATAGGCAGCATTTGCGTTGCTATGCGTCCCTGTGACACCAGACACTACAACTAAACGGCTTCCTTGCGTCAGAGGAGCACCTACAACACACTTTGTCACTTTGGGGAGATCACCGTTGGCACATGCTCACATTGTAGGCACCCGGGGGGTTCGATAGTAACCAGTAACACACAGAAACATAGAAACGCCGCCCTCCCTGCTAAGTCAAGTGCAGCAGAGGCCACAGGGGGAGCGGAGGGTATAAAGACGGGGGAAACGGAGCGACTTGACCTGGAGTTTGACAGGTGCTCGCTCACTGGTCATACCCTCCTCACACACTTTCTGCCACCTCAGGCAGATACTCTGAACCGGAACAAAAATTCCGTAAATGAACTGAAGTGATTGCACATTGTTCATATCTTCGGACAGGAAACAATTAAAAGTAATGAGCTCAGCGTTACAGGAACCCCGGTGGAGTCGGTCGAGATGGAGCGTGAACAAACCTGAAACAGAGCCGCACTGACAGGTATCTTCATCAGCTGCTTCTATCGCCGGTGACAGCCAGTCGGAGGACAAGTGAGGTCGTCTGATTGTTCACATTATTCTGGCCTGCTCGTGCTGCTGGAGGGGAAACACATACTGGGCTGATAAGTATCTGATCCAAAGCAGAAGGCCACCACCAAGTGCACGAGACAGACAGATGAAAAGGAAAGTCCTTTTGAGAGAGAAGGATGGCTTTCGTTTCACAAATGTGTTATACAGATTTCCCGGTTCTTATTTTCATTTAGGGGTGTAGTTTGAAACCTTTCCAAATGCCTTAATGCACCAAGAAATGCTTCAATTCACTTCTGCTCTCATTAGCTGCAACACTGCTGTGCACACAGAGTGAAAAAAATACTAATTTGAATGTTGAAGCCCTTCTAAAATGTATATTAATGTTATTATTATATATAACTTGCTACAGAAGTTAAAGATGAATTAAGGGTATCTCAGGGTAGTTCAGTACCTTTGGGTTCATCTTGCAGGGATTTATTACATATTTTTGTGGGTAAACTACTAAACAGCCTTTATGATCCTTGTTTGCTTTTTCTACACACCAAATGAGGCATGTATTTAAATCTTTCTGTAAATAATGAAAATTAGAGGACAATAGAAAGAGTATTATATAAAATCTGTTAGAATTAAACAGTGCATTCTAAGCTTTTAAGCTGTGGTGCAGCTTCACTGAAACCAGCTGTTGTGTCACTGAACCTTCCCCATAAACGCTGCCAAAGTCATTGTGTGAGTCTGCGTATTTCCCTCACAGGCTTTTGTGTCTCAGCAGTGTCTTGAGGGGTCTTTGGGGTGTGGATCTGCTCAAGCCTGTACACACAAACAACAGCTGTGCAGCAGGAGGGGGGGCTGGTGAGCGTCGCCGCTCCCTCGCCCCAGACAGAACCTCCGCCCGAGGGGAGGCCGTCTCTCTCCGCAGACGCTCCGCTCCAGACCCAATGACTGGGTGTCAGAGCAAACACCGAGATGATGGTCCACATCCCAAGAGCCACTTTCAGTTGCTTCACACCCTATGAAGCACATCGATACCCAATGTGTTTGTGTACATAAGTTCAATACCCAAATTGGTCAAACGAGACATTTCTGGGACACACTGCTTCCTATCAGTATAAGGAAAACACCTCAAATTGAAGACACAACCTATTTCATCCAGTAGCACAAAAAGCCTTGTGTCATTCAGTTTTGGGGCATTTGGATTGAAATAATGAGGCTGAGATAATAGATCACAATAATATTATTTAACCTGTTCTAATGAATGTAACGGATTGAAAATACAACATTCCCCCCTAAAACGTAGCAAAGATGAAGCTGAATTCTCTTGTGCGAGGGCGAAGAACACAAGCTTACCACAAGCACGCAGACGAGGAAGAGGAACTTTGAAATTTTTTGATAAAGCAGACATTGGAGCTGTGTTGTTTTAACAGTGTGACAGTGAGCGGCCATCATCACCTATTCCTTCGCTCTTTGGCTCTTTCATGTGCTGCCAGTGGGTTTTTTGGAGTGTGTGAAGTCTTGCCTGCCCACAGTCCCGAGGGTGCTGCCTGCTCGGTTTGCCCTCTTTCCCGCACATAATAGAGGGAAAGCTCTTCCTGACCGGTTCAGCCCATTTTTAAATCCCACACCAACAGGACTGCCGTGTCAAATCCCATGCAGGCGAAGGTTGTACAAACAGTCTTCTGAAAAGCCTCCAAAAAGAACTGATCACTCCTAAAACAATCCACAATCCTCACGGAAAGAGATTTGCTTGGTTAAATTCCACAGAGTTTGGAGAATAATCCATTTTGTGTTGAATAAGCTTTTTTTTTGCAGAGAATCACAGCAATGTCTGTTTCCTATTTATTCATCATTAAACTATACTTGCCACAAATCCCACTTATTCCACTAAAAGTTCATTTTTTGGACTCAAAATAAAGAGGATGGGAGATGTTGGCGCTTAGGGCCCCCGGGTTTCTAAATTCCTGGCCGCGGTCCTGCTTGCTCCTGATATCACAGACATGGGAGCTTTGTTTTAATGATCGCAGTTGAGAGAGAGAAGTTTCTTCAGAAGCAAAGACAGCCAAGCAGACTGAAACCCTAGAGTAACACGCTTTAGCCAGAGCGTCATTAACTCCCATCAGGCACTGTGAGTGATTGCATCCATGTGGATACACACACACACACACAAAACAACTAACAGCTAAAGACCCATATGTGTGTATCAGACTTGAGCTGGAGTTATTTCAACTTGTTTGTTTCACTTTCCCTCCGAGGGCGATTTGTATCATCTCATATGACGCACAAACCAATGCGTCACTGCGTTGCTCATGTTTTACGGGAGGACGATGAGATACTGTAGATGACGAGGAGACACGGAGACAGAGGGGACTGAGTACTGGGATAGAAAACAGGAGCAAACACCAGGAGCAAAGCCGGTGCTAATCCACCATAACCACAGAATTAGGCAGATTAATTAAAGAGTTAAAGAACTGCTCTTACGTTGTTGAGCTCTCTCATGCTGAGCTCTCTCATTATTAGTTCGGTCTAGTTTAGCTTTGCAAAGGGTGCACCAAAAGTGCACCAAACTGGCTGCAGAAATAAGTAATAAATATAAAACCAAGGCAGTAAAGTTTAAATACAGGGTCAAAGGTGAGTTTTTAAAAGTCAGTTTATGTCTTTAATTTAATCTAGGAGAGCAAAATCTACAGAGGCCGGGGCAGGAACACAGAGCGATAATACGGCGTTTCAGAGGAAACAGATAAAAACAGATGACTTTCCACTGCTGCTCGACCAGCGGCTCAATCTGAAACGTTTTATTTTCATATCTGACGTTTCCCAGGGTAAACTTTGGCAAGCAGGAGCAGACATTTCCCCCGTCTGTAAATGAGCTATACGATATGAACGGCTGCGGGTGGAGAGGGGAAGGTGTGTCTGACACGGCCGCAGAGGTCATATAACAAACACAATGATGTCATGGGAAGTAGCTTCTTCACTGTGCTCGGTTTCCTTTCATCTGAACAGCTGAGCAGCTTTGTGGAACTGAATTTTCCTGCCTGAACCCCATAAACCTCCCAACATTGTACCGAAACGCACCGTGATCGTGTTCAACTTGCTGCAGACAAATAAAGTGACTCTTCATTTGCAAGCCAAATCTGTATCCAACGCATTTCAGATTCGTGTCTCACTCTGATGTTTGCATGTCTGAATAAATCAGTTCCGAAAATGCACAATATAGATCTGTTAAGGTGTTTACACAATGATTTAACGCCTTAATTGCCCTGTAATCAAAGTTTTAACGTGGATGTAAACAGACTGATTATTGACCTTCGTGTAGCAACTGCCTAGCAACAACCTGAACCGTTTGAGACTAAATATACGATCGTACAAAAGAGAAAGCCAAAGAGAAAAACACTACTTTGTCACGGCTTGTCAGGTCACTTTAACACGCCGGAGACCACGGATACATAAAGCAGCAGGTTCACCACGCCAGATCCTGCTGGGAGAAAGACCGGCTGACGTGATCTCAGGGGGTTCTTTGTGATCTTGGGGTTGTTCTCTGCTGTTTTAAAGAATCAGCATTCTTGTAAGTGCTGCCTAGGAAAGAGCGTACAAGCACATCTGATCAAGTAGATGGGACAATGGTGAGGACAGGAGTGTTTTACAGCTCCCCACGGACACACAAAGGGCAACCAAGTCGATTCGAACGCTCAAAGTAAACAACATCTTGAGCCCAGGTTCTGTCAGAGATTGAAATAAACAGTTTGAAGGATTTGGGGAACCTCAGGATGCTGTATTTGTATGTTCATATTGTCATGCTGTGGCTCTGAGGCAGCCACTTGAGTGCCAACTCCACTATGATGAATGTGGAGGGAGGTTTTTTAATTTCTTTATTCCAGTGCCGGACAGATGACACGCAGACTGGTCGTGGGTCCTTGACGAGAGGAAACCATGAACTCTGGGAGGAGTAGGTTCCCACACCCAGAAGAAGAGATGCAGAACGGCCTAACACAAACAGTCGGCCGCTCAGGAAGGAAAGGGCTCTCTTTGGGCCTTTATCAGATCTGCAAGATCCTCAGCCCGTCCGTCACCCGCTGCTGTCCGAGAGGCGCGACCCCACCCATGTCCAGTCTCTGGTCTTCTTCTTCATGCGAGCCACGAGAGCTGTTTGTGACCCTCGTGGACCTCAGACAGACAGGGAAGCAGGCAGGCAGAGACAGGGCCATGCTCCAATGTTTACTGGTGTCTAATCTGTGTTTTGATTATCACCAGCAGGATTTTGTTTGTTCAGTTAGACAATGTCAAAAATTGAGACACATTTGTCCATCAGATCAAAGAGATATTTTCTATATTTTTGGCACAGCAACAGTGACAAAAGCTCGTATTCCTTAAGTATTCCATTGGTGTGAAAACAGAAAAAAACAAATACAGAAGATGAATCAGTTATCAAACTAATTTTTCATCTCTACGCCTGTATTTTAGTACAAAGATTGTCGTTCAGCCACACGGTGGCGCTACATCAAGCAACCTGTCTTACCCAAACATATTTAAACAGATGCACGTACGTTTGGACCTTCTCTGATTCCACCCTGCATTGTGGAGGACATGCACCAGGAAACATCAGCGAGGATTGCCTCAGTGCTTCTTTTACGATATTCAAACCTGCAGTCATAAAGTCTGTCTTAACTTTCACACTGCATTGATTTATAGTGAAATCTTACTCGAGTGTCAGCTTGTGGACGTGGTTGCCCCCTCTCAGTGTCTCTGGATTTGGCCCCGGTCAGTGCCGCAGAGCAAGAGCTGCCCTCAGCTGTCTCCTGGTTACGTAACAGCCATCTCCTTGCTTACCTCATGGAACATCTCTAGAGTAACTCAAACAGTCTGGAGACACAGAGAGAGAGAGCGAGAGAGCGGGTGAGTGAGTGAGTGAGTGAGGATCACATTCAATACCCCACCCCCCCTTACTGCCCTGTAACCCTGAAGGCCTGTTTACAGTAAAGTCAGAGCTCCCATTTCCAGATTTCCTACCAAAGACATTTGCTCGATTCCTGTTTAAAAGAATGGAATCTGAATCACCCGCCCGCACTTTGTGCTCCGATTTGGCAATGGTGGTTGATATTGACAATTAATCAAATGGCTTTTAGTAAATTGTTTAGTTTTTAGGTCCACACATTTGCTCAATAGTTTAGGCTTAGCTGCTTTCACCAGAAAAACTGCTGTTTCTATTAAAACAGACAGACATGCAGCATGACTGACTGCACGATGATGTGAAGCCTCCAACATGACGAAGGCCCAGATAAACATCAGAAGAGTCAATATCTGACTCTGAGTAATAGCACTTGGTTGGATAGGAACGTGGCATTAATTATGTGATAAAACTTATATCAGTATTCTCAATGTACATTTAGTAGACAATAGTTTGCTAACATAAAAAAAATTTAAACTCACTTTTCTGCCCCCTAGTGGCTGAACTTCGACTTAAAAACCGGAGCCCAGAGAGAGGGAGAGAAAGAGAGAGAGAGAAAGAGAGATCATTATTATCACAGACATTATTTCTTCATTACTTTAGTGATTTATGATGCAATTTATTCTTTATCAATCATCAATCTGTTCTCATTCAGGTTGTGAGAGGCTGTAAGCACATGAACCAAAGTGTTCCATATGTATTCTCTGTGTGCTCAGCTGTTAAAGTTCACATCCAAAGGTCAGAGGAGAGGGGAATCTCGTGTGTTTCTTGTCCCTCATTTGTTTTTTAGGTAGGCTGAGGGTGGGGGGTGCAGAGCGAAGGTCAGGATATGTTTGATCAAGAGGAGGATCACCGCAGGGAAGCAGCGCCACACTGTGAAAACGAACAAACAAGCTGTGGGGCTTCGCCTCGGCATGCTTGAGAGACAAACCCTTGACATCCTCAGCGCACAGAGAGACTCCGGCCCCGAGGAGCTGCCTCTCCCCTCTGGCCTCCCATCATTCCCCCCCTGCTGTCTGTCTCCAGGTTCCACAGCGGCTGCCGGACTCCCTGGCACCAGTGTCTGGCGCTGGGGAAGATCGATCTCCAAGATATGAGCAGGAGAAACTCCACCCAGGCGGCCTGGTAAACACACAGACAAACCTGTTACATCCTCTTCACTAATCATTCCCTGAGAACACAACACACAGCGTGGACAGGTCCCACAAAATCCTGCATTCACACAAAACTCACTTTGCATTTCAGCTGAGTTGAGTGTGCAATTGTTTTTTAGAAAGCTTCCATTTTTAATAGGAATAAAATAAATAGCCCCTTTATGTTCGGGGCCTTTCAAACCTGCATTTGTAGCAGGAAACCCAGTCATTCATCACAGAGTGAAAAATGTGTTGATGCTCTCATCGCTCAGAGACTCCCCAATTCCATCATGCCGAGTGCACTTTGACTTTTCCAGATGCTGAGTTTTGGAGTGGGACCAAGATAAGTGACGCACAGAGGCCATCGTTTCTCAGTGACAGATGAGTAGCCGGCGAGGCCACAGGTCGCCGTTTGTTGGCTCGACAAGCCCACTGTCAGTTATCATCCGGAGGGTAAAAGAGGTCAGGCAGGATCGGGGTCAAGCCTTTGCTTCTGACCTGTGCTTCCTGAACATATAGAGGGATTACAGGCCTTAACATCAAAAAGCTGGATGAGGTAACTCAGTGCTTTGCTGCGTTTATGATTACACCAGGAGCCGTGAAAGAGACAGAATGACAACGTTCGGCTCCTTCTGCAGGGGAAGGCAGTGTGTTTTCATTGTTTTGTTTAAGTTGTGAATACTTTTATGCTTTGGTGGAGAAATCCAATATGTCAGAAATCAATAAGTAGAACTGGGCTGCATTATGGAATTTATGTATGAATAATCACAAACTATGGAACAGGATCTTATTTGTGAATACAGCTGTATTAACTGTACATAGTTCTTATTGTGTTAGATACATACTGCACACTATTTGTTGTGTTTTGTTTTTCTTGCTGTCTTCTTATGTGAGATATTCCTATTGGACCTAACTTCCTTATTAAGTAATCAAAGTTTTTTAAAGTTTCTTAACATAAAGATTCCAGTCTGAATTTAGTAATTGTGTCAAAATGTAATGCACTTTCCTAAAAACACTAAAAAGCTTTACTCATTCACTCAACATGTTGTATTTACATGCATAGTAAATGGAGCGTTCATCCAAATTGACTTAAGAATAAAGGGCTATTATTTTACTTTGACCAACATAACAGTAAGTTTACAAGCAAAATTAGGCTCAGATTACAATGTTGTAAAAGATTGTGAGAGATGTGGAAATTCTTGTTTTAAATGTGTTCAAATCAAAATACCAGTGCACATGTTTCGCATGTTCTGCTGTATGTACTTCCCCCGCTTCTCTGTCGGGGTCAAAGGTCAATCTCGGCTCCGTTCCTGATGCTTCGCTGGGCGCTCTCACTGCTAACGTTGCCACTTGCTGCCCTCTGCTGTTCATGAGCGTCACAATCCTCTCCAAAAGCACACAAGCGTATACAAAAGTCTTACATTTGGTGAAAGAAACGCATGTCACCAATGCGCGAATTTACATAACTGCTGTTTAAAATGCATATGCACACGACATGTATTGTCATGTTTCTGCAATGATTTTAAACCTGAGGAATTCCTTTCCACTGTCATAATCCCACGTTTGATGCCTTCTGCAGGCTGCACACAGGGATCTGGCTCACTCCATTCAAACCCTCAGTCAACCACAGCCTTAATTTGTTTGGATTAAGTTGTCAAAATGTTTCCATTTGTGGCCCCAGATTTGGGTAGAATGCGTTTCACCTTCCTGTGTGAGTCTTTCTGCATTCAAACATTTTCTCTGTGGCTTTGCAGTTCAGCTCTGTGCTCTCTGCTTTAGCCAGATGGCTCCCTCCGTCAATCCCCACTCACAATCAAGATTAAGATTACACGACACACATGCTTGCACAGGCATACACACACACAGAGAGAGACATGCGCTGACATTTAATACGTCAGCAGCACACAGAGATGATAGAATCTGATGTGCCCTTACACTTTCATTCTGAGGATGATATAACACACAGGACAACGCAGGAAGCAGAAGCCCTTAGTTGCTGAGTTAGGAGGGAGGATTAAGTTATTAAAGCGAACCAGTGATTGCGGAAATTCAAGGTTAGAGGAGTGAGTGTGGATTAAAGTATTTTTACCACAATGCTGCAGATCCACAGCGATCATCTGAGAGTAAGAAGACAAGAAGAGAGGACGAGAGGGTGAGGAAGGGAGCGAGCAGAGAAGGAGAAAGGGCAGATTGAAGAGGTTAGAGAGGTCGTCCTGCTGTCACGGGCTTTCCCTGCGCTTCTCAAGTCTGTGTCAACCGCCCGCTACCTTCGCTCACGGAACCCCGCCGTTCGTTCTTTGGAGGCCCAAAGGTCGTGGCCGCTTGAGGCAGGCGCCATGGGCTTTCTGGAGAACTACCAGGAGATCGACCCCGTCACTTTGAACCTTTGCATCCTCATCGCCAGCTACGTTATCTTGCTCCTCGTCTTCCTGATATCGTGCATCATGTACGATTGCCGGGGCAAAGATCCCACCAAGGAGTACGCCCCGGACCCTCAGCCTACCCAATCTCCCATCAGGCTGGTGGTGATGCAGAGCTCTCCTGCCCCGATGGGACGGTGGGACGCGGCCAACATGATCACCACCTACCACGAGCCGCCGCACACAGACTTTAGGGAGAAGAAGAGCACGATGGTGTGACAGACGGACTAACCTTTGTATATACTGGACTCTTTATTTTTTATTTTTTTTGTACATATACTTCTTTTTACGTTCCCTTTTTAAGAATTGCTTCTGTGCTTCTTGTCCGAACCATGTTTGGGTTTGACCTACACAAGACCAGACTTAAACGGTAAGGGACGGTGACGTGTGTTGGTGTCTTTAAGTGCTGTGTGTGTGTGTGTGTGTGTGTGTGTGTGTGTGTGTGTACGCGCGTGAAATCCCTCTTTACCTCAAGGATGGCTAAAGCCTGCGGTCAGTCGACTACGAAGAAATGTCACAACTGATAAAGGAATAAATGGTCCTCCCTGTCGTAGAGATTAATCTTCAACATTTGTTTCAGCCTGAAGGGACAGAAAGCTGTTGAGAGTGTGTGGTGTTCACTTCAGGCCACCGGCGACAGCGTTTGTTCCATTTGTCTCGTCCCAGGGCGGCAAAAAAATGAAAATGATCACAGAGGCTCCACGTTATCAAACTGATAAGCACAGCAAGTTATTTCCTTTCTTGTATCGCTCAAGTGCAGATATGGTACATGAGGTAAACGAGTGAAAGGGCTGTATAAACCTGATAGCTGTGTTTAATGAGTCAATAGACAAAGGCGTTCTATCAAGCAAATATTCTGTTATCTTTAGTTAGTGGTATCAAGGAAGCAAAGTTGACACCAGATTTCGAGGAAACCGAGGAACAAATACACTACCATGAGGTTAAAACTAGTCATGAAGAATTGAATGTTAGCCAGTTTGGCACATTTTCTTGGCTTTATTCTGCTTTGTTCTAAGGTACTGACGCTCACTTCCTCAAAGAAGTTGACAAGTTACAAACAGATAATACAGGAATATCTATTTCACTCCACTGGAAGATTTTCCAACTAGTTTTAGGAAAATAAAGGCCTCAATCTCAGGCAAGAAGGCTGATTAAGAATATACTATCAAAATCATCATCCGATACAAATATGCCCACATCCAATTCATTTCTCAGACCAGGGTACAGTCAGATCAAACCGAAACCTATGACTCTAGTTTTTATTATAGAGACAAGTCAAACATGAATGTGTGGAGCTATAGGTTGTCTGGTAAGGTAATGTTACCATGACAGCCGTCCATATTCACAATCGCCTGATCCATATTCTGTGATTGTATTTATATTGTATTTGGATCTTAGAGTTTCATCTTTGCTCCAAAATCCTCCTTAAAAGTTCATTTTCTCTCCTTCAGAACACTTTCCCCTCCAAGACAAACTGGAAATCCATTCAAACTCACTCAAGTGCATTAGGATGGCAGCACAAATGGGCTCCTATTCCAAAAAGCAGGTTTACTGAGTTACCCGGATCATTTTACTTGGTAAAATCTTGGAACCCCATATGATTTGGAACATGGACTGATGTTCCCGATTTTTTTCAAACGCTGCTTCTTGGAAGACAACTTCCCATGAATAAATACACAATCACACCTGATTATTCAGAGTAAGATTACAGCCTGTGTACTTTGGGCTGCCAACACCCAATGGCAGTTATTCCTGGAGCTCGGATAATTCCAAGTACACACGGATGCTTGGGTGGCTCCCAGTGTAACTCCAGCAGGAAGTTAAACTATCACATTCTGTGTAAATGTTCGGTAATAAATGAACTACCAAAAATACAAACATGGCTTATTGACTTTGACAATGTGAGCCAATGTCTTGCTTCAGGTTAGATTAGACAGGATTATGTTCAATGTGAGTGCTTTTTCACCAGGAACATCGTTGATACTTCATCTTAATTATGAATTGCTCATGTTTAAATGTCTTCAATGCAAGTTTCACCTTTTCTTCTTCTGCTGTTACTGAACTTTAAGATATGAAGCAAACACACATGTGTTCTGGATTAAGTTTCATTAGGACATAGTGAGTAGCTTCATCATCATCAGTATCATCATGTCTGTTATTGTCATTCAGAGTTTCATTGGATGGGTTTGGTCCAATTTGAATATTCTGTCAACCTGCATCAAGCTTATATTAACGCATAACACTTTCGGATTCAAACTTAATTGTCCCGGTGCAGTCAAAGGAATATTAATGTGACATGAAGGTGTAAAGTGAACACAGGAAGGCTGCTATGCCTGGATGCATACACTGTTTCTGTAATCCTCAACCAAAAGCGCCGACGTGTGTGTTCCACTAGAGCACGCTAGGCTCAGCTTGTTGGCGTCGGGCTCAATTAACCCCTCGTATCACAAAACACCAGAGCTGTAGATGTTGTTTCATCCGTTACAACTCAATCTGCGTGAGCGTGTCGCACAATCAATCTGTGGTGATTCATGCAGAATAATGTCCTCGGAATCTGCAGCACTTTCCCAGTTCCAGTCCCTATTAATGTACAGATGTTTTATGCTGCATTTTGTGATTAGTTACATTTAATTTTATTTCTTTGCCATACAGAAGTACAGCAGATTCCCTCCGTTACACTTTCCTTATCCTCCCTAGTGGAGATACGCTATGTGTACTGCATTCTAGCATGAAACAGTAAACCAATTACAAAGCTGGTTAACCCCTGGGTCACGTGTATACATAAAGCCTCTTTTATTCTAAAGGCATTCCCTCCTATTTGTTTGTCCCACAAGAACAGTACAAGTGGTTGTACAGACGGCAAAAGCTTTAATCGTCTACTGAACTCGTGTTCGTATCGCGCTGTGCAGGATTTTGATGACAGGATTTCACATTCTTTTGTTTTGTTGATGGAGCCTTTTAGTAGCAGTGAGTGAGGAACAGTTTAATACCCTGCAGCAAGATGCAACAAATCCTACAGTAGATGTCTCATACTTGTATCAAGGGTATAAATAAATAAAGTATCTAAACCAACTTGAACCCTGATTCCTGCTTATCACAGAGCTCAGACACAATCATTTCATTTAAAACCTGTATTTTAGCTGAATATACATCAACATAAATCGAGGACTCTGAATTCTTTTCCAAGACTCTAGATTTACTCTATTTGTAATGTAATTCTGCGATCATATCATAAACATGGCATAAGGATAAAACTGTGCAATGTGTCCACCACCAAGGACAGAATGTCAATGAATCATCACCGTCATTTGATAACAGCTAAATCTATGTTATAAATATTTTACTGATGCTGAAAAATGTTTGTTTACATCAGCAATGTCTATGTAAACTATATATGTTGTGAACTACAATCTGGTTTATTTTCTGAAAGTCTGGTCGGACAGGAAAAACATAGAATGTTGGGCAGCAGGTTTAGCTCTCTAGCTCTCAGTTTAAAGCCCTGAACTTCTGACCAGGAAACCCCACACAAACAAAGCGCTCTACGTCACAAGAAATATATATTCATATAAACACTTGCACACAATTTCTATAGTAACCCAAACTTCAAGCGCAGACTTCAAAAGGCAAAATTACAACATGTACAGTATATATACGATGTTAACATTTAAACGTACCTGAAAGTCAAGGTGGGACAGGACTAACTTTGAATGTTGGGCAGCAGACTTGGCTCTCTAGCTCCTTGTTAGCGTGAAGGAAAGGAGGAAAAAGGATAATTGACGGATGTGATTGACATTAAACGGCATTTAGGATTATTTGTTTTAGCTCAAAATTGATTTAAAAAAAACAGTGTAAGATAGCAATTAGCAATTAGTGATAGCAATTAAGTAATGAAAAATAGGAATAATCCAAATTTAAATTTATTAATTAAGTAAAGGGAGAGAGGCACGCACGCACGCACGCACGCACGCACACACACACACACAGCGTGTCCGCTTCCGGCGTTCCGCTAATTAATGCCCCACCGTGACAACAATACACGGAACCCAATGTTACAAATAAAATGGTAACTTTGAAGAAGTTCACTGCAATTCAGTAGGTTTATGACATCTCAGCTATGTCTGCAAGTATGGGATTTTTCAGACAAACTATTTTATTGTGTGAGTGATTGAATTAAAGATGGAAAAAAAAATGTGAAAAAAAAAAAAGTGCAATAATACTGTTGCTCTGTCTGGCCTGGTTGGTAGCAGTAGGAGCTTTGAGCCACACGTTCGCTCTGTCTTATACAATCATAAAGAGACTGGCTGTGTGCTCTGTGCGGTGAACAACAGGGTTAACTGATACATCTGTCTGTGTGTGGCGAGTGTGACAGTTGAAACATCATTCACAACACACTCAGGAGGGGGGGATCGGTGCGAGTCAGACACTAGATTGTTTACACCACGACAGGAAGCTATATTGAGCCGCTGAGAGCCTCTGATAACCTGCAGCTCTCAGGTCTGTATCACATTAGAGGTGTTGGCGTGGCACCACAGGGAAACAGGCACCTCAGCCAGAAACAAGGAGATACTATTCTCCTGACGTGTGGCCTTCAGCACTCTCACACTCTCTGCTCTAATGTGCTTTTAGAACCCCAGAGCCTGAACATTAGCCACTGTTCACAGACAATGAGCTCTTTCTCATACTCTGAATCAAACCCCTTCCCTGCTTGTACTGGTAATTGTTCCTCCGGACGTCGCACAGCCAGATATATCAGATTTTTAGGCTTGTTCGTTCAGGTATGTGTACGAGCCTCTCAAGCTGCGACACAGACTGCACAAGGAGTTTGGATTCGTCAAATAGCTCTGGGCTTCATTTCTGATTTATATGTTGTGTTCAGAAATATTTACAAACACAACAAAGCAAACTGTGTGAAATTCATTACACACTGGGTTTGCCCTTCTGGTCTTACATAAACACTCTAGTTTAACAGTCACTGATCAAATTACACTGTTATTATGTAACTAGACTGGTGCAGTGTTCATTGGATACCTGTGTGGATCAGTGTCTGCTTATGTCACATTGTCTCCAGCCATATCAGAGTTATCTGTTGTTGTAGTCATATTTAGTGTTAAAGTGCTTTAAGGGCAAAATTCTGTCTGTGGCAATGCCCATAAGAATCTTTGGTGTCTTTGTGTACACCTAAATCTTTATGATATAGGTCTAAAAAGTTGGAAATAAACTGTAAGTCAGTTGTTAACGCAATATGTAATAATGGCAGATGTGGAAAAATAAACACACAAACAAAAAATTACAAATAGTAGAACATACCCGCAAAACAATTGAATGAAACAATTTTATATATTTAATAATATTTAATAATATTTAAATAAACACAGATTAGAATAAAATTCAATGACAAAATAATAATACAAATAATTCAGCAAGGGTATTTCCAATAACAACTTGTGTAAATGTGATACAAAATTATTTCCAACTGGTATTCTCAAAGTACGTATCATGACATTAAAAACAATATTTATGTCAATATAATTGTTATCAGTTTTATTTATTTCGTCTTTTACTGTGTTAACATGTACTTATTGTATATTTTTGATTTTAAATGTTTTTGTCGACAATCAGACCGTCTCACAAATAAACAACGCCCATCTTACTTATGATTGGTGGAGGGTGCGTCATTCCGGCAGCTCATTGGTTCAAATTGCTGACAATCAAAATGCAAGCAGCGGTTGTTAGGGGTGGAGGTACATAACAAATTTGTGGCGAGTTGTGCTGTGGGGAGGGAGCAGTTCATTGATTGCCGTGGTTCGCTTGCCTTACCGGAGTCGTGTGGGTCTGTGCTGCCTTTGCTGGCGCTTATGGAACCTTCTAGCTTACAAGAGGGGATCTAAGGCAGCTTTTGGTACAGAATGCTATTAAGAAAAAGACTCAAACGGCGCCTTTGTTGTAGTATTAGTGTCACCGGCGAGTCGCTGCTGCTGCTGCTGTGAGCTTGACGAGCGAAAGTTAGCATGTTAGCCGCCTAGCTAGGCCTTCCGATTTCTTCTTTTTTTATATTATATCGGTTTTGCCCGAGAAGCTCGTTGTTTTCGTCTTTAGGAAAGCTTTCGGGAGATTTCTTTGCTTTGTTGGCATCGCCTCTGTTTGTATTCGCTCCCTGACTTTAACGCGTTGAGATGAAGAGAGTGAGCAGCTTTCACAGGTGGGTCTGACTGCAGGAAGAGCCTTTGGGCTCTCATGCTTGTTTAGCCACATTCACGCATTTTAAGTAAAATAAATCTGAATATTCATCACCACGAACCTGTTTTTCAGCGTTCTGTTGAGCTAAATCCTCTCTCGTGTTGTAATAAAGTTGTTACTGTGTTCATTCTTGGCTGTCATAAAATGAAGCTTATTTAAATGTGAAGTTAAACAGTGGAATCATAATAACTGAGGACAATAACAACAATAAAACACACGTACAGCAGTAACATAGACTGTTTTCACTGTGTCATACATAATGTATTATATCAAATAGTTATTACTTCCCTACATTGGTTTTCAGGAGAAAATACCAAAAGAATCTGTAAGGAAGTGATCCTCCTTTCCATTGCATTAAGGCTTTTGTAGTAGAAACAAACGTTTATCTTTGATATCTATTTCATATTTAAAGGGACATTTCTGCCCATTTTCAGCATAGGACAGACACGTTCCAGACAAAACCAATGTTTGGAAGGAAGTCAAATCCTCCCGCCATGTTTGTTTATGTTGCGATTGTTTGTTTACTTGTTTGTTACAGGTTTATGAACAGGCCGGCTTCTGCTAACCGCCGCTACCAGCCCACCTGCTATGAGCACGCTGCAAACTGCTACACTCATGCGGTGAGAGGCTCAGAACTGTGTGTGTGTGTGTGTGTGTGTTTGGATAGATTGCTCTATCCCACGCAGTCTCTCATCAGCAACAAAAAGGCAGAATCTCAGCGTGGTGCACTTTGCTGCTGATCTGCACTGGTATGTTATTGTAATGGTGCGGTGGTTCTGTTGTCCGTGCAGCCCCTCATTGTGCCGGCCTTTGTAGGCATGGCGCTGCTGTACCGGTTGTCAGACAGCGGATGGCAGAGGATCACGGCGTGGGTGTACGGCATGGGCCTGTGCGCCCTCTTCCTGGTCTCCACCGTGTTCCACGTCATCACTTGGAAAAAGAGCCACATGAGGTGAGGAGAAGCCGAGCGACGCCACAGAGCAGGGCTGACATCTACTCACGTACGGGCGCCGATGCAGCCATTTCCTCTCAATTATTCAGGGGGAGAGATGACAGGGCGGTGTATTGGATGGCTTGTTGGCAGAGTGGCGGGAATTATGTCAATGACCTCATCAATTTTAGAAATCTATTCTAGTCTAGTCTAGTCATTCTTTGTATGAATATTGGCCTCTAGTGAAGCAGATTCACCACAAGCATGTCAGCTACTGAATGATACACCTTTAATCGGGTGGACATCATCCTCTCTCTATTATCTTTGACAGTGACGTTCTGCTTCACTCCATAGTGTCATTTGGCATTTATGGCAGTTTCCATATTGGTGTGAAGCGTTTGCGATGCTAGTTGTTGTCTTTGCTAATATCGACGCCTCAGGTCTTCTGATTGACCTCTAGCGGATCGTCCACAAGAGGGAAACATGCAAATATATGTAGGGCTTTGCATAATGACACACAACCTCTCCACCTTCATTCCAGGGGCGTGGAGCAATGTTTCCACATGTGCGACAGGGTCGTCATCTATTTCTTCATCGCTGCCTCCTACACACCGTGGTAAGTTTGGCTTCCACTGTGATCCGACCCTGAGCACTGTCACTTAAACCTCTTAACCTAAACTGAGATGTCGTTTCACTCAGGTTGAATCTGCGTGAGCTGGGCCCGCTCGCAGCACACATGCGCTGGATTGTGTGGCTGATGGCTGCAGCCGGGACCATTTACGTCTTCAACTATCATGAAAAGTGAGTCGACAGTTACGCACAAATCTTAATGCATGCTTCTGTCTCCAGGACTTTTGTTTGAACAACATGGCGTGAACCATGCTGCCGCCGTGAGCCAATCGTTGTGAAATCGTTGTGAAATCGTTTAAACAGGTTCACGTCCCACCTGTCTCTTTGTTTGCCCTCTTTGGTGTGAAACAGATCTGTTTCCTTGGGCGCCACTGCTGACCTTGGAAGGTCTGTAGCAGGTTTGGCAGGTTCCATCAGTGCTTCATTTCACAATAATGGGCATTTAATCGCCGTTCCTGGCTTTGGTGCGGTTGTCACAACTTGTCCAGCTTGGCTGCTGGCGTTGGCCCAAGAGCCAAACACACAGAACTTTTTTCTTTGCTCTGCGTTTCTGCTGGATTACAAAAAATGGGATTTAAAGTGCAACACCCAGCTCAGTCATACAGTCACTCTCCGTACTTTACTAAACACAAATGCTCTGTCATAATTAATTTCATGCTGTCATTTTCCCAAACTTCACCTGCTTTTATGTAAAACACAAAAAGGCTCTCCTGACTTTGTTTTCCAGTCCCTAAAGGAAATTCTGAGCAGCATTGAAAGGAAGTCTTCATCACCAGCATAGAAACTTATCCTGCACTTTGTGATTCCAGTCGTGACGGTGTTTGTTTGTGTCCACAGGTACAAGGTGGTGGAGCTGGCCTTCTATTTGATGATGGGCTTTTTCCCTGCGTCAGTCGTGATGTCCATGGTAATGTACAAACAATTCTCCTTCGTCATTCAGCTTGTGACTCACACAAAGGTCCGTCAGGCAGCAAACGCCACACAACGCTTGTCGTTCCTTCTGGCCGACACAGGAATGAGTGGGCGTTCTCAATCTGTAGTAAACTAGAGGGACAAACTCTTGTGGGTCCCCAGCAAATGAGAAATTTTCAAACGATCAGAATCAAAATTTAAATGATTTTTGCTCTTAGTGTTAAAAATATTCATTTCAGCAACATAAATGGAACAAATAAGAGAATTTCAATGTTAAAATTGAGTTTGTAGCTTTATATGGCTCTTGTATTCACGTCCTTGTGTTAATGTTTATGAAAGAATTCTACTGTTTGATAGAATTCTACTGCTTTTGTTGAAATTTGACCATTTTCAATCTTTATATTTGAGTGTATAGTGCCCTCCTGTGGTTACAGACGGCACTACATCACAGAGTGCCGTCATACCACCAAGCATTAACATACGGACAGAAATATACCAAAGTGTAAATTATAGGATGTTATGGAAGGAAGTTGTGGCAGTAGGAAATGTTTGTTTCTGCTGAATGTTTGTTTCTGCTTCACCGTTTGGACTCTTCACTTAACTGCCTGTCCTGTTTGTGTGTCTCTGCAGAACAACACAGACGGCATGTACGAGCTGGCTTGCGGAGGCTTCATCTACTGCCTCGGCGTGGTCTTCTTCAAGTCCGACGGCTTCATCCCCTTCGCCCACGCCATCTGGCACGTGTTCGTGGCGATGGCCGCAGCCGTGCACTACTACGCCATTTGGAAATACCTCTACAAGAGCCCGAGCGGCGACGCCCGCCGCGGGCCCTGATGGGACCCCAATGGGACCGTGGCGCCTTTTTTGAGTAGCGCGCCTGGACCCCTCCCCTCGCCCCCAAACTGCCCACTGATGCTGCAGCGATGGCGTATTAAAGTTTACGAAAATGACCAGGCATTGTTTACTGAACAAACCTCACCCAGTGCTGTTTTCTACAACTTCAGTCTAAACCAAAAAAAGGAAAAAAATCATTCTTAACAGCGGGTACTTAACAGGAATTTCGTCTTCCCATTTTCCCGTTTGTACCGGCACATTTGGGAGTTTTCGTGAAATTTGACAGTTTTTTTTCTTTCTTTTTTTGTATTGACCAAAATCACATTCCACATGCAGGGGTCATGCCGTTTGCGGTGCGTTTGTGTGTCCTCGCCATCCTTCACCAATCTCAGTCTGGGAACAAACACTGGAAATGTCAAGCGAGCACTTAGAAGGCTGAAAAATTCAAAAATCATGCTGAGGATTGTTGAGAATCTTCAGCTCTTAAAAGGTTTACACTTTTCTGTCCGACTAGCATCCTAACTCAGATCTCCCTCTCCAAACCTGCGCGTTAAGCGTGGGTGAGTAAGGATTGAGCGCCCTCTCCTGGGTCGGTACGGTACTCGCACTGTTAAGAATACAAATGCTGTGAGATTCAGGAAATGTACAAAATGTGCAGAGAGAGAGAGAGAGAGCAGTTTTTTCCATGTGAACAGTGAGCAGTATAGTGTGTGTGTGTGTGTGTGAGTGGGACCTGTATGCTGTATTCAAATGTTACATTTCCACTGATTCTCCTTCAGACTCACACCACTATGATGACCAATGTTCCTGCACGTGTCCTGGAGAGGATCTGCTCTGTTATGAAACCTCACTTCACGTTGTGTGTTTGACTCCTCCTCTTCTGTAAAACCTGAACAGTGTGTGCGCGTGTTTTTTTTAATCTTGTGTCATGGATTCCCCTTAACCACTGTGTTTTGTAACGTTTGTACGTTATGTGCGCGAGCCCGGCCTTTTCAGGGACTTGTCTCGTCTTCTCTGTTGTCTTGTTAACGGTGCTGCGTTTGAGCGAGTGCTCCTCCACAACACTGACTATCACCTTTCTAATGTGACAATAAAAGAAACCTACATGACCTACAGGTGCGTCTGTGCTTCTTCATCTGTGAGCTCTCATAGGAAACTATAGGCTGGGAGCTGTTTGGAGCCACATGAGGCCAAACGGCTGAAGAAGTGAATCTATCTGAAGCTGAAGGTGGATGGATCTGATTTTCTTTTTGTTCAATTCGTAATCTGATAACTGGATTAGACATAAAGCAGAAGTGATTGAAATTGAACGCATAAATGTAGAAATGACTGAATGATTGGTTTAAACCATTTATTGATGCATCTGCTCCCTTTGGCATTTACTTCCACTGTTATTCTAACTCGGAGACACCAGATTTACTCCCTGACAAGTGTCCACCAAAGGCCTAATGTCTTTGCGCACAGGACTCCTGTCCTCCCCAACGCCTTGGCCGTCTTCACTGCAGCGTCCTGTGGTGTTCTGGATTCTCCAGCGATACGGAACGCTGTTGCCCCTCCAGCGGCTGCTCCGATGCCAGCACACACATACGGCACCGCTGCGTATGCCTCCGTCAGTGCGATGTGTAGAGACTTCAGAATGAGTGCTGCACCTGCTCCTCCAAGCAAAGCACCCATGGGTGCTCCCACCACTAGAGCTCCCGGTAGGGTCAGACGACTTTTGTCTCTCAGTGCTTTTCTGCAGGCTCCTTCGTTCTCCTTCACCATCTTCTCTATTGTGATGAGCAGATTTTTCACCTGGAAGCGGTTGTTCCTGTATTCATCTCGCTGGCCTCCTCTCCAGTATTGGCTGTCGATGACGTGGCACCGGTCGCCACACTTCCTCAGCAGATCCCTCAGATATCTATTCTTGCAAACAAACTTTTCGATGTCCATCTTTTTATCCAGCCGGTGGCCGTGTGTGAAGACCACCACAGTGTATTTCAGGGCTTCTTCAGAGAAATACTGCAGTATTTCGTTGACGGCATCTTTATTCTCCTGTGTGAACATCTCCACTTTCAGCACAAGAAGGAAAGCATGAGGAAGGCACTCGAAGGTGCAACTCAGGAACTCAGACAGGTTCTCCTCATCCATGTGTGCACTAATGAAATCAGGAGCCTCGGTCATCTTAAGCCTCCTTACATCCACAATTTTGTATCCCGTTTGCCGTTCGCTTCTTAAGGATTCCAGGGAGAGTCCTCCTGTCAGCTCTCCAAATATGGTGTATGCCAGGCTGCTCTTCCCAACTCCTCTTTTGCCCACCAGGACAACCCTCCGCTCGTCACCTGGCACTGGAATAACGACAATAACGTGTCATAGCAACTTTGTGCATTTGTGTTTTTGTTATTCTTTCGTACACATAATTTGAGGCTGTATTCAGACCCGGCCCGTGTAGAAACCGGGAGCGTTAACCCAACTAGATCGGGTCCGTGTGTGTGGGCATGTGTGAACACCGCAATCGCACTCGTCCGGGCCAAATCAACCGATCCGGGACCGGAAACGAACACGCTGGCCTCGGCCCGCATGCAATTCACTCCACTGAGCAGTTCGTTTGCAGTGAGAAAGCAACCGACTCAATAAACGATACAACTCACTTCCTGTTCTGTAAATGCTATTAAAGAGTTGATGATGATGTCAATAGGCTCATAAATATTATAAATGTCTAACCAAGCTTACCTGACGCTGAGAAAAGAAGTTGTTTGGCGTGATGAGGGAAAGTATTTCCTGTTAAGAGGGTCACTTCCGTTTGTTTACAAATTTTGGACCACCAGCAAATCAAATCAAGGATTGTTTGCAAACATTATTCCCCGAATCGGAACAAAGCTCACGAACCACAGGTCTGAATACAGCCTAAGTCTGCTGTTACACTGGGCCTCTGTCAGGTCACTAACATACTGACACAAAGAGCGTGAATACAAACTTCAATGCTTTAATACTTTCTTCTTATCCAGCAGCTATCATTTACATTTTACGTGTTCATATACCTCATAAGAGGTAAGGAATTCATATCAAAGCTTAAGGAACGAAAATTACGTCAGTGCGTCTGATGTCCTCACGAAACCGGCTAAGGGATTTAAATATGATTGAAAATAAGCCTTAAAGTTTCCCTTAAAAGGTATAGATGTGTCCTCCTTTAACTTCAGTACTCACCGTCCATGCTGTCAGAAGGAAATTGCTTCAGAGCTGTGCCCACTGTATGTATGTGTGTATGTATGTATGTATGTATGTGTGTGTGTGTGAGTGAGTGTGTGTCCCTGCCACATCTGAGTGCTCCGTAATGCTGCTCTTCCAATATAACTGATTTCTTATGGCGTCAAACATGACGTCATAATATTCCATATGGGGGCTCATCGTTGTCATCATGCAGACGAGATACCCGGACACACACACACACACACACACTTTTGATGGAGCCAGCGCGTCCATCTCTCCTTGTGTAACATTAATAATGCTGTAAAACAATTTCAGCCATTTTTATTCGAATGATTTGCCACAAAAACAGAATTCCTGCATATTTTAATTGTTTTTGAGTCTCAGGCAGACGTCTTACCACCAGGGGGCGCTTCAGTACCACTGTTTGAGGGTTACTGCTTATCGGTGCAGACGAATATTTCTGCTAGACCTCAAACATAGACCTCAAACTATGATTATTGTTTGCTCCGCTATCGTGGCTTCATTATTTCAATAATGAAAGACAACACGTCTTCCTAACGACCAGCATTTTAACTCAACAGCCACTTCAGGACTTCTGTAAACATGGAGAGAAATAAGAGACAGCGAAGAAAAGAATCGGGAGTTTATTCGACACTACAAAGTACAGAGCGGGAGTGGCTGAGGGCTGAACAGCACAAATAAATGCTATGCATCCATTCCATGACAAACAAGATAAAATATTCCTTTATGTATTTGTATACACTCTGAAACAGTCCGTTGGTGTTGCCATGAATACAATGGTTACAGGTCCATTGCGGTGTCCAAAATAACACATGAAAATAGTCGTCTGTTAGATTTGTTGCACTAAAAAACCCTTCAGTGCACATCTGAACCTATACCTAGTGGTGCTGTGATGAGGCTTTACATTGCTGGGAGACTGGGTAACAGTCGCTGTGTTCAAGGCACTGGAATAGACTCAGAATTATGGTTTTCCATCTGTGGGTGAGGTAGTGAAATCACTGGAGAGTGAGGTAATTTTGGGATAAGTATGGATTATTATTGGCTTTATCCTATAGATGATGATTCCATGAAAGACGCTCCAGACAGTCAGGAACATTCCAGTCTTCTCTCTATGAACCCTGCTCATCTCTGTGCAGATAAGTGAACATACTGTATTAGAAAATAGTCATATTACATAACATAAAGCTTTGGATTGGAGTGACGATGCTAAACCAAGTCAGAGTCGACCGATATCAGCGGGATGATAATCTGGGCTGACATCTGAGGTTCGTCTCGTTCCAAACAGTTGCGTCACAGTCTAAATCTAGTTCTCAACTAAACACTGACGACTCCTAAATGTTTATTTGCCGTGAAACACTCCAGTTTTGCAGAAAAGCGACGCTACACTCACTAGACAACATGATACGACCGCGTTCCCGGGAGAAGCCTCCCAGTGTCCATCACTCAGGTACGGGGACACGCCATAACTGCATGGGCTGAAGAGAACCTAAACACACGCGGAGCAGAGATGGTAATCAGCTATAGACTCTCCCATCCTTCACAGTAACTTCATCTCAGAAAGGAACAAGATTCACGAGCTGCACAGCTACAAACAAAAGCGCTGAAAGTCAGAATATTATCTGTTCTTTTTTTTTTTCATCGATAAAAGCGCGATTCATACATTCTCTCCTCTGAACTGCATTTGACCTCATCACAGTTTCCTTCCGTGCCTACATAAGCAGGAGTGTCTTTGTAATAATATGAGTAATAATAATAATAATGCCCCGTTGGTTTGGGGTGCTGCTGTATATCCATGAATCTCTGTAAAACTACCACATCCTAGCTAATATAGAATATCAAAATACCACTAGATCCACATTTCTCCCACTTATAGACTTGGATTCATTATGATAATAATAATAATAATAATAATAATATTCTGAATCTTTTGTGCCTTTAAAATTCATAGTCAGTAATGTATAGGAAAAATACTGTACAAAAAGAACAACTAATAGAATCGTTTCATATAAACATATCTCTTGTCACCAATATATCGTCTCTGTTGTGAATCGTTTGGTCTGTAGTAAACAAATTGATTGGGTGAACCAGAGTATTGGACAACACCATCCAACTCTTTTTCAACATCTTATACATTCATACAAGCCATCTTCCAAAGAGGGCAAAACACACGGCTACAGAGAGAGAGAGAGAGACGAGAGAGAGAGAGAGAGAGAGAGAGAGAGAAAGAAAGAGAGAGAGAGACGACAGGAGGTCCGCATCTATTTCTAAAATGAAAGCGCTCGTATTTAAAATCATGCCGAGGAACAGAAAAGGAAACTGAAGCAAACAAAACAAAGAATTATTGACAAAAAGAAACAAAAACAAGAACATGATTTTCAAGATCGCTTAATGTTTGCATTCAGTGAGAGAAGTCCGCAATCTGGAGTTTAAACAAAGAGGAGGACAAAGAGGATCCATGATAATAACAGAATATTAAAAAGGAAACAACAACAATCTTCCATCTGTGAAATGAAAGATAAATATCAGGCGGGAGGAGAGTTTGAGTGAGAGGAAAGGTCATTGCACCGCATCAGATTGTGAGACACGCATTAGTGCAGAGGTCAACTAAGGTCATTTTAGCTCACTGGGTCTAACCAGGACGGGGCACCAAAATGTAGGGGGGGGGGGGGGGGGGGGGGGAGGGGTGATGAACACTTACGTAGTGAGTTTGGTTTATTTTCCTGACAGGAATTATTGCTCAGTGTCAGGGCGACGAGCGAACGAACACAACGGAAGGAGGAGAAGAAGAAGAAAGTGTTTTTTCCTGTGGCGACTCATTTACAGGACGGCACCGCAGGAAAAGACACGCCAGCGTAACAAAGCTGCAGTTTGACGACTTCATCACAGACAAAAGAAGAAGCGGTGAAAGGACGACGACAGAAACACAGCATCGTGCATCGCTATGGTGACGGTAGGGGAAAACAACATTATGTATAAAATTGGTATGAAAGTGAACAACAAACAGGATGACATCACTGCAGGAGCAGGGACGCCGCGGCTGGTGGGTCGGCTCGGAACTCCTCACAGTACAACTGGGAAGAATGTACGCGTGAATATATATATATATATTTATCTATGTATATGTGTGTATATACATGAAGTTGGATCGTGTGTGCAGAAAAAAAATAAAACAAGGGAAAAAAAAAGAGACGATTAGAAGCTTATGATTGAACTCAAATCCAAAATGATGGTTATAATACCAGAATCATACAGGTTTGTGTCCGGGGGGGGAGGAGGGAGGGGGGGGCCTTGGAGGATGGACGAAGGGTTGAGGAAGAGGGTGTGGGAAAGTAGAGGGGTCGGGGGGTGCCGCCAAAAGAGACACATTGTCCTTCAAACAGGTAGGCAGGTGAGTACGGGGGGGGGGGGGGATTAGAGCGGGTGTGGGTGGAGAAGAGGTGGTCACGGTTGGGGTCCGGGTATCGGGGGCTCACAGGAGGCCGTGCCGGGACTCAAATTTGGCCACAATGTTCTTGCAGCGGCCCAGCTCCTTCCTCAAGTCCGCTACCTCCATGCGCAGCGCGGCGTTCTCCTTCTCCAGGAAGCCGGCGCGGATGGCGATCTGGTTCTCCTTTAGCCGCCGGGCGTCCCGTGACCGCTTGGCCGCCACGTTGTTCTTTCTGCGCCGCGCCCAGTACCTGTCGTCCTACAAAGAAGGAGCAACACACACACGTTAGAACACGGCTAGCAGCTGCACACACAATGATACTAAGCATATTTATATTTACATAAACGCAAGGTGTTGAAATCTGTTCTGTTTGTTTGGTATAAATACTAATCACTAATTCAATGTAGCGGTTTGCCACTTCATTGCAACAACTCCTGCAGTTCCATTATGGCCCTGTAGGAGGCCGAGGACCTGCTCTTCATTGTGGTTTGGGCTTTGTGTTAATGCTGCACCAACAAAACAAAGCTGGAACAGAAACACAAATCTGTTTTAAATGTTCGAGCATCTGTTTGTTTTTCTTTCTTTATATATCTTTTGTCTTTTCTGTTCCAATCTGCGTTTGGAGAAATAAATAAACAAACTCTCCTGGTACGTGGCGCTCAGAACCAAACAGTTGTATCCTGCACTCAAACTCATGAGCTTCCTACGTGCAGCTTGTTTGGCTTTGTCCTCCTCCCTTTTGGGCTTCACCTGCTTACATAACATGCGCCTCCACATCTTGGCCTAAACAAAAGATCTTAATCTTGCGTAACAAACAAACTAGGTCAAACAGGCGTCAGACCAAAGGGTCACCTTCAGGTCCTCGGGAATGAAGATCTTGCGTGCTTTCTTGATCATGGGCTGTGGCTTCAGCTCCTCTGCCGAGAATTTGCGCTTCCTGGGGTCGAACATTTCCTGTCCGGGCACGCTGGACAGAGCCAGGTCTGCGGGGTCGGGGTCGTAGGCCATGGGCACCTGAATGGTTTCTGGGTCGATGGGGCTCGGAGAGTCCCGAGTTGATGACAGGGCTGCGGGGGAGGAAATGGGAAAGTAATAACTTGTTAAATGTGCACAGCATTCAGGCGTTCATTGTGTTTACAAGCAAGCAGGTGGAGATGGCGTGGGTGTAGACGGCACGGAGGCGGCATTCACTAATTATGTGGCGAAAAACAGCAGGGAGCCACCTGCGGTTTCAACTACGATGAAAAGGAAAACAAACAGAAATGGTGCCGAGTTGGAGGCATCAATTCCACTCGGGGGATATTTGCTTATGAAACGTTGCTGCGGCTCTTTCATGCCGAACACGAGGGAGGAGCAGCGACCCTTCGCTCGCCGGAGGGCCTATTGTAAAGGGCAGGGAGCAGGAGGCCACTGTGGGGGGGCGGGGCTTTGAACAGTTGTGGTGTTCTTCTCTCTCCAATTGACATCTGCCTCTCACTTGGCCACGTGCCGTTTTGTTAGACATTAACGGTGGAGTAAAGAGAGTAAACAAGTGACACCATACATAGCAAACACTCTATTCTAACTTGGAGAGGCCGAGTACCAAAACGTAGTTGCCGCGTTCAACCACTAGATGGTGACATAAGCTTGTGGTAAAGACACGCTTCAGCAGATGACTGTGTGACAGCAGAGAGACGGCCAGGGTTTTGTCCCAGCATGGTCACAACTGGGGACCCTCCCGTCGTTGAATGAGGGTGATGTACTTCCCAGTAGTCCCAGCTTTACTAGAAGTTGACTCCAAACATTACACAGAGTGATTCATCTAAGTGATCTGTGACACGAGAACAAGGAGGCACCAGGCACCTTCACGCTCAATGAGAGGAGCGTGACGAAAGCGGCGTGGCGACAGAGCAAACGCCCGCAAACAAAGTGGAACATTGGAGGAACTTGTACAACCTGACCTAGATTGTTGTACTCTTAAGCCTGCTGTGACAGCCCGTCAATGATATGACCTTCAGTCACCGCGAGGGCCACAGGCGGCTTTCTGCTTGGGGCTGTGAGAGGATGTGAGGAGGGGCCGTCAGAAACAAATAGATCTTTGGAAAGCAAGAAAAGCAAACAACATGTTATGGTTTGCACTTTCTGGAGATATTTGACGGTCTCTGTCCGTAGGACTTTTAACAGAGCCTCATGGATTTGTGTTGATATTATGCACACAACACAACAAAAGCTGAGTGTTCCCATTGGTTGGAGACATAAAGATGTTTTAGGGTCAGGTCTTTAGGAAAACACATTTGTTTGGAACTGAACTTAAGTATCTTTAGTAGGATTCTCCATGTCTTTCATGGATCGTGTTCCGTAGATGCTGGTCCGTTCTATCACCTATAGAGCCGGTAGGGTGAAGCTAAAAAGCATCGTCGGCGACCGGATCGGACATAAACGACGCAGCGTAATTCATCAGGCACCACAAGGAAAAACCAAGCGTGTCACTGAACAGACGGGTTTGTGTTCGAATCACGCAAACCAACAAAGGTGGTAATTATCACCTCATTAAGAGCGGAAGGGAGCGTGGAAACATCGTCTCTTGACATCGCCGTGTTCTTGTTCTCAGCCGAGTATGTTTTAAGAGCGTTTGCGCCACAAACACCTACAATGCATTCACTGTACCGCCTCGGGCTGAGGGAATTTAAGAGCATTAGACAGAACATGATTCTATTGTTCTCCATTGTGCTCCATCAAGGCCAGATCGTCACTGTAGATGTGATCCATAAGCACACCCACCATTCATAAGCACAAAGAGAGGACAGGTAGAGTCCGTCTTGGCCAATCTGTCAAACGGAGATCACCTGGACACTTAACAGAGTCCCTCCCAGTGAAAATAACTAGCCTGGCTATAATCGCCTTCATGAGTCATCTTGATCTCCAGATTAGTGTGTGTGTGTGTGGTTGTGGTGGTGGGGGGCGGGGGGGGGGGGCGTTAAACCACTGGGCCACTTTGCGTCGTCTACAAATGGCCACGCACTCAAAATCCCACCCACTGACCTGCGCTCGTCCCTAACCAAGGTACCCTGTTGTGTAGGCTAGAGGAAGCCATTGTCGCAAGTGTATTAAATCCTCGCATAATAAGATCCCCGCCGAACAGGAAATCTAAAATGATCGAGGCAGGAAAGGTAGGACGCGCCATTGACCTACAAAGGCGGGTGATGAGGTCCAGGCTGTGGGGAAGTGAAAGGAAACAGGAATCTGCCTCATTCAAGACCTTCACTCAACTGCCTTCAACAAATTGCGCTTGAGTTTTTCGCAATTTATGAATTTCGTCCAAAGTGGGTCAGTGAATGATTCCCCGTCAGAACCCTGCCCCATTTCTACTACGGCCAGTCATGAACGGCACAATAAGAACAACACGTGTCACAACTGAGTTATTCTGTAATGATGGTTGCTATAGCAACACCCCAGACGATAACGTGACAGGCAACAGCGGGCATTTAAGTATCTAACTCAACCGTTCATGTACATTAGAGATGATCTATGTCTTGCGGTTCTATGCAGGTCCCGGGTGGCCAACACCAATGACACCAGAAAGGCCCCCAACTATCACCGGGACTGAGCTTACGTTGCTGTTTGTTTATCTGTGGAGATGCAACATTGGCTCTTGCGGTGATAAGCGACTTTGAGATGTGAAAGCACAGAGCTCCTGAACTTTGACCTGGGTGTCACCCTGTAGCTCACAAGACACAACTCCAACAAGCCGCTGCAGGGAACAAAGGAAAGGAAAGGAAAAGGGCGGTCTTCCCGTTCCAGAATAAGTACATATGTCAACAGAGTGGACGTACGTATAGAAATATGAGCTCCACATTTAGCTCCTCACATCTGCTGCTGCTTGTGTGTTTTCCATTAAGCCGCTTTTCTTTGATAAACGGCCTGGAATGCACCAAAACACACCTTTTGACCCTTCCTGCGTTTGACTTCGCCTTTAGCCTCTGACCGCATTGCACTCTGATGCATCTACTGAGCCAACACTGAGACAGAGCCCTGACAAACAGCAACGTTCACCGGCCGCTTCCACAAAGACAACACTGAGACGCTACTTTGCTGCGATAACATCGTTATCAGCTGCTGGCCGTGTAGCTTTGAAAAGCAAAGGATTGTGGTTGTTTTTGTGGGTGGGGGTGGGGGTGGAGGCTGAGGCGGGCTGGGTAGACCTGACGAGACTCTGCTCGCTGGAACAATATTACGCACACGTGACAGAAGCACACTAGAGTCCATGTGATCTCTGCAGGGTACAGCCTGTGCCTTGGCTTCAAGTCCAGGCTCTGGCGAGAGAGTCCGGAGAGGGAGGGAGAGGAAGACTCCACGGGAAGTGTTAAAGGGAGAGCAGAGGGCGGGTGAAAGTGAGAGAGAGTGTGGAGTGGAGGGAGGGAGGGGGGAAGAGAGAGAGAGAGAGAGAAAGAGAGAGAGAGTGGCAGGCTCATGCCGTGATAAGCTCCCGTACACAGCACACGGCGCCCGCATGTGTCCCTCACATGGCCCCGCACGCTGCAGGAAGCCCTGCCGCGATCACGTGACCGGCAAATGTGAAAAATGAGACCGAGGCTGACCGAGGGGACGCGCCACCCTCTGACAAACAGAACACACATGGGCTAAAGTTTGGTTTCCGCACAGACGTCTGTGTCCTCCTCCTCCTCCTCCTCCTGATCATGATGTGACTGGTGTCAGTGTTGCTGACTGAAGGAGGGGAGAGGACATGAGGCCAGCAGGGAAGCAGAAGACACTCAAACCCACTTAGGCCAGTCTGGACAAAGCCATACTTATATTTTTAAGGTCATTTTGCTGTGAGCTAATTGATTTGTGCGGTCAAATAGACATGTGTGCATGAGGATGAGAGCTTTCGGGTGGAAAAGTCATAGATTGATTCTGACATATTGAACAGACACCGGCAGTCGCTTTCCGCATCATAAACAATAACAAGATGATTTATTTACCAGTTTGATCAACCGTGTGTAATGCCAACCATTCATCAGGCTTCCTTCTGTCCTAATCTCAAAACTATGAGATGTAAAACGGTCGTTTTACAGACACAACACCTCCATTTGGCATCAGCCATCCCATCACAGCAGATATCATCAGACTGCATCAAATCCTATTCCAGTGCCGTGGTTTGGGTTTTACTCTTTGAAAAGGTGAAGGTTTTTGTTTATGTCATGTTTATGTTTTGTTATAAAGGCCTCATCAGGTCTAACCTTGACATTTTTACAATTATTCTAGTGCCTGGTGATTTCAAAACCACATTGTTATCAGATTATACTGCTCACTATGATAATAAGTCTTTTCCATATTCAGTGTTTAGTCAAATCATGTGATGAATTTAATTGATCAGGGCTCAAATCCAGGACAAGAGCTGAATGAGGTTTAGACTGTGTTTTATTCACACACACACACACACACACACACACACACAAACACACACACACACACACACACGCAGCAAGCCAGCTCCGCCAATCAAAGCTTAATGAATGGAGATTCTACTGCATCCTTGGACTTGAGACTCCAAAGTCTATTTCCTGTCTATAAATCAGAGCTGAAGTGTGTCAGAGGGCATCTAAGCTGTGATCAAACGCTGTGAATAGGACAGAGTGAGCTGCAGGAAAGAAAGGAAAATACCGAGCTGAGAGATGACGCCTTGGGGGATGCAGCAGGTGAGCAAACCAGCAGTACAGCATTGGTCAGCTGTACACAGCGGTAAGAGCGGAGAGAGGTGGAGGAGGGGGGGGGGGCCTCCGTGTGCTCTCTCATATGTTCTCATGTGCAGGTGTGTGGTTGTGTGTGTGTGTGACATGTGTACTGTACATCAGGCTCTGCTGCATGCTTTACATACCTGCTGTGCCGGGGCTCTGGAGGCAGTTCTGGGGCACCATGCCCGTGTGAACCGAGGTGGTGGCCCGGCTGCTGAGGTCCACCACGGAGGGTGTTGGGGGAGCCGTCGAGGGGGCTTGCTGCAGGGGGGCCTGCGGCGCCGGTGCTCCCTGCAAGGCTTGGTTGCTCTGGGCTGTGTTGGCGGGAATGCCGTTCTCGGACAGGAACTCCTCCAGGTCCATGTACTCCAGCTGAAAGTTGTCCCCGTCGTAGGGCAGGGTTTTGTCCCAGAGGGTCGGCCCCAGGAAGGCCGACTGTGGGTGGCTGGCTGTGCTGCTCTCATCTTCCAGCTTTTTCTCTTTCTCCTTTTCTTTTCCAAACGCTGTAAAGGTTTGCACACACACATTTAATTTTGAGTTTCTTGTTCACACTGAAACTAGGCGTGAGTCAGGGCCAGGTGTTGGAGCTATCACAGATTGTCCTGAAGTTCAACAGTACAAACAGAGAGGGGCTCGACTTCAGCATCAACAACAGCTGCACTGGCTGCAGAAGGTGCGCCCTCTATGGACCACTTCTAGAATTACTAATACAAAATCCCATTCAAGGTTGCAAAGGGACCTCCAAGCTGAAAACAGCCACAGGTGCCCTCACACACGAAACACATGTAAACAAGCTGATATTTACTGATAATTATACTTACACAAATAATTACAGTCTAAGCCTAAACAGCGTGAGCTTGACACCTGTCTGTCAAGGCAATAATCACTTTTATCCAGGAAATATACATTCTTACGTTATGTCCTCATGAAGAAGCATCTTTGTGTTTTTTTATAATAACATCACGTCCTTCATGATTTATCGGTCAAAACTATCAATGTCATCAAGTCACAATGTGCAATTTCAAACGCACCTTCATTGTGGTGAAACGGAAGCTTTAGCGGATTCTCCAGGAGGGATTTCAGCACACCGTGGGTCGGCGGTAGGAAAGTTGGGTTGATGGGAAGAGGTCTTGCCATTTTCTCCATATGTCTTGACAGGCAGCTGGAGAAGAGAGCTCAGAAAGACAGAAAGTCCCGGTGAAAAACGCGACCGAGCTCGCCGGTCGGTCGTGGGATTCTTTGCCGGAGAAAAACACACCGGGTGACAGGAGAAGCAAGATCCGCGCAGCAGACTGTGTGTGCGGCAGGCTGGTTGTCTGTCGTCGGGGCGATCTGGCAAATAGCTGGAGGAGGAGGAGCGGCAGCGGCGGGAGGAGGCGGAGGGAGGCCGAGCACTTCTCCGTCCATGTGCGGAGACGGACGCCGGTGACGTCAAAGCAGCGAGAGGGCGGAGACGCCTCAATGCTGCCTTCGGGTGCAGTGCGAATTAATGGCTTCACCGAGCTGAGCGCTTTGCTTGGTACATGCCGCCTTCAGGGGCTGTGGGAGATGTACGTTATTTTAATGTATAGGTGAGCGTACGTGGAAACTGAAGCTTTAGTTCGGTCATCTAATTACTCATTTCACATTTCAGGCTCAAGAGTTATGATCATTCTGACAAAAAATATATTGTCATGCTTATTTTAAATTGATACACAATACATCTCCAATCTCCAATTTCTTTAGCTCCCTATGTTCCTCAGGTGGTTTTGCACATCAGCCACATTCATTTGAGGATTTTAACTTTAACTTAAACAGATGTTATAAGTAAATGATTTCGGAAACAAGAATACAATTTTCTATCTAAACTTTTCAAAATGTATTTGTCACATACACATGCACGTAGATGTCAACATAAAGAGTTGTGAGAGATAAAATATATATCAAAACAATACTATAATAATACATCGATTATATAGTAAAATAGTAAAAAGGTATTTGCAACATAAGAGTAAAACCTAAGTCAAGGGTAGAAGTCTATTACACAGGTTGTGAAAATACTGGACACTAAATAGTTAAAAGACTTCACAGTCACAGTTCAGTGGATACCAAGTAGTACATTTAAAACACAAGCCGACACATGGAGTCCAACTATGTGCCAAATGTACACTGTGTCCTGATGGTGACACTGCATTACTGTGTCACGTCACTTACAAATGTGCTTAGCATTTTTGTCCACTGAGCTTTGTGTTGCTGTAAACAGTAGAGTTCATCAATGTCACTCACAAAACGCTTAATGATTTTAGTCCTCATATTGATTGTCTTGACTTATTGTTTGTATTGAGACCTGATTGAGTCTAGTGTGAGTGCTGCTGCTGTGTTGTCAGTACAGACAGCCCAACACTCATCTCAACATCAACTGGCAATGCAGGAAACTATAGAAAATAGTACAAATCATATAAAACGCTTATTAGGATGCAAAGTCGCACAACTAATTTCTTCTTTCAGATAAAATGTGTTCACAGCTTTAGCAAAAGTCCTCACTATTAAATCTTTCATTTGACAAAACCCCATAAAAAAGACATCTTGGGTGGACGGAGCTTTCATTTTCCATTCAGTGTCCTGACTCCATTGTTGAAAAGCATTGAGGACACACCAGGCTGTAGTGGTCCAGTTAGTAGTGACGTAAAATTAACTTGACCTACTTTCAGCCAATGGCTGTTGACAAATGGCAGTTCTGCCTGGGCAGACTGTGGCACATGGAAACTCATGTGCTCCACTTCATAGTGGCTGAGTCATAGTACAACAAATTCTCTGCTCCCTCCCCACTTGTTTGTTTTTCACAGTTAATTAATCTGTAGCATTATCATCTCATGTTTTCCATTTAAAAAAAACAACCTCTGGTGAGGAAATCAAAGTAAGCGATACAATAAAGAGCTGACTGTGCAGACGTGGCTTAAGCCTGCAGCAGAGCTAATCCATTTATCTGAAAATGTCCTTTTGCTGATGAAACTGACACCATATTAAACTAAGGCTCTTATTCTTCATCAAAGCAAACGTCAGAATACATTAAAGTTCAAAGCAGTCATCTTAAAAACTGAAAGTCAGCCAGGTCAAAACATTGTGATAATTTTCCTTTTAAATTGTGCATCTTAATGAGGAGACACAAAGGGATCAGTTTCCCTGTTCCCATAATCCCTCACTCTGGAATCCCACACAGTCATAATCTGAATTTTAGCAGCGCTGTGATTGGTAACATTTTATTATTTTTTTGTTATTATCAGATTGGTTATGGAGAGACAATCAATCCATTTAAAGGTACAGTACGTAACATTTCAAGTTCCATATTTGGCAAGGGAAATGGTTTGTATTAATCCAATAGTTCAATTACCTGCCTGGGAGTAAAACGACAAAGCAAATATGTGACACATTAACCTCATAAACCTGGTGTGGCAGGGAAAGATCAGCTGAATGCTTTGCTGCAGAGTTCATCAAGGGTTCACTGAAATAAATTTGTGAGATTTTGTCCTGTGAAATCAGACTACAAAGACACGCGTGTGAGAGCAGAGAGGATTACACGGTTTAACAGAGGGTAACTGCTCCTCTGTGTGAGGGGGTTCATTACCATATGAATGTTCATTATTATGATGATTACACTCCACAAAAAAAATCACTTCCCATATTGATGTTGGTCAGAATTGTAAGAGTCATTTTGGTCCGTGGTTCGAAATTGGTCTGAACGACATGCTGGCCATGCAAATCTACCAGCATCCTGAGCACTGCAGGTGAGTGGGAAGTGGGAACACAATGGAGAATTCTTCAATGCAGATCTCCCGCAAATGAAGTAAACAAAGAGTCATGGAGCCGCCCGGCAGGAGCGGGCGAAGCCACTGGGACGGTTTACGTCATTTCAAACGCCCTTCAGTGCTCACTGAGGGATAACTGCCAGAGTACATGTGTTACATAACAGCAACAGTTAAATTGGAGATCAGGGTCATTTCAGCAGCAGAAGGAACTGAGGCCTTAATCCTGATCTCCATCTCTTTTTTTTTGCAATTTGCTTTTATTGAAGCAAACATTGTACATGACATTCGAATACAGTTGTAGGATATTTTGGAGATCATTTTTTATATAGAAAGAGGGGAAAGAGGAGAGAGCGATAGAGAGAGAAGGAGGGAAGGTTGTATTATCACTACTATTGTTGTTAAACTTTATACATAGACCCTGAGGTACAGTACAAGTAGATTAGAATTGCAATGATGTCATATGGTACATACAGTTCTTATAGTTCTTCCAATCTCCATCTGATGGATTATTCCAGTACGCCGTAGTTAATCAGCCTCCTTTTCTCTCCATTTTCCCTTTTCATAGAGAGAAATGCCATTTTTGGCATTAGGGTTTTTGTGCACTCAATTTTCCTTGTGGCAAGTGGCCTTGATTGGAGGGGCGTACGCAGCCTGCAGCGGTCTTTAAGTATTTTTCCTTTGCCCCTGGCCCAATATCCTTGTATGATAAGATGAGCACCACTTAGGACTTCTCAGCTTGAAAAGAGCTGTGAAAGGCATTGGTGGGTTGTCATGGCGAAATTGAGAGGTAATCACAAAGAGCGAGGCTGCCAAATGCAGCCGGAGGAGAAGGTACAAACCTGAAGGATCTAGACACCAAAGCTCCCCAAAACCATCATCAAATTGAATCAACACCTCTGGCGGTCGCATCAAAACCCAAACACGCTTCAACAAACTGGTATTTCCTCCGTGTAAGCTGCTTTTGTTATTTCATCCGCTCCCTGTAGCTTCTCCAGCACAAATTGTCTCAAACTGAGGCTTTGTGGGTAAGTGCAGCCTCGACACTTTAAGGAAAAATAGGTCATGAGGGATATGATAACGAGATCTGATTTCAAGGGTTCTACAAAACCTTAATTCAGCTGCTGGGTGGAACATAACAAAGGCTCGTGTTTTATGACCCTGCCAGGCAAAGGGAGACTTTCCTTTGAAAAGTGACACGAATCCTAAATAAGAGGAGAGTACACCCTCATACTTTGCTTTATTATGTTTCATTTGAGAGAGGGTCTGGTTCCTTCTTTCCACAGAACCACAAAGTCCTATTTGTTTATGGTGTGAAATGGATAATTACATCCGACCACCTTATCCTGTTTCTGAATGGAAAAGGGACAACTTGTTCCCGACGCTGCCTCAGGCCCTCGCAAAACAGACAGTTATTGCTGATTTGACTGTTTACCTCCAACTTTTCGCCCTGACGCTGCCTACCCGCTCATCATCTCCGCTCGTCGGGATGTTCCAGGTGTCGAGGCGTGAGGTTTGTCATCCCACACGCTCCATTAAATCCTCACAACCCTCACCTCCCCACTGTACACACGGGTGCCCACACACGGGAGGTGAAACAGGTGGCTGACAGATATATTTCTGGAGCCTCTACAGCTACAGAGGCAAGAATGAAGCGTGGTGCACAGACGAGATGGACGCTGTGCTCACAATTGTTGTCGAATTTGTTGTTGTCTGTCATAAGCAATCTTTTGGTCTTGACGGACAATTACACGTGAACACACAGACGTTGTATATAATGGAAAATGGCCTGCTTGTCCCCCTGTTGCTGTTGCCATGGTATCACTGTCACTGAATTATAAAACAATGGCACGTGTCAACTCTCGGATTAGAATTTTGGCCCTGGATAAAGAGATTAAACATTATGGATGGATATTTAAAATAAAAAACAATAATAAATTAATAGAATAATAGAATAATTCAAAAATAAAATGATAAAATGTTACAATTACATCAAAGAAAATGAATTTTTTAAACGTTTCACTCATAACGTTGTTATTGAGGTTATGACTCAGTGGTGAATAGCTGCTGGAAAGTAGGTGAACCTTTTCCAATCACAGCTTCAAAGCTCGGGCTTCTCTCAAGGTCTTTTCAAAAATAAGCTCAGGATTCACGCCGACGAAATGTAAACATATTGAGGATCCTTTTACAACCGGTCAATCGGCGGTTCTCAAACTGTGTGGCACGGCTGAAATGTGAAACAGTGGTAAAGTCGGACAAAAAGGCACTCAGCGAATTCATACCTCCGCCGAGACGAGTAGTCCAAAGGTAATGACAAAATGTAACTGTTGCTGTTATTGCGCCACCATTAGGAGTGATTGATTTCTTATTTCAAGTGATGAGAGAACATGTTTGTCAAGATTGGTTACTGTGGACTGGTTCACTCATGAGGTCACTTTTTGAGGGGATGAGCCACGCCCACTCCACTTATGCAGCCAATTACAGCACACCAGTTTGATCGTGATGCTCCATGTCACCTTGGCGGACGTCATGTGGCGCCTGATACGTTCTGGTTGCACAGGTGTGTGATTCCTTGTGCCAAAGATAAGATGCGTAGTACTTTGTAGGTTAAACGTGCACGATTCAGACCAAATCAGATTCAGACAAACAAGCTGGCAAAAACATCCTTTGAAAAACCTGAACACAATCATACACACACAGTACGTGCTGAACAGAATGAGACTCTCACACACACACACACACACACACACACACACACATACTCGCATCAGGCAGGCAGCCTCCCCTGCTGTGTATCACATGCTGTCAGCCTGGATTGACACGTTTCCGAGCACATGGACTCTCACTCTATGTCTGCCGTCTCCTTCTCTCTCTGATCTCTCCCTCCCTCCCCGACGCTGTTTCCTCCTCTCAGCTCTCCCTCTAAATCCCTCCATCCTCTCCTCTCGTCTCATACACAAAGACATTGTGGTATCGACAGCTGCCTTGCTCACGTTTCCGACCTGTTTGCGAGCATGAGATCATATTGACACGGGCTGAGTTGGAAATAATACACACTTCCACAAGAGCACCGGGTCACTAAGCGGAGGAGACCACATGCAGAGCGTTCACACCTATTTTAATTTGACCCATCTCAGTTTTCTGTGACAGAGTGTGTAAACAATGTCGACACAGCAGAGCTAAACAAGCGCTCAACCTGATTGCAGTCATTTGTGTTAAGCCCCGACGTCCGACAGTGAGACGCTGTGAGCTGAAATCAGGGAATAAGCCGTTTTGTCCAACACGCCTGATTGTGTTATCGACAATTGCAGATAATGTGATTGTGATGCCTGCAGGATCCAACGTAACACTCAACACATGTGCAAAGTGTGTCAAGGTCTCCAGTGGGCACCAAGTCCAGATTGACATTCTTGCCCATTTGCAATTAAATGCATGTTTTGTGGATGAGGAAGCACAGGGGACGAAAGCTGACGCAGAAACGCACAAACTCTACACATAAAGGACCAGGGCAGGTGCAGGATTGGAACCTGCACCTTGTTCCAGTGAGGCAACACCACTGTAGAGAAGCCACTTTATCAAGACGCTCTACTACTTCCCCAACACACAATGTACACATGTACTGTGATATCATGTAGGTCACTTGGGGAAAGGTTACATTGATATTGCACAATTAACTATACACTCCCTGCACTGCACTGCATGTTGCCCCTGAACATTAATTATGAAATTATACATTATTCATCTGACTCTCTCCAGGCGGTTCTGACTGATCGTTCCAGACTGCCGTTGCCATGAAACAGTAATTTCCAAAACCAGGGCGTCGTGGGCTGGGTGCAGCTTCCTTCCACCCATCATGCATCTCTGTACCGGCTGAGCCTGTGTGGGGTCGTATGAGGCTGGATTCTCCTGGGAGGGGAAGAACTTCTGAATAATTTCTGGAATGATACGGTGGAAAGACGTCAGAATAAACGTCGGCGGCGGCCGTGTTTGTTTGTACACAGTAATCTGCTTGGCTGAACTCCAGGGTGAAGCTTAAAGCTGAAGCTACAGGGAAAGAAGGTTCCTCGCTGTGAGGATCTGCTTCGTATGGGATAGAGCCAAGCATCTTCCCCCGGGTTTACTCATGTCTACTTAAAAACCGTTTCCTTTGGTAAATGGGTGAAGGAGTGAATGTTGATTCATCATTTGCTCAGCCAAGTGGACGCAGCACAGGCCGTTCTCCCGCCCGGCGCCGCAACCCTGTCTGTTATTTCCGGTGTACCAGCGCAGCAGTTGCTACACTGGCGGTACCCTGAGGGTCCGCTGCCTCCCGCGAGGGCCGAGGGCTTGCGTGCATCTGTGCCTGGTAGGAGGAGAGGTCTGGTGTCCTCCGGCTGTCTGGTGTTGTCACGGAAGCCTCTTGGAAGCTGGCCAGCAGCACCCAGGCCCAGTGATTCACACAGGCGCTAATGTTGTGGCACTAAGACGTAATGAGTATTTAGTTGCTATGGTGCTGGATCTGCTCTGACACACAAAGAACTGGAGAGAAGTGGGGGACAGGAAGTCTACACATAGTCCTGCTATATCCAAAATAACAGGGCGACCATGTACATTGTCAACTTCAACTCAAGATACTAGGTCAAGAGACGGAGATCTCTGGCAAGAAGACGTTCTGTAAGGCGTATCAGTGTCACTGCTTGGCTGTATGAAGGAGAATCCTCCAGCACCACGTGTTGTCCTTCACCTGACTAACCCACATGACAGCAGGACACACATGCACATCAGAGCCTCTAGGGACCCCCTCAGCTCTGAGATCTGGAGCTGTTGAGAAGAACGTCTTTGTTTCCGAGGGATGTCACGGATGGCATCAGACTGCTGCGGAAAATTTGTCTGAAAATGCTTCAAAACATTACTAAGAATCACAGAAGGGGCCATATGATGATGTCACTCCTGAGCAAACAGGGCCAGAGACCCGTAGACAACATGTTGCCCTCTTTACTGCCGGCAGCTATAATTACAGTCTTTATCTTGCGCCTACATGCGGCTATAGAAGTGTCCAGCCTGCACTAAAACAGTCCTGGATTAGTACAGTGGAGTATTTCTAGACAAAGTTTAGTAGACCACAATAGCTGTGAGCTGCTGACGGTGGGATTACTGATTACTGAGTTAATCCCCTGAGGTCCTGGGAACTTAACTAGCCTCCTAATTTTGTTGACACTTGTGGATGATGACGGTTCAATCGAGCAGTCGCAGGTTTGCGGCGGCGCTTCACAACAAGGGGTCTTTGGCTCTTACGTGGCCGTGGCAACAGCATCTGGTCCAAGGCTTTACCCTCATTCCTGTAACACGTGTTTGTGTCACCGCTCTGCGAGGAAGCTCATGTCAAGACTCAAGTTATTGATTTGAGTGAATCTCAACGTGCAATCGGTTCAGAACATCTTAAGAAAAACAACTTGCACAACGTGAGCAATGCCAATCATATACAAAGCAGTTGTGATGCTCCATTACCAATTATGGGGAAATTGCTTGTTTCTAGGCAACCTCCTCCGTGTTCGCGACAAGGTTAAAAGATTGCAGGAGGCCTTTGTGCTCTCACGTGTCTCACGTTCATGCAATCGAATTTCACAAATACATGTGTACACGTCTGCTTCCGAGTCGATGGCCTGCTAATGAGGTGATGCTCCTTCACTGGCTTACATGCTTACTGCACCTAAACGAGGTTGGCCCACGTTCCATCTTTAGCACGCTGGGGAAAAATTAGCAACACTGGCAGTTCAAACATTCAATGGAACCCCTTTGCGATGGTATTACAGGAGGATAAACAGCCGGCAAAGCTGCTGAGTGCCGGTTTGTTATTATTTTTGTTTCAGATGTCTAAGAAAAGGCACACAAGCCAGTTTGTTCATCATGAATGCAGCTTTTAAGGGTCCTATGCTGCCATGAGACATGACAACAAAGAAAGGATTTGTTTGCCTCCAATTGCTTTATCCAATATCCACATGGTGATTTGCCTTTTCAGATATCCACTTTTGTTCAGCATCCCACAACACAACAGCGTCATATGATGCAGAGCACTGAGTACAAACCCAACTGCATATTCATCTGCACCATCAAAGGGGTCACTCAGGGTAACCACGTCTTCTTTAAGGGTGACGTTGAGGAGGCCGCGGCAGATGGCGGCTGCAGGTTCAGCCCGGCTGCATTTTGACCCGGTGCCGCGTCTGCGTCAGCACTGGCGGCAGGACGCTGCAGTGGAGATAAGGGGACAGAGACGCGTTGGACAGGTGCACATAACAGCATACATTAAATGTGATGTCCTCATGTAACCACTCGCTGGCATTCACCCCAGGCTGCACTCTCTCTCGCTCTGCACGCTGTGTGAGCACATTTCCGACACACAGAAGTATTTGAGGCATATTCTAAAGCTTTTATGCAGAAAATAAGGTCTGTGAGGTTACAGCGGGACAGAATGTATGCATATCATAAATACCACAGGTCCTCTGGAAAACTGGCGTAGGAAAGCCGCTCATCCTCAGCTCCACTGGATGACGCTCCGTTTGTTCCCTGAGGATGAGGAGGCAGAGTACAGTACCGACTAAAGATACACCCGCCCATGAGCCAGGCAACGGAGCCTCGTTGGGAAGAGACAGGCAGCTGTGTGGGCAGCATGTTCCCACTGAGCAGATGCGCTTTCCTCGTCTCTGTTGGAAAGAGGAAAGGAAAGGATTCTGTCACGGCTAAATGTCATTAAACTTCATGAAAATTCGTGAGACGTTCAAGTGTCTCCATCACGTGACGGATTCTATGACGCTACGCATGAGACGATGACGCAGGTTCAAACAGTTCAAACAGCTTCAGTTACAGTCAGGAAACTTACAGATCACCTTTTGTTGTTTTTTGGGGTATATGATGATTGGAAATGTAACAACAATGCAACGGAGATATAATTATATGAGGAAAAAGCCTTCAGCAAGTAAATACAGATCATTGCAAACTTTTGAGACTCTTGTAGGTGTGTGAGCTTCTATTTGTTCCTATTTTGTGGGTCCAATGTAGCTGGTTAGCCACTAAAACATAAATAAAGTTGATTTGTAATGATTAAAGCTGTATTATGTACATATGTGTGGGGGAGTATCGGCATCTCTGCACACACACATTTCCCATAGGAACACACTGCGCAGCCTGATGAGTCGGCTCACATTTGTGTTTTTGCGTGTTGAGTTCAGCTTAAGTGCAGTAATGTGCGTGTCTGTCATATTTTGACAGGTTTTGTCACGACTGAAACAATAAACAAACGGGCTTCAAGGCGACGTGGGCGACCGCAGCCCGATGGGAAGCAGCGAGCCAATGTTGGCGCGCTCACTGTGACAAAAGTTCTGTTCTTTTTAACGGCGTCCGCGGCAGATGGAGGCGCCTGTGGGAGGAACGCCGCACCGAAACGCTCTCGGACAGGATACGAATCGACAACACTGCAGGTGTGAGCGAGTTTTCGAGACTTTCAACAAACTTTGGATAAAGACGGAATGCCCACACTTCTGTGATCAAGGCCAACTCAACATCTTGCCTGTGTGTGTGTGTGTGTGTTCTTCTTTTGCGAGTGGTGGGTGTTGAATTTACAACAATCGTTGTGATATGCGTTGAGGAGGTGGGGTGCCCCCGTTGACACATCTGGGCCCTGGTAAACGTGGGTGCGGCCCTGCTCAAAGCCACAGATTAGACACTTAAACTTCTATCGTATAAGACTGCAAACCCATTTTTTTCTTTTCTCTAGCTGTTTACCTCCTTGGGATGTTTTATATACATTTAATTATAATCTACATCATATTCATTCATATTCAGGATGTTCCGCGTCATTCCTTCACACGGTTATGAAGGAAAGAACAGAACGAAATTCAGCAAATCCACAGAGCGAGAGGAGTTAACAAGGCAGCGCGTTTGATAGCCGTTTATCGTGCCAAGATGAAACCACCACAGATAAAAGGACACATCTGCCATCTGCATCTGTTAATGAGGAAATGAAAAGGTTATCAGGAGCCCAACAGGAAATGGGGGGGGGGGGGGGGGAGTTATTCCTCATCATTCGCCGCCTTTATTCTCAGCCGCGTCTCAATTTGAAACCTGCAGCCGATGTTTTCTTCGAGGTGTTCAGCCTTTTCATCTCCGCCGTGATTGTGGTTTACATCGTCTGCTGCCGTGGTGCATTCTGCTTTTGAAGAAGGAGAGAAGGAACAGAAGGAAGGAAAGACGATCGATGAACTTACACAACAACAACGCGGCAGATGGAGATGTACGAGTGTGTGAATCAGAAGCTGCATCGATTGAGACACACATCCCTGACGGCTAATAATAACATTTGTGTAGGTGTCTCTGTGTCCTATGCGTGTGTGTGTGTGTGTGTGTGTGTGTGTGTGTGTGTGTGTGTGTGTGTGTGTATTTTCAGCCTGAGCCAATTTCAGCGAACATGCCACAAAGTGTACAGATCATCTGAGGTCCTCTGTGTTACATAACGCTGCTGCATACCAGGTAGGATCCCGGCCCAGACTAAAGCCCCTGTGGACTGGATACGCGCTTAAAGACCAAACACACCGACCCGCATTCATACACACACCCCCTGTAAACACGCACATTCGAGTACAATCTTAGCACATCCATGGTACACTGCCGCACGTCTTAATTTAGACAAAACCCTCGCCTGATCTTGATCAGTGTACTGAACGCTGCAGAGGAAGGGCTGGGTGAGGACAGGATGAACTCCGTGTGAAACGAGGTGAACTCCTCACGGGTTCATTGCGTTCAGAACAGTGTGTTCGTCTGTGTATGTGTGTGGGTGTGTGTATGTGTTAGTCATATACAGTTGATCCCTCGTCTTGGGTTAAAACATTTCATGACCCCGTGACCTCCTGGCGCTCCGGCCTCCTCTGGTGAGCTCAGTTGGGACAAATATATTCTCTTTGAATATTGACACAGCGGGAAAATGTCTCAGGTGGGATGAAAGAAGCAGAGGGAGACATTAGATCACATTCATGCTGAGTATGAGAGAAGAATGGATCTGGCTCTGGCTTCAGTCGTTCAGGCCAACACCATGATCTTAATGGGGCGCCCCTGGGTGCGTGTGTGTGTGTGTGTGTGTGTGTGTGTGTGTGTGTGTGTGTGTGTGTGTGTGTGTGTGTGTGCGTGTGTGTTGTTGTGGTGCTCTGTCTCATGGCGGCCCCGGCTGCATGTCACCCAGATCACAGTCAGGAACCCTCACCACACAATCATTCCAGTTGCTGAATAATACAAAGCAAACACTGACCTAGTTTTCGAGGTAGGGAACATGCTAAAAAGAAGACCCGGAGCGGAATCCGCCACGGGAGCGGACTGAGATTGAGATTGGAGTCGGGGGCCAGAGGAGGGAGGGAGAGAGGGAGAGAGGGAGGGGGAGGGAGGGTTGAATGTAAAGCAGGAGGTGTCAAAGTGAGGCCAGACGGGTTTGAGGCGGGGGCGAGACCAGAGGGAGGAGGGGGGGACTCCTCATCTCCTCAGTCCACTCCAGGCGGCTTTTAGAGTCCTTAACCGCGTCTTCCAACCTCCTCCAAATGTGATTAAACAGGCAGGCACAAGAATACTGCAGAGCCCCTATCCTGGAGGCCTCCCTGCACCAGGAATGCAGCGCAGAGAGCAACAGGGCCTCACACATGTGTCTCACCATCCATCTGCCCAACACACACTTTCTATAGGCGCACTCACTCTTCTTCAATCCTCCAGTTCAGCCTGCTTTTTTCCACTTTCTGCCTCTTCCTGAACTTGATGGGGGAGTTGTGATGTTGTTGTGGCACTTGTTGCTATGGTGTGTGTGCCGCTGTGTTGGAGACGCACTCCGTGTCATCACGCACACGGAAAACTAAAGTGCAGGGGGGAAAACATTCAGTGTATAGAAATGGAAAAAGCATAGATTCAACCGTTCACACACTTCCAGTCCCTGTAGTCGCAACATTAACCTGATTCTCTCTTCCACAGCAGCGTTGGAGACGTCCCTCGCTCACTGACTCCTGATTGCTGCTGGTTATGTTTCATAACGACCTTTCTAATGAGCGCTCCTGCTCCTCTTATGTTCTGGTGATCCATGGCTCCGTCTGGGGTCGGAACAATAACGGATAATATTCTGGCCTCTGAGCACGGAATGCTAATTTAGAATGCATGAGATTTCATTATGATTCTGCCGCCGTCCAGGTCCAAACACACTGAGACGTCATTCAGTCAAGCCTGCTCTGACACACACACACACCTCTTCTTAGGCCTTAACGGTGCTTTTGAGATCAATCATGTGGGCGAAACGTACATTTGAAGAGAGACTCTGCAACATTTACCGAGTCGATCTAATCTGTTATCTGACATGTAATGAGCATCATCGTGGTTTAAGTGGACACACACACACACACACACACACACACACACACACACACACACACACACACACACACACACACACACACAGCTGTATTCATGACCGGCGGTCTTTCCTCAGACCCTCCTGTTCGCCTCGTGGGTTCGGGCGTCGACCCTCCCCGACAACATGAGGTCACACGGCACAGCTCAGAGAGGGAAATGTAGGACATCCATCCTGCAGCCGCCAGAGAGTCAAACTGCTCAAAAATAGCCTAGCGCAACGTGAATTAGACTGAAGTTCACTGGCTCAGGTGAAACACTCCCACTCGTTTGTTCAAATGAGGGATAATTGAGGAAGCCTGACCTTTGACCCTCAGAGGACAGCGACCTGGTGCCGCCACACACAGACTCAATGCACAAATCAGATTTCACACTCACAGATGGATCGATTGCTCCTCTGTGTGCTCAGGCGAGTTCAAATGGAAATGAGTCAGAGCACTTTGCTTTGCAGAAACCAAAACTAAAAAGAGTTCAGTTTGAATTGAAATTGAAATAAAATTAACTCAACCTGCTGCATTTCCATCACAAATGACAATTTCATGTGAAATTCATTCTAATCCAATTATATAAAGCATAAATGTTATATAAAGTGTGATTTTACCAAAGCAAAGCTCTTTTTGTTCCATTCTCCTGCCATCACTGTGAGCTACAGATGAGCTTTGTGTCTCATGAACTCAAAGAAATCAGACTGAACCATGAAGGAAGGCTCATGGAAATGTTCCTGTGGGCAAATTGTGACTTTGATTTGGGGGGAGGGGGGGGGGGGACAAACCAGGCTTCTTCTCACACATGACACACACACATGGAATAATACAACTAACACTGAGCCACTTCCTCCCGAGTGTGACGATGCCGATCATATGAGAAACCTTTGATCCTGGACCATGCATCCTCCGAGTAAAGCCTCCGTTCATATTCTTCTCCCCATCCAGCGGCAAATGGAAGCTGCAATCTCCTCCCGGATCTGGAGAAGAATGGAATACAGGGTTGTGTGAGCGGCGAAATGCACAGACAGACAGACAGACAGACTCTGTACTGCCGATCAGCATTAAGACCCAGCTGAAGTGTGCTGATCAGAGCTCTCGCAGTCACACAGGTCACACGTGGACCGATGGTTTTGTAAGCCCCCCTTTGATTCCTTCAGCAGCCAACCAGGAGCAGGTTCACCTTCTATATAACTGAGCAGTTATATGGTTCTCCTCCCTGATCATAGAAAATGAAGCACAGTTGTATAAGACGTTTAGATCAATAATAAACTCAAATATCAGAGCCTGACAAAGAGCCAAAACAATATGAGAGGGAATATGTGAATGATGAGGTTTTGTAATGATGTGCGTACACGTGAGTGTGATTCTCTCCAACGTGTGTCTCTGTGTTATAAAAGCCGGAGAGTGAGACGTTGTGTCATCTGGTGAAGTGGAAACGTGGGGCAAGATGGGATGTGCGGTGTCACATAATGGCTCTCATCAAGCCTCAGAGAAACCAGGTTAGTCACTTACTCAAGGTTTAAGTGCGTGTGTGTGTGTGTGTGTGTGTGTGTGTGTGTGTGTGTGTGTGTGTGTGTGTGTCGGGTGTTGGGTGTGGGGGTGCGGAAGGGTGGTTTGGGGGGAGGGGGGGCAGCCCTAGTTTCCTTGGGAACTGATGGCAAGATGGCACTCCATCCCCCGAGATGTGTGTGTGTGAGTGAGTGAGTGAGTGAGTGAGTGAGTGAGTGAGAGAGAGAGAGAGAGACCCACACTCCTCTAAGCGTCAGGTGTTAACATCTCATCAGTGTGTAAACATGAGCAGTAAAGTGTGTGTGTGTGTGAGGACTCTAAGCATCCATCCATTTGTGTGAGTGTGAGTGTGAGTGTGAGTGTGTGTGTGTGTGTGTGTGTGTGTGTGTGTGTGTGTGTGTGTGTGTGTGGACGTGCAGAGCTTCAGGGTGCAGCAGTGTAGAGCGGCTCTCTGCTCTCTGTTATCCAGAGCTTCTGTCTCACCCGCTGATCTCCCGCCGGGGGTCACAGTGATGGCGGCTCATCCACAGCGCGCCCACACAGCCCTCACAGCGCGGGCCATCTCTCCCTCTCTCGCCCCCACACCTCTCTCGCTCTCCATCAGGGCCACGTTCCCTCGCTCACATCTCCATCCTCTCTCATCCCTCCGTCCTCGTTGCCCTCGTTCCGCTGTGTCGGGCGGGCGAGTGAGCGAGAGAGAGCAAGAGAGAGACAGACACACTACACTTTTTGCTGGGTGCGATGAAAACTCTGATATGCAGCGTGTGGATTTGCTGTAATGCTTAATGTATAGACGCGCAAGGTGAAACATGCTCTGCACTGCTGTCATGTGGACAACAGAGGCACTGCAGTCTTATGGCCAAGCTGGAGTCATGTCACTTCTTGATTGATTTATTCACTATGCTTTCGTTTGTCACCTCAAAACGCTTTTTACAATTAGGGATGATAAATGTTTGGCTTGTGAAAATCTTAATCTGCCTTATTAGTAAAAAAAATAACATCGCTGCTGGTTTAATTTTCCTTTCAAGTCTAAACAAAGTAAGAATTTTCTGTAGATTTTTCTAGATTTAGAATGACATTATGAAGCTTTTATTTTGGAGTTTAACTGCTTTTGCCGGTGAAAACAACATAAAAATGACTTAGGAAACAACATTATTAATGCCATTACGTTGCCAAGGAGTTGCTCTATTATGACTCCACTTATGTAACCTAAAACACGATCACAGAAGTGGAAATTTCATGTGGGAAGTGCAACAACACAACACAAAAACCATTTTGTTCATTTTCAGCACAAAGGGAGAGACTTTGAAATCCAAAGCGGCTTCAATCGGTCACAAACCAGCGAGACTTCCTCCAAAAATCAGCTGGTTTCGCTTCTTCATTTAACTTCTAGACGCAGCTCACAAATAAATGCCACATTACTGGATTTATGCTTTTAAAATAGTCGGATCACAAGAGGAAATCCATGTGGCAAAGGGAGATTTTGTGCGACCGCAGAACAAAACAACACTGGCAGCTCAGATTTTGACCTTGATGTCGCTCAACAACTGCTGTTTCTGCTGTGATTCATAGGTTGGTTCTGGAAATAGACTTCAACAGTGAAGGAGCTGCAGGCCAACACGAGGAGAGGGACAGAGAGGAGGAACTCGAGAGGATCAGAGTCCTGGAACTGTTTGATTCTGGGAGCACGGACATCAAGAAACGCCCCGGTGACCTGGATGGAGTGTGTGTCCTTCCAGCATCGGCCACGGCTCTGCTCAAGGGCAGAGGAAGCAGTTCTGGCAAAAACACTCATCCCTCCCCTAATCTCTCCTCCTTCAGCTTCCAGAGTATCTCCACTCAATTCAGGCAGTGGCAACAAGCTCCTAGTTGCTATGGAGACGACACCTACACAGCCAGCAGCAGAGGCAAGGCAAATGTGTTCATAATACCGACCCCTCTCCCCACTCTCCCTGTGTGTTTCTAGTGCTTCCCCACTGTTTTTCCACTTTCTACCTGTGCGTGCATGCGTGTGTGTGTGTGTTGACCATTTGAGCAGCGCCTGGAATGGAATCCATGAATGCGCAGAGTAGAAGAGAGGTCATGTGTGACAGACGGTGGCTGTGGCCTCAATATGTGAGAGTGCACCATGCTGCGCACAGAGAGAGAGAGGAAGAGAGAGACAGAGAGCGATGTTTTGATGGGAGCTGACCTGTATTAAAGCTGAAGGTCTGAGGGTCTGAAGCTCTGAAGGTCTGGGCCCGGGATCAGAGCGTGACCCCTCATCGGTCCGGTGGCTGGGTCGTTACATAAGCAGCCTCATTTCCACAAGCTTAAGAATCAAATTGCTGCCCGAGGGACAAAGAAACAAGAGTGTGTTAGTGTTTAAGATTACATATTATGTGAATGTTTCCATTGGCTCTTATCTATGAGAAGGTGAGGGCCTCAGACTCATGACCTTCCTGTCACCACACAAAATCACTGAAATGAACCAGAGGCTGATTCATCTTCGCGGCCTCGTCTTTAATCTTCTCAGCTTTTGGAAATGGAGATTTTGTGACGACCTCGCTGCAATTGTGTGTATGAGTTCACCCATTAGTCGTGTACACACTCACACCTGCCAGAAGCATTCAGAGGTCACAGGAGCTTCCGGACCTCAGGACCTTGTTGCTGTGAGGCCCTGGCGACTAATCTGTACACACTATTACCGCAAATCACACAGATAACAATGCACATTTGCACATCAGCCAACATCTGTGTACCCGGCATCACAGCAACAACACAGCTGTTCACATCCTTCAAACCTGTAAACTTGCGAGCCGAAGCGCTCTCTCTGTGTATTTTCAGACTTTGATGTTGTAAGCTGAGCCATCTGTGCTCCGTCTCCTCTGCATGTGACGGAACAATGGTGAGGAGATTACAAACAAAACCTTCATGGAGCAACATGAGCAGCCACGTTAGGCATTGTGGTGTATTAACCAGAGGGTTGATTGATAAGTTATGAGCCATGTATGTAATAAAGAGAGGGAAACACTGACCTGAGATCTCAGTCGTGGCCGGGCCGTTTCGGGGGGGGGGAACGTCAGTGCTTTACACATTATTGCTTCACACTTTTGGGATGCAGAAACAAAGTTGAAAAGTTGCTCAGGAAGGTGTGAGGCTGTGTTGCTGAACATCTACTTGCAGCTTTTGTTCGCAAGGAGCCTGCAAGCTAATTGAAGTGAGGAAACGCCTTCAACACTGCAGCTTGATTTAGCTCAGCACACACTAAAGGTGGAACGGATAGGAAGTTAGCAGGAACACACACACACACACACACACACACACACACACACACAGTTTTCAAAAACAATCTTTGTCTTCACGCAGCCATCTTGTGTCAACACTTGTGATAGCGATGATAAGCGGTCCTACACTGATCCCTTGTGGCGAGCAGAGGAACTACAATCCTTTATCCTAATAAACTCCTTTGCTGGTTTGTTTTGCCACAAACACTCCCAAACACCAAAAGGGTTTTAAATTAATTTATTTTAAAAAAAGCATTTCTCCACTGAAGCAGAACAAACATCAATTTTCTTTACTATCGTTTGGAACGCCAGGTCGCCAGAACAGAGTAAAAATAATCAAGCAAAGGGTCTGCCAACACCACAACGTCAACACAGCCGAGGAGAAGGAGGGAGAGGAGGAGAACGAGGAAGAGGAGGGCGGGAGGAGGAGGAAAAAAAAAAGAAAAAAAAAAAAAAAGGAGAGAAATGAATAACAAACATTTCATCAAGTGCAGGTCTGGTATGAATAAAGCAAAGTCTTTACCTCTGTTCATTTTACAGTTTACAACTCTGGTAACTTCTCTTTTGCCTGATACATGCAAGGTCAACATCTGGAACTACACATGGAGATTTCATATGCTTATATTGGTTATCTGTGCAAGTATTAAAATATGTAAGTATAACGAAGCATTTTTCATATGGATATGACAGAACAGGGGGTTCCAAAAAGGGGGCGGGGCGGGGAGGAGGGGGCGGAGTCAGGAGAAAGAAACAAAATACTCAATCCGAGGAGTATTACTGAGAAACTACACCGTTTGTCACCGAACAGAAAGGAACTCAACAGTGAAATAAAAAAGAAGGGAGGTTTCTAAACGTGGTTGGAGTCACAGAAATGTCCCCGACCTTACCATTGGTACGCTTCCTTTCATTAAATTATTACTTATCTATATGAGTGGAAATACATCAACAAAAAAACAAAAAACAAAAAAAATCCTATGCGCCACATACATGAACAACAAAATACTGCATACCTACGTACAGCCGTGATACAGGAAGGTCAGTATTGTGAAAGGCTAGCTGCCAAAGGTTCAGGAATATTGGCTCCGTTGTTGGTTTTTCGATCCCTTTCTGAATCGCTCGTTTGCTTTTTCAGAACGTTGGATGCTCGTCGCCCGCCCCCCCGCAAACCTCGGGGGGTTGGACGGTCGCTTTCGTCCCGAGAGGAGGTCCTGGGGAGGAGGAGGGGGGAGGGAGGGAGGGAGGGAGGGAGGACGCCCGTCTGCGCTGAGGTAGAAAGGACAGACGGGCGGCTTTCCGGTCCGAGCTGAAGATAGAGCCTCCCTCCCTTTCCTCCCCGCCATCGGACGACTTGAGGTGTTAAGGATGAAACTGTTGTTAAGGCTTCCTGTGGTCTTGGTTTAGTCACGGTCCTATTTCAGTGGCAATGTCTCACAGGGGACACCTTTCCATCCCCGGGTCGTCCTAGTCCCGTCTCACCTCTTCATTTTGTTCTCGACCCACATTTGTTTTTCCCAGTCTTTTTTTTTCTTTTGTTTTTGTTATTTTTTTTTCTTTAAAGGGGGGCGGACACACTTTTGACGCTCTGGATAGATAGAACCCAAACTGAAAAAGAGAAAGAAACAATTCTCTCCGTTTGGCACCTTGGGAGTCGATGGGTAGGACAAGGAAACAAAACAAAACAAAGTAACAAAAAAGCAACGACGTGGACGAGAGGAGAACCGTGGGAGGAGAAAACCGGAGGGAAACAAAACAAAACTTAAGAGAGCTGTGGGGGGATGGGGCGGGGGGTCGTGTGGTGTGTGTGGTTGCATGTAAGACTAGTTGCCTTGGTCGTTAGCTGCCGATGAGTCCGAGTCTGCCGCGGCGACCGGGGCCGGCGGGACAGAGGCGCCCTCGTCCTCCGCTTTGATGCGCTTGGCGTCCGGCTGGTCGGCCGCCGCCTGGTCGCCGTTCTGCCGCTTGGTGGGGAGGGAGGCGGAGGCCGAGGCGTGGGCAGCCAGCAGGTGGAGGGAGCTCGCGACAGCTGGGACTGGAACCAGAGGAGGAAGAGGAAACGAGAGGATGAGGGGCCACGGAAGAGACTAAGGGACTGAGAGAGCACTTCAAACTGTGGTTAACCAACATCAGGAAGCGGGAGATCTTGGTGAACGGCGGTCTGGCTCAGCTGCTGCTACTGTGTGTGTTTGTGTGTGTGTGTGTGTGTCAGTGTGTGTACATAAACAGGCGGGAGGGTGAGACGAACACGTGTAGAGTCAAAGCGTTCACCGATCACACAAACACTTCAGTTACAGCCCATTAGCTGAGACGGTTTTACAGGGAAAAATGGTTTCTATGGTTTAAAATAACATCAGAAACCAACAGAATCTAGTGTGTGTGTGTGTGTGTGTGTGTGTGTGTGTGTGTGTGTGTGTGTGTGTGTGTGTGTGTGTGTGTGTGTGTGTGTCTCAGCCTGTGTGTCTCACCTGAGTTGGCTGGTCCCTGGATGGCAGTGGTGATGCTGTGGGTGCCGTTCTGCATGATGGCCTTGACGGGCAGCTGGTGCTGACCTAGGGGCGGAGCCTGCTGCACGATGGTGACCGTCTGCAGGGGCGCGGCCGACTGGGTGCTCTGGATGATCCGCCCAGGGCCGCTTAGAGAGGCGTGGGTGATGGTCGGAACCGATTCTACTTTTACTGAGTGAGAGCGAGAGAGGAGAAGAGTTTATTAGATGTTTTAGTGTTTATTACAACTTTAAGAAGTGAGACGAGTACGAGCGGCTGCAGCTACTTAGGTACCTGGTTGGTAAGAGATCCCCCGGACTCCTGACCCACCTTTGCCCTCTGTGTGCTCTCCGTTTTCCTGCGGCTCGCCCTTGGAGATGATGGTGGCTGGCTGGGCGATCACGGCGGGGCTGAGGGACCCCGCCGGGATCTGCTGCAGGACGTGGACGGTCTGCACAGAGGGCTGGGAGGTGCTGGTGCTCACGGGCGAGGCCATGGTGTAGGTAACTGGTTTGATGGTTTGAGGTAACTGCCGCTGCTGGACTGCTATGAGTACCGGCTGGTTATTAACAGGCGAGCCTGGGAGGAAACAGAACAAAAAGGGTTAAAAGCGAGGCCAAGCCGGGAGCCGAGGTGGCGACATCCAGCGAGACCAGAACCGGCTTCGGTACCTGGTGTGTTTTGTGCAAAGCGTGCTTCCTGGATGACTGCCAGTTTGGGCTGGACTGCCGCAACGGGGGTCGGGGGAGGAGCTGAGGCGGCCTCCAGCTCCAGGGGAACGGGGGAGCCCTCTCGTGATAGGCTGTCGGGGGTCTGGACGCCGCTCGAGTGAGCAGAGAGCACCCCCGAGTGATTGGGCGAGGCTGGGGCGCTCCTGCGGGGGGGGGAGGGCGAAGGAGGAGGAAGTGGGGTCAGAAAAAGCAACTAATCTCATATTTGCTCTGATTGCATCTCATGTGTGTGACAGTAAGAGGAGGAGAGCGTGCAGACCTGGAGGACAGCGGTCCGTGGGGGGTCCTGAAGCAGGGGACGCCCCGGGGCCTTCGTTTCCTGAAGGCCTGTTCGATGAGCTTGCCCTCCGAGGTCGGGTCTATCCTCCAGAACGACCCCTTGCCGGGCTCCTCCTGCGACCGGGCCACTTTGATGAAATAGCGGTTCAGGGACAGATTGTGACGGATCGAGTTCTGCAACAGAGAAACCATAACTGCCGTCACCTTTTCCATCGCCACGACCATTACTTAAGCCACGCCTCAATCTCCACCTAAACCCACCTGCCAGCCCTTGTCTGCAGTCCTGTAGTAGGGGTAATTCTTTGTGATGTGATTATAAATTCCGTTTAGTGTGAGCTGCTTGTCTGGAGCCAGCGTTATGGCCTGGACTATCAGCTGTGCATAGGAGTACGGAGGTTTGGAGTCGTCCTGTGGCAAAAGGGAGGAAGGGCAGATTTGTTAATGAGGCCGTGCGTCGGCTTCACTGCGGCGGGCGCACACCGGTCTCCCGTCTCACCTTGGGACTGTCCCCTCCGGAGGCTTCTTTGTCATTCTCAGGCTGGGAGTTGTCATTTATAAGCTGCAGCTCTGCAGAGCTGACCATACGACCGCCCATCCTGTAGCCTGAAGAGCCTGCGCCCCGCGGGCTGGAGGGGCAGGAGTTAGCAGCACTGGAGGAGACACAAAGGAGACGCGGTTAGATTGCTGCACCATCAGGTAGTTTCAGTGTGTAGATTAAGCCGTTAGCATGCAATTAGCTTGGTCTCAGTTCCTTAAATGATAACAGAACACTGCTTCATTACAGATCCTGGCTCAGAGAATCCAGTGTCTTTGCTGCAGGGACATGTGTTCAGCACAAAACCCTTACACTCACACTACTGAGCGCCTCTTTGGTTGTTGGTACGTGTGTGTGTGTGTGTGTTATGTCAACAATACTCGCAGTACTCGCTCATTAGCATTTTAACCTTGAAGCCAGACTCTGGAGCAACAAGCAGCAGAGAGGAGTCGTGCACCTGACTGGAGCCATCTGGCCCAGATCAGGGGGCTGAGAGGCTCTAAGGCTGTGATGGAGCAGCTCCCCTCTCCCACCAGAGCATTTTGTGAAGTAAGCCTAAGCTGATCCTTGTAGAGGGGCCGCGTCAAGGTCAGGTGACACCCAAAGGTCAAACACAGACAGGGAGGGATTGAGTTTTCTTACCGTCTGCGCACACAATATGTCCACATATGGCAAAACAAGTGCACAGCTTACACACACACACACACACACACACACACACACACACACACACACACACACACACACACACACACACACACACACACACACACACACACACACACACACACACACACACACACACACACACACACACACACACACACACACACACACACACACACACACACACACACACACACACACACACACACACACACACACACACACACACACACACACACAGGGGGGGGGCTGTGTGTGAAGTACCTGATGGTGCCAGTAGGCGATGGCAGGGGGCTCATGAGGTGAGCAATGTTGTCTGGAATGTTGATGGTGAGTGGAGAGATCTGGGGCTGGACTGGTTTCACTGGGGACTCTGGGGCCTCGCGCTTCACGCTGGACTTCTTCCCGCTGGACAGGGCGGTGAACGTGATCTTGATGTTTGTACTGGGGAACCTGAAGGTGCACCTGGAAGGCAGAAGAGACAAGGGAGACGCTGAAGACCAACACAAGGCAGCACAACACACAAGGAAACCATCGGCCGAGAGAAACGTGCAAGAGAGAATTCGGTCTGCATACTGAGACGGCTGCTTGATCTACAGAGAGGGGAGAGAAGCTCCCTCTGTCATCCCAACACCAGAGGAGACGGGATGCAAGCACAAACTCACAGATAGCTCAACTTGTGTTCTGATGAAGAGGCCTCAGAGGAAGACGGAGCTAAATTTGGCACCGTGGTAAACAAGTTTGAAGTGTTATCCCTGGGCCGCAGCAGCAGCAGCAGCGTGTCAACACGGCGGCGTATGAAGCCGTGTTCTGCCCCGTCTACACCAAGCCTTTGGTTCACGTCTGCCAGCTGGCCTGCGTGTGCCGCAGGTGACAAACAAGTGGCGGTTAAGCATATTTGATTTGTTCTGCACGTCCTCACAGCACCCGAGACGCTGCACGTTAACGCAAACATCTTTTTCAATTAAGTGAGTAAATCCTACGTTTACCGCCACAAATATGGATCCCGGTGGGCCGGACGAGACAGACGGACGCTCACGAGGTGGAACATGGAGTTAGATCAGCAGCAGCAGCAGCGTGCGAATGTGCAGTCTGACCTGCATGAGAAGAATTCATCTGCTGGAGACAATGGCAGCGATTGGCACGGACGTGTGTGTGTGTGTGTGTGTGCGCACTGCACACGAGTGGAGACACGCACGCCACTCTCACGCTGCAGACGGGCTGCTAACCAACGTTAACACCACAAACATCAACCGCGTGACAGATCCGATGACAGTTTGTTTTGCAATGCAGAGCGATAACTTAGTGGTGTGTCGTCCCTTCTCTGCTCCAGGTCGTTTCCTATATGATGCAGATGCACAGAACACATCTGGCTACATTGAGTTAGAGTCTCCAGCGGCTCACAGCAGTTGGTATCTCTTCATGTTGGACTGACTGCTGAACGCTGTGCTAAAGAGCAGGAGCGCCTTTTCTCTCCGTTACTTCCCTTGACCAAGAGCATGGAGGACGGACACGACATCATGAGCTGAACCTACACGTGCAGCACAGGAGCGACCCCTGCAGCTGACACTCCATCCATCCCTCCCTCCCTCCATCCATCCATGCTCCATTTTGATACCTAGACGGCGTAAATAAAAGGGGGGAAAACTTCAAGTAACAAAATGGACCCAGGGCGGCAAAGACACGGCCAACGCTCCCTTTTAGACCCCGGGGCCTTGATTGGCATGCAGCACGCTTTCCACCCCACTGTCACATTGTGGCCGTGACGCGGAGGGTCTGCATTCCTACCCCGGCCGTACATCACTGCAGGCACACCGCACTCCGGCTCTCGCCTCGCTCTGTGGCAGCGCGGCGGCCAGGTGCTCATTTAGATGCGGCTCGTTTTTGAGGTATTTCTGTCAGCTCTGTCCGCTTCCAGCTCATCACAGGCACAGCAGAGGGCAGAGAGGTGATGTCGCCTCACCAGGAACCCGCTGTGAGCTCATCAGACAGCGGCTCTGCGTTTGAGGAAATTGGGGGCTGTTGAATTTGGTGATTTAGGTTCCCTACTATGCAAACTGACATCTATGCTCCAACTCCTGCATCAACCTCTGCATTCTCTCCTCTCTGCCTGACCATTTGCCTCGTAGCAACACCACCGTCTTAAAAGTGCAGTTACTTTGCACTCCATACATTCACATGAAGGGACAATAAGTAACAATGTGAGGCACAGCGGCCCCGGTGAGGAGCGGCCGGCACAGCAGCTTCTCGCAGAGTCCCGGCAGCTGCTGAGACAGCCGTGTCCCAGAGACCTACATCTCCCTGCAGCTCCAATTAGCTGCGCCGCTCACACAGGAGACCGGAGCCCTTTCTGGATGGAGCCAGAGCTTTGAGGGGACAAAACTTTTGATAACCGCCGAAACCGGATGATCCCTAAAGAACGTCAGGGCATCTCTCAGCATCCAGCAGCTGACAGGACAGAGGCACCTGTGAGAAACAGACCACACAACCTGCTCCCATCATGCTCTTCTCTGTTTAACACTGTTTCCACGTGCGCACACACACACACACACACACCCTCATTTACAGCCAATACCGCCTCACAGTTCAATACAAACACACTCTGGCCATGAGCTGTTCAACCATCAGGACTCTTGATGTGGGAATACTGAGACAGAACGCTCCTTTAAACTTCCTAATGATCCAAGACTCAGATATTCCCTGAGCCTACCTTAACTTCACTTGGAGCTTACTCTGCCTCATCAGTGAGGTTGGGAAAGGTGGGATAGCTCAGCGGACTAACCTGTTCTGTTGTTGCCGTGCGTTTGTGTCGTCTTTGCCAACACTTTGCTGCCTAAAAAGCAAAAGGCCCCGGATTCTAAAACCCCAAACGCACGGTTGCTACGCTGCTAATCTGGGGAGGGAGGTAAACAAGGCGACGCTTGTTCAAATGACAACCTTCCGATTTTCAACTCAACCCCCTTTCAGTGGAACGTAAACAAAAAGGAGACGACACCAAAGGAGGCGAGAGCAGCAAGTTGGAGAACATTGGCGGGTGTGGAGGAGGCGGGGGGAGGAGGGAGAAGGCTGCTCCCCCCTCTTCAGTCTGTTTACATCAGCATTGAGGAATCCCTGGAATACAACCAAGCCGTCCCCTGGGCCGGAGCTCTGCTGGGCTCCTCACACTGTCACTGTGTCTCCTTGTGAGACTCTGTTCTTATGGCAGACATGTTGCTAAAGTGCATCTCCTCTCACCGGTAAAGAAACGCGGGCCCGTCCAGATGTAATAACTCTGCGGCTGATTAAAAGCTCTTTAGCGGCGCTCCACCTAATCAATGGAAAACCCAGAGACCGTCGCTGGTCCCTTCTGGGTCCATGTGATGCAGCAGTCGGTGTACGGAGCTGAGGGACGACAGCTCGTCCGTACAACCGTCTCATCCTGAGCCTGCCGGGTCCTCTGCAGAGTTTGAATAAATAAAGACACACACGGCAACTTCACATAGGTCAGCGCACGCGTGAGCGCAGACACCAATCTGGCCATCAAACACGGTTAATGTGGGACGATTGATAAATAATGAGCCCTTAACATAAGGATGTGAGCAAACACTTGACGACAACAACAATAACAAGAGCTCTGCGTGTTAGCTTCAAATACAGTGACAGAAGTGCTGAAAGGACTGATAATCACTTTGTCTTCCTATCCACTGGTCCCTTTCCACTTTGAGACAGCCGTGGGAAGAACCTAAACACAACTGGGACAGAAACCCCTCCAGGATTATTGACAGATATGTAAATATGGGAGAAGATCAAGCAGAAAGTGAAGTTAACACACCTCCAGGATACTGACGACTCATCAACCCGTCTATAAATGCAGAAATAAAGAACTATGATCGCATCGAGCCAAGTAGGGAACACTTGCTTTCCTCAAACTGTATTATTTGGGCTTTGCTTCATAAAATGGCTCCCTGGAGTTCCACCTTGTTGTTGCTTTGGTGCCAGTCTGGCATCAAAGCCTCCAAAATAAACTAACACTACGTCAGAGTGTCCTGGAGGCAGAATGTAACATGTCGTAGCGATACAAAGGTAGCTGACAGAGCAAAACATTCCACACATTATGAGCAATCACCAAAGTTAAAACAATGGCGCTGTGCAGGCTTCAACTCGCATGGAGGAGCTCAGGAAACTTTGTTAGAAAGGCGCCGCCTGATCCGAGGAGATCAATAAGACAGATAATCGAATTAATAGTCGATATCCGCCGATTATCGATTCAACGTGTTAGCTAGCTTGCGGTTCATTAAATAAACAGGAGGTCAAAGGTTAAACAGGCTCCTATCTTGCTGTTGTTGTCAGCCGGCAGGGCGGGGACGGCGGTTTGTTTACGTTCAGGAGGCGACAGGAGCTCCATTCATAACTACAGAAAAACTACAAACTACCCGCCGGCGCGCTTTGGTACAAAGTGGAGAGGTTATAAATGTTACACGGCCACAATATGGCAACACAACACAAAGTACAACTCAAGTGACAGCGAGGTTCAGTCCGCATCAACAATGGAGGCGCACTAAGCTAGCTAGCGGCGGCGGCGGGAGCGTGGGAATGATCGGGGCTAAGCAGACTAGATAGAGACCCTAAGGAATGCGGCTGTGGCAGGGGCGAGCCGCGGGAGGTGAGGCGGGGGGGAAACCAGCACGCTCCCCGACACCGTTAGTCAAACCGAATGACAACAAAGACCGTTGCATTGTGGAAGTGGCTACCGATGCTACAACACGTGGCCCTCTGGACTCAGCTAACGCACAGCCAATGTTGTTAACTGTTGACTTTAGCCGCCATGTTAGCATTAGCGCTCACATGTTCCAGCGAGTAACTTACATTCTGGGTAGCTGCAGAGGAGGGGCGCCCCGTCTGAGGAACACTCCGTCCACAAACACCCCGTTTTTACCGAGACACCTCAGGTAGAAGTCCCCGGTGCCTGTGCCGTCGTCGCTGGCGGTGAATATTTCCAGATGCCTCCGGGAGATGAAGCTGGAGTGGCCCATGCTCACGTCCACAGAGCCCTGAGACGAGTTCCTGCCGATGGTCACCGAGCGCTTTTTCATCATGTATTCGAATTCACGGCCCTCAAGCCGGGCAATTGGCCCAGACGATCCGCTCACTACGGCCATTTTTCGGGTTCAGGTCTCTAAATGGTAAGATATATGGGAAAAGTAAATATCGATACACAGACGCCTGACTGTGGCCCTTAGAAGGCGTGTGGATGAACCGAATCTACAACAGGGGCATCAAACCGAAAACAGGAATTTAGAGGGGAACATGCGAGGCCAGGGACAGCGGCTCCGACCCACCGCCGAGAGAAAGGGGAGCAGAAAGAGCCAACCAAACAGTGCAAGAAGCGGCTATCTCTTGATCGACAGCGCGCTCGACCAATCGCAATTAAGCAAACGGATACTCTGACACGCTTGTAGCCAATCACGTGCACGCGTTACACTGAGGACACACTCAAGGTCGGTTGGTCGGTAGCAGTACGCGCATATGCTTGGCGAGACGTAAACAACGGAGTGGATGTTTGTACCCGCACCGGAAAATGGGAGAACAAATCAGGTTGCACGTGCGATTCTCCAAACCGCACAATCGATATTTTATCGGAGGTTTATCGATAATCCGCGTCCCTATTTCAGACCAATAGATCAATCGCCAATCCAATTCAACCACCAATCAAAGCGACGCAATCTGAGCTCAATTTATCTTCCACGTTGCACCAGCGCACAGCCACACTGTGCGATAGTCTTCCTCGTCCACTACACACTCCATGCCGGGGTTTGAACATTCCTCCTTCTGCAGCATCTTAGTACTTTGAGGTTGACACAGTATCTTTTAAATACTCATTACAGTCTGTGACGATTGACAACAAATAACGTCGCCCCGATAGAAGGCTTATATTACGACACCTCTGTCTATTATCGACTAATCTGGCCGTCAATCCCATGCTGCAGGCTCTTTTATTAACCGATAAAATGACACCCGCCATCTGTGGGCTATTTGTTTGTAAACAGTGAAAGGCTTCGGGGGAAGTGTGTTTGTGTGTCTGTGTGTGGGGGCTGGGTGGCGGCGGTGAGGTGTCAACAGTCCCATTCAAGGCTTTATAACTAAGTAATCAGCCCAGGTGACAAGTCATGATCACGCATTAACATGACATGAACGCAGCATGGAGCTACGTCACAGTGAGTCCGTGACCCCCTGCGGCCACGCGAATCAACAAAACTAACACATCAACACTCTGTTGCATCTCATTAAAGGACGTCCTGCATCATTTGTTTTAGGTTTAAGAGTTTTACTTTTACAAGAATGGGGCGCTGTCTTTGAAAAATGGTATAGAAAAATTATAAATGAGTCTAGAGTTCAGAAATTCCTTGTACAGTAATTTCCCTCGGGATAATAAACTTTGATCTTATCTTCTCTTATCTTAATAATCTATCATTAACATCCGTCTGAAACCCATATCCGTTTTATTATGACTATAAATTAGTCATAATAGAATCAATAAGTTCTGAAAGGCAGATTAAACAAATATATATAAAAAATATTACTAAAACAGCTTCACCACCATTATTATAATACTTCTTTATACTAAATGGATGAACTCTAATATGGACCTTTCAATCATTTCACAATATACTAACTTTCAGGTTCAGCCACTGGAGGGAGACGTGCACCTTCCAAACCGTTTCAGGATGACATCATGGACTGGCTGGCCATTTTAAGCGTATAGCAAATGCAGTCTTCATTACAGAACAATGTAATGGACACGTCTTCGTCACCTGCCAATACGTCTGCAGGGAGAGACAGACGTAAGCACTGTGTACGTCCATTTGTCTGGTCCACTTGTAGAGCGCAGAGTCCTTCAGAGTCCTGCTGTGCTTCAGAGTCCTGCCTCATCCTGTTCAAGTGTCACGTCACTCTGATGTAAATGATCCATCTGACAGGTTTAGAGCTTAGTAGAGTCGTCGACTTCATGAAAAGAGCTTTAAGTACATAAAAATCTATAATCCCAGGCATGTTCTGTGGTGCCCATCTTGCCTTAGGCATCATTGGATCACACTGATGATTTAAGTAAGGTATAAAAGTGACATCATTGCTGTGACTGGATTGGATGACATCACTTTAGTTTTTTCTAAGTTGCTTTTGAGTCTGACACTCGACTTGACACACTTTGTAATTTGTGTGTTTTCTAATGAAACAAATGAAAGTTACCTGCTCTCCTCTCCGCCCTGGGCTCGCCCAAGGACGTGGCACATCTATGCTGAGCAGGAAGCAGGACCAAGTGCCACTACAATTACATCGCATATTTGCATTTGTTGAATATTAGTGTTGTGATACTTATTTGTATTCCAGCTAGTGCCACTCCCATTTACAACCACTGTGGCTAATAGCTGGATGCCATCCTGGCTACAAGCAGCCTACAGTACCAGCCTAATATTTGTTCAAGCAGCAGGAGTGTATGATTTTTTTTTTCTAAATGAGGTCTTTGAGCTCAAAAATCAGGTTGGATAATTGCGACTTACAATCTTATTGTTCTCCAAGTCAAATGGCCTTCCTCTGCCTCTCGCGGGCGGCGGTAATGTGCAGTGATGAGAACAGGTGTGATCAAGCTGTGTCTGGTAATGACATATGCCATCACGGCAACATGGGGATTTGGGCATAACAGAGAAAATGGTTTCCCGCGAGGGTGGGAAGAGGGGCTGAGGAGCAGGGTTTCCATCTCTCTCTCTCTCTCTCTCTCTCTCTCTCAATGCAGCGAGAGCCCTATTACGCCTCTCCTCCATTTCCTCTCTCAGGGGCAGGAACCAAATGGACACATTAATAACACTCTCCATGTCTGAGGGAGCTAATGGTGCCTTGAGTGCTGATTAAGGCCAGGAAGAAATGGGTGTGTAGGATTAGTGTTAGTTTCACTCTCCTCTCTGGCTGTGCCACAGCGAGCCGACTGATGGACGCACCCGCCGCTCCACTTTGGAGGGGGGAAACTGCTAATTGGCAAAATGCTTTGCCACATGTAATTTAGCTGTAATGTCTGGAGCTTCTGCACTTGGCTCATTGCTTTGTGTGGGAGCATATTTCCTCAGTCTCAGTGATTTTGTGTGGAAGGTGCAGCGAGGCAGAGGCATGTTTACTCTCTCTAGGGTGGAACTCTCTGAAACATCCTCGACTAAAACCCACGGTGCCTGTTTGGCAAGTTTACAGTGGAACAACCTCACCAAGGAAACAATACAAGAGGCATTTCAAGCATGTTCTCTACATTTAGTGACTTTACAATCATGCACCAAGTAGAAGGAACACGACAAAACACCAATATCAACTGATAACATACAGAGATCATAATTAGTTAAATTACATTTCACAAATCACATTTCTGTTTTAAAATGCTTCCTCCCCTATTAAAGTGCTATAAAAACAGACATGCATTTTCCACTCCAACACAGTCAAGCAATCATTCTTGTCTGTAAACAGCAGGACACAATTTGTTTTCACCCGTATATTAATGGCTGGGGCAGTCTTTTTTATCTCCTGAGTTTTCCTGGGTTTTTCCTGAGTCAAATTATTCCTGGATTTGGCCTGAACACATTTCCTTCACTGAGGCAAAGAGGATCACGGAGTTGCGAAAGCCTCCGGTTCACAGCTCCGTGACTTTTCGATATGAGCTCCGGCCTCCTGTTTGACATGGCCTGCTCCGTCTTCATGCTGCTGCCGGTCAGGCTCAGCATCATCCTCAGTCCTCCTTCACTCACACTGCGTATCACAGTAAGTCGTGTTTGGTCAGGTTGAGCTCCTCGTCGGACACGGTGAGGTCCCCCAAGTACCAGAATATCCAGAACGCCAGGCTGATGAAAATGAGCACAGGTCCCGAAATCACGAAAAAGTCCCAGAAACTCAACGGTGCAAAGATCCCGATGAAGAAGAGGAGAAGGCCGACGATATCTAAAATCAGGGCAATAGTCAGGAAGCAGATGGTGTGCTTTCTCTCCATCGCTGTACCAACGGGCGGACAGGTCGACGCTCTCCGGAAGTCTGGAACAAGAGCGAGAGCGAGCCTTGAGGAGGAAGAGGCTCCCCTGTCATCCGGATCCTTCTTTTGACACTGGAAGCACGCCTGGCGTCTCTTTTCATAGCCGAGAACTCGCTGGTAACCCAACCACCGCAACGGGTTCTGCCGCTTTCCTGGTCGTGTCATTAACATTCGGCATTCCATCTTCATTCCTTCGTGGAGCTGATGTGATTTGACAGGTTGACCTTTGCGATTGTCATCTACACCGCAGATTTACGCACAAATATTTCCTAATCAGCAGCCATTGAGTACATGTTGACACAGCGATAAGCCTTCTCTGATTGATTTCCCCTCTCTTTTTGTTCAGCTAATGAAGTCAAAGTAATTCATCTCTTATCAGATCATTCAATGCTGGCCTCCGATTTCAGATCCAGGAAACATATTCAGGCCTCTGCTGAGGGGTTTGTACTCTACATTCACACATTCCTTAAACATTTAATCATCTACAGTTCACCTATCACAATATGAATCACGACGGCTATTGTGGAGCGATGGAGAGGAAGTCTGCATCATATAAACTTCTCTCTCACTGGCGGCACTTTGTGTGACCGGGCAGGTAGTCGCTGTGTTTGCGTTGACGTGTGTGTCTCTGTTTGCCATTTAAGCAACTGTGAAATACATGACAGGATTGACATGTCAATCATTTAGCGCAGCAGCGTCCAGTGTTTGATGAGGGAATGAGATGATGTCGTCAGTCGTGCTTGGATCAGCCATAGGGGCATTGCTAACCCGCGGCGTAAACTCTCTATCTGATGAAGGCCTGACACAACATAAAGCTTCTCCCTAAACATGGCAGTGATGTCACTTACATACATACATACATACATGAACACTTACACATTTCTACATTCATTTCTACTTAAAAAGTGCCTTGTTATTGGAGCTTAACAGGTCAGGTGACGTTTTGTTTGTTTGACCCGCACCACCCCAGCTCGGCAAACCAGTCTGTCCAGTGTTACTGTTGCTTTGGCAGCAAAGAATCAAAAAACAAACAGGACTTCACCTTTCTTTGTCCTGAGGCGGTAACATTTTTGTTGTTTTGTGCCACATTTTCTACTAAATACACGGCGAGAATGTGAAGAACAGAAAGCAGCAAGATGAATTAATTCACCACTTATTGGATTATATGATCAGCTAAAGTGAAAGCTAGTACCTCAGGGTATATTCTGGGTGTTTCTGCAGTATTATCCTTTATATCAGCCACGTGTTTACATGGTTTGACTGCTACACTTGACTACCAGCCTCTGGGTCCGTATAATCAGGCGGTGCCGGTTCGGGGGTCTCCTTCTCCTCAGGTATGGAGTCATCATAACCTTCATTCTGGTAGGCGGTGGATTTGCCCCACGTCACTGTGCCGCTCTTGCCAGCCGGCAGGTTGTCATCTTCCTCCTCCTCCTCATCCTCGGCGAACTTCATCGAACCTTCCCCCTTCAGTTTCTGGGTCAACTTCCGCGACAGCTTCCTCGCCACCTCCACGAAGCTCTCCCGCGGCTTGAACCGGTCCTCCGGTACCGGGATGTTCCCCACGTACCACATCAGCCACAAGGCGATGCTGAAGAAGACGATCAGCGAGCCGGTGAAGATTAAGAAGTCGCCGTAGAACTGGCCGTCGATGCGCGGATCGGCGAAGATCCCGACGAAGAGAAGGACCAGGCCGATGACGTCGAAAGCGATGGCCGTGAAGAACAGAGGCAAACACGTCCCGATGCAGCTCAACGCGTCCATGTTGGAGTCGTGGCCGTGTTAACGCGTGGATAACGGGGCGATGATGGCGCATCCGCTCACCTGCGCGCACCTGCCGCGCCCCGCCTCAAGTCAAGGCAAACACTGCTGATCCTCCTCTGGCTCTCCCGGTGTGTGTGTGTGCGAAACCACAGCGCTTCCCAGGTTCATAGTGTGCGCGAAGACCTCCCCTGCGTGCCATACAACACACACACACACGCATGCAAATAACACGGCAATGGCTTTAAAGAATCCCATTTGGCAGTCAAATGTCGCTCATATGTGCAGGATGATGCTTCACCTTATGGCGACATGTTGGCCTGGTTCCCTTTTTAGGTCACATATGTTCTGTCTATATGACAGAAAATCTACAGGATTTGATATCAGGTGTCTCTGCTTTGTTCCAATCATGTCTCCCTGCAGTGACTCAGCATAATTTGAATTCTATGAAAATCCTTTGCTGTCTGTGTCCAAGGTTCCAGACTTTCCATCTTGTCTGGGTCAGTCTAGTCAAATCATTTCCCTTTTACATAAAATGGCCATCCGAGGAAGGAGACGCAGCATCTTAGGAGGAGAGCCACCGCAGCTCCGTGCCACGGCTGCAACTACACACAAGGAACTGGGAACTGACAATCATGAGCTCTTACAATCTTTAATTATGCATGAGTTGGCATATACTGTACCACAAAGCATTAAGGGAAATCCCACATGTCCAATTTTTTGCCTCATAAATATTCATTAGTACAGTTAGTTCTTTAGTATCCTTTCTGCTAAATTGTATAAAACAGCATTTACACAGCACATTGTTGTCCTTGTGCTCGCGCCTTAATTGGGCAGCACCCAATGACCGTGGCTGTTAACTTCTAATGCAAAGGCCATCATGCACACGAGACAGAGAGAAGTGCTGCGCTGTCACACAGTCCAGTGGAAGCAAATGAATAATGCAAGAATCACCACACGGTCTTTTAACAGAAATCGAGCCTCCAAAGCTGAGAAGGTTAACAAAGTCCATTATGCTTGGAGTTCCTGATTGGGATCAGCGTGCTTTAATCAAACATCCCCACCCAAAGTTAGCGAGCCGCCTCGTCTTCACACGTTGAACATGGGCGGCCTGTAGTAACTGAGGGGCCTCTTCATGTTGGACTGCTTCCTGTTCTCCGTGGTGATGGGGATCAGGACGATGCCCACCACGAACACCATCAGGCCGATGGACAGCAAAGCCGGACCCAGGATGTTGGTCACCTTCCGACAGTGTCCGGCGAAGTACAGGCCGCTGATGATGATGCCGCAGGCGAGGAAGCTCCCCCCGGTGGACATGAGGTGGATGGGGAACCAGTAGATCTCGCACTTGCCGCGGGGGACCTCAGAGGTCCACAGGGAGTCGCTGCGTGAGAGGCTGAACACGGTGCTCTCCGTGCGGCTGGTGGGGGTCAGCTGGTCCCTGGACTGGGTGAGGGTGCACTCTCCCAGCGGGATGTTCTCCGGGCTGCCTGGCATGGCCTCCTACGCTGCCCAAGGAGGAAGGTGGAGTGCGAGTTAGCAGCTGTGAGAGAGAAGCCGCTCCCCTGAATCCTCAGGACGGTAAATCATGTTTACACTGAGAACAATAATATAAAGAGGTTTATAGTCTTTAAATGCTTAAGCAACTGATGAGGATTTCAGTAACAAGCATCCTGATGTCACAACAGAATCATTCAATAGTTATGAATGTGTTTCCTTCCTTACAGCATCACGGCCATTGTGTGTTTCCAAAGTCTCTCTCTGAAGCTCTAACCCTTCTTTTTCTATTCTATTTCCTCTTCCCGACTCACAGCATCTTTCACATTTCAAAGCAGGCAAACAGACAAACACATACCTTCAAAATCTGGCACCAGTAGCTTTGGATGTAGTTCTGAAGTGTCGTCAGTCCCGTTCGAATCTCCTAACCCTGCGAAAACATCCAGGAGTCTGAAGGAGACGCTGACAAGAACGCCCCGCACAGCATCTGGGCAAACCGCTGAGCTACACAGACCCACTAACAAACCATTTACCCACCCTCCTATGCTATCTCCACCTCCTCAAGAGGATCCTTTGACCACCATTGCCTCACCATCATCTACCATCGCTAGTACTCAGTCCTGACGTTACATCCAGGGCGAGGAGGTTGCCTTCCGGTCCCCAGAGGATATCCATAGCACTCAAACTGAGGTCTCCAGTGATCTTTGGAATGCATTCAAACAACAACAACGCTCCGGTGCCGCCTGCCTTTTGTTTGGAAATGTCTGCAAGTCTCTTCAATCTAGCCGGACAATGACAGGAAAATATCCGCCTCAGTTGGTGGGCAACACTTTTTCATACAAAGAGAAGCAGGGCAGGGCTGCTGCTAGGAAATGGCTCTCTGTTACAGCAGAACTGAACAGAGCAATCACCCATACACAGACTTTCCAATAGGACCTGATACGTTGGTACAGTATTGATCTCAAAGTAGCCCGGAGCCATTATCTAGCAGGTTACAGTTTTGTCTGCTGTACATCAATCAATCAAATCTGTGTAGCGTAATTATCCCTCGGAAACAGGGGAGCAAATATAGAACTTTCCCTCATTTGTTAGGATTTCTGCTCCTCTTTCTATCGTCTCAACACACAAACTGCTTCAGACGCACAGGAGGGAGGAAAGGAACCGCGATGTTGCAATATGACACTGATGTTTCCATTAAACGGCCCCAGCTATTATATTTGTGTCTCTGTCTCTTTGTGTGCTCCTTTGGAAAAGACACGAGTGTCAGTATGTGGTCATCGATCTGAACATGATCTCACACTTTAATGCAATTACGCCGTGCAGAGAGCTCCTGAGTGAGGAAATGGCTCTTCGGGACAACCGGGGCCTCGCTTGTACTTAGCCGTCACCCAAGCATCTGCCAATCGGATTAAAACGGCGCTGTCATCCGTCTCAAGTGCTCCACTGTGTGTGTCACATTGTGAGCAACTGTAGAGCAGATTGGCTGAAACTTGTCCGTACGTGCAATGACACACTTCATCCAACAGAGGGCAGTGCCGGCACGTCACTAGGTACGTGTGGGGCAAATGAGCGAGAAGTGGCCTCGAGTTTTGGTGAAATATTTCCAAAGCGGGATGACGTAATGCTTAGTTAATTGGTAATTAGTTATCCTCAGTAAAATAGAAGCTGTATCACGATCAACGTCTTATTTCCTAGCCACATGTTAGAGATTAAGCATCCATAACATGCACAGTGCCTCACAGTTCATGAGGTGTATAATTGTCCTTAATGGCACCGTTTACATCGGTCGCATATATGTCACGTGTTCAGAGTCATTAGATTTCCCTCTGTGGTAAATTTCCCACCAGTAATGCTGGCGGTTAGACCTTTAAGGGAAGAATCACCGTAATTAATTTCAATTAATCGGCATTAACATGTAAGTGCAGCTTTATCAGGCTTGTGTAGCAGCAGTTAAGGGGGGGGATCATCAGATCACTAGGGGGGGCTACACAAGGGGCTGACATTCAATATGTCATCAAAGTCACTGTTGAGACTGCTAAACTGACATATGGCTCTAATCCCGCCCGGTGATACAAACACAGACAGCTGCTGGGGATTAGAGCTGATAAGTCCCACATCTTGTGTCAGCAGCCAGACAGAGTTTGTGGCTTTTTGAAGTTTTTTAGGAGTGAGATTCAAATGAAACCTGGACTTTACCTCCGATTAAAGCCACCAGAACTTAAGCGGCTTGAAAGTGGGATCCCCATCCGCCTCGTTAACTCCCGAGCAAATATCAGCAAAAGCTGTGCAGTCACCCAATATTATTAAATCATCGGCAGAAAAGTCACATTCCAGCTAATACACCAGTGATTTATGACCACATGGGAGCCTGTTCCTCTGTTTCTGCACAGGTGACCTTGGGATACTAATTAATCTGCTCTGCATATTTACAGGTTTTGGTTGAGCAGCACTCATAGGGGAAGGCGCACAAACAGGCTCAGCACATAGGCTCTTTACCCGACGGAATCCACAGAGATTTGTGATATTTACAATTTATTCAGCGCCACGAGCCACACACACTCTTAAATTCAAAGTATGTAACGTTTCAAAAACTTGGCGGAAGTCCTTCCTCATTAGATCCTGAGCGGAATCCCATATGCTGTGTCCAATCGTGTGTGGGAAACACGGCCTGTGCGTTGATGGGATCTGACCTGGGAAGCAGGTTGTGCGGTTATGGAGGCAGGCGTTGGGTGCAGCAGAGGATTTAGATTTATTCAAATGCTCTACCTGATTCCACCCACTCCACCGTCTTACTCTGGGCTGCTTTGTAAGAGAACAGATGGGAACCTTTGATACTCTCTCTCACTTTGTTTGTTTCTATATCTGTTAATGTTCAAATGCGTACATATTTAGATGCAAATCAGATGTTCATCAGATTGTTTATACAAAACTGTCCTTATCATTGTGGGGATGTGATGTGATGAGTCCTTTTTATGACTCTGTGGGTTTTCTAGCTCTACAGCTGTTTGTGGAGAACGAGTAATTCCACAGCCATAAAGTGCATAATGCAGAAGAATCCAAATAATGTACGTTTATCTGGTTTCATCCCTAATGCGAGCGGCAGATTTCTAAGCTTTAAACCGTCCACAGTACATAAATAACTCACGCCGCCCCTCGCACGCGTATTCCGCAAACACAGCAGAGCTCCTGATGGACCTCCCGCATAGAAATAATAGAGCGGTGCAGAGCGCAATACGCAGTCTGATAATAACAAACAAAGCCCGTAGTGTTACACAGTGTGCCAGTGTGGGGGGGAAAAAAGGGAAAAGAAGAAGAAGGCTTCAGCGAGGGCCATTATAACCCCCCCCCCCCCCCACCTCAATCTGCTAATAGATTCAAACGAGTGTCTCCCCACTGAAACCAGCCTAAACCACGGTGGGTGTGATGCATTAACAGGACCAATGTGGCTCATGGGCTCTTCACAAAAAGCAGCGGTTGCATATCGTCAACTGTTATTGTTGGCGGCGTAATGGAATAATTCCGTATGATTTATTGTGAGTGTGACAGACAGAACGCATTGAAAAACCCTATTCCCTCGTCCGGAACAATCCGCCATTACAAAGCCGGGCGGGGAAATGAAAGCAAAAGGCCTCGCCGCGTCTACCAGGTAGAACAGGACAGATACGGTGGAAACAGCTCGTTCTTTTTAACGCCGCTCACACAGAAGTCTCCAAATCTGTCAGAAATGCTACAACAGTATTTTCGTAAATTGGCCGACTTCATACATTTCTGACTTTGACACCTGTGTGTGTGTGTGTGTGTGTGTGTGTGTGTGTGTCTGTGTCTTCCCTCTGTTCATTTAGGTAATTCTGCACAGCTGACTAAAAATAGAGCTCATTAGAAATGCGTGCACTCGTCAAACTAAAGACATCGGCGGTGTGCTGACGCCGTTGCCCCTGATGGTCCTTGTGCCGCGCTGACGTCAATGGCCTGCACTTTCCCACCCCTGCTGTGGCGTGTCAGAGATGGAGAGAGACAAGCGGCGCTAATAAATGCTGTGGGAAAGGAAAAGGTGCGGACGGTACAAACAGATCAATAGCCCAGTCGGAACTCATTTCTGACAGATTTGTTTCCCTCGCCTGATAATTGGGCAAGAACAAAGTGTGCCACACTCCTGCTGATCTGATGGCTCCCCCGATTTGGAGGCTCTCTGTTCCCACCGCTGCTTATTCCGTTCAGGACAGAAGTGTTAAAAGGTGTCGAAACTAGCCGGCGGCGACATACGCTTGCTTTCCTTCAGATGTTGCTGATGGAAAAGTGTGCAGCAGTTTGGCCGAGAATAGCTCGTATATAAGTCCAATCCACAAGGTGAGTCTTTGTGAAATACAACCCAGAGCAGAGACGGTTAATAGGAACATACTGTATATACACGAAAAATACACTTTTGAATTTTCATCTCAGTCTGATTTACATACAGAAATAGCCCAAAAGCATTCCTCTACTTAAAGCCTTATCCAGTCTATCCTGTTCCCTCACACAGAGCAGTACCACCTGTGGCCTCTAAAGTGCACTGTTGCCTCGTCCAGCTGTACTCCTGACTCACTGAACTGTGGGGTTTTGAAAATCCTGAATGGCAGCGGGGAGACATGATTCATAATGTAAATGGGAAAAGACTCCAAAAGAATGTATTTGCATTTAGCCCAAAAGAACAGAGAACATTTCATAAAGTCAGACCTGTAGTTGTCAGCTCACTTCCAGGACTTTTTCGCTCTCTCTCTCTCGCCCGCCCGCACGAACTTGTGCTTTAGCTGAGAAATCAAGCAGAATTAATCAGACAGTGCCTTCGATGACAAAGCCTGTCACTGCATATTACCGCGAGTCTCAGTGGGTGAAACCACTCCGGTCGGAAGAATGCACTCAAAGGGCGATTTCACACTCGAGATGAATCATTTGATGATTTTGTAAAACATTATCTAATAATGAATCTGTGATGAGTCATGTATTTTTGTCCTCATCCAGATCTGAAGAAGGACAGATTAGCTGGTTGGCAGAGGAAACTCTCAGAGCAAAAAGCTAAATACTCCACCAGACAGATTCTTGCTTGAATGGGAGCACAGATTTGTTTTGTTGCGTTCGTCTCGATGGCGGCCAAGGAGGAGTCCAAACACACGACTGATGAAACCACCACACGGAATCGTCGGTACAAGAAATAGGCCATTCATCACGGTATCATGGTATCACTGTATATAGTATATCTGTAACACTTGAATCACATCCCATATCATGAAAGTCTTGAGTGACAATGAGAGTCACTCAAGAGCGCAACTTAAAAGTGATTGTTGCGAGGAAAGACAGTAAGGATCGCAACCCTGGCTCATCACGTAGACGCAGGTAGACGTAGAAAGACCGACGGAAGGAAAGAAAGAAAGTGCTAACTCCAAAATCCCAGACACTCTTAAGGTGTCTGAACTCCGTTGCAACTTGCCATTTTCGGTTGTGTGCCATCCTCTTAAAAGCAATAAAGCTCTAATGATGTCGGCGCTGAAACAGAGTTCAGAGGTGTTTATCGAGGTTACAACGCGAGTGAAGCAATATACAGCAAGTTATGACTCTGCTTCACAAGAGAGACGCTGACATCTAATTACAGATATCAAGAGGTCCTGGCTTTGTGAACCATGGGAAATAAGAGGAATCCTCCAGGGGTCAAAGAGACAAAAGCAGTGAAGAAACAACATTATCCCTGTCTGTATATATGACTCGGACTTGACAAACGGCACTTGATAATGTCGAGGTGTCCGGCTTGTCCGCTTTTATCTGAAAAGCTGAGAGGTTTTGGGACGGGATGAAAGACAAAGATCACGGGTCACGTCCTGGACTTGTCTGACAGAAACCCTCCAGTAGACGTAATATCACAGCTGCGGGTGGACTTTCTTTTGAGATGCTAATTCCCCACCGTGCGGCATTCAATGATATTGATCCGCACGCCCATCAGCAGTAAGACGAAGTCCTGCGCTCATGCAGATAAGTATTTCACCCTGCACGGACCCACTCACTCGCTCTGAAGTTCAATGACAGTTTGACGGCAGAGGCTGAACAGATGTTGAGGCCTAATCAAGATAAATGGAGGCTTTTTGTTTCACGCTGGAAATTCGATACGGTGGCCCTGCTGAGTGTACCTGGAGGAACTCCCTGTGGAGATCTGTGGCCTTGCAGACTTTAGATTACTCAGAGGAAATAGTTTGGGACTCGCAAAACAAACACTGCTGCCCTCCGCTGTACACTGAATCGGAAATTCGGGCTAAAGCACTGCACGCATCTCTAAAGATCTGCCTCCAACCGCTACACTGGTAAGTTGGGATGAAAGCCAACATGAACGGCAATAAAGCCTCTGGAAAACATGCAGCAATTTAAAAGGATAGAAACAGACTTTTAGTTGGCTCCTCATTTGATCAAATCTCTATGTTGAGTCTGTCCCAACCACCGCAGCGTCATACTGGCTTTCCTGTTTTAACCTGCTAATTGTAGCTTTGGAAGCCACAGATCCATTAATGACATCAATTAATGAATCAGGGTCGACACGTTTTGATAAACTCTCTGATTGTTATCATTTATTCAGTTTCTGCAGAAAGAGAGGCCTTTACAATTATGATTTAGGAGCACGTAACAGTGAGTGAAGAGCAGCTTTCACAGGGATTAATCACATCAAGGTGTGCATTACAGGAGGGGCTTAAAGACACAGCGACTGAAATAGTGTGTTTTCACTCTGTATGCACGTCAACAGAGCTGCGGCAATTGAAGCAGAAGTGGATCAAATTGAAAAGGTTTCAAAATAGAGAGAGGTGAATGAAAATAGTCATCAAATCTGAATGGTGTTTCCCTTTATGGTCGGTTTGGGAGCCGGTTCTCCCTTTACAGCTGCACTGTGTTCAAGCAGACCGTTCAACAATGCTTGTAACAGGAAGATTCTGTGATAATAAAAGAAAAATTAAGAAGTAAGGTTACAGTTATTCCACCTTCCGGGCAGTTGGTGACAGGTTTTACCTTTAACAGAGGCTACATAGGCTATAATTTATTCAGCCTGTGTTGTGAATTATGTGCTGTTGGCGTCCATGTAACACGACTCCTGGTTCCTTTAATAACCTGAAAGCCTGGCTCAGACTGTAAAGCACGCAGCGCCACCAAATAAGGGCCAGAGAGCGGTATCGGCTTTAAAGAATCTCTCCAGACAAACCCCCTCTCTACATGCTGTATTGATCATCTAACTGCACCCATTTTCATGTGTGCCTTTTCTGGTCGAATGATAATGTGTTGTTTATCTCCGAGGCTCCTGCGATGCCAGACACCGAGGAAAAAGGTTCACCTCATGTGTCAAGAATTACATTATCCTCCGTTTGAAGGCATGACGCAAAATGGCCATTTGTTGGTTGGTATGACCACGAACTGGAGCCACGGCGAGCGGCTTTCATAAACAATCAGCGTGATGGTCTGTTCCACTCTCTGGCTCCTTTACCAAGTGATTTCATTAATTTCCGCCTCTGCGTTGAGATGGTGCAGTGCTAAATGAAGTTGGACCACCTATTCAACTCAGTCAATTTATGTGTCAGTCTGAGCAGGGGATGAATTACTTTGGCGCCGTTTTGCTGGATTGCTTGTTATTTTTGTATTGCAGGTTATGGACGGTAATATTTGGACAAAGCAAAGGGAAATGTAGTGAACTGATGCAATGTATCGCTTCTGTTAAGTGTTGCACGTGACTGGAATTGCAAGCACTGTTTCCTCTGTGTTTGTGTAATGCTGTGCTTCTTTATCCACTGTTATGGCTTGCATGCATCACATTTTGGCTTGAGGAAATGTGGACATTTCAACATTGACTGAAAATGAGAAACTAGTTTTTAAAGCAAGAGTGAAATAAGGGAAAACAGATCAATAAATACTTTTTACTATTTACTTTTTATTTCTTCACAGAATTTCAATTGACCTCCAGATTGAAGTTGTTTCTGATATCAAGTACAAAGTCCATTAAAAAGATTCTTGATTTTGTTTCCCTATCAGATATAGATTTTCAAAATGTTTCCAGAATAAAGAATTTTCCAGCAACAACTCAAATATTTGCAGTTTTTTTTGTACATCACACACACACACAGGTATATATAGATTAGATCTGAATTGGGTTAGTTGTAGTGTAAATGCAGCACAAGTACATGGAATTCACCCTTAAGTCCCCATTAATAATCCTGCTCATTTGTGGCAATGTTATTGAGTCAATTCTATTGAACTTGACACATTTATTTCTTTATTTAAGATGATTTCATCATTTATCAATTGAGTTTAATTGCTACTGAAGCTCAACTTCAATTGTCTGCAATTAATTCATAATTTGTTGTCAGGATGTCTGACCGGAAAATGAAACCTTATCTTACTTTCATCCAGTGGCACTATGAATCTCACCAACATCTCAGCAGAAAGTTAGAAGCGTAATTAGAATATTGATATCACTGTCAGGTTTTGCAGTTGCAGCGATGACAGTTTTGTCAATGAGCTCAGATGTTTATGTGATGTAATTTATTGATAACATTGCTGATGGCAGTCTCACTTCCTCACTGCTGTCTGGGGTTTAAAGATCTCATTCAGCACCGCTCGGACAAACAACCAAAGGTACGCTCTCGCCATTCAATTATGTCGATGGGAATTGATTTTTTCTCTTCATTTTCAACTTTCTATTGAGGCAACAATTGATTTCTTTTTTACTTGCTTCATTTTGGAACAGGGAGAAGAATGTAATTGTAGCAGCCCCTCTATGACTGAACACACATTTTTGTCCAGAAATGATCCGTCTAAATGTCTTTATCATGCAGACAATCCAGCATCCGACCACATCAATCTATATGCGATAAAATGTGACACTTGCATTCTGTTCGCTCACACGCTCCTGTTTTGCCTTTGACTCAAAAAATCGTCAGTATCAACACGTTCTTGGCAGCTTTATTTTTTACACTCATAGTTCATTATAAAGCGCTGTTTGCTGAAAGACTAACATGTTGAATTATTCATGAATGTACTCGTTTTCTCCTGGATCCGTTACTGTTTGCTACAAACTGTCAGGCTGCATTTTAATTACTGTGAAACCTCTCCAGAAACTGAGAGGAAACACAAAGAGATTTGACCTTAACGGACCAATCTCTTTGCCATTAGAGATCAAAACATGGAAGAGTTTCTTTTTGTCTTTAACAGGCTGCTGGTTGGGATGTAGGGTCACGAGCGTTAAGTGAATTTATTAAAGAGACTTTCCTTTTCCTCACTGCTTCCTGTGTATCTGCAGCAGACACCAGTTTAGGTCAGGGTTCTTTTATCTTGCTCAGGAAGGACTGGCCCATAAATCTACCAAGGCACATATTTAAGAATTTCTTCATGCTGTTCCTGGGGTCTTGTACAGTCAAATCGATAGATGTGGCTGTGAACGATTTCTCCAGAAGCCAGAAACTAGAGAATGAAGACTCAAACTTGTGATATCATCAGGTATAAAGCCTGGAGCTGCTCCGTTGAAAGTGAATTAGAAAAGATAGTGAAGCTGAGTGGTTGAGCTTCCAGGGTTATTATCTTGAGATATGAGGGATGCATCTCCCAGCTCAAACCGGGGATAACAACACTGATGCTTATTTGTGTAGAGCCTAGAAAGAAAAATCAGTTGCTTTATTTATCCTCTGGGCGACTGTGGAAATTTCTCACTGGGTTGTGTTCCCCAAACATTAGCAGGTCGCTTGAGGTCTCAGATAATTGATTTCAGCCCAATGTTTTCCCCATTAATCACTACATTTACCAGTCAACTTCAGCAAATAGAGAGCACAAGTTTGTGTCTTCAAGAGATGAAATTACTTTGGCATTTAAGTTGTCCATTTATAATCCATCCGTCCTGACTCATCCCGGCTGACTCATGCATGAAGTCAGCCGCTGCCTTGCTTGTGGAGTCTTCCTGATATTCAGCCTCTATCTCCTAATATCCTCGTCATGAGGGAGGTTTCTTCTTCTAAACTGTGCCATTTTTCCCTGGAGTTCACTCATATCTGACGACTCAAGTTGGCTACCTAAGATTTGGCTAACTGTTAGCTACTTGACTAGCTAGCTAAAAGTAACCTCCCATATGTCATAATCACGCAATATTCAAGATGAGTGTTTATGCCGGAATGTGGAGTCAAAAGTTGCGAAAACTCCAACCCAGGCTGGCTGTGAGTAGTTTCAAGTAATCAAATGTTAACCATCAAAACTACTCTGCATTAATGAAATGTGTAGCACATGTCTAGCTCGAAATGCTAACTTACCTCAGCTAGATTTAGCTAGTAGTGTAGTATAGAGATTACTGCTCAAACTTGTGACTGTGCGACAGTAACTTAAGGCTAAATGAGACAATATTAATGACTTCTTTATACCTCCACATCAGGCCCATGCCCTAGTTGCACCTTATCTACAAACAAATTCAAAATATTTCCACTTTGCAATTCCACAATATCCAGTCGTGTTAGCTAAAGCATGATTAGGTTTGAGCTTCATTGTAAGCAACAATCACCCAACAAAATCTGGCAAAAACATCTTCAATTCAGTCTTTGCCATTGCCTGACTCAAACCTCAGCCATGTTCACAGAGCCCCTCATAATTGTGAAACAGGATGTTGTCATGAGCATTACTTGCTCGGTTGATTTTATCTGCATGAAGAATAAGGTACGCTGCGCCGGTGAAATGGGCTTCGTCTTGCTTTCTTATCTTGAAAATCCTCTGTTTGTTTGTAGGCAGAAGCATTGTGCGGCGTGTGAACACACCATTTACTTGCTGCATGATGACATGTTAAGACACTTTCTGTAGGCTGTAGGTAATATGTGCAGTCCTGGGTGAAATTAGCACTCTCTGCTTTGGCAAATCACAGGAGGGAGGCCGTGTTAATTAGGTTAGGAGTTAGCCTGGTTTCCCACTCTTCATTAAACAATTCATGGGCTCTGATTCTGTGCCTCGACATGATTTAACATCCCCTCAACTTTATGTGGCCTGCAAATCAAGGTTGCAAAATTCAGCGACTACACAATAACTTGAAGGTGTAGTATAGGTGACTGTTCTGTAACATCTTAATGCAAAACCATGCAAATCACAGTCTCCCTTGTTTCCTTTGCGCTGGTCAGAGTTTGGCCTTTTCTCTACAGGTCAAACTTTGGATTGCAAAACAGAAAAACTCTCCAAAGTTCAGGCAATTTTCCCAAGAAAGACGGGAACATCAATTGTGTGTGTCGTTGTTAATATAACTGCGCCGTCAAAGACAAAAGGGGAGGGATGCTGCGTGGTTGGCAGGGAGTGTGAGAACAGCTGAAGGAGGCTACAGACAATAAAGTGATTGATTAAAACGTTTATTGTTCCCAACTTGATGAATGCTTTTGTTAGCCGACTAGCCACGCTCACTCCTGCATCTTATGCTTCCAACCCACATGGTGTCCACTCCCATTTTCTATTTGCCAGTTAGAGTGAATTTACCTTTTTCAATTCCTCCCCGGAAAGTGGCTTCATGCCAGGAAGCGCTCGCGACGATGAATCCTAAGGATGGAGAGAGGAGTCACCTTCATTTATCTAAGATCGCAGACCTACAAATGAATTGGAATTAATCCAAGACTCTTAAAGACTTTTTCAATGCATGTACACCAATTCCAACGAGGAGCGTCTTCTCTTACTGAACTTCATCCGATCAAGCTGCCTTTTTCCTTACATTCAACAAATCACACAAGGTGCTGCTTTTGGTTGCGTCTTCAGAAAGCCGTGCTCTGTGGGAGCCGCTCCTGTTGAAATCAAGGTCGTGGAGTGTGTTAAATCTGGGACGGTTCTCCTCATGAGACGTGGACTTTATCTACCTCACATTACAAGCACGCGGCTCCAACCTGCTCCGCACGAGTTTACATCAAGAACAGATGTCGGTCGCCCAGACGGGGAGCTTTACTGTACACATCAAATGCCTGAGTAGACTCTGCAGACATGTGCACACACACACACACACACACACTCCTCATGTGGAAATACCAAAACAAATTGATTTGAATTGTACATTTATGAAGTATTTTCCTCATTTGCATACATGTATGAAAAACAGATGTTTGTGTACTAAGCGGAGCTAGAGAGCTTAGGAAGGACCCGGGCTTCACGTTGAGTCCTTTGCAGTCTCAGCCCTGTTGATTAATGGATTAGCAATGTGAACTCCTGAACTGCCAATCTGCTGGAGGCCTTGCGGAGCTGTTTACTGCAGAGAAACTTATGGAGCATGGAGGTTTTTTTTTTCTTCCTATTGTGTGCTTAGTTTGTGTAGATGCCACTGAAGTCTAGTTGCCCACATTAATTATCTCTGCGTTTCAGCTGTAGTTTTGAACTGGTATTCAACTTTTACTGAAGTAATGCAGCACTGCAGCTATTTCCAACGTGACAATGTGAAAGCTTCAGGCTGTATAGATGCAAAGGTTCATTTCGAAAGAATCTGGAGTGCATGGACAAGAAGGAGCACACACTGCATATGAGAACATGCATGTTCAATCACACACACCCTCAGCGCTGTTGGTGGCTCTCACTGTCAGATAGTTCTCAGCAGGGTACAGTCAGATCAGCAGCGTGTTGTTGACAGGCTGTGAACACCCGAGTTTCATCATGTCCTAACAGTAGGAAGCCTCACACCTCACCTCAGCCCTCCTCTTCGACAGGAGAAACAGGAGATCACATTGTGTTCCTGTTATCGCCTGCAGGAACGGGGAAGAGAGCTTTTAGGTGAGGGAGGAGCGGCGTCAGCGTCAGATTCACACAGTGTAAAGAGCTGATATCAAGCCTGGTGCAGCTACCTGTGCAGCACCAAACCACCGATACACACAATAAAGGAGTTGCTGGTGGGGAAAGATGCGCATGTAGCCAGGTGTTTGACGATGATGAAGACCCAGGTGACGTTCCACTGGTGGACTCCAGAGGGTTTATAATATTGCTGTGCTGATATACAGACAGAAACGATTTCCCTGCTTTGACCAATCTCAGGTTGACGTTTTGTCACTTTGCCAGTGTAGTTCATAAGAACCTGTTGCATACTTATTAAACTACAGGAATATCCCAAGGAGCACCGGACTTTTGCACTTACACACAAATATGCCAGTTTCAGCATCATTATATGCAATTATGGTGACAGTACTGCTACTACTACTGCTGCTACTTATGTTTAGCACTGTTTAGCACGCTTTGACAGAGCTGCTTCACAGAGAAAGACGCAATCAAAGAAAGAAATGAAATGTATGGTGGATAAAAATCCTCCTCAGAAGCAAGCTCAGCATAAATGCAACGATGCACCGAGGAAATGTGACAGCTGTCATAAGAGGATCAAAACAGGATGGAAGCTTCAGACTCTGTGTTAACATTCATGTCTGGCTTACAATAAACATCCCAGAAATGGCTCACAGTATCATGTTTAGTGTTGCATACATAAGTGGGTGAGAGATTCTAACAAGTTGACAACAATGCTGTGTGATAGTTTAGATCTGAGCGCTTTAACCTCTGACCTTTGTTCAGCGGCCAGCACATGTTTTGACAGCAAATAAACCCCGAGCAGTGCGATAACTCCCCCAGCACTTTCATTTTGTCATTTGGTGAGAAAGGTGTTAACTCCGATTATTTCCGGTGGTTATTTATATATTTTCCGCTGGCATTTGATCAAATGGACATATCTGCCAGTTGCAGGCTCTGGGGAGGGCAAGATCTCCAGTGTGCCGCGCATTGATCTGCTCCACGGCTTGACCCCTCTGAAGTCTGGATTTCTGCTCGGCATCAAGACTTGCAGTGCAGGCTGGGAAACATTCAAAGTGACTTTGACCAAAAGACTAAAAGGGAAAAAAAAACTTCAAGGTGAACAGGGGAAGGGCGGAGGGCGGGGGAGAGAATGAGAGAGAGAGAGAGAGAGGAGAGAGGGACTGAGAAAATGACGGGTGTGCGGAGTGGGAATTTTGTAAGCCATTGTTATCTTGGAAACAGATGGAAATGGAATTGTGTGTAATGTTTGGTGATTAATGGAGCCGCTTGTCAATAAGACAATGCAGGCAGGATATTAATTCATCAGTCTGGCACAAGGCGCAGCATATAACCGAGCAATATCCTCTGCGGTTCTGCTGAAGCAGAGAGAGAAGAAGTGGGACTCCTTTACTACGAGAATGAGGTCAGAGTCGGTACAACATCGTGAAAGGAAACTCCACTCAGCATACGTTTAATGAATGCTGAGTGTCAGGAATCGACGTGGAGTTATTTGCATATTTGCGCTCTCTCAGTCAAAACATTTTAATTATTTAACCCGCATCCTCTGCCTTTTCAAGCAAAGCAGCAGCGTGGACGGCTTGCCTCCAGTTTGCTACTTCTTTGCTGTGTTTAGCTTGTTTTATATGCACAACAGGTCTGGTCAAGATAAAAAAGCTACTTCAGGGAAAGGTTAAGTGAAGAAAACTTTAAGGTCACCAAAAGCTTCCCACATGGTTTAGCTGAATAAAATAAATGCGTATGCAATCTAAAGTAACTATTATATCATACTCTGATGGAAATGGAGGTGAAAGGTGGTAATTATGATAATCAAGGGTGCTGCAGCCAAAAAGCCTCCTTTGAGACAAAGGCTTGGATGAAGTTATAGAAAAGAAAGAATAAAACAAACTCAATTAACAACTAATCCAAAACAAACTTGAGACCGAGCAAAGACAAAGTGTTGGATCTTCTTCTGCCTAAAAACATTTCCTTGTAATCGCCCCATCCATCCGGAGCTAAATACGTAGACGTGTGTAACCCCGCCTCCTATTTTAAACAGGCCAATCAGGAGAGGACTGTGCAACTGAAATCAGATCAGAGTTAGCACAACGATAACTTAAATCTTTGTTCAATATATAAATCCCAATCATTCTTGCTCCATTTTTACAATATAGTAACTTCAATAGATATCATGACATCATATCCCTATCATCCAATGAAACCTGTTGTAGCTGCATTGCACTGCAAAGTTTCCCCTCAAACCTTTGGAGGAAACCAGGTTAGGCCTTTTTTATCCCGTACGAGCAAATAAAGGATATATATTGCTGTTAAAAAGCTTTAAATGTCAACTAAAAATCGCTGGTGATAGAATGTGCTACCTTCCTTCCAGCAGAGCAGAGACCCAAAGCTGAGGGATAAACCATATGAAAGTGGTTTAATGGTTTGTTTGGGAGCAGGTTCTCCCTTTACATAGGGTTTTACCACTTAGTTTCAAATGTATTAAGAAAACACCTTTGCTGTGTAAAGGATGAATACACTTCCTATGAAGGTTATAACATCTGCACTGATTGATGACACACGTCTGCACACACAGGATGCATCCTTGACCGGAGTTGCATTGTGATGATATTTAGATGATATTTGAAGAGGGATTTCATAACTCCCATAATTGTGGTAATTACAGTTATGAGAGTCATTATCATCATCATTTCTTAGGGCCGATTCCTAATTTTGGAGACTTTGTGTGGCGCAGAGTGGCTGTAACCTCACACTCTGATGAGGCCCGGGCACATTGAGAGCCGATCATCTGCGGTCCAGCGATGCTTCCCGCCAAGCCTCATTAAGAAATGTTCCCAATCATAACCGCGCTATGGATTATTACCTGCAAACGGCATCACTCAGAGTCCTTCACCGCTTCGTTTGTATGAACTCTCGCTTGTAAAAACAGGAAAGAAAAAAATGTGCTGCTGCTTTCTGGGATGCAACAATAAACCAATTTAAAAGGAGAGCCTAGTTCCTTCCTCTCTTTCAGTGTTATTAATAACAATGGTAGTTTCTAATTGTAAAGCTTTACAACAGAAGATTATTAATAAATGAAGCTCTGGTCTCTTTCCATTTGCAATTATTGTTTAGGAAGCAATATGTTATGTGTAAGAGATACATGCTGGACTCATGCCAATACAGAACAAACACACAACCTAAAGACACAACCTTTGCCATTCCGTACTATCTATAGTAAACCGTAGATAAACTGCACGATAAGGTGGCTGAATTTAATTTCTTCTAGTTTGCAAATGTATTTTATGAAACTTTCCCTCTTTGACTTATATATTTTCAGGTTAGAAGCATGAATGGCATCAAAGTACAATGTGGTGACATTCAAAGACATAATGATTTTTCCGTTTCCTGTGCCAGTTAAAGAAACCTGTTATCTCCACCAAACTCTGCTGGCAGCCGTGAGAACTGCACAATGCTCACGTAGCGCCGCCGCCCGTGTCACTGCCTTTTTCCTTTGAGAGCCCAGAGCTCGCAATGTAAAAAAAAGAAAAGGGAGAAAAGGGAAAAGAATATCTGCAAAACGTAGATAACGCACTGGGATTGTCTGTGTTTGCAGAATAGAAACCCGCAGTCAGTTTGGGGGGCGCTCGTCTTTAGGCCCCCCCTCATCCTCCACCTCCTCCTCCCCCTCCCCTTGTGCTTCCTCCTTTATTCAACAACTATCCATTCCGCTGGAGAAACACTCGGGGCCATCTCGCAGACAGCTCGGCTATTGACTGCTCTCATTTAAGCGGTGGTGAAGCAAGTATGTTGGAGGGATCGATCGGAGCTGCCTCTGAGAACGATGTGTGTGTTTGCAGGAGGGGGGGAGGGGGGAGGGGGGAGTATGTGGAGCAATGAAAAGTGCCTCGGACTATTAGGTGCATTCATCATCGGCCTCCCATGGTGGAATGGTCATCGCTGAACGCCACGGTGTTTATGTACACTCTTAAAAACACACACACCTACACACACACACTGCCTCTGTAAGCACCTTGCCCTATCAACTCCCTGCATTTACATGATGCCCACATCCATTCACGGCTCCCTTGGGGTAAAGCACTCCAGCTGTGTGCCATAAATTACACCGGCTCCCTCTGTCCGGCTCCTGCCCGTGTTGTAATGCTGCATGGCCCGATGGGAATTCAAGGGAGCGTTTGGCTTCAATTAATTTTTTCCTTATCCGAGACAATCCCATCAGGCAAAGTCCTAAGATGATGAGATTACTCCTCCACGTGCGGGTTTGTGCTTGGTATTGGAAACTGTGTGTGGATTGTAGAATACCCAGTGTGTGTGTGTGTGTGTGTGTGTGTGTGATTTTTGGCAGTGTCGCGTGATTGGACTTGGCGTACGCCGTGGCGATCCCGTCCGCGCTGCGTCCTATCAGTCAATCAAAGTCGAGCTTATCCCTCATGGTTTCAGCGGCTTCTGATCAGATCAAATGGGCTGTGATACATAAGGTCAACTGCAACCTTTTGAAATCCTTCACTCAAGGAGTCGACGGCGCTATCAAATTTCAAGAATAATAAAAGTCAAATAAAAGCAGAAAAGTTCAGCCTCCGTTCCCACAGGCCTGCGTGTTTGCCTTAGACATAAAGGGAAAGGTCAACCTATCAGAAACACACCTGCAAGCTACATTTGACTGATACACACCCACTGAATGCGCAGACCTACGCAATTAAACAATGATGTCCTTACACTGCTGGCGAAGGCATCAGACCCCCTGCGTGTCTTCATCGCCATTCACCCTCTGATGAGTTCATCACTGATCACATATTTGGCACGGCGAAGGCAAGGAGTCGGACTCATTCGTGGCAAATGGTAGCTGCTGATGATTAGACTCACTGAGGCAGTATATTGAATTAATGCACCTGATGATTATGCTGAAAGAATAGAATCAACTTAATGGCCGTTAACATTTGACCACTGCGCCTCCCTTAGGGTCGCAGTTGTCCAAACACTCCTGTTCCGTTTTCTATCTAAATGCAAATAGGAGAATGTCGAAGAATCGGAAAACCATTGTGTCTTTTCTTTTTCCGTCTGTCCTTTTCCTTACCGTCTGTACCATTGTACGGTTTGGTTCTCGTATTGTGAGAGATGTATTCCCTGCGTACTTCTCTATGAATTTCAAGGAGGTTTGAGACGCCTGGAAATGCAACGGATACGGATTAATATCATAGAGGAAATAGGAGTTCCAATGGCTTCTGTTGATGGTGTCGGCGCCCAAATGTACAATGAGCTGCTTTTTTTTTTTTAAAGCATTGATTCGTCTGTGCAGGCTTAGTTATTTATTTATTTAGTAGAGATGATTTTTCATTTATCAATCTGGTTTAGCACAACGCACATACACACGTACACTGTGTACTTGGTGCAGTGTGCTACATCTGCCGGTTGATTGACCCGGATGAACTAAACAAACAGGTCATGTTGTGTGCCTTGCTAAACATTATTTACTTTTAATTCCATAAAAAATTGACAGTCCAGGACAGTAGAAAGGAGCTTTAGTCCATCCTCTGCACCAAATCAGAACTCATCTAACATCACACTTGTTTGTTAACCTAAATTGATGGCAAAATTCAAACCTAGATTTTCACTGCATTGGCCCTTTAAATATCGATAACACAGAGACCTGAGGAGAGGCTCAATCAGTCACCATAAGTGGAAACACCTGTGTGAACCCTCTCATGTGTTGGATGGCTGAATATGTGTGGCTTTATGTATGTTATGTATATGTTGTTGCAGTAATGTTAAAAGTCGCCTGTACTTTTGATTTTGTTATTTATGCTTATAACTCTTAAACACACCAATCACATCACAGAAACACAACAAAGCTCACAATTATGACAAGACACCTTCACCATGAGATTCCATGAACGAAAACAATTTGAAATGAAAATACAACAAATTACAACGCCACAAGTTACAATATCCTATATGCCTTCAATTTCTTTAAGAGAACAAATTACCAGCACTTCGCTCCCTCACTATGACAACGCAAGAACAAACTTCCAATAAAAGCGTTTGAACATGATATTTCACAACAGCAACACAGCTAGCAGCCTAGCCAATCAGGCTAAGTAGTGTTTAGTTTCACACAACCACAGAGCAGCCGGAGCCAGAGCCCAGACATCAGCTTCCTACCCAGCCGAGCATTTACATTTTTACATACATTCACATTCATCTCATTCTGTCCGCCATAACCCCTTCAAAAGATTGAATAAATTAGCAATCTTACCGGCATTCGGAAGGCTGTAATTCCAGAAACGACCACCATCAAGATGGGGGCGCTGTCACGTAATCTAAGTAACATTTTCGGCGGTTTCATCCAATGGGAGCGATTCTAAAACTTCACGTTGACGCCTTGCTCGCGCCATTTGGCCAATCATTGACGGAGAAATGTGGCCTGGAGCTCCTGACCAATAGGGGAGTTAGAGGGCGGGGCGGTCTGTCCGGCTCTGGAGCCTGAGTGAGTGAAGCAGGTGAATAAGCACAGACGGGTTTCCAATGAAAAGTAACTCATAATATAAGGTTCTGAGCTTTGTTTCGGTAAATATATGACTCATTTAAGCTTTCCTTATTAGTTAACATAAAAAATGACCTCAATTTAGTAAATAATATATGATCCACTGGGTCTAGATGGCGGAAATTTTTCAGTTTGTTCTATGAAACCTGTGGAAAGTTATTCATAGAAAAGTACAACAACTTCACGTTTGTTGTTGTTTGTTTGTTTCAAAGGGTTTTAAAGTGCTGTTAACAAAGATAAGGTACTGGCTATATAAGCTATACTAGAAAAATAACTTGTGATGATAACAAATATGATCTTGTAAAAGCAAAAGGCTGCGAGGAAGGATGTCTCAAAGCTTGTATAATTTTTTTTATATTATATAAATGTCTGACATCAATTAAACAGCGTTAGTGATCAGATTCAGCTTTGTCATTATTGATTACAGAGGATTTTAAGCACCTGATTGGTCTCAGACGGCATGGAGTCATTCTGTCCAGGCTAAGCCGGGTAAAAGTTTCTCCCAGGTCACAAGAACCGACTGGAAATTGGTACCCATGGGGCGGCATGTGGGGAGCAGCAGTAATCCAAATGGGGAATGAACCCATTAGAAGTTTGTCCCTCCAGCGTATCTCTGAACCCGGCGAGAAGATAAGATAGATTAAAGTGCAACTCTAACAAAGGCGGCCTTTAACTAAGTGGCTGTTCGATCGCATTTTGTAATTGCTTTGAGCCTTTCAGTCCTGAGAGGGAACCAGCAAACACCAGTTCCCAAAGATCGGGGCGTATGATTGCATGGTGGCGAGACAAAACACCACAAAAATGACCTCTGTTACTTACATTGTGTGCCGGTTTGTGACAAAGTCTGGGGCAAAGACCAGACTGAACTCCTCAAGCTCCAGATTGATTTACACATTTGCTCCATTAAATGGTGAGCGGGCCTTTGTTTAGAGAGACGCCGGCCTCCGTAGCTTGTTTTCCAGTCTGCTCTGCTTATTTACAATGAATGCAAACTCAACTTATTTAACAGCTCCCTGTGATGCAGGATTTTATTGGTCAACCGCAGCATTCTACACTCGACTAGTTTCTTTAGAATGATTATAACAATAACTGTTAAGTAAACGTATACTTGAATATAACTGTTTCCTGTATGTTAGTGATGTCAAAGTTATTTCCCTGTGGTGCTGTAGTCTCTGCTCGGCCTTATGGAGGCGTGTGTGTGTGTTTTTGTGTGTGAACAAACAGGATGAAGCAATCACGACCAAGTCCGTCTCTCTAAATTAAAACTCTGTTGTGATTGTAAATATGGAGTCATTTTGTTCTGCAGTATTAGCAGTGACGCATGAGCACGGAAACCTGGTTTCTATAATGAAAATGTAAAATATATCCATTAAAATATTACTGAAGAAACGCTGCAGTGTGACAGCAGCAATCAGACCGGCCCTTTTACATCACAGCAAAGAACTCAGATTACTGGAATCTATACTGAGATTGCTATACTACTTATATGAAATCACATACAATGATTAAACAGATGTATACAACACACATGAAGTGCTTTAATAGTTTGTAAACAAACAAATAAATGCACAGGAACAGTCGTATTTTGTTGTTTTGAAGCTTTTAAATTCGTCTCCCATTGTTTGCACAATTACATAGACACCTTTGTCATTCATACCACATTAAGCTGTTTTAGGAAAAGAAATCTCTGACTATGAAAGACAAATACAGCGTTTAAATCAAAAGGACAACAAGGCCTTAATGGCGGCAAATTAAACTCACAACCGTTTTAAGGAGATTAAATGGCGATAGCGTTATACTGCATGAGTAGGAAATATTGCACATCGAGAAAAAGGCTCTTGGGATGACATCATTATTAATTAAGTGAAAAGAATGGAATGGGTGAGTATTAGTTGAGCGAGGTGGGCGATCTTAAGCCGCCTAGAGGAAAGCTGTCATGACCCAAAGTCCTCCCTCGCCCACGGGAGACAAAAGCTGTCAACTTTATTTACTTTAATACCTGCAAGCACTCTCTCAAAAGAAAGGAAACTAAAAAAAAAAAACATATGTACAATTCACATAGTTTTAGAAAACAAAAGAATCTCCAGTTGACATCATTTAATGCAGACTCCACATGAAGGAAAAGGAAAATAGCAAATCAAAGTTGAACCATTTTTAAAGACATAATTCATTCCGTGTCCCTTTATTGTCTTATCAGTTGAAGAAGAAGAGCTCAAATGAAAATGTGCAACATCGTATGAGCATATTTCAACATAAACAGCATTATGAGTCATGACACGGAGCTTTGCAGCCACTGAACGGACGGATATCATCATATTCGTCTTTATACACTACAGCCTACAACTTAAACCTTTGATTAGAGCAACAGCAATATTCAGGATGTTTTATTTGTACAAAGTGAAACCGTAAAACAAACCGTAACACATACAGTATCTGCACTCTGGTGTTAGTTTGCTCTTACTGATACTTTTGGGACTTTTTGGGCAGTAGATTCCAAACTATTTCAGTATTTGAATCTACTGAAATACTGCTAATGCAAATAACACATGATCTGAAATAGGGACAGCTTGTCTCTGCGAATCGTTTCCCTTCTTTACTTGACGTTAACTCCACCTGTGTGTGCATGATGGCTGCCTCACGTACGTAAGCCACACATAAATTGGGGACTGTAATGTCAGTTCAGCAGTGTGGTGACAGAAACGTCGGGAGTATCCAGAAGTACAAGGAATGATTTATGCTTCAGCCCTCACACTGCCCCTAGTGGATACCGTCGGCGAGACACAAGGTGTGGCCTATGTTTAGTTAATGTCAAGTATACTAAAGGGTTTTGAGGTATATGTACTGTATGTTTATGTTTCACTGCTGGTCAATAATCAAAATATTGCACATAAATTGAGACAAGCATGATTGTTCAAAAAAGAGCATATGGGAATCCATACAATAAGGCATTGCTTTAATGAAAACATCTTGACAAACAGTTCACAGTTTTAATTAATGCTCGATCGGCTTTTGATTATGTCGATGGCGTCCTCTTTACTGATTGTTCCGGTCAGCACATCAACAAAGCGGCGACAGTTTTGACCAGCGTAACCACGAAACAATGACCACACTCCTCAGTTCTGACGATGAAAATGTTTCAACACTGAATACCTGATATGTGGGGATGGGAGCAGCTATTTGTGGCCAAACACAAAGTGGGAGAAGGACTGGGGCGGGCGGTCAGAAAACATACAGTGTATGAACAATGAGCTGATTTAAACAATCGTTACATTTTGGCCTGTGGGATCTACACCTGCAGACTAAAGCTGCCAGACGACACGGCAACCACAGCCATACACAATCATTCTATGCTACAAGCACAGTCAGAAAAGAAAGAATAACCTCTCCGTATACATATTAAGTCCACACATTGTTCCGTATTTGTGGAAATAATATGGATTTAGGATATTTGCCTTATCTAAAATGAAAAGTATTAATTGTGAACCCGTGACGGATTCTAGGTTGGAGGAAAAAAGAAAAGAAAAGGATGACGCCAAAGGGCCAGCTTTCCTTGTTTTAATGCTGCTAATAAAGCCTATTTACAATCATCTATTGTATGCAACAGAAATAGCCTCTATTATCACTAATAAGCTGATATGATCTGGCCATTTAATCAATGAAGAGTAAAATAACCAAAAAAAGGGGAATTCATTAATTGTGCTTTTTAACCCACAAATCCACTTCATTGTTGAAATGGGACACATTTAAGAGGCACCGCTCGAAGTGCTTACACCGGTCACGTTCAGTGAGAATCTCTAAAGCTATAACAAGGACTGAAAATACAAATAGTAAATATAGTATATTTATATATTTATAAAGGTGATACAATTCCCTTCCAGTCCCATGTCCAGTTTAAAAAATATTTTTCTTCACGCTCAAAATCTCTGACATGAAGCATTCCCTCTGTGTCAACACGCAAAGCCCTTATGATGCTCTAAGAGAGGAAAGTACTTGTCTTTGCCAGTGTTCTAGTTACGCCCGACCAAATCTGGATGACACAGGACGCTTGTGCTAAAAAGCGGGAAGAGACTGAATGAAGGAGGTTTGAACGAGAAGACATTACATGTCCGCTGAAGGAACGGGCTGACTTTGGAGGCGTCCGCTGATCTCCCCCGCTCTGTCTCAGGAACCCTTCGCTCAGCCGCTCGGGGGGGTTAAACAGTTACCTCGTTCTTACTGGCAGTGCGGTATGTGTGGTGGTGGCCGGGAATGTACTGTAGGTGGTCCACCGTATGTGTCCGTCTGGAGGCAAACGCCTGCCTCTTGGACGTGGGGGCTTTGTGGTTGACGGCCAGCGTGTTGTAGGAGTCGTTAGAGGCATTGGGCTGAGAGTGCATCTTGGTCATCTTGTGACGGTCTATGACAGGTGTGGTGGGCAGCAGCATGTCGGCTTGAGACATCGCCCGCGCCATGGCCTTCTCCCGGAACTTGTCGCGCCTCATCACCGGGGACAGCAAGGGATCCTGGGAGTGGAGCCGGTCCGCCGAGAGCAGCTGCTCGTCCGAGAGGTGGCGGCTGCTTCCGTACGCGGCGGCCGCCATGACGCCGTACGAAGACAGGCCGTAGTCGCCACGACGCGGCGTCCTCGGAGGGGACAGGACGTGGTCCTGGGACATGGCTCTCTGGACGCGGCGGGGACGCTGCCGCTGCTGATGCTGCTGCTGGTGCTGCTGATGCTGATGCTGATGCTGCTGCTGCTGATGCTGCTGATGATGCTGCTGGGACTCCGCACTCAGCTTCACCATGTGCGTCGGCCCCCGGCCTCCGAAATCGGGATGAAGATGCTTTCTTGAGTAGTAGTCATCCACGCCTTTGTCACCTGAAGAGGACGGCAAACAAGACAATGGAGGACAATGAGACAGGGAGAGTGGGGTACAGCACACATTTACACAGAGAAAACCTTGGAGTGTGTCGTGACCGATCTCAAGGTGCCTCTTCCTCCTTGTTTGTGGGACTATGGATGTTGTTTGTGAAGTATGTTGGGGTTAATAAGCGTCTGTGACAGTTAGTGACCTTCAGCAACATTCACATCTATCACACGTCACGTCATTCACTCAAACAACAACTGCTGTACACGAATTGCCATCTCTGCCTCATCAGCGCTGGATCTCTCACTGAATGATGATGATGATGATGATGATGATGATGATGCTTGAGTAAAACGGCAGAACCAAAACTTTTTTTTTGGGATCATATCGTTGGTTCTGCAGCTGAGTACTGAGAATTGTGACATTTGCCATCGTGTTTAATTGAGTTAAAAATGGAATCCAATGTAAACACAGCAGCTGAATGTATTCTTCTCAATTATACTGCACATTCTACACTTTTGCCGGCGGCTGTTGAAGGAGCGATAACGGCGTTCGAGGCGGGCGGAGGGTCCTCATCAAAATGTTGAATTGTTTTGTCCTTTGTCTTTGTGTAAAAGGACAAAACCAGACGGGTGAAGTCGTCCTTTCAGAGCCGAGGGGATTATGGGTGTTCTGCTCTTGCTGATGATTTGCTCGCGGTTGCCTGAATAAGTAAGCGCTCTCTCAGTGATTGTGCCAGGATGCAGCGTCTCCACTGTGAGCACAAACGCTCCTGATGCTAAAGTCTTTATTGTCTGTATTCACCGCGGGCAGCAATCACACTTATCTACCTGGTTTTGGGAAAGCTGTCTCAGGCGGCGGGGGCGAGGCGATGCGGGGGGAAGGGACCATGGCGAGCTGATTAACTGTTTTGGCTAAGGGGTCGTTACCTCTGCAGTAGTTAATTACAGCAAAACACAGAGGTCGGACGGCCGCATTAGGACCACACCGGCGCTCTGGCGGCGGCGGCGAAGAGGGAGTATGGGAATTATTTGTTTGGAAGCTTGTGAAATACCGGCACCCTGGGAGAGATGTCGCGCCCGGATACAGAAGGTCACCTTATTGTCCCTGCGTGAGCGCAGGGGGGATTCGCTCCACCGCTGGGTGCATTACTAATGGAGAAGACCCAGTTTTGGCCTGTGGTGAAGTGCTCTCTCACACACACACACACACACCCCCCACCCTCGAGGGCGGGTTTAGATGTGACATTATGGTAGAAAATGTCAACCAAACTCAACCAGAGGCGACGGACGCTCAGACAATCGACAAGCGATGCCCCAGAGCGCCGTTAATAGGTCAGACTGAAGTATCCAGTCAGAGTCAGAGATCTGTGCTGATTATAGGCTGGTATGGGAACAGGAATGAGCCTCTGTGACGGAACAACACGTGTGCTGTGTGGGCGGTTTTGAACCTCGCCAGGCCCCGTTTCTTCGCCATTCACGCTACATACGCGTCTGCCCGTGTTGGCTTAGATCAGAGAGCTGCACAGGGACGATACCTCATCGCCTCCCCATCCACTGTGCCCCTCCCATCGACCAGCATCGCCACCGCACGGCTGAAAACCTTTCTGTGTCGAGTGGAGGGGATTGCATCGTCTTCAAATTTGGCAATAATGTGACAAACACCTTTTGGATTTGACCTGAAAAGACATCTTGTTAAGAATCTCCTCCGCAGGTCATGGTAACCTACGGCGACTGTGTCAAAATGTCCTCCCCATCACCACACAGGTATCAATGCCAACCCTGCTTACCCCATTCCCGTGGATACCAATGTCCCGTACAGCTCTGTAGCTTAGTTACCGTCAAAACACGACATCCACCAGGGGGCGATGTGGTAACCCAAACCTAAACGCTCCCCAGGCCTTCACTTTCAAAATTCCAATCAGCAACAAGCAAATCCAGATTTTATTCTGGGGTTTTTGAGGCTGTACGCCATTTTGTTTGTTTCTCAAAGTGGTTACATTTCTGATGTGACAAAGTTTGACATTGACGCCCCCGTGATTTTAGTAGACGTGTCATCTCGCACGTCTTCACACACGTCTGGCGGTGCATAATGCATTTATCAGCGTCTTCCTCCCAGTCTGTGATGGCCTCCAACAACTCCTCCAATCAGGTGTTAGGAGACGTTTATATGCCACTCGAGAGGCAACACAGGCCATAAAGGCGTCACCCAAGCACCCACTGCCACCCGTAAGAGAGCGACACTAACGAGGTGATTCAGACGAGTGTTTGAGTCTGGATTGTTATGGGTGGACAACACAAAGACGCTGTTTAAAGCCATTTGGGAGATTCATTAAAAGCGCAATTTGAACGGATGTTTGTCCTTCATGCCACATCTTTACAAGACAAACACACTCATTCATTTGGAGAGACGATTCTGGGCTCCGTGATTATTTCAAAGCGGCCATCTATCAAGCTGTCTGAACGCCTTTCCGTTACGAATGCCTCCCCGTTTGATTTAGGGGGGCCGGGGTTTTGAGACGGCACACATGTTACGCTGCTTACATGCTAAGTGCCTACAGTGATTTAAGAGGGGCGATGCCTCCTGCTAGATCTGCTCTCTGCGGCAGTGAAAAATGTGCCACAATTAACATGATTGCAGGAGGCTAAAGGCTCCCAAACGTGAAGTGGAAGTACAAACACAGGAAATGGCTAATTAAACCCCGGCTCCCACTCTCTTAGATGAGATACAATACAGCTAAGATATTTACGCGTCAGCTTTTGATCACAGTAGACAGCCCCCGAGCACAAAAGACTGTAATCATATAATGCACTAACGCTGGTGAAAAGCGCCAAACATCAATTACAAAGTGATCTTTGGAGGGGTTGGGAGGAGGCGTTGATAAAGTAAGGGGGAACTTTTCTTGTTTGGAGGATTAAGGTGGCTGGTTGGCCGTGTTGTAATCCCTTTTAGGCTGATTAATGAGGAACACTGCCGAGCCAAATAAGATTTGTGTTCCCCTCCTTCGCCGCAGCTGAGCGGGTTATTTCAGAGCCGCGTCCTCCATCTCCGCCTGCGTGACATCGCTGAAGGACGGGCGGGATGAAAGAGGAGAGGCACGCACACCCACACACAGAAACACACACACACACACACACGAACGTGCATTTAAAATTGCAAATAAACCACACTGATTTAATTTACTCATCGTCTCTCCAGATGGTTTCATTAAAATAGAAGCTAATTATATTACTTTTAGGCTTGTTTCCAAAGACCTCATCCATGAATGAACATGCAGCCTTTACATTTGTGCTTCTTTTCTTTAAACGGGGGCCCGGCCCCTCTTGCTTGCTTGCTCGACAAATACCGTAGTTAATAACCGCAGCTTCTGTCTTAAAGTGAACTCCCCTTTGTGTAGTTCAGGCTGATTCATCCTCCTGATTTCCCGATGTGTGTGCGGGGAAGAGCCAGATAAGAGCGGAGCCACGCTGATAAGGGCCAGGACAGGCAAATGTAGAAAAGGAAAAGGTAGAAAGCGCAGGAAAGAGATTGCTACCGTTCCATGTTCTCCTATCACCGCGAAAAACACCTTAAATGTTGTTTTCTCCTTTACCTTTGCACGCGCTCAGTTACATTCAGATAAGAGTGAAAGCCTGACAAGGACAGAGTGAGATCAAGAAAAAGTGAAGGTAGAGACGGCGAAGAAATTCCCAAACTGCTGTTATCCAATTTAGTTCTGCTGATAATAGTTTGGAGGAAATGTACCAGCGTCAATTCTTTTGCGATTTTAAACCCAGAATAATTTCTCTGTACTGAAGGAAATGCAAGAGTTCAGCGTTGCAATATGAAGGCACACACACACGCACGCATTCACACACACACACACTGGTTATTAAAGGAATTTCCATGTTAAAACAAGAGGAGAGCAGGTGGAGCTGAGACGTTTCACTCTGCTGGAAATATCTTCACCCAATCGTATGAGGTTGTTTAAGTGTAAATTCTATCTAAAAGTTTCTAGTGTTATGGTTGAAACTAAAATGGTGTCCAGAGCATCACGCCTCCATTTTGCTCCACCTGGACAAACACAAACCACCGGAGTGACGCCCTGAGCCGCAACTGCGCCCGCATGCAACCATTCAGAAGCGCGTGCAGCGAGCGCGTGCAGCGAGCGCTCAAGGGAGAGCGTCACCATGGAGATGATGGAGGGTCACACTGCAGGTGCATTAAAGCACCATCTTGTTGGCATATAGTCGGCGTTGAGCTGAGATGATGACACTTAATACATCATTGAGGGACATTAGCGACATGACACAGGCCGCCAAATGACTCGCCAATTAGATGCCAGTCAATGGGGCCGATAGATTAGTGGACGGGAATGAGTATGGATGAGGGCTCAGGCGTGCAGTCGTGCATTTAAAGACGTTTCAACTGCTAAAAGGTGAAGAAGTGAGCGGGTTGTCCTCATGCTGAGCCGGCCAACATCTGGAAGCACTTAACGGGAGGATGGTCGCGGTCATTCCCAGGCGCATGCGTCAAACCTTCCGAGGGGTGCGTCGGGAGTGTCCAGGCAGGTGAGCGAGCAAAACATGGCGGCGAGGGAGAAACGAAGGGACCACCTACTTAATTTGTGGAGAGAGGAGGAGTAATTACTTAAGTCAGACTTGAGGGCCAGCTCGTAGGAGGGCGGCAGGTGGCTGAGGTTCTGGAAGGATCTGGAGAGGGACAGGTCGTAAGGCTCCGTGGCCGAGGTCAGGATGTTGTTCATCCTCTGGGGTCTCTCTGCGGGGGGAAATGAGTGCAATCAATCAAACACAGAGCCGGGCGGGGGAGGGGGTATGTTGCACACTAGGGGTCCGTACAGAGAGGGAGGAGGTTAATCAGAGCCTGCGTGTTACGGAGTGACAGCTCACAATTACGGATGTCAAGTGAGATGTGGCGGCGCCGTCGTGGTTTCCAAGCGCTCCCCCTGGCTGCTGCCATATTTGGGACGCTCAGCCACGGGTCTGGCCAGAGGCGGGAGTGGAGGAGGAAGAGGAGGAGGAGGAAGAGGAGGGCAGCGACTTAAAAATAGGAGCAAGGCCACTGCTGCAGCACCGAGGAGCATACGGTGTGTGTCAGGGTGTGTCGGGCGTGTGTGTGTGTGTAGATAAAGGGATGAGCCAGCGAGGTGGAGTGAAGGAGGAGAAACGAGTGAGGCGATGTGCGGAGGAGTGACTGTGAGCGGGGCTAAAGGTGGAGGAGTGTGTTGGAGTGTTTGCTGTGTCGAGAATGAGAGAACGAATGAGGAGTGACCCCCAGGTGCAACATCTGAACCATACACTTGATTAAATGCAGAAAAAAACCTGATAAAGCAATAAAAATGTACATAAGGACAGTGTGTGTGTGTGTGTGTGTGTGTGTGTTACTTACCGTATCTCAATTCTCTGTGGGCTAATGGATCCAAAATGAGAGAAAAAGATCAATAAGAATCATTGATTGCACGTTTCACCAAAGCGCCGTGGCAAAGTGAGAAGTTGCAAAAGGGGGTTAACACACACACACACACACACACACACCGAGCGCACACCGCACCCATGACTCCCAAAAGCAGCCGTTTCAATAGTTCTACTTGACCGCGGCGCCCCCCATTAATGCCGAACAACTGGAAAAACGATCTCTTGGAGTTTGGCCCTGTAATTCAAAGGAGACGTAGGACGCTTACGGCGAGCGAGGCCCGGTCCCTCTTTAATTACACAGAGTTTTATTCCATCACAGTCTCCAGGCAGGGCCGCTGAGTAATCCTACACTAAGAGCCGCTCTCCTTTCACGGAAAATCACATTTAGAGAAAATTGATGGCGGTAATTACGTTTTCAATAACTTTGGCAAACGGGGTAGATTATCCTTTGATTCTCATGTTTTTGCTTTTCATTTTCTCAGAGACCTTGGTTTGGTTTTCTCGCGTTTACAAATCCTCTCCCCCCGTAAGAGATGTGAGTTTTTGTCTAGTTCCATCAGATCAGTCTCGATCTGGGAAGGGATCGCCTCGGTTACGCCACGAATTTATTATATGTGTTTGGCGAGAGTCGGAGTAGAACTTGGACACGGTTGCTAATGGAGATAGCATGTGGTGAAGGTATCCCAGCACAGACACATCATGCAGGCTTACACTCCCCCAATCCTGTACTCACCCAGTTTAGGCGTGAGGGCGGTCAGGTCCAGGTGGCTGTGTTGGTAATCATGGTGGTGGTTTCCTGTTGTAGACAACAACAAAAGTTAATGCCCATCGAGTTTAAATCTGAGGTCTTTACTCTCATGAGTAGCACACAGACGGAAGCAGTGTTTGGATTTGGGCCTTCAGCTGGAGAAGTGGACAGCTCGCAGTCAAGGAACAACACATTTCATATTGTATCAAGCAAGCATACAACCCACAAAGTTTAAAGATTTTAAAAATAAAGAGAACTTTAATCGTCAAACTCTGCAGCCACCATTAACGCCAAACGGTACCCAAGCATTTATGTCTAGATGATGTTGCGATCAAACGTCTCTCCTGACTCTTCTGCAGGTTTGATCAGCAGCAATGGCAAACATCTGAAGGTTATTACTGCTAAAAAAGGAGGTTCTACCGTGATTAAATGGAAAGTTCACAAGCTTACACCAGCGTGGGCCTGGGAAAGATGAAAGAATGGAGAGCAGACCGGCTGCCGTGCCATTAGCTTGTTCACACTTAAGGAGTAATTAATGCTGAAATGCAAGGTAATTCTAAAGGGTTGGCGAGTGTTCTCTCCGCCCTAACAGCTGCTCACATTCTCTGTATTGTCGATCAGCTTTCAGAAATTCCCCCAGTGAGTTTGGCACAGCCCGATCCGCCGCCATAACACAGTCAGAGTGGGAACAGGAAGGGTTTCAAGCTTTGTACTCCAGGCCACTGTTCCGCTCTCCTCCAGATATGAGTGCTTTGATTTGGCCTGCCTGTCTGCGCGGCGAGCGAGCGAGCGAGCGAAACCCAACTGTCACCGCGCTCACGGGATTGTGTGCCTCTCGATTCGACTCCCCGTGTAACATTGCTCCGCCGCGATGATTGATTACAGGCCTTTTTGAGATGAGAGCGTAGAACAAAGTGCACCTCACGGTAATCCATCTCTGCTGTACGGAAGTCGTTTGATGTTGCGCTAATATGGCTCAGTGTTATTTTACTCTAAAATGGACGAAGAACGAAGCTGCATAATGCGAGCCCTCCATCACCGGCTACAGCTACGGCAATGGCAACGGAATCGGAAAATATTGCCTTAATTCAATTACGCCTGGTTCATTGTAACAAAGAGCAACTTCCCTCAACGGCAAAGAATACAAAGAATGAATATTTGATAGCTGCGCCTTATTTGCATTTAAATATGTCCATTTATCATCCTGTAAAAGTCCTAAAGACAATGGAGGAACAGAGCGCCCATATCTCCAAAGATGCGTTCCACATCTTTGGAGAAGCGCGGAATTAATGGCGGCCTGTTGTGTCGCTCCCACATCTCCGTCTATCTTTCAATTACGTGGCGTTCCCTCAGCAGGTGGGTGGATGTGACATCTTTCAACGAATGCCGCTTGATATTTGTTATTCCGATACAATCTTTAGCCGCGTGAAGATTAAGCCCAGGGAATTAAATGCAGGCACGTTGGAATTCCTTGTTAACCTCAACCGGCATTGATATTCAGTGCAGGGGTGGGAAAGAATGAGTGTGAGGACGTCTCCAGTTAAATGCTCTTTAGTAGCTGTATAGGATAATTATAAAACAAACCTTTGGTCTATTCTCCCTAAAGCTGTACTTTACTTTCCAATCACAGGTTTGATCAAGGGACCAATTACAGCAGCAGCCGCAGAACGCTCAGCTAAACTACCCTGCTTTAACTGGAAATGAAAGCAATGTTGCACAACATAAATAACAACCTTTTATTATCTTAGTAATTGCAGAAATGTCCCGTTTTAAACAACGCTAACACACATTTGGCGCATAAAAACGTACCACTGGTGTTTAATCAAGGTTCAAAAGTTGACTCGGGGGGTAATCACCCTGCAAAGCAGATCTTCTTGGTGTTACACTCGGGGCGTTTGTGTGTGATCCAATTATCCCCTTCATGTGAGATTTTATTGCCAATATTATAGACTCATTAGTTACAAACAACTCTTAAGGAAAATCTGTCATAAAATAGAGTAAACACTGTAAAAAAACAACTAATTTGTTCGTGACAAGCTGTGGAAATGGTGTCCCTGGGACTCTCCGGGCCGTAGCTAATGTCCCCTCGTGGTCGTGAGTGAGCAGCGAGCGATCACGCCTCGCAGAGCGTCGAGAAGGAAAATTCACGCTACGTCATGTGGAGTAGCCGCCGACAGGACAATGGAACAAACAACAACAACAGAGATGCTGCATCAAAAAATGGCAGCGTCTCCGTGCTCAGGAGTGTGAAATGGAAACACGAAGAGACGTGACCCCCACAAACACGCTCCCATTCCTCCGTGTGAGGAGAAAATACGACAAATGAATAGAAGACGGCGCCCCAGTGTGTAGACTGATACACACATCCAGCCAATATACTGTGTGAGTGTGTGACGTACCGCAATAAAGGTTTGACCATCAGCAGCCACCAGGATAGTCTAGTTATTATAATATATATTTTTCAAACATGATGTATGCACCTTTATGCTTAATGCTGAGTGACATGTCTCATCTGTATGATGCAACTGTCAATGGATTCACATTGGAATGTAAACATCATGGGCGTCGGACACCTGGGCGTATTTTCCCGACGCGCGCTCCCATTATATCTGGCAAAACTGTGGAAACGTGACAGAATCCCTATTACGTTACAAGACGCATGCTGGCATTGTCGTCGTTCCCGTCAGAGTAGAAACGTGAACCCAAACCCACGGCAACATAACAAAGCCTCATAATGAGGCGTACTGCATGATTGAATGCTCAGCGGTGCAAAACCCAAAGGCCGCGTCATGCAGAGATACGTAAAATAATACAACACGGTCGGATGAGTCGTACTCGGCGCGTGCCCCACAAGCGAGCGGCTGCATATTGTGGCCTCGGCCGAGAGAGCGGGGCCGCCTCGCTCCCGGTGACATCATGAATCTGACACAAATGGACTCCAAAGCGTCCCGGGGAGATGAGAAAGAACACTCCTGCTGAGCGTAACGCGTAATACAGCGGCTATCACTTAAGTGTGTCACATGGATTGGCTGCAGCGGCACAGGCGCTTCGGTCACACAAACGAATAAAAAAAGGCTTCCAGGTTGCGCGGCGTGGACAGAGGGGATCCCACTGTGACCCAGATCCATTTTAAACAGCTCTCTCTGGGGAACCTGATGGACAGACGCCGGCTGAGGCGAGGGCCTGTGCCGTGTCATTATGCTGGCAGAGTGTGAAGTGCCATGTGGACCTGGCGGGGCAGCTCACCTCACTTTGCCCTTGTGCATGTGCGTGTGTGTGTGATGGTGACAGAGAGGGGGAAGAGGGAGAGAGAGATGGGAGCATGCTGTCACGTCTGTTGCCATGTTCCTGACTCAGATGTGAACCCTCTAGTGATCTGTGCGGTGGAAAAGTGGAGGAACAATCGCAAAAGTTTAGAAAATTCCTTGAAAATGCCACAATGTGAACCTGTGAACTGTGATAAAGCTCCAAATCAATGATGCAGAAATGTGTATCTAGTACATGGAGATACAAGGTGTTCACATTTTTGACAATTACAGAAGAAACAAACATGCGAAATTGCATTGCATCAACAAGCTCAAAGGTTTTTTTGTGATCACATTAACAGTTGAATGTGAAGTCTGAAAATATGCAAAGTGGCAAATAGAGTTGAAGAAAGACTGAAGTGGAGCAAAAACAAACCTTTTCCTGTGACAAGTAGAAGTAAAACAGAGGACAGATACACTCAGGTGGAGTCAAAGTACCTCCACACTGCAGGTAAGGACCGAAGCTGCGAAAGCAAAAGGTGGAATCAGATTTGAGTGTAGATCCTCCGAGCTGCTGCCTGGGAAACGACCCACTTCAGCTTCGTAGTGGTAACTGCAAGTAGGACAGGCCTTTTTTTTCTAAGCCCTCGTATCTCCCCTTGACATTAATAATGGTGGAAATAAATCAAATTATCAACAGGAAATAGGGCAGCAAATCTGCTCAAATCTACTTTTTCTTCTGCTCCTTTGAGATATTTAACATGAACACGGTGCCGCCCGGTCGGTCACCTCACTGTGAATTACCACAAAATGCGATTTGTCACATATTCAGGTTTTATAGGAGATGTGAATCAAACTGTGTGGTTCGCTGTAAAAGTGTTATGTTGCGCCTGCGGTTTTATTTTAGACACAAAAACATCAAACGGCTCCGAGCTTCGCCGCTGCAGCCAAACGCAGAGGAAGGAATGTATGTCAGGCATTTAAAGGACATTTTAATTCATCTACTGAGGATTCATAGTTTGTTCTCTGAGCTCTACTTGAGAGGAGATCTTTGTAAATGGATTGCTCTACATTGTTTATGTGCGCTCTCGTACTTTTTGTTTCTCACAGGATGAGAACCAGGCATCAATTCTTGACACTGTCTAATATCCTGAAAACGGGATCGCCTCAGGAGTGGCAAACAGCTCGTGTGTCCGTGTCTCCGTCCTTACCCAGCGCCGGCGTCTTCTTGGGGAGTCTGTGAATTACTAACAAGGATAAGCACAGATTTATCTGATGTCTTCACCGATACGTCAGAAGTAACATCACACAAAGCTGCCGTTATCCATGCCGTGGTACAAAGGACTCGGTGCGGACAGAGGGGAAAAGTTGAAGGGTCCAAAGTTGAAGGTGGATGTTGGCGTCCTGAGAGAGAAGCCTGTCATGTAGATGCTAAAGCGCTGCATAATCATAAAATCTCCATATATCTCCATATGCTTTCTGACTTACACAGGGCCAAGCTGGTCTGACTGAAACATGAAAGGTGGAGGAAAATGACTGAAATGCTTCTTGAATAAGTTTCTCAAAGTTTCTTCTGGCAGCTGAAGGTGCATCCATCAGGAGCTTAGCTGAGCGAGCAGAACAGACTATTCCAGACAGGATTTATCCATAAAGTTATCTCCCATAATTCTGCTTCTAATTCTGTTGATACTTTGGCACAAACAATTGTTAATAAGCGGGCTGATGGAACGATTAAATGAAGGAGAAATGTCAGGCTGTGTGCAGACACCGAAAAACTGGAAAATCACGACTGACACTCGTTAATGACTTTGCCATCACCAATGGAGCTCGGCAGCTTGTTTGTATTCAATTGAATGAACGCAAAATGGAAAAAGATAAATGTTTACATCTTTCTGTTCACTGAGAATCGGGTAATTCGAGTTCGCAGAGGGTTTTCGCACTCCCGATTGTGGAGTCATGCGTTATATAAAAAAAAATTCAGCGTGAACTGGAAATTCACGCTGATGACTCGCTTCTTACAGAATGTTGAGTATGCACATCAGCGTCATGGGCGTGAAGGGGAGAGAGGGCGTATATCGCCGCGCTCTCCCAGCTCCTGTTTGTGTGTTTGTCACCATATTGCCGTGATTTAAAGGGCTGTCTTCCAGTGCCATCTGTAATGCTGATAGATCTGTGAGTGTGTGGGGCCTCTGAGGCTTTCAGACATCCATCCCCCCCTCTCCTCTGTGAAACAAACACAGACTGGAGAACTGAGGCGACTGGCTCAGCTTTACACATGACGACTTCCCACCAGGGGCCCTTGGGGCTGGGGATCTTTGTTTCCCCTATATTGATTAGGGGTTGTGTGTCGCAGCTCCTGGGCACATCATGCGCGGGTGACATGTTTTCCAGCTTTTTCCAGTCCAGGGAAGGCAAAGCCCATTGTTTTCCTTCCCTTGGGCCGACCTTGTGACTTCTTACCCTCAAGAAACTCTTCAGTCCTGCAGAACAAAGCAGCAGGGAGAAATAAGTGTGCAGTTGCGAGAGGATAAAGAGTGGAGTCCTGTTTGCTTTCCCAGTCAGCCGAGTGAGTCCAGTGCAACATAACGGTGAGATACTGCAGTGTGAGGAGGAATCCAAAGTTACGTCTACAAAGCCCTTTCTTTATATGAGCCATGTGGATGTGTTTCCTCAGACAGGTTAACCTAACCTTGGCTTCTTTTTTTGGGGGGGAAACAAAACGGATCAGCCTCAGTGTGTGGCTATTCAGTGACTGCTCGAAGATTCCTTTATCAGGGAGCTCAGAGTAAGTGGGTGTTATTTTACAGCCATTTCCGGGCATGGAGCATTTCTTGGCTGGTGTCTTTCAGCGGCTTTGTCTCCTTCACACTTCTGGCACTTCCCTCCCTGCCTCATGAGTAATGTGTGATGATTAGAATGATAATTGTATCTATTTACATATAAATGTGACTGATGCTTGTTCTACAGAGCCGAGCTTCCTTAAGCCACTCCGAGAGCTGTTTGCCAAGGTTCCTGTTATTATCCATCCATAATATTTGGATCCTTCATCTGCAGTTACCTAATGAAATGATCATATATGACAAGTAAACAATTGGGGATAATGATGCTAATTAAGAGCTGCGGAGCATTGTGAGGTGTGGAAAGACGCGACTATTGCGTCTCTCTAATAGGGTTTTATTAGGAGAGTTCTGATTAACACAGCTCTGCAACACGACCCCGCAACAAACAAGAGACAAGCGGCACCGCGCACAGTCTGGGAGAAAGCTCAGGCCTAATTGATTAGGTGCTGTCATCCGTGGTATCGACCACACTCATAAGAATCTCAAATGAACAGTTGACTGATAATGCCAGCACTCCTTAAAATCTGCGCACAGTGGGACGGCTGGAAATGTCAAGATGAACCCAATCGGCTCCAAAACAGGAGGGACCTTTTTAAATAGATGTCATGAATTCCATTTTCATAACATCAGTTACAACTAACAGCGCAAAAAAGGCATTACAGACCCCTGCTGAAGAATATTAAAAGTCAAAGTCATTTGAAGCTTTACTCAAACTTCTGCTTATTTTCTTGGCTGTGACTGAGACCCCTGGGTGAAGGTGTTAAACACTTTTGCCAGCCCTGTGACAAACATCCCCTCTGGCCAGGTTGTAATGGCAGTGATGGCCGTTGCCAAGCCCTCAACAGGTCCACATTCAGGCTGCCTATTAAAACATTGGCTCTCAGCCCTAATATCCTCTGGGTTCTTTTAAACTGGTAACACGCCTGGAGCTGCCCGGCGGGTGGGAGCTACAAAACACTTTGTGAGAGGCGTCAGGTTGGAAGTACGACCCCAGCTAGGCATAAGATTGAGCACAGTTTGACATTATATCCCTCACAACGTCGAGAATATTCGTTTATTCTCCACATTAGGAAGTGCAAGTGTTTACATTACAACACAGAGCCACAAAGAGGCTAAACATTGGGGAGCCTGTGACAGAGGAAGGAAATTTACTTTGTCAGTGGCTTCCAGGCAAAAAAATGTCTCTCTTTAATTTCTGGACTTTGCATCATCGCTGTTCCAACGAAAAGAAAGCCCTCACCCTTTGCAAAACAAAGCTTGAGCGAGCAAAACTAATTTCAGCCACAGCAGTCAAAGACCTGCAAACATGCCAAGAAGAACATGTCACAGAAACCAGCTTGATTAGGATGCTTGCTACATAGGCATTTGTGTGTAGTTGCTTAAAAACACGTGCTTTGAAGAAATGTTACAAACATTACGAGCGGCTTTGTATCATCTGTAAAGTGTTGCTCATCGATTGCCGCTCTTCTTTGTCACTAATCAGAAGTGTCGTTCTTTAAAGGAGCCGTACGACATATTTTCCTCCACGTTCTGCAAATAGGTCAGCCGTCTCTTTCCGTAACGACCCTGAAAATGATACTGAAGGATTTATGCTTTGGCCCCTCACATTGCCCCCCTGTGGACATGTCACATTATCCTCAGAATCGTACAGAAGCTGGCATGTGAGCATTACTGCCAGCATATCAACTCTGTGTGCTATGGTGTAGTCATCCTGGCCCTACAGAATAAATTACCTTCTGTGTAACGTCGATGAAGCGTTGGTGACGTCACACTACAGTGGCTCAAGTCTAATTGGATTTTTTATCCTATGACAGAAATTTCCACATCTATTCACCTCATTGTTGCGCGATGTCCCACAGGGATCAGTCCTGGGCCCCTTGCTGTTCACATGCTTGATACTTTCCAATTGTCATATTTTCATTTTTTTTCAACATTTGGGTTTTGATAAAGGTCACTCCTGCAGCTGAAGCCACAGTGGGTGGATGGGTGCAGCCACACTGATCCACTGTGTGTGTGTCCACTTTTAATTGATTTCCACTGAAGTGTGTTTGCTTGTTGAACAGAGCTATTGATGCATTTTGGATGTATTTTGGTGCGTTCTGCTCACGCTAAGCATGGAGGACAGAAAATCGATTGGTAAACAGAACAAAATCATCAGCAAAACATCACATCCTCTTCGTTCTCTGCTGGATCAGTCTGCCTGCAGCTTTAAACAGCGAATGGCTTCATATCCAGATATGTTTTGCCTGTAAAACCTGCAACCCCCCCTCTTTCCTCTTGTTATAATCCCATTACAGGGGGCCCTTTTGTCCCTTTCCTCACCACGCACCACCCTGTGCTCCTCCACAAGCAGTGGGCGCATGTATCAAAGTAATAACTACTGTGTGGAGACAAGAAAACTAAATAACACTCCGTTTAGGAAGCAAGTTAATTGTCTTATTTCGCAGGGAGGTCTTTTTGTACTCTACGGGTGTCCGCAGTGGTCGGCCGTCCACCCGATGCTCAAAGTGCCCCCCATGGTCCAAACTGCAGTGGTGACAACTAATAATATGGCAGCGTGGTAGCAGAGAAACACACAATAACATGAATAAGTTGCATACAAATAACTTCCTTCAGCTTTGGTTTTCTCTTGCACCGGATCCTCACCTCAAAATTTGATATTGTCTCCATGCAGGTGGGTGTTGAGGATATGAAAGAAATGAAACCAAGGAGATGATAATAAAACAGAAATATGATACTGGGGGGGAAATACTAATGCAGTGTTCTTTTCTGTAGCCTACCAGACACGAAACGGAGGGGAATCAGATTATCACAAAAAGAGACGGGATTTAGTTAAAAGGCTAAAAGAGAAACCCAGACATGGAGTGACAGAGAATACTACTTGCTATTCATCAGAATGGGGGTTTGGGGACATTTGCGGTTTCTTGGGTAGTTTAAGGGATCGTAGAGGGATTCAAAACAATATTCTTGTTCCAAAATCTGAAAGGTTGAATCAGAAAGGCGGGGATCAGATAGGAAGCAGAGAAAACAAGAACGATAAGGAGCGGGTGCGCGGCTGGAGATGAAAGGGAAACGGTGAATGTGTCGGGAATGAATTGGTATGAAACAGTGAGGTGATTGTAGGGCTTTGTATCACTGCTTTGAAGAGCTGTCTGGATCATACGGAAGGAGAGGAAGAGGTCAGCAAAACAGATAAGAATAGAAAGGGTGGTCTGTTATACGCACGAGATGAAGAAATCCCTCAAAGGCAAACAAAGAGAATGAGCAATGGTTTGATTAAAGGGATGCAAGGCATTTTCTGACTGAGGCCACAGAAGTGACGATTAATACTCAACGAAAACGGTCACAATGAGCAAAAACACAAACATGCCAAGACGAACAAACCACAGAAACCAGCTTGTTTTTGAGAATATTTATCCCACAACAGGCCGTTTCCACCTGCATCACTAAGTCACGTGACACCACTACCACGCTCTGTGGTAGCTGTGGCATTTACCGCTCCCTACTTGATCTCATTCATGGTGACAGTGGTTGTAGTTGTGTTGGTGTTGGTTGTGGGATGCCATAACCAGTGTGTACTCTCGGTTTTCATATTTCAGTCTTAAATGTAAAATGTATTATTTATAAGGGATAAACGAATACCAGACTACCGGCATGGTAACGGAAAATATCACCTGACCCATGAAAGGGACGATGAGTCAAATGTATGACACAAGATACATCTAGTCTTGTCGTTCAGCCCTGCTGGAGGTATGCACTCCATTTAGAGCCCTTCTAGTACGCTCTGTGTTCTTTTAGTGTGTTGTATTGGGACACAGCTTGTATTTCAGGCTGGTTGCTGGGCTTAAGTATAATGGATTGGACAGACTACCACAGCTTACTTTGATTTTCACTAAATCACATCCTCCCTGAAACAGCACTTCATCTGACACCGAAGCCTGCTGTGATCAGGCACTGACAGACGCACTCATTCTATTTTTTCTGATGAAACGCCTTTAAGGTTAGGCTCAGCGTGTGTGTGAGTGCAGGAGCACAGAACGTGAAAACACGCAGACTGCTGGCATTACCCAAAAAGTTTCGAGGGCCATTTAACTCACCAGGGTCGCATTTACATCACAGGCGCCGAGAGAAAACAATCAATCAGACATCGAAAAACCTCAAGTTGTTTTGGTAGTCGATGAATAAAATGTTCACCCCCCTGCTGAGATGCATTTGTGTAACCATTATCAACTTCAGCCACCTTCACCTCCTCTTACAAAAAGCCTCCATTCCTTTGCCCACATACTGTACCTGATGTGTGCATTCACTGTTAAGTTCCAGACTGAAATGTCCCTGAAAGGCGCTCTGGGCAGGCTGCCCCCCTACTGCACCGGGCCAGGCGCCCCGCCGCTTTCATACAATGGCCCTAAATTCTAACGGAATCGCCATATTTGGAGTCACTTGAAAAAAGAGAAAAGTCACACACTCTTGATTACTGTCAGCTCTCTCTGTACATAGGAGCGATACGTGCTGAGACTTTCAAGCGTTCAATTACAGACACGATGAATAGCAGAAATTAAACAACAATTTGCAAGATTGATTTGTTTGGAGGTGTGTTGTGCCTGCGAGTGTTTCACATGATGGAGTAAATGAAGTTCCCACTACCTCTTAGCCGGTCTCCCCCCCCCTTCCCCGCCTCCCTTACATCTGAAGTCTCCTGCTGTCAGTGAGCCTCCACAAGCCACATTTGGATCTTTTCTTTTATCCCTCTTTCTCTCCCTCTAACTAAACCAACGGTATCTAACGCTTTAATTAGAATCTGGAAGAGATTGTGTCAAAATTCATGTTTTTCTCTTTATCCCTGTATATATAATATTATTCCATCTGAAAGCAGATTGCATTAACAAAGGCAAGGCTTTTCATTGTGTTTGTACCAAATATGGGCCTGTGGCTAAAACGTCCAGACAATCACGCAGACACCTTTTCATATGAGAAAAAAACACCAGGAAATTGCACTTCTCGGACCTGATAGATGAAAACAAAATACAAACTGAACAAAGCCTAAAGTGCGAGATGAAACGGCTGGAGGAATCAGGGGTATATGGGTGTTAAAAAACACACCGCTGTGACTGTGGGAACAAACCCAACACAGGCACTTCACACAAGACAGAATGATGCACTAACAAGCCCTGGGAGTGGCTCGTTCCTCCATCCCATGCTGTTTGTGTTCATTTTGGGTGCCAGACACATCTGTTGAAGGGTTTGCAGGAGTTATGACTTGTTGGAGACGAATTCCTAGTGGGCATTGTGTGATTAGAATCCATGTAGTCACTCCGTCTTCGGCTAAATCTATGCTGCTCCTCCTGACGAGGACGCTCGGTGTCGAAGGTGGAGACTGGGTGCGCTGTTGCTCAGGAAACAAGCAGCATGTACCCAGACAATGCACCATGTTTAGGGAGGCAGTGGCTCGGTGGGTAGTGCTTCCGCTTAGGAACCGGAGGGTCGCCGGTTCGAGCCCCTGCCGAGGTGCCCCTGAGCAAGGCACCGAACCCTAAATTGCTCCCCCCTCTGCGAAGGGTGGTAATGTAATGTAAGTCGCTTTGGATAAAAGCGTCTGCCAAATGATCGTAATGTAATGTAATGTAATGTTTAACAACTGTAGAACAACAACAGCATGGACTAGATATACATGCTCAGCATCTGTTAGCAGATATGCAATATTTAATCATAATAAATAATAATAAATCCTATGAGTGCACAAGAAAGAGAGCAACCGTGTTTTGTACATTTGGTATCTTTTTGATGTCAGCAGTTGCCAAGGAAATAAACTCTGACTCATTCTCAGTTGACAGTGAGTGTGTAATGGCAAAATGCTACACTGATGATATCCTGTGATCATAGTGGCATTACTGTGTGTGAGGGTATTAGATGGGATATGAAGCTTGTTGGTGACGCCGGTACATGATAAACTACCGTCTGTAACCTGCATGGACACAAGGAGAGACACAAAGTGCCATGGCTGGGCTGTTCTAAGTGTGAGAATAGGAGATGGCCGTCTGTGTTTCCTTGACTGAGACGGTTGCTCACTTACTATTTCTTGGTGTGCAGCTTTGAGAACAAAGACAACTGTTTGTCCATGAGACATTCTGTTCTGCTTCACCATGACCATATGACTGGTGAGATGTCTGTTACAAAGACAAAGACAAAGTGTCAACCTGCCAGCCAATGATGAGGGACAACTTCCTCCACGAATGTTATAATGAAATTGCTACTTCTCTTCTATTGAAACCCATCAAAAACACTGAATGGATACAAATGACCAGCAGAAGGATGCAGGTTAAGCGATGAAATTGAGGTGAAATAGTAAAAAACCACCTGCAGGCTAGGCGAATTTGAAGCCAGAGGAGATGAAGTAAGTAAGGGCAAACAACTAAAATGACAGAAGGATATCTGAACAAACTATAAGAAAACTGTTTGTTGGAAATACTTCTTCCACACACTGTCTTTACAGCACGGCGTTCACCAGCATGAGAGCTAAAAAAGTGACATTTTCAAGATGAAGAGCTAAACGTTAAAGCTATTTCTCTCCTTTGACAACAAATAGTTCTGTGGGAAGTGTAAATCACACGTCACTGCAGGTCGAAGGGAATCGGGTGAGGAAGGTGCCAGAAAAAGTTGCTGCAAGTCCAGCAGTCTGCCTATAGAGGTGGATGGAGGTCATAGATTAACCTGGCGTCCCTTTAATGTGACACATCAGTGAAGAGGGCCTTCAAAGAACCAGAGGAGAAGATTTAAATTTAATTACAAAAAGGTCCCCACCAACATCCCCGAAATGCTGATCAGAATGATCTGAAATAATGAGTCTCTATTATGAACTGGCAGGCACCTCCTCTACTGCTGACACAGTTAAAAACCTATTATCACCACGGCAGATTAAAACAATCAAACACAAAGATGGAAAATTCATATTTCATTTCCAGTGTGCCGTGTTTGATGAATGAAACCACTCTGCTGAGCGTCTGGTTCGCGGAGGAGAGACACGGATAACACATCGCAGCGGGAAGCATGATTTCAAATAATATCACGCTAATTAAATTACGCAGAAAGTCGGGGGAAAAGCTATTAAAGTGACTTCGGCACGAGTGTGGCGTTACTGAAATTGCATCCATCTGAAACAAATCAAAAGATAGGACGTTGATGAGTGAAACTACTCAGCTGTGTGCATCTGTGGGTGACATCACCACACCAGTGCTTCATTCAAATGGCTCCTGTGTTCCTTCTCAGATAACACTTTAATGCTGTGAATATTATCTGTGCTTGTGTTATTATCCTATCTTTTATGTTGTAATGTTGTAAACTCAAGTTTGAGGCCATCTTCTACAGCTTCACTCGGATTGGTCCCTGACGTCTGCAACATGCTGACATCAACATCTAACACGTCAACAAGTACGAGGCTGGAATCGCAAGTCCATTTTCACTCAGTGTGCACAAGTGTAGGTGGTGATTTCTTTAGGGATTGCAAAGGCTTTCAAATTCCTAAATGAAATGAAAAAGACTGCAAATCTGTTTAATCTGTCACAGTTAAACGAAAAGAACTTCAAACATAAAGCTTCAAATCCTCTCATTCACTCTGACACGAGCATGCAGGATTTCATACGGAATTCACTTTAAGAGGAGGAGGAGGAGGTGTGACAATCATCCGGCGACCATACTCTCCGTCTGACATAAAAGGATGGCTGAGACGGAAAAGGCTGAACTTGAGAAGGAGACAGGCAGCCGTTGGAGGGCAAATGAACCCGTGTGGGAAGTCTTAAAATACCCCTTTAACTAGGGCAGCACACCAAGGCTTGGGGTGTGTAACGCCGCGCGCACACACCGTGCGGCGAATCTGTCCGCATAGACATAGGGACACGAGTTACTTAAACCGACACGAGACGCAGCAGGATTCAGCCGGGGCGAGGGGTATGATAATGAAGATGGAAGGGGAAGAGGGTCTGCGAGCGATCACAGCCATGAGCACGCTGTTATTGTCTCCTCACACGCCAAACGAACAGAGGCCCACTTTCAGCCCCTGCCGCACGCCGACTCAGATGACTGAGCAGGAACGGCAAAGGCCCGGGGATTAAAGCCGGAGCTTCCATTTTGCATTTCTGCACCGCCAGCGAAGCGACTTGTACAATCGGCCGTTTTAAAACAACCTAATGGAGCGGCGTTGCTTAAAGATTCATGGGCCGTATATTCACAGCCATCCGTTTCACTGATGAGGTCTATAGCGAGGGATTAAGGGAGCCTTGCATATTGTTAAAAGGAAAATTGGTGCCTTTCAATTCTCACAACATTACCCACTCTGTCCAGCAAATATAATGAATTCTAGTAATGAACTGGCCTTATACAGGAGAGCACAATATAAATTGTAAAGTGTTTGCAGACCACATTTGTCACCATTACAGTCAATATTTGGTGACTGCCACAAGATAAATGTGTCCCCGGGGAACAATGAAAGCAGCCTGGTCTAATCTAATGTGAGTCATGATGGTCTGTGTGGCTCCTGTAGGCCCAGGTAATGGTCTGCATTATACGACGCCACACCAGCCATCCTCTATCATTTCACCTTGCTCCCCCCTGTGCTGCGTGTGTCACCGCCTCTTCGGCGTGCCGGCGTTTAGATGACTTTTGCGAAGAAAAACGCAAGGATACGCGAGGTGATACTCCGACAAAAAGATGCTTTGTGTTGCGGATAAGTTGAGGCATTATTTCTGAGTCGAGGCGGGACTGACCCAAATATTAAAAGAGACTCAGAATCACCTCCTTTCTGTATTTGGGCTGCTCGTCTCTGGTGACTTCACGTAACCTCGAAATCAATTCAACTAATTGGAGACTTTAAATGGAATTGTGTTCACCCAGTAACAAACGTTTTCCCAAAAAACCCGAGCCGCCGCCCGTGCTCAGCCAACGGAACGTGAATTACAGTCATATAAATTGCGATTGCTCTGCTCGCTCCATCTTCCATTAAAGGCGCAATAAGAAAAGTTGAGGATTTATGTCTTTTTAAACTCACTTTCCTGCCTGAAATTCGTTTTTATAACTTCAACTACTCATCCAAAACATCTGTATCCGTGCGCCACACCTTCCGGCAGAACACAGACTGCACAACAATCCGGTATAGAACTTTGATGTATTATTGAGTAAAGAAATATGCTGGTGAATTGAGATAAGTTCAGGCCGTACCAATCAATGTTTTGCGCAGTGACGCGTCTGAGCGGTGAAAGGTTTGAAATTGGATGAACCCAGGAAGCTTTGGTAGCAGCGATCAGGTGTTGTGGGAGAATACATGAAATATAAATGTCCCAAACATATGATATGTTCAGATTTGATCAATATATGAATCAAATCTTCTTCTTCCCGGTTAGCAGTATGCTTGTTCACCCTCTCAACATGTTTTGCTGGGTGAATCAGTGGAAAATGGCTTGAAATAAATCTGATTCTTGTATTAGAATGAAAAAAAAAACGAGCCTTGATTCTTGGACTTGATGTCAAAATTTGCATTGCATCAGATATTCTGCCCTTAAAAGAGACTGATTACCTCATGGCCCCTTTAACCTCCCGCTAATGAGAACGTGTTTTATGATCTTAACATTTTGAACGAGCCAAACTTCACTGAAACGACGGCGGCCCCTTTTAAGGTTTCAAACTCAAGCTGAGCCCTTTCATTTTCTTCTTCTTCTCCTTTCTCCCTGAACAGGTAAGAATCCAGCTGCAAACAAACTAAACCTCTCAGACGGCCAAGCATTTAAGTTTCTCCAGCAGTGTTAAGGCACACACAAACACACACTCTTACACACACACACCTCTCAGCTCCCAACCTCATTTCTTAGCCTTCAATCCTCCCGGCTTCGCGACAATCCGGCGCTCGCTCTGAACTGGAACCTTGTCAACAGACACGGGCGCCTCGACACCTACGAGCCCGTGGCCGCACATCAGCATGCAGCACGAGTGCGCGTCTTATGTCCACATCACGCCATATGCGCATCCATAACCACCCTCCCTCCAGACTACATGGAACTCCTCTTACAATGCTACGTTGCCGTGGTTACCACATACGGATCGGCGATGCGAAACCGCCGTTAAATTCGTCTTTCTTCTTACATTTCCTGCACTCGTCCTGAAATTGCACTCATAATCACACATTTGCACGCTCTCACACACACACACACACACATTCTTAGATGTTTCAATATATGACAAAGCAGAGAGATGAGGGTGTTATAATAAATATCTGAGTTATTAATTCAGTGTCTGATCCTGACAGTGGGAATATCACAGCCTAAAGTAGGCCATGAATACCAAGCAAAGATCATGTCATTTGCTGAGATGAACATAGTCAGTGCAAGGGGCAATAAAGCAGAGACACACCTCCCTGCTCACTCTCCATAATGGGGTCAAGTGTTAAATATGCCGGCGCTCATAGTGACTTTCATTTCCTGTCTCTCTCTGATCTCGTTATCCCAGCTCGCGCCGCGCCAAATCTCATTGGCCGCCCCGAGTTCCACGAGACTTCTCCTTTTTCTCCTCGTGACATTTTAATTGTGCCGATTGCTCGTACCGTCGTCCGCTGGCGAGCCAAGACTCACAATTCATTTTAATCACGAGGGCTACGGCGGGAGGAGGATAACGAAGAAGAAGAAAAAAAACCCGGGAAAAAAATGACCTTGTTAATCAGCCGAACAGTTTCGTTTAAAAATCGTCGGCGACAAATGTAAAGCAACATAAACAAAGACAATCGTAATTTTCTCGCGAGCTTACGAGCGTGTCGGGCGGAGAAGGTGTTCAGATAGAAATGCCAGTAAATCCCAATGTTAATAACGAGTGAGAGATTTGTAAAAGCTTACGGGGGAAGCCAATTAACTGCAGAATACGGACATTTTTCTCCCTGACAGCCACACACACACACACACATATCTACATCTGGAATGTAATATTGCCGCAGCTAATAACTGACAAACTCTCTGTTGCCCGCAGGAAGAATGTGATACATTAAACGCACTCCACGCAGGGTTTCACTCCTCCAAATATTTACGTCCACAGCTTAGCGCCAGTTGTTTTTGGCAATCTGTTACCATAACGTTGGAATGTTTTCGCCCCCCGAAAATTAATTGAACTTCTCAAACAATAACATCTTTCCTCCCCGGGATCCCTGCTGAATGTTTGGTTTATAGCGTTTCGCTCTGTGAGAAGTGTAACTTTTTCTAGCAGTCGCCGTTCCTCTTCCTCCTGCTTCCCACACATATTTGTCCGCACCGTGTTTAAGGGCGGAGGGGTTTAGAGGTCAGAGGTCAGAGGTTACACAGGCAGAATTAATAGGTTTCTGCTGTTCTCCAAAGCGTGATTGCAGTGTGTAGCCAGTCCTCCCGTCTCACCCCGGCCAAGACGTTCACAAGCCTGAATAATCAAGTTTACAATCCCAGTAGTTTGGGTCTGTTTCTCGGAAACGTGATCATGTTCTTAAGTAGACATTGCAGTAGAAGAAGAAGTTGAAGATGTTGTTCTATTTTCAAGACGGCGCCCAGTCTATGAAACAATCCATGACTCAGACATCCTCAAACTCAAGAGTGTCCATGGCCGGAGTTTATAAAGGTTTTAATTTGCCTGGTTGATTAAATTTGTCGCAGTTGATAAAAGACAATGACCCGTTTAAAAAAACCTAATAGTTATCTGCCGTCGTGTGTGCAGTGTGACCGACGTGAGTGGAATAACCGACATTAAAAGGAGCCGCACATTCGCCTGCGTTCCCTCAGTGAGACGCCGTTCGCTGCTCTCTCTCTCTCTCTCACACACACACACACACAAACCTGTTCTCCAAGCCAACAAGGATCCCCGATGGCGAGGAAACACCATCTGCGCCCAGCAGTCGAGCCGGTCGCGGCTGCGGCAACATTCCACATTCACACGGATTCTCAGCTCAGGATTACATTTATATTCCACCGGCACCGCTCAGACTTTAACCACAGCGAATTCAAATGGATGCAGCAGTGGATTAAGCGTGAAGTTTGATTGCTACTGTATTATAAGCGAGCAGCCAGGCGGTGAGGGGAGAAACACTTTTGTGGCTTGCAGATTACGCAAGTACAGCGCATTCATTTATTATCAGAATGTGACGCGTGGAGTTTCTCCCTGCCAGTCACTTTTTATTTAAGGGTTCCACTGGTACGATTCCATCAAATACGAAAAAGTGGAAGCGTCCCTGTGGTGCTTTCAAGTCTCCTGTGAGTGCGTCAGAGTGCCGCCCAGCCAATAAAGGAGGATTTTGCTGAACAATAGAGACAAACTCCTCATTTTTCCATCCAGGTTTTCAAGGAAATTCAAGCCAACATTTAAAATAATTGCAAAAAAGGAGACACTAAGGCACCAAATCAACACCCTGAGTCTATTTCACAACAACACGCAGTAACAGCACATAGATGCAACGCTGCAGCCCCCGGGCCCTACGCTCCTGAGAAATGTACGCATTCTGCTGCAGGTTTCCGTCAGAAGTTCCAGTAACGGTTCCCTTACGAGAGCCGCTCGGAACATTTTGATTTCCTCCCCACGGACGCCTGCTGCCTTCAGTCACGTTTCCCCCACGTTATCGCGTCACGGCCACGCGTCCAAAACAGAAACATCAGCCTCCATCACCTTCACCACGTTTCAATTTCATCAAAGAAAAACGGATCCACCTCAAGCGAACGTAAGCAACATTTGAACATATTTGCCACTGTCAGATATGTGGCCTGTCACATAAGAACCCTGTGATGGACACATCAGTGAGGAGGAGATGGCAGAGCTGCTGCTGTGTGGAGTGGCAGCTTGGTAATGATCTCAGTAGGTAAACGTGACAGACTTTTACCTCTGCTGTTAGCGTGTGGACGCTGCATCTCTCTGAAACGTGGAATCTTTTCGCTTCACTATATTTTTAAATAGAAATTCTTGTTTACTTTGACCGCAGACGGCTTGTGGGGGGAAAACAAAGCATCCAGAAAGCTTTCTTGGTGCAAGAAAACTCAACCAGCTACAAAATAAGATTAAATGAAATAAAAATGCCTCCAAACTGCAGGGCGACTCTGAGGTAGGGTTCAGTATTTCACAGAGGTAATTCTTCACAAACTATGAACCGGGCTGTTGTCTGCAGTTAGATTGTGCTGAGGTCTGGGCAAACACTTTCAGCAATGGAATCCAATAATGCCTTTTTTCGCCGCTCTGCTCGGGCCAGATAACATCCAATTATCAGAAGAAGAGATAAAGTTTATGTTGAAACCTTGGGAGAGCGGAGAAACGTAGGGAATCTGCAAAAGGGAAGAGTGGAGGTGGGAAAAGCACCGCGTCCAAGGTGCCAAAGGGGATTTCTTTCCTCCTCTGGGCTTCTGGCCTTCACAGAGGGGAAGAGGCGTTTTTCATGCAGTAAACCACTGGATAACACTCCAGACGCCACATATGGTCGGATCTGCGTTCATGCCTGGAATGACTCAGACATGGTTTGGATTTCGCACAGTGTCTGGTTTCTCTGAGAGCGACTCCCAGCCTCCCGGGCTCCGCGCTCACATTTGTTTCTGCTCCTCAGCCTTCTGAAGGATAAATTACAAAATGATAAAAATGTGTTTCGCATCCAATCTCTCCCAACACAATGCTGATGCCTCCGGTAATGAGGTCATTATTATGCATATCGCACACATCAAGAGGAATGAGCTTAAAAGCTTACACGTCTAATTGATTAAGGCAGGCAGCCATGGCGCTTTGTAGCAAAGGAGACTGTTTTGTTGAAGGTCATGATATTTGAACAACATAGCAAAAGATTTCTAATTAAACACCACCGTACTTTGACGTAGACAAACAAATTGTCTCCGCACTGATGTGCATTCTTTAAAAGCAACATTTTCATATTCTCTCACGAGAGCAATTCATTCACAATGTTTTCGGAAAAAATGGTCCCAAATGTTTTGCCGAAGGTCAGTGACTAATGAGGAGCTATTTTGGGACGTCAAAACAGCTCCTCAGCCATATATTCTGCTAATTTGTGGCTCTTAGTTGTGCGAGAGACATAAACGTCTTCATTCTTCATCAAACTATTACCCTCTGTTGGTGTTTGTTGATTAAAGGACTTTAGATTTACGGCCTCTCCGTGCCAAATAAGCCATAAAAATATACAAAACCATAAATCTGAAATAGCATCCCTCATATTTTCTTTTGGAACATCATTAATCTGTCTCCGTTCCAGGTTTCTGAGACAATACGGGTTCAATTTACAGTAAATGGGGCTTTGAAGCCTGATACTGTTATTTTGTAATGAAACTATTGCTGATATTCTGGGCTTGATTTATGATCTTGCAGACGACATTCAATCCCAAATATTACAACAATCTGGTGTTTGCTGAAAATGTTGCGTCTGGTCTGGTGGGGGGGAAAAAAAAACGATAATAAATGCGATGTGCAGGGAAACAACGCTGGATTGTCCTCGATAAGACCGGACAGCGAAAGCGAGTGTGTTTAAGATACGAGACGCTGCGGAGAGAGACTCCCACCACCTTAAAGCAAAGTCTCGAAGCCCTGCCGCACTCTGTGGTGCAATGTGACCTGGATGAGAGCAGAGCTGGAGGATACTTATCTAATGTGGGGCGGCACAGATTGCATTGTATCCACGGGGCAGAGGACCGCATCGCTGGGAAACTTCAGGGACGGAACAGCTATTCTCCTCACTCAGAATCGCTTTCTTCCGAGGTGGATTCTATAAACGGGTTATATGTTGGTATGAACAACTTTATTAGCGGTGAAATACCTTAATGAAGCTTTAGTGAGCAGTAATGAGACCGCTCACGAAAGATTCAACTATTCCCAGGTTCTGGAGAGGAGCTGCAGAGTGTCGAGACAAATTCCATTAATTAGCTCAGTAACATTTACAACTGCACGTTGATGGATTATTGCAATAAAACAACTCTTTAATAATGACTTACTTACATTTATAATTCATGACTTGATGGTGTGCAGCTGTAAATGTTAGTAAGTCATTAATAAAGACTTCCTCCTGCAATGATCCATCAGGTCTGTAAAGTTAAAGGTGTTGTTAATAAATGGCGTCCTGCCTCACGGGGACATCTGGCACCAACGCCCACGTCCTTCTGCTCCCGCTCACAACCTTGACAATGTGCTGTTTCACTGTTGTGCACACTGAGTGAAACACCACAGTAGCAAAGGACGAATGAAGGGCAAGCTTTTTCTGTAGGTTTGTCTTACTGGATGGATTTCAACTGACCTGAACTCAAGTTTTCCTTAAGAATAAGGCCAATAATCCACAGCCTTTATGCCCGCGGAGGACAAAGAGCAGTGATAAAATGGCTCTTATCAGTGGCTCATACGGGTATAAGTGATCTCTAAAGCGCTAATAAATGATTCATTCCGCTTAAAGAATTCATATAGTCCATAAACTCCTTATTAGAACTCTGCACCTTTGGCTCCCTACAGGTTACATTTAATCAAATCATAACTCAACGGCCGGACCTTCGCCCCATCTGCTCTCTCATGTTTGCATTGATTCCCCCCCCCAGCAGTGATTACCATCCAGAGCATCGTGGAGACGGAACCTATAGATGCCATATACAGCATGTATGGATTATTTGACATGATGGAACCGCCAAGGAACCAGATTTCATTCTGTAACGCCGCCTCCAACGAGAGCCGCGAGCGACGCAGAGGATCCACGCACGCCCGGGCTGCAATGTCACACGAGTCAAGCGACGGCGTGACCGAGCCACGTCGGGGCGTAGGGAGACGTCTCGCAGGAGAAACTGACCGAGGACCCAGCACCCCCCCTCCTCCGGGGCTTTGCTGTTCCCTTGTCACGGGCTAATGTAAGCGCGCCATCCTCGGGGTGGAATGCTGGTCTCTACCCCTCGGATCACAAGTTCAATTAATTTCACAGTTGGCGGCACCCACAGCCATTTTGCCGGGGCCCGTTGTCTGGAACTGGAGGAAAACGGGAGGAATATGATGCACACAGAGACGCCATCCTCCCCCTCCCCTCTGCCCCTCAAAAAGGCTCCGCTCGGCCCGGAGCCACATCAGATCTGATAGGGCCACAGCTCTGCGGCATATTAAAGCACACATCACAGCGATAAGAGGGAGATGAGATGGCTGCATGCATCATTACTGCTCCATAAAGACGTCCCCCTTTCCCGCTGCACTCAAGAGAAAACTTTCGACTTAACGGAAAATACGGCTCATCATCGTTTACAACACGAGTACACACATCCGTTTCTGGTCACCACATAAATCTGATTGGTGTCGGATAGGAGGCTGTCATCTAAAAAAACAGGGATTCGAACACAACCACTCGACTTTGTCTGCACATGAACCATGGAGACAATCTGTGAAGTCCAGATGACAGTTTGCAATTTGCATTTAGTTTAACCCTTGTCGCTGTGTTTCAGGTCGAAAACATGGATGGATGTGGGCAACTTCCAAAACCTGAAAAAGGTTGACAAAACCTGGATATAGGCAGAATATTTATGCCTTTTTCAGATCCATGGGTTTTCTGGTTTTGTCTATGGTACATGCATCTATTGTGCTGTGTTCAGGTCAGTCCATTTTGGATCACACTGGATTTGGGTTCATAATTATCCCCGGGTCTATTTCGGGTCAGATCTTAAAATATACATGTTGTGTTTGGTAGGTTTGCCACGGGTCTGTTTAGGGTCCCGACCCATGAAGAGCTCTAATTAGAGGTGTGAAACATCTGTATGTGTGTCTGTATTGTGTTTACAAAGCAGACACGGGTGAGATTAAAACCAGAAATAGGCCAAAACATCCTGTTGTTCATTATGAATCATTGCCCAGTGCGTTCACCACTTAACTATGAATACCTTTTATCAGATTGTTGTGGATAAAAACTCGCTTCCTGCTTTTCCCCTCCTGATCTGAGCTCATTAACACGCTGGTTTGTGCTGGAAAAAGCTAAAAAATAACTAAAATAAATGCACCAGGATATTAGGCCTTATCTCTTACATGGAGGGGACACATCTGTGTTTGGTTCGTATCTCTGGCAGGCATGACGCCGTGAGCCAAAGAGTGTCTGGGAAGCACAAACACAACGCTCCTACATCCACACATACGTCGGAACTTTGAGCCTTTCGAGTGAGACTGTGTTCCAGCATTGGCCTGGTTTGCCAAACCCCCTAAACTGAGGCGAAACTCACTTTAGATGGCGTTCAAAGATAACACGGTTATGTCTTTATGACAACGTCCGAGTTGAAAAAGCTGTAAAGTGTAGTGGCATTATTACATTAATGAGTAACACACATGAGAAACTTCCCGATGTTACTTGAGGGGCTCCATGTGTGCTTTGCATATTTCCATAGTTAGTTATTAAAAAAAAATGTTATTACAGATGTTACCCTAAAGCTTGTACTGTCTGCAGTTATATTAATGCCTGCTGCTGATAGCGACTCTGAAACTTTACACTATGCCCAATAATGAATGAGGACAAACTTGGTAAATGTTATCATGAAAGACTGAGCTTTCTGCAGGCGCCCGGCTGATCTTAATGAGCAGTAAAGAAACGAAGCACAGCTTGTTGAAACATCTCTGATAGATGTTTCACATTACAGGCGATGGCCCCCATTAGAATACCTAAACCTCGGAATTCACCCTCTGTTATTGCCCTCTCTCTCTCTCTGTCTCTCTGTGTGTGTGTGTGTGTGTGTGCACTGCGGTTGCTTATCCAGGACAACTCACAAGGGACGGTGCTAATCACAGACCCATCATCGCCTCCCACTCGCAGCTCTCACACCTCTGCCATCTTTACTCGGCAGATCGGTGGTAAACCTTCGCTCCCTCCGCTCGCTCTCCCAGCACGGCGCCGCGCAGGCCGGACCGCAGTTTCTCACATTATACAGCCTCGTCCTTTATGAGGCAAAAAAAAAAGAAAAAAGCAAAGGGCCGCTTTTGTGAATGGAAAGCTGCTGTGCGTAGGACGCGTTGCTTGAGATTGCAGGTCTCAGGGAAGCTTTATCATCACGCAACGTGGCTCGTAAGGGGCACAGGAAGCAGGTGGGCGGCGTCTCACATGCACAGATAACATTCCACTCAGAGGCACGGAGTAATGAAGCATTTAGAGGAGACTCTGGCGTCATCGACCTGCAGATGAATTGCGATTGTAATTTCTGCTACGAATTACATACACGCATACAATTACCAGACATTTGAGTCTGGAGTGTCACAATTTGACACTCAGGCGCCGCAGCGTCACATGGAGAGGAGTGGGAGCGAGGGGAGGTGGGAGGCTCCGTGTGGAACTTAAATCACATTTCTACCCAACTAGGCGGCGAATCGTTTGTACAGCAGTTTCTCCCCCTCTCTCCGGTGAGCTGATTGTGGCTTTTGTGCGACGCTGAGGTATACACGTGTTGGTGCACACATGTATACATGGGTGGGGAGTAATTACATTGGCTCAATTATTGTACACAAAGCTGGAGATTCTTTCCTGTTTCCTCCTCCTCCTCGTTTACACTGCAGTCAACGTCTTGTTACTTTTTTGCCTCACTGCAGCTTCAGGGCGGATTTCCTTCGCAGATAAAGACTTTAAATTCAACGCGACACAAGGTTGCGGCGCACGCTGTCGTCGGGATGAACCCTCGTGAAACCCTCAGACTTATTTTGACATAAAGTATTTATGACATTATCTTAAGAGGCTCAGGGAGTGAAAGAGGTCAGTGAATCACGTCGACCTTCAGGAGGTCGGGAAGTTTTAGAAGACTCATAAATATACCGGATCTTGGGCGAAAAAACTTTTTTTTAATCGCACACACGTTTAATTCCACATTTTTCATGATAAAGCTCCAAACGATAGACTTGATATCTTACTACGAAGGAATTTGCTGCTTTGTGTTCACGCATTATCTTGTAGTACTCAACAAAAGACACATTCTTATATAGAAGCTCCCGTCTTATTTTAAGGGGGGGGTTAACCTTGTAATGATAAAAACAACACTGGCAGTGCCTGGGCTGCTTACTGTATCAGCACCTACGCTTTGCATACCAATGTGAACCCTCCTCTTTTAAGTATTCATGCCTGGTTGTGGTCGCTGCCTAGTTGCCGTGCTGACAGAGGCACTTCCATGTCCAGCACAGCCTCGTCCTTGTCCCCCGCTCATAATAGATATTGACAGGTGCAGTGCAGATAAGGCTAATCTGCATCCTAACAGGATTTCACATGTCATTTAGTGCTTTCTCATCGTTACTGCATTCAATTCACTACTTTGTTATGCCGATAACAGCGTTTCATGGCACTGCGGCCCCCGAAAGCGTTGATGTGACAGTGCAGCCTGCCTCATTTACGTTTACTCAGTGATGGTGTAAAGTGCTTCATCCTCCACTGGAATCACTAATGTGTGACTGACATGGTGGGTGTAACGGCCAGATTCCACTCGATTTCAGCACAGAATTGAAACACCGGAGAAACAATTCCTCCAGCTATCTATGAGGAATCCCGAAACGTACCCAGGTCAGATAGTATACACAGTATAATCCCCCCGTTTTATACCGGGTCGGCCCCGTGGTCCCCTCCCAGACAGACGTGCCCCGGATACCGAGGGGCGTCCCGATCAGATGCCTGAACCACCTCAGCTAAAGTCACTATGAGAAGGCAGACCTGAAACTCCTTTCGGCAGCTTGAATACGCAATCTCATCCATCAAATAATCATAATAATAATAAGAAGAAGAAGAAGTAACATTGAAGACCGCTTAATATGGGTATTAGCTCTGATATGGCAATTCTCTCTGGACGTCATCATCCAGTCACAGAAACCCAAGCACCGCGGCCTTAATGAAATGCTGAGGTCACGTATCTGACCGACTCCTACCTGGATCCTGTATAATCAGTTCCGTATAGGAACACTGTGAAAGGGCTGACAGAAACCTATACATGCAGATATATCCTTGATATGAAGATGAAAAAAAGAGCAATATATATTTTCCAATTTTAGATAAAGAATGTTTGGGGCAAAGCGCATTAATTCAAGATAGTGTAGGTTGACATTCCAGCCCACTCGCTGATCAAACACACAGCACACAGCAGTGCTCCATAATGTATGAGGAGAGGGCGGATCAGACGCCGCGGCTCTGTCCCTATGTCAGGATGGAGGGATGAAACGTCTGGATCTCAATATTCACTCCTGACCATGTGGAAGGAAAGACTCCTGGGTGACTCTGTGTGTGTGTGTGTGTGTGACATTAATGCAACCGAGCCAATCAGCCTCATTAGCCTCCTATTTAACGGACGGGCTCGATAAGCAGAGGAATCAATTCATATTGTGCATTTGGCTGCCGCAGATCTGAGCCCCGTCAGAGTTTTCGTCTTCCAGCTGTTCGGAAAGGCGCTTATTGAGAAAGAAGAGAAAATTACCACTTTGGCGAATGCTGCAGTGACTTAAAAGGGCCCCATAAAGTTGACGGCAGTCTTTAATCTGCTCGACTCCGGCATGAATCTTCAAGGATTTCACCGATCTAAAAGGTCACGTATCCAATTAAACCTCTGACATATTTGTTTTGACCAGTTTTATCAGGATAAGGATGACTAGATCTGTCCAATCCCTGGGTGAGATGTACCGTGACTTGTCTCAAAGCAGCTACACAACGCACAGGGGCGAGTAATTAAAATCTCTCTGGATCTGTGACAGGGGGAGCATATGGAGAACGTGAACCAGGTCGGAAACAGATATCACAAAGATGTCACGGCACCTGGAAGTAAACACGTTCCAGGCTCAATTAAGTTTGAGAAGAAGACGTGATTTGTAAGCACACAACAATAACGACTCAACGATGCATGAGAAAACGAGAGAGCTCAGAGTCAAGGCCATAGAGTACGTCTGGGTTCAAATCTCCATCAATTTAGAGTCAGTGTGGCCTGAGAGAGGCTATCGTTCGCTGTGTTTACATGCACTCGATACTCCAATAATTTGCCCGCACTGCAATTAATGCGATGAAGCCGTGTACGTGGACAGAATTGATACAACGCGGCTGTTCTCTGAGTACAACGGAGGCTTAGCATAATCGCAGTAATAAGACAAACTCTCCCATTGAGAAAGACGACGACCGAGATGGTGAGAGGTGTGTTCGTGCCTTGAGACGCAGGAATCCAGTGTGAGGGCAAAGTGCAGGGAAGAGACAGAACATGATGTACCGCAATTCAACAAGAGACACACTCGAAGTTAGACCAGGGAAAGTTAGACTAGAATCCAAAATGTAGTCCAATCCAAACAAAGACAAACACCTTCAGCATAGAAAGTCTCCATTTTCCTGCAGTTTTCACTCTGTCTAACCTAAAAAAGTCAATTTTCTTCCACGGCGGTTAAGACACAAAGCACCGAGAGCCTGTCCGGATTCACTCGGGTATAAAACACACTCACACACACAGGACCATATGTGGCGGCACTGGGGCTGGCCTGATCCAAATCAGACTGATAATTTGGACTCGGATCCCAGCTTGGATCTCTGCTCTGAGGAAACCAGTGGACCCCTGAAGACCTCAAGATAAAACCTTCAGCGTTGGTTCAGACCCAACTCAATCTGCCTCCCTTACTCGTGTCTCATCCCTCTGCTTGCTTTGATCATCTCAGACATACGATTATAAGGTCCACTTTTGGCCCAAACTGTGGGATGCGGACTCTTAACACTAGACAAGCAGCCCTAGAAACAAACACGAAGGTGGCAAGCAGAAGAAGAAGGAGATACGGCTCAGGTAAGTGTGTAGCCGGAAGGATCAGTTAAAAAAGGAATAACAGAAGCTTCTTTTTTTATACAGCAGATCAGCTGTGTTTGCGCCTGTGGAGCCTCTGCCTCGGCTAGACGCTGTTTCCAGTCGACAGCTCATTTAGATAAGAGACGAGTGTTTGAGATGGAAGCTTGCCCAGGAGAGGAAGACGGCAGAGCGCAAACACATCCTCACGACTGAACAAGTGAAAGTTCTTCAGTTCAGAGTAACTTCAGTCTGAGCTGCACTGAGGACTAACCCAATACCAATTCCTGTATTGACTGAATGTATCTACATCCATCCATATAGGCCACGCCCATTTGTGCCTATCTCTTCTTCATCATTTTGCAATAATTGGCTGTCAAAGTTGAGTGGGCGTGACTCATTTTTCAAGAAGTGCTGCATCTCATGAATGAATCCGTCTGCTGTAACCACACTCAGTGTACATTTGCACTCATTACTCATGCGATAAATGCCGCATCAATCAACCTGATGGTGGCGCTATATCAATCAATAAACAGAATCAAAAGGTCTAGTCAATAACCTGTTCAATTTCACGACTGAGAGACATTATCGGAGGACAGCTTGGCCTTGGCAGACGTACGTGCTTGACTCATCACTGTTGGATCCTCTTCATCTCTGATGAGTGTTCGTCAATATGAAGCAACACAGCATACTGCGTGCTCATTACAGGTCATAGGTCAGGATATATACGTAGATAGGTTCGGGTTACCTCTCAGCTATAAGGAACGAGACGTATGAAGGAGGCAAAGTGTGCGATATCTACTTAAGCTCCTCTCTATGCAATTTGCACTTGCACTTGCGCCCCCCCACACACACACTCCGCTACACAGGCGTACACATGCTCGTAGATAGACACGCGGCCTGGAGGGATTACAGCACAGGGAGGTAGGTGGGAGTGCTGCAGCAGTGCGTCCCAATAAGACAAGGTCACCTTAAGTGGATTGGGATGAGGGGGAAAGCAATTCCCTCAGGATGAAAAAAGGGAGCAACTCATGAAAAAGTAATTAAGCAGGATGCACATCAGTGGATGCCACAGGCGGAGACGGCGAGGAGAGGAATGAACAACGCCTCAGGACGAGGGGGATGTTTGTACACAAGATATCCGGGAGACGCTCGCTAAACGCACACGGGGGGGGAATATGGGGGGAATTTAAGGGAATATGTTCGGTTTGTTTTTCTAAATGGGATGAAAAGAGCGATGGACCTCCAGCGAGGATCTGCAGCGAGATCTTTAGAGTGGAGAATGTTCATCCTATCGGTCTGTACTGTATTGACTGCTTCAATTATTAAGAAGGCGCAATTGGATTTATGCTGCAAAAATCTTCAGATCTTTAGATTTTATATATACTGCAAGAAAATACTGCAAACATGCTGGAATAATGCCATCAATTCAGACAAACTGGTGGTTACTGTTTTTCACCTTCATCTGTTCGTTAGTATATCAGCAGGATGACTCCGAAACTCATACATGGAAGAATCCCTTTAAATTTGGTGCCGATTCAGATCCAGGAGTGGAGTGTGAAGAGCCCGAGTATTTAATGAGAGTTAGTCAAAGACAGGAATCCCTCTCTCGCTCTGCGTCTAATAGTGACAGAGATGTATGTCCGCCATCCTTGATCAATGCACTTTGTCACTTTATTTCGCAGTCACCTTCTATTGAAGCCACTTTGTCCCATCTGCTGTCTGGCAGGCACCTCACCTCCTGCAATCCAAATCTGCGACAGGCCAGAGCCATTAAATGCCCACATCGCCACGGCAATCCATCACAGGGGAACAGAGATGGACAGACAGGGCCAATCCACGCTGCGCTCCTCTCATACCACATAAATCCCTCGCTTATTGGCACTGGCCTCGCACAGCCACTTTGTCACATTCCACTTCAGCAGATAGACCAATGATGCCTGGGCGTCTGTGTGAGCGCAAGCAAAAGCTCAGCGTGTGTGTGTTTGTGTGTTATATCATGGATGCATGAATATTGATGACAACGTTGCTGGAGCTTTGGAAGCTTGCGAGCCCTGACGTAGATTCACATCTGCACTGCTTGTTCTGTTAGTTCCTCTCGCGTCCACACACTCCCACATAGAGCACGGTTGCACACTGTTGGTTTGAGGTTATTAAATGTTGTGATCGAATGTCTTGTGTCTTTGAAAAACAGTTGGTATTTTTCCTTTTTCTGGATTCTATTTTATTCACCTAAATTGGAGCAGCCAGTCCCTCTTGTCCTTGTCAGCTGAGGGGGTACAGACGACCACATGCTCCTGCCGGGACACGCAATACCACCACCCACCTCTTTTCACCTGTTAGAGTCATGCTGTCAGCTCACTAACCCCCCACCCCGCACACCCCCAACTGTCCGACGGTCAGTAGTCTGTAGGAAATCAGGAGGTTCTGGGAAGCGGACCTGATGCCTGTGGCGATGATTGTAATTAGCTTTGCAGCCATGGCAGAGAGATACGCCCAAACGCAAACCTCCACAAATCCGTGATTCAAAGGAAAACATAAAGGGATCTGGTCGCAAAAAATGTAAATGTAAAAATGTAATTGTACATGTTCACAGAACTGAAAATTTGAATAAAATACAAAAATATAAAGATTTCTCCACTCTCTCACTCACTATCTATTACAGCCACAAAGGGATTTTTTGGTTGATGTTGTCTTCTTGTTCTACTATTCGAAATGTTTTCCCACTCATTGCTAAACATGTTACAGGGCAGTTCACGATTTATGGGCTTGACTTCCTGGACGCATTTCTTCTGCAATCCACTATAAAAATGCGTGGACATAAACACAAAATGTCCCCTTTAAAAAAACTAAATATAGAAGTGGTGAGGTTAATGCTCCTGTCATTGCCCTTGACCAAAGCTGTGGCTCTGGAGTCGGTCGGCTGAGCAAATGCCCTGTGGGGATTAATTAAATGAGAATTCTACTTAAAGGGGATTTACCTCGAGTAAGTGGATTTGATAGAATCATGTGTCACTCAATGCAAACAGAGAATTATGAGGCCTATTGTTGAGCCAGAGAGATGTCCGGAGTGGACATGAGCTATGACTTGTTTATGGACCCGAGTTGGGAGCGAGGGCGGCGTGAATTTGGCAGTGACAGAGTGCACATCTGTCAGTGGGCCGGCTGACCGGGGGCGGAGGGGGGGAGGGGAGCCTGCTGACAGCCAGCTGTTAAACTAAGACACGTTTCGATGGAGTCTGACAGGACCTCCGCTTTGAAGTGACAGCTACTGCCATTACGCAGCTAAAACCGTGTCACCTAACAGGTGCGGCGAGACACTGACGGCGGCAGTCAGGAGGGGGGTCTCGAGTTGTGACACTAAAATATTGCTCCTCGGTCAAGATACCCTTCAGAAAACCTGTTCAAATATCTGGCCCCTACAAATAACTGGAATGGACCAAAAAAACAAAATGAGAATGTCAAGCGATCTGACAGAGCAGCCATTCATCCTGCAGGGTAGTGGGATCATGAAAGCTGACATTTTCTGTTCCCATCACCCACTGTTTCCAGATGTTGTGCCAAAATCAATCTCGCTATGCGTTTTACCCACTCGTGTGATTCAGCCTCAGTTTCACACTGGGAGCAAAAAAAATAAAATAATGAGATCATTTCAATTTAGGTGAAACGGTCTCCCACTGACACTTTTATTAGGACTGTAAAAATGTTACACTTAAGCATGAATTCTTTCTTTTTAAGGCAGCTTCTGTGTTAAAACTGCCGTAGACGTTGAAATACTTTTGCCTTCTGACACAGATCAGTTTAAATTTGTGTTGGAATTGCTTCTATAAAGCTCCTCTCCATTGATTTGTAGCTTACAGCCTACAGTATGTAGGGGATTGGGGCTTCAGCTGCATCAATAAATGATTATTTGGTGTAAAAATCAAACAAAAGGCTGCAGTGTGAGTGCCGCCGTTTAGTCAGACGCAGCGCGACTAAGATGTGTGACTGGAGGCTTGCAGACATTTTTTTGGTCATCGTTGTGAGAAATCCTGTTGCGCTTGTGTTCCTCCGTCTCTGTCCTCGCTCCTGTGAGAGACGCATCTCACGAGCCTTTCTGCCGTTTGCGCTCAACCTACTGCGTTAAGTTGTTTATAAGCTTGAAAACTCTGCTTAAGTTTTGACTGTGAGAGCTTAATCCTAATTAGTCCACGCACAATCGCACAACAGCAGGATTCAGCTTCACTGGATGGTTTATCGCGTATCATTTCCATATTCTCTGAGAGTCATTGGCATAATTCTCCTTTGAATTATACCCGTTCAGTTGTTATGCATGAGACCCACATTTTTTATATTCTTTCTACTACACTAATAGAGTGCAATTAAGTTCCGTATGTTGTATTAAGTGTGGCAAATTAAAATTAAAGGCTTCTGATGCAGTGAATTGTTCCCTAAATAATAAAATGAAATCACTTTGGGGGCCAAAGATTCACATTCACACTGCATGTAGGTCAACCAAAGGAGGGCAGAGTTTGTTGTGTACATTCGTCAAGTTTCAAGGCAGCAATGAAACACATTCCCCGGTAGAATTCACAATTGGATACAGAAGTGATGCGCTTCATGACCCTGGACGCAACTGAAGAGGTTCTGGGGTGATAACAGGCAGATTCAGTTTGATGGTCTGATGATCTGTGTCTCTCTCGGTCGCGTTAAATGCTGTGAGCGTCAGACCCTTCACTTACCTTGCAGACACACAATGCTCATCGGCGGACACACATTGACGCCATTACTGGCACGACTCGTTGCGTTAAGCGGGACAATCGGTTCTGTCCAAAGCGCTCTGAGAAAGTCTACACGAGGCCGTAAATAACAAGTTAAATACTGCGACTCTGGTCCTCTGCGTGTAATGACTGTCAGCCGAGGGCTCGGGATGGTGAGAGCGTGTAAAAGCGGAAGCGACTTTTCTTATCAGGTGCGAGCAGAAAGCAGCTTTTCCCCTCCAGAGTGAGGCAACAGTCACAATACGTACCGTAGGAGATAGGGATGTCCAGATCGCCCTGCCAGGACATCTGCCCTTCATCTATCGAGTGCTGCGCTGTAAAAACACAACAACAGGCCTCTTGTTTACTGCCAACGCTGTCTTATTTATTCTAACTCTTACGACGGACAATAGGACAGGGAGTCGGCGAGGAAATACGGCGTCCTGCATCGCTGGCTGCTCACCAAGTGCGGAAGTGTTACTTTCACATTGGAAGTGTGGTGTTAATCACAGATAATACATCTGTGCGGGTTTTGCAAGATGTCACACTCAAGTCTTTGTGTTCCGGCGCCTACAGGAGTCGAATGTTTGGTTGCACTTTGGCAGAATGACGATAGCTGTGAGCTGAATGATTGCTCTGCTGACATGATTCAAGTTTTACTCAAGCAGGTTTATTCGCTGATAATGACGCAATAATCTTATCGACCGCCTGTTGTTAAGTCACTCCATCTGTTTTTCAGATAGAGCTGACAAGAAAGTGGATTGGATGTTGATTTGCACGTTCATATCTCAAATATCGACTGTGAGAAGTGAAACAAGATGGCATGGCTGATTTGAAGAATTCTCAAACCGTTTTGTTTTCACCTTCTCAATCCGCTATTTTCACAAAACAACTGGCAGAATATGCCAGAGCTGTGACACCATTTCAAGCCGCTGAGGCGTTTTTTTTCTTCTGCTGGAAATGAGCGCCATTATCTGGAGACAAGACCGAATCAGGCAGAGCCGCTGCACCGCAATCAAGAAAATGACTTTTGGAGATGATTTTTTTTTTCTAATGGAGGAAATTCTTCCACACTTGATTGCCATGTGCTGCATTTCTGATGGAGTCCTTCACACTCGCTCTGTTTACAACATTTGGCCCATTCCAACATGGTCACAAGCAAAGACGTTTTCAGACATTAACCTTAAAAATCAGAGTTTAAAGAGAAATGATCAGGTTTATGAAGCCAAATGAGCCTCAATCAAAGTATTTCTTGCCTCTTTTAAGAGCGGATAGTGTTGTTGTGTTGTGGCTCACTGCTTCATACACAATATTACCAATATCTTATCAAATATTCTCATGAGGATGGACATACCTTTCAAGTGACCGCGTCCAAGTGTCACAAACCCGGAGGAGATGAAGTTGTGCATGTCTTGGCCTCCGCTGCGCAGGTTCTCCTTCCCATAGTGCCCTGTGGAGAAAAATGACCAATGGATTATTACTTGGAGGAAAGGTTGAATGTAGACCTTATTTGTCACTTAAATGTTCATTAAAAGGTAGTTCAGGCCCTGTGAGTTCATCATCTGGAGGCATTCTGAAGGTGTCACTGTTTTAAATGTTCTCTATTGTACGATACTATAAGACTGAGCCAAAATGTCCACTTAAGGTCATTTATCTTTACATATATTGGGTGTAAAGGAGCTAAATATTCAGGTATCCGATAAAGATGCCAGCTCTGTACATGTTCGTTTGTTGCATTTAATAAAGAAGCGGCTATAGAAACCAAGAATTTAACGAGAAAAACTTCATAAATATATAACCACGATCTATAGTTCCACATTGCCCAATTAACTTCATCGCACACTTTCTGGGCTTTGATACATTTGATTTAGCGAGTACAATAGCTGTTGCGTTGATGTCGGAGCGCTGTGTGTGTAACGTTCCGAGCACACACTTCCACTTCGGCTGCACGCCGATTTGGATTTCCCTGGTGTTAAAAGATCAGCGTGTAACGCAATTTGTTCCACATCACGGTTAGCGCCGCTCGAAACTAAATCTGTAATTGAGAAAGTCGGACGAACACAATGGAGCAAGACAAGATACCTGCTCGCACTCTGACAGCATTCAATTGTCCTGTCAATCACGGGGCAATCCTTAACTGGGGATAGAGGCACAAAGCTTCAATGAACCGAGGAAGAGGAGTGGAAAATCCAGGAGTGCTGGATTAACGAAGTGCACCCACCCCCCGTCCAGGCTCTCTCCTGCAGCTCGTCAGAACATTAACCAGCAAACAGTTAAAAATGCCTCCCTCTCCAATGGCCCACTTCAAAGTCAATAACATCACTCACACCTTTGGGCCCCGGGAAGCCCTGCGATCGAACAGCGTTTGAAATCATCATAATGAGAAGAAACACCTGGGACCATTAGCCGTAGTCTTCATCGTGCTGAAGTTTGGCACAAGCCTCTGCTCCAAAGCTCATTTGCTTCTTTTTTATCAAACCCAAAGGACGCCTATAAGGTGATTAGCGAGCCACTCTGACCATCGCTGTTAATGTCAGATCGCTGTAGTCACACATAAATAAATACATACTTAAAAGCTCCCTGCATCTGATGCCTTTGTATGCAACACAGCTCCGTATGTGCGTGCATGAAAAGGTTCTTTAACTGCTCCACGTCTTCACGTAGGGAAATGCTGATGGTTGGAAACGCCCGGGGCAGGATTCAGGTAGTCAGAGATGCCGACTGTGACTGTGATGTACATTGCTCCCATGTGGCACTGTGAACCTACAGCAACCTGATCCTACCTGGAAATGTTCCTCACAATTGCCTCGACGCCACATAAGGAAAGGGAATCGCACAAATCGGGGGAGATCAAAGGCTGCGTTAATAATCAAGAGACATACATTCCATTTTCTAACATTGAGAGCAAACATGGGGACGAAGCTGAATGCAGATTTATCATCATTATCAATGTCACAGCGATCGTTCCTTTGAGTGTTTAGAATCGACGGGAAACCGACTGGCTGGGTTTCGGATGATTCCAAACGAGCTCTTTCAATCTTTCCGTTTTTTGACTCCAGACTGTAGAAAATAATGCGTTTTGATTTAATTCAGGCAGCTGTGTGTGCCTGCGTGAGGAGCGGGCTGACTCCACGGGGCTGAATGTGTATTAACACGAGACGCTGTTTTGGTTTGAGTCGCTAACTAGACGACGGCGACCCGCAATTACTCTGTTCCATCCGCCGTCTCTTCCCCGGCAGCACAGGGCTCCGCGTGTGTCGATGTGATTCGGAATCCAGCGAGAAATGAAGCCATGGTTGAATATGAAAGCAAGTAATACTAGCCAAGTAATACACATTTGAATAATCTGTGTGTTTTTTTGAACTTGGTTTGTTATGATAAAGTTGTGGCTCGGTCTTTTTTATTAATCTTCTCGAAAATTGGGAGGAAACTTGACTCGGCTAATCAGGGGGGAAAATCCACAGTTAGAAATGTGTGAATAGAGCACAAACACAACCGCATTGCAGTATGAAGGGAATCAGGTGAATCTAAATCAAGAGTCATTTTCCTGATTAGCTGTGTAGTGGCAATTAGACCAGGCGAGGTGCAGTGATTTCCTCCAACTCCCTCCTGTTCCCACTGTAAGAAACAACGACATGAGCGCTCAGGCTTCACTGCGCAAAATGACTTTCCGATTGGAAGTCACGTCTGATGGTAATTGTTGAGGGAGAAATTACACTCAAACTCACGTCGCCGCCCTATTTTCACGACCGTGCCCCCAATCTAAACTCAATCTGCAGTCAAGGCCGTGGTGTTTACATATATATATATATATCTTAGAATTGATCCCTGACGATTGTTAATTCGGTGCTGTTCTGCTGAAATTAACTATAGATTATGCTTTAATTTACGACTAGGAGAATGAAAACATTGGTGCCAGTGTGACTCATCCTGCTGCATCATAGCTTTCCCCATAACATTACCTTCAAATCTATATTTACCTGCCTCGTCTCATTAGTAATCCAATAGAATCTTGTAGATTGTACTATTGTAGAATAGAATGTGAAGCTCTCCATTACGGCCCTGCTCCGCACTCTGACTCTCAGCCAGAAGAGACGTCTTTAGAAACTTGGACTCCTCCACATGAAGTAGCCTACACCCAGCTAATATGGACACTCTGGGGTCGGACTTCTCTGAGTTCCTTCACAAAAAGGACACTCCTGAAATGTCCTTCAAAAAGAGTCCGCACCCAAAAGTCAAGCTGCTCGTCTCTTCAGCTCAGGAGTGGCCTGGGAAACGGACATGTTAACCTTCATCAAACTGCTCCTCAGCTCTCGCCCGTCCTGGTCAAACCAAATGGCTGCTGAAGCACTGCACCACCAAAGGCTGCAGGAGCTCGGGAGCCCAAACTTAAAGAATCCTCACTATTCATCAAACACATCTCCACAGCAACATCACTATTCTGCCCTTCTTTTAGTCCTCAGTGCTGCAGCCTCAACCAGAGGCCACACACACACTCATGCATATCATCCTTTTCGCAGCGTTGGAGGAATCACAAGAAATCACAAGAGACACTCCTCTAGGTGGAGGTAACTCAAAAGAAAGATGGACTTTACGAGAGGCACTGACTTGAAGCACCACCTCAGATCTCATCAACATCTCCAGGTGGAATTCGTGCCACCTCGTTCCCCCGCACAAGTACAGAACGGCAATTTCAGTTTGAAGAGGTTTATTTTCAATGAGAGGCGAGCAGGTTTGGTCGCACAGTCAAACTTTCGAGAACGGGTAATCAACTGCTGCATTGTCCCCAGAGGAGTCGTTGCCACACAGATTTTCTTTACATCAAATTTGGAAGTCAGAATCAAAGCCCAGTGACAGCTGAGGCAGGGAGTCCTCACATGCAATCAGGTGTTGCGTGAAGAGTTCCTCGATGATCTCTGAGCGAGACCAATCCGTCGTCTGTCAATCAGCTTATGTGGAATAACTTCTCTCGTCTCTTGTGGGTTGGTGAACGAAAGCTGCGAGCAAACATTCCTGCAGACAAGCCGGTGCTCTGCCAAATAGGAAACATTCGTGCCCAGTGCTCACTGCTTCGCATGGGATGAGATTTGAGGCTGGTGGCACGTACAGGAAACGTCTCTGACATTTACTTAATGAATATAAGGTTAAAGCCTTTGCAGAATCACGGGGGGAAACCGTTTTCCCATTAGTTTGTCACGTCTCATATTCATTCCTTTGCATGCTGTGTTTGACACCACACTATAATGTATATGTCTGACTGCAGTAGTTGAATGTTTTGGTGAAGGCGGTCACACTGTAGCATCACGCTCTCTGCTGCTTTATTACCACACAGCTTGACAGCTTAATTAGGTTACTTCTAATAGAATTTAGCTATGTGAATGTTTCCTCATGCGGGCTTCCAGTAGATAACATGAGAGATCAGGGAACGTTTGATTCATCTCGCTTTGATGATCCGGCTCCTTTTTTCACCCCGGGCTCCTCCATCTTCTGGATGATCAATGACGGCCACACCTTCTCCTCAAACATCACTATGATTTGCATATAGGTCATTAAAGTGTTTTGTTTCGCCTCGCTGCATCTGTAGCTGTTACATTTGACACACTGTGAGGTCTACGCCATCACAAACATTGGCGTCCTTTGAAAAGAACCCAGTTTCAATGAATCCGCCGCCAAAGACGATTCGCCGGCACAAACGGCACAAACATTACCCGAGTTCACGTTTGGGGCGTGCGGACAGTTGTGGAAAGCTCTACCCACGCTTAGAGACACACTTCATCAGCTTCAAATGTAAGCATCATATCTGCTCTGAAACGCTGATGTTTCTGGTTCACATCCAGTAAACAAGCAATGTTGCATGTCATCAGCCTCCTCGTGTTGCTTTGACCTCGCCGTAACACCGTTCTTCATGGAGGAAATATAACGGAGTGAGGAAAGAGAGATTTTGCTTCAAACGAATTGTGTGTGGCGCAAAGACATAAGAGAAATATGAAACGTCTCCGTTGTTGTAAGGTCGTGAGTGTTTAACTTGAACCTGGGCCAACGCACTTCTTAAACAGACGACGAAGCCAAATTGATCCCAGCTGTAAGCGTTTAGGTTGTCACACAGCTCATTGGCCCTAATCCTCAGAAATCTCTACGTTAATACAAAGAGTACAGCGAAAAATGAGCAGTTACATATTCGCAACCGCCAAACGTACAAAACTAGGCAGAGCGAGCTCATTGTTCCCACGCTTAACCGTCTTTTAAATGCAAATGTGGATATGCATTATGCAGAATGCAGTTATGCATAACAAAAAAAACGGTGGAAGATGACAAACGAAGGAATTGAACACGTGACGCCGAGACGGAGAAGAAGGCTTACAAATGATATCTGTTCTTTCTTATTTAACCATGAACCATCCTAATTGAAATGTAGCTGAGGTCACGCATGGCGGCGACAATCCAAGCGAACCTTTCATCACGCGATCTAAACCCACCGCATTGATTGTAAACGCTTTTTTTGACGACATTTCCTCATCAAACACTTCAAAGCCAAACGGAATCCCTACAGCAAGGCGAAGGTGACGCAACAGTCGAGTAGAATTTGGTGAGTTCAAAATTTGGTTGGAATATTCCATTTAGAGCAGGGAACATATCTGCACAAGCTGACGTGCATGTACATATATGTGATGTCACATGCTAATATGGGGTGAAGAAAGTGTTTCTGCCTTAAAAGGAACACAATTACAGAGGAAATAAAGTTTATTGTTTAACTGGAATTACATCAAAGCAATGACCCTCATTCTTACAAGAGCAGATTTTTGAAAATGAAAGATGTTTTTTGTTTGCTTTTCTTTTTCCCTTCCTGTTTGCCCTTGGGATAAATAAGTACAAAACATATAAACAGCCTTGGCAGCAGTCAGATTGTGAGATTTCCGTCTTAAATTTGTCATGCTGTCAGAACTAATTGTTCTGCGTCATCTTTGGTTGCTTGAGCACTTTATCAGCTTCTCATACTGCAATCTAGGACCCCCGCCGACTGATGACCAAAGATTTAGTCTTTTTTTTCTCACAATCTGCGACAGCCCGAATCTGCTCCGTCTGGAGACGTGACTGAGATCTCCTGACTGTGGTTGGTGCAGGAGAACACATTGGACTGCAGAGTGACTGCTGGTCTGTCTCCACTGTCCACATTAGTGTTATACCTTCTCTCCAACTCTCACTCACACTGATTGCTGCAGGAGAAGGAACTACCCCAACGACAGCGATTCTTTTTAAAATCTACAGACAGAACTCCCCCACTATCCCAGGACTGCTCAGAGCCAATAAGATCTTTCAAACAAAACTCCTGCCAAGGCAAGATAATGAAACTGAAAACAACATCTGTGAGGATCAGAGTGACTGAAGTGGCCAAGATGAAGGAATCACCTCGGGCTGCACGCATGCTTTAAATCCCTGTGCAGCGCCCCAGCCACATGGTGAGACGCTACACTGTGCTGAAGGCTCTGTGCTCTGCTGTCACTGGTGCCTGCAGCTTCCACCCGACACGCCTGAGGCGAGGCAGCAAACACGGAGCTCTGTCAGCCCTCTCAGAAGACTGTCAGGACTCACACTCCCAGGTTAGTCCCCCAATAAGTCCATATTTTTAGACAGCATACACGTGCACCGATTTAAAGGCTCCTCCTTATGCAGCTGAGCTCGATTCTCCCTGAAGTTGAATCCTACAAGTGCCTTTATACACACTTCTGGTTGGATGCCAACTGCTTTTCATTGGCTCGTACCTGTACTCTGCTCAATGACAATAAAGTTGAATCTAATCTAATCTTTATGTGATCCCTGTCTTGTTAAATTGGCTGGGTCTTGCTTTTTGTATTGGTGGTTATCGCTTATTGGTAATATCAATCAATCAATCTGTATATTACAATGAAGTAATATAATCAACCAATTGCCGGTTGAAAGAGCTTGATTTGTAGACATCACTTCCATCTCAAAGTCAAAGATCTCAGTCTTGTATGTTGGCTTTTCTCACTTCATGTTTCATAATGACATCATCTCTCTCTTCTGGAGCCGTATCTGCTCACTGAGTCAGCCAGATCCACATCGTGCACGTACGCATTAGCCGCAGTTGCACGTTTCTCGCCTTGTTTGTTTCAGCACAGCAATTCCATAAATGTCACCTCACCCCCCCCGTACAAGATTCAATTTAATCCTTGGGCTCTGGATCAATATGTGCATCAGGGCTACACTGCACCTGTTGTCAGTCAATCATAGCGTAGGATCTGTTTCATTTAGAGACGTTTTTAGTTGTAAAGAAATGAGAAAAAAGTTTCACCTTTCTATGGAATTTCATTGAAATCCACCCATTTTACTTGATTGCACACCATTTTGTTGCTCGCCTTCCTTATCAGCGACTCTGGCCATCCTGGGACAATCTGATCATCTATGGTCGAACAAGAACATTGGCAAAAGCACGTAGCTTCTCAACGCCGTCTGGCCACTTTCATTTCAATCACATAAAGTGCATATGCCGGCGAAAAAGTCAATTTTCCTGTAGCAAAATGAGAAGAGCAGATTCGGCCCTGTGATTCCACGCATTACCAATCAGCTCTCAGCCGCTCGCTCTGCACGTTGGGGCGCTCGGCAGCGGTTGGGAAGAAGGGTGGAAGGGGGCAACTTTGACACCGGAGAGAAGCATGGCGCCGTTGAATCTGGGACACCGTACTAGGACACGTAGAAAAAAAGAAGCCGATCCCTGGAGCAGGGATCTGGAGACCAGTTAAAAGTAGGGAGGGACAGTGTTGCGCGACGGAATTATATCTGGACAAAAGCTTCCATCTCATGCAGAGAGGCGTTCATTTGCATTTCAATTTTTAGCCGACGCATTGGAGGCTTATGGGGCCGCGGTGTGACGGACAGCGCAACTCAGCTGAGGTCCAGCGTTTAATTCCCGATACATTTCCTCATGCATTTTTCTCTTGGCAAAAAGCTTAAAGATTGCAGTCTGCCCATCTACCCCATGACTTAAGCTGGATATTAATAGTTTGCATTCACTGTCGAGGCTATTTGCCCTTCAGAAATGCTCTCTTCTCACAGTCTGCCGTATCGATCTGTATGAAAGCAGAGAGCGGGTTTACCTACCGTGGTTTGATGACTTGGCGTGAACTGGAGTGTAATGATTCTTGGACGATCTGACTGGCGTCTCATCTTTGGGTGATCCATCAATCGCTGCGATGTTTTCATGCTCGTACTGAGAGATTGGAATTGGTCCCTGTTGCCTCAAAATGTCTGCCAGGGCTCTGTGGGGAGGGGGGTGGGGAAGACAAAGAAAGAAGTGTGAAACAGTGTAAATTAGAATGTTTCCCCTTTTCAAACTACCAGCATGTTTTTCATGTGCGCCATCTGCCTAAAGGTCTCCTCTCACTTATTTGGCTGCAGCTCCACTTTGAATCACGGAGGTTTAGAGGAAAGCACAGATGAAATCCTAATTATATCCCCAGTCACGAAAAAGGAGTTAGATTTTCAATAGTGCGGCACACACAGCCCAGACAAGTGCTATTATTTTACCCAGACTTGAGCTCAGAGTCCATTTATTTGGAGTCAAGTTTGTGTCTCTTCCCCTTTGAAGGCACCAAATAAAAAGTGTTCAAAGTGATTTTTCACCAGAGCCGTTTTCAACTTGTGGCAGCGCAGAGGAACTGGGGAAGATGGAGTGCACCGCGCTTCTTAAAAGGAAATGAAAGGGCAATTTAACTGTGTCAATGTCAACCTAAACCAACCACACAGTCCACTTTCCCACAACTCAGTGACTTTGGGAAATATACAGTATATTAATAGCATTTCCCTTCCAGGATGAGCACATTTTAACCGTTTCTTCTTCACAGACAGGGGCGACCTGATTTTACATTGTCCCAGTTGGCTGCCGTGTCGTCGGCAGCGGCGGCGGCTACGCTGGCATTCACGGAAAAAAGCACAATGCAGGGAAATCGACCATTTGCGACTGAACCCATTTGCCACGCCAACTTGTTTGAGTTATTCAAAACAAGGAAGTGACACTTTATTCAAGAAAACCTACAGCATCTGCTCCTAGGTCGTGCTGATTTATGTGGCTCTCCTGATCTCACGCCTGGACTCTCTGCAGTGCCTCATGAGCACGTCTGCTGGCATGTACACTGCAACCTTTTCAAACGACCCAGAATGCAACAGCGTGCCTCGTCTCCAACCAGTCAAAGGGGCACAAGTCACGCTGCTTCTCATCTCTCTCCACTGGTTTCCGGTAGCTGCGCTCTCATCAACTTTAAAGTCCTTGATGGCTGCCTGCAAAGCGGAGACCAGAGCAGCTCCCACCTTCCTGAGCCCCCCCTCCTTCCTCCCTCCTCCCTCCTTCTCGGGCACTTCGCTCCTCTAATGAACAACGACGCCTCGTGCTGCCACTACAGCGTGCCTCTGCGGCCTCGCTCGCAGCCTTGTATTAAAATGGGAACCCTGTATGTGCATATGTTATCAGAATAATAACATCCTAAGACAGGAGTCGCATTCGCACCGTGCATTAAAAAGCATGTTTGTTATGTGGGCTCTGGCTGCGTTGTGATCAGATCTCAGTATGCAGGTTGTTGCGCAGTCAAAGCTCAGCCCTCCTCCTCCACACACTGTGGACGTGGGCTGTCTGCATTTCAGGTGCAGGGAGCTTTTAAGTCTTCTATTGAAAATAAGAAGGAAGGTGGGAAGATGGACTGTTTCCTTTACCTCAATGTTGGAGCGGCCCTACCCATCACCCTGCAGAGTCTCTCTTGGTCTTCACTAAAGGCCTAAAGATCCAAAAAGCTTCTGCCAAATGATGAAACCAAGAGTTCATTAAAAATCATATTCTGCAACCAAAATATGCGTTGGTTTTTAGCCAATGTATATAAAAAAAATACGATTTTTACCAATTTCTGTTTTTGCTAATGAGCTCTGAGGTGTGGCCACTTAAGGGAAACCACACACACACACACACACTCGCTTCAGTGTTATCAAGTTACATGAAAGCTACTGAAGCTTTTACTGTAACCGCGGTGACTAAGAGCAGAATCCTCGTCTAAACTTTCAACCCTCTGGTTTCACTCCACATTAAACTTTCAGCGATGGTGGAGCTATTTTTTGCCCCGACCCAGTCATCTTTCCTTTTAACTCACTTTCTCGGATTCGCAATCTGAGAACGTCGGTCGTCTCACCACCAACCCGGCATGAATTGCATCTCGGTTTTTTGCTGGGGCTGATCAATAAGTCCTGTTCAAATCACTGGCCTGAGCTCTCACTCGGCATTTCTTGTGTTTCGGTGAAGGTCACGGCCAGAACAGCAAAGGTCTGCCAAGAGCTCAGTATTCCGCTCACTGCCCGCCCCATCCCTCACTCACAGAGGGTAGAAGGCGAAATCGCATTGGAAAAACCGCCGCAAATTAACAGAGAAGCTCCACTTTTTAGGAGCAGACCTTTGCCAAATATCTAGCTAATCCTGTGTTCCACTACTTCTTCTCGGTCAGGGCTGTGAGCATGAATGTCTCCTGCCAGGCACCGAGGTCGACTCCAGCAGACATCATTATGACAGCATTATATGCCAAACGGCTGGTGAAAATAAACAAATCATAAAGTAAAGCTATCGAGCAGCCACCAAGCCATGCCTCCTTATTTATCTCCCCCTCTCCTCCCTGTAAACTCTCATGGCCACCACTCATATCCAAGCGGCGCATTAAGCAGCTCCACTTGAAAGTTTGCCCCCTGGCTAGGGTAGAGAAGCAGCAGGAAGACATAAACTTCACAACATCTTCATTTCTCTGAGCCAAAAACTGCGGCGTCACGACTTTTGTTGCCTTTTTTTTGGTGATCTGCCACTGTTGTTCCCAATATGAACTAACATCGTGAAGTTTCACACGTCTGTATGGATATTAAGAAGCTGACTGCTAACTTTGCTTTTAAGCCCTGGAGCTTAAGGCAGATCTGTAAACAACTCATTGAACTCCCCAAAGAGAGCCTCTGCGTGCTTTATGGTCAGTGAAAATAAGGACTTAAGACGTTCGATACCAAAAGAAAACCCCGCCGCTATGTTCTCTGAGCAAAGCTGAGTAATCGCCTTGACATTTTAAAAACAACAGGCGGCAAAGTCACACGATTGAGACATAACAAGGCTTAATTATCTTCATATAGTTAAATCAACTTCCTGGCCTCCTCTGCTCTGCCTAAAATGGACTCCGGTTAATAGCAAGTGACTGAAGTGAATCTCAGTTAATAGCAGTGACTCAGTGAGTGTGATCAAAATTCCAGAGGGTGGAAAACACATCATTTTAGTCAGACAGAGGCCTGATGAGATGTGCATTCATCACTTATTTTCAGTTCCAATTTATTCCTATTCAGGGCTACAGGGAGGGGGTGAGGGGAGGGGGGCATCACACAGACCGGTAGTCTATCCCCGAGCAAAAACACATCCATCTCCACACCTACGGCTGTTCAATTCACCCAAACTACATGTCTTTGGATTGGAGGAGAAAACCCGGCGAGAGACAATCTCCTTTCAGAGGAGAAGCAGGACCGCAATTCAAACCCGTAACCTTGCTGGAAAGCGATGTAACCCCCCAACCACACACAAACACACACACATACACACACAAGCCTCACAATGCTCTGATGTTTGACTTTGTATCAGAAACGTGACAGCATTCATCCACCTTGAAGTTCAACCTCAAGCACACACAGCCTGTGTCGCCTTAACACATCTGGCGACTGGAATTGCTATTGATTTCCATGCCACTCCCATATCCAAACCACACTCCATATTAGTGTACAAATCCCTGAAAAAATACAACACAACACAGATAATCACCTCATTTAAGGTAAAGCCATCATTCACTCGCTTGGAACTCTAGATTCCAGAATGATCACAACTCTCCACCTCTCCTATATTAGAAATTCCATTATTTGGCTGTGCTGATGGTGGTGGAAAGTGTAGCCTCGGGTCTCTTCCATATGTCACCGTACAGCAATTTGTTCAAATGGTGCCACAGATCACCACTGAAATATGTTTTTACATCACTTTAATGCCCATCAAGACGGTCAGTGACCATTACTGTTGCCTCCTGGGTATATGGAATATTGTCATGGTGGACGAGACCACTCCCATCACAATGAAAGTGATCACTCATAATGGCTTTCAGTGGCATTTACTTTGTCCTTGAGGGTTTAATGGATGGAAAACACAACCCCCCACCCCTCCTTTCCTAACCCTTGACACAGAATGGAACATACAGCACAGGGAAGGTATAGGATGCGGTGATATTTTTGATAAGGAAGCTCTTTATTGCTTTGGATGATTTTAAGGTGTTATGAGCCGAAGACAGAGAAAGAGAGAAGCGGAGGGCGAAGGAATGAATGACTGAACGATGAAGGTCCTGATCTGAATTTGAGGCAGTGACATTTTGGGTGTATTGTGTGTAACTGTGAGTCGGCTGAGCCATCAAGACACCAAATCAAAAGTCTGCTATTATTTCTTAACGGAATCATCCTACATAGCTATATTTTCACAAATTCATATTTTGAACAGAAAAACATGTTGATTGTGTTAGGCTTTGATTGACACATATATATATAGTTTTGAAACATTTTCAGGAAATAGACTGACAAACTGCTGAATCGAGGAATTTCCCACTTAACCAGAAACGATCACACATGAAACAAATCAACATGTCATGAGTCATTATACTAACAAATCATTGACGCGTGTGGGTCTTTACCTGTGCACATTCATTTCCTGAGGGGGCTTGGTGGCTTTATCATAGGCAACTTTAACAGAGATCCCAATGGCGATGACGAGGGCGACGACCCCGCAGGTGATATACACGGTGGTGTTGGTCTGGTCTAGCTCCGGGTCGTAGGTGTCACCTGTTGGCGCCGGGGAGGGGGGCTGGGTCTTGATCCAGTCCGGTGTGTTGTAGTTGGTGCAGACCTTCTGCTCCAGCCGCTTGCCCCGGTCGGCGCAGCAGAAGCGCAGGAAGCAGCTGCCGCAGCAGAAGCGGTGGTCGGTGTTGTTGCAGGAGAACTCTTTGTCGTACTGGCCGCTCACGTCGTAGTAGCCCAGGCAGGTGTCGTGCTGGACGACGGGCGCCTGGACCTGCGTGATCCTCCCGGGCACGACCGCCGGGACCGCCGTGGTGGTGCCGTTGACCTCCTTCACCTTTGAGTTCCTCCGCGGCGGGGTTTTGTTCTTCTTGTTGTTGGCGGCGCACAGGACATTCAGCGGGTCTAAGTAAATGAAAAGAAGCAGGAGGTGCCTTATCCCCATCATGTGAGGACGCGCGGCTGTTTGGTTTCTTCTCTCGTCTGTTCTCGTCCCTCCTCGGTCACTTTTCTCTTACCGAGCGGAGCTTCTGGCCGGCTTCTTCGCTGCAGGTACTCCGCTCTGCGCCCTGCGTTCACTGGCGGACTTGGACTGCTCAGACATAGTGCATCTTCTGACTTCGCGCGCATCCACCAGTGCCGCCGGTTCTTCTTCTTCTTCTTCTTCGCGGGCAGGGCGGGTGAGTGGGTGGGGGGGAGTTCGCTTTGGCCAAACGCCCTCTTTGATTTGGGCTGCGGGGACGCGTCAGGGAAATGAGTCTTTTCTTGAGCATGAGACGAGCGAGCTGCCGCTCTAAGTAGTCGGGGATGGAGTGAAGCCGGTAGTCACACTGTGGAGAGGAGGTGTGCGCACACAGGGATTAAGTCGGCGATGCGGGACTTTACGAGGCAAGTACAAATGAGAAAGGAGGCAGTTTATAGGGAGACGTTAACCTATTTTACACCCCGCAGCCATAAATACTCATCACTGTTGTAGCACCCAAGTTTCCACTGCGCGCAGCTTCCCAAAGTAAAACAAATACCATTTAGTTCAACGTTTACACTTTTAAAAGTCAATATTACGTTATTAATCTAAACGAACTAACCGCGGCTACAATCCAAAATCAAAACTACATCAGATTTGACTTGCTGAGTGAGTGACAACCGACAATTTACTGCATTACATACATTTTTTCCCAATGAGAGATCAATATTAAAGACAGAGAGACGCGAAGAATGGGGAGCACTCACCGGGTTGATGATGGTCGTCTGAGCCGCTGCCACTGAATCAAAGAGCCTCAGAAAGACAAGAGGCAAGACCTCTCTGCTCTCCTCTCCTCTCCGGCCCGCCTCTCTCTCTCTCTCCCTCTCCCTCTCTCTCTCTGCAGCCCCCCTCCCCTCCCACCCACCAACGTCACCGATTCAGGTACCACAGTTAATCATCAATCGGCATCTCCCCCCTCGTTGATCATGGCTCCATGCTCCCACTCGATAAGCCGGAGGGAGTGGAAAGGTATTACTGCGTCAGAAGTTGACTATAAGAGGCACTTGCATGGTGTATGTTCACACTCCAGTGCACACACGAAGCTGTAGCCACTCACAAGTCGCCAATCACGTTCTTGTGTTGCTGCCTGGCAAAAGTGAAGTCAAGTGAAAACATGCCCTGCTCGGTGTAATTTAGATTTATAACTCATATAGGCTCTGAGAGGGAGGGGGGTGGGGGGAATGAATTTGGGGGTCCCTCAAGATGTGAGGATTTGGTGAAGAAATTGTTTTCCCGATTTTTACCGTAATCCTTTCGGCAGCAGGAGGAAGATTTGGGAGACAGATAATGATATATTAGATTCTTGGGGAAAAAAGAAAAATCAGGGAAAATTCAATCTCTATTTAATGTTAACTCCCTTCTCGCCTCTGCAGTCCTATAATGTTCCTCCACAGCCAAGGCCTCAAACGAATCGCATCAAAAGAGCACGAGTCTGAAATATTGGTGATCAATTTTGCAAGATAAGTCACAAGTTGAGAGGATGTGTGTGCGATTGCGTCATGTTTCATCGCTGCTTCTGTGGAAAGTATCGAGGCAAAGTGAAGTCACGACTCAGCGGTGTCAGAGTTGATTTGCGGGTCTTTTTTGTCTGTGAAGTTGAGTCTCAAGTGAGCAAATTTGTTACTCGAGTCAACCGAAGTTTTTTGGTTTAGTCCAGTATCACATACGACGTCTCAAAGGGCTTTACAGCTCCGGCGAAAGCTCTCAGAAAAGACGAGGAAAAAAAAACGGCTAAACCCTTAACACGCACAGGGGGAGAAATGGAAGCATCTGGAGAGGGAATCCAGTGAGAGACTTCCCTCTCCCAGAACAGAACAGGTGTGCAGCTGTAGCCGTGGGTGGGGGACGCAGAGACAGAAAAGACCGGAAGTGGGGTGTATAATCATCATAAATCAGCCCTTTCCCTGCAAAAACACAAAATGAGGAATATTAAAAACGAAGGCGATTAATAATCCTCTCATTTGGATGGGAGCTGCTCAGTCACTGCTGCATTTCAACCTGGGATAACGGCCGCAACAGATGGTGAACATTTTCATACTGAAACGATCCAGACAGGTTATTTTGCAATGAGAGGAAACCATATTAGATTGACTTTAAAACACTTTCCCTGAACTGCACTGTCCTCATTCTCACAGTTATTATCCTGGTTGTCAAAGCTCATCCATCTGCTGTATTGCACGCAGGCTCAAACCACGGCCAAGAATTATTTGCTTTAGCCAGCTTGAGTGCTGTTTGATCAAGGTGAATGCTGTTTGACCAAGGTCTGTTATTATTACTTCTACAGCTAAGAGGTTTCACGTTACATTCAATGGGGGAAAGGTGATTATATTTATTAGAGTCCTCTGCGGCATTTAATGACAATAAAGCAATTAAGCTTGTGGTCAACGGCCACAAATCTGTCTGTGAAATCAGTATTCAGCCAAAGAGTTTAGGTGCGATGCTTAAAAAATGTATTCTGTTGCAGCGATTGCTCTTAATATTAGCGTCAGTAACTCAAACTAAGACCTCCTTCACGTTGACTTTATTTTGTCAAATTTGAGAGGTGATCTTACGGATAAGAAACTGTGAAGGAGACATCCAAATCTTTATCAAATTGGCCTTTGGAAATTATTACTTTGATTTTCAAACTCGAAGAAACATCACGTCAATTTCTACTTAAGCATAATAAACGAGGTGAATTCTGTGCCGAGTGTCAATATCCTAGAAAATGGCAAAAATGTGCACGTCCTTGCAGATGATTATGAAGTTTGCAACCTGTACCATCACTAAAGAGGACACAAACACTCGTCTCACACTCCAAATGGCTTCAAAAGTATGTCTGGGGAATCAAACCCGTCTTGTATCGGACCGAAGACTTCCATCTCAAACTGCTAATTCCGCGCCGCTGCACACCGACGGGCCGCAGGGAAAGAAGAGGACCTCACTTTCGATTCTCATTCACTCCACAAATCACACGATCTATCCATGCAGGCCATTGAGATAAAGTGTGATCAACTCCACGGCACCCCTGACATAAGACAGGCAGACGAGAGGAATAAAAGGGCACGGGGGCGTTTTGATGAATGTCTTTCCACAGTGGATGCACTAGAAGACAGCATTTGCAAATTGGCCTTCCGCTCCTCTGTCAGTCAAAATAGCACATCAGATGGCGTGTTGAGCACAAAGAGAAGAGGGATTGTCCATTAGTGTTAAACAGCTCCGAGCACACAAAGCTGGCCTCAGCAGAAAGCGCTGACAGGTAGCGACGGGGGTCGACATTAGCCTAAGAATAATGAGAGCGTATTTCTGCAAAAGATTGAAATAATGAATGACACCAAAGGAGATCTCCTGCTTGGAGCTCAGCTCGCCAACAAAACAACCACACTGAGAAAAGTAACGCTGAAGTAGGAATGCGGAGAGAGAGTTGTCACGCTGGCGAGGCGCGTCGCTGATATTTGCTCCACATTCTTTCTGCATCGCGCCGCTCTATATTTTGTCTTTCATTCAGGGATTCTTATGTGGGTCTTGATTTGGCTGAGCTCAGAGCACCAACCAAAATGTCTGCCCCAGTTCCCCGTGCAGAGGGGAATTGCTCTCTTCTGACACTGGCCCTGTTGAAGGGTCCCTTTCATTGCCTTTGTTAATGAGCCAGGCAGCCTCGACACGTTTCTGCACCAAAAAACTAAACCGTGCATCGACGACATACAGAGTCGCTAAAGAGGCCGAGCTTTTCTCTCCTTTCCTGTCTCTATCGACCTTGCAGGTGCCTGACGCCTCTTGACTTAAAGTGGTCCTATGCAATAATGGCACATCTTTATTTTACATCAAGCACGTAGCCTCGCGGAGATACTCACCACTCCGACGCTATCAGAATGTAAAGTGGATTCCTGCGCTCTGGAAATGCTAAATTTAAGTGAAGAAAAGCATTGGCAGTGATGAGTTTTACATTCAGTGAGGATTTCACAGAATGTGCAGAAAAGTAGGAGAGTCTGCTGATGAACTTTGAGTGCATTTTCCTGTTTCATGCTGATTAACCATAAAAGGTGGTGCTGCAAATGTGGATTTGTCAAATATTAATTATTAAATGAAATGTTTTATTCTGAAACATTGCAAATTGTATGTGGAGGGCATGTGTGGAGTCCTGACTGGAGTATTTCTAGCAAATCCTGACGGTTGCTTATGACACCCAAGACATCCAAAACTCTGCAGTCCCTCATCCACAAGCAGCAGCTGTTCAGCCAACTGCATAACCTCCAAGGAAATATGGCGCTCATATGTTCGCATACATCCATCCTTCCCCAGATTTGAATTCCTTCTCTCTGTGGTTCTCAAGCAACGGGATGTGCCCCGCTAGTACTCAAAGCGCCTCCTGGTGGTACGTGAGATGATTTCTGAAATCTCTGCAGCATGAAATTTCTGCAGATAAGTCAAAACCACTATGTATGTAAATTCTGTTACTCTGATAGTCGCTAATTCACAATTGGGTTTCATTAGCAACTTGTCTGTTGTGGACGTTATGTAACTTTTTTTTTATAGATTGAAGTCAGTGGCGTGTTGGTGATGTGGCGCTTGGATGTTTTGGGGGCAAATTCTCTTTCAGGGTCGTGTTGTATTTTTGCTTTTCTGCGTCACAACCCATTGAGTTTCCCAACCATCATCTTCATCACCATCAAAGCGCTATGCAAACAACATTCCCCTCCACAAACGCGTCCTCGCTGCCGCTTCCTTGAAAGAGGGCCAAGGCGTCTTTAAGGGGTCTCTGCGCTCTTTAAACAGCTTCGTTACGACCTGGACAAACTGAGCCTGAAGAGGAGCAGAGAACCCACAGCTTACACAAACTGCTGCAAACACGCTCAGTGTGAGAACATCAGGGGAAGCTGGGGTGGCAATCAGACGAGGCAAATGAGGGGAAAGATCCAGGAGCTCGACTCAGTCTTTCTATCAAACAAGGCGAAGCTGCACAGCCAGCGCTCCCGTGTTTACGATCGGGCGGCCTGATGGTGTGCGGTATGTCGACTCCGCTTCATATCTGTTTAAGATGCACAGCGTCTAATTTGGACCTAAGTGAGTGAAAGGTTTGCACCTTTAAGGATACAAAAGCACCCAAAGTAGGTTCAAGGGAAATTAAAACTTTTTTTTGTTGGTGAAACGTGATTTTCATGAAACGTAGAGGAAGAGCAGAGAGTGAATAGAGGAGATTCAGAGCAGGAGGGGAAGTTGCTCGCATTTTCTCAGAGGAGATCAGGGGAGTGATTGCAGAGTAAATATTCAAACAGAAACACACGCAAGGGGAGGAGGGAGCAGAGCGGAATGCAGAGTGTGTGTGTGTGTGTGTGTGTGTGCGTGTGTGTGGGTCTGCGCGTGTGTCACAGGTTGTTATGTGATGAACAAACATATTCATGAGAAGACATCTGCTGGGCCAATGAGATGAAGCGTTAAGAGCGAACACTCTTAAGCTTTCAGAGCATTATTGCAGTACGCTGACATAGTTTGACTCTACATAATGTTACTATTCTTTATATTTGGGTAAAATCAAATAATCTCTTGTTATTGTGATAACAGAAGGTGAGGAGAGGAAAGAGGAAGACAAAGGCAACGATAAGGAGCCAAAGAACATCTCCTCTCTTAAATCATCTCTGCAGAACTAATGATCAAGGGAAGACGAGAAGCAATTAGGAGAAGTGAAGAGCAACCGAGTACATTTGCGAATATTTACCTACATGTTTGCTCCTGTTCATTTATCTAACAGCGTGTGTGCGTGTGTGTATAAATGTATACACACACGCAATATAAATGTAATCATACTCATAAAAATTACTCAGAACCAAATTAGGAAGCTTTAACCAAACAATAAGACTTTACTAGATTGATAAGTTCTGAGTCTGACCTATAAAAACGTGTTAATACGATTTCCTTTCTTGTGATATGGCGCATAACAACATCAGCACATTTGAGCTCCATGATTATACTGTATAAGATGTTATCTGGGGTCTGTGTGAGTACTACACGCTCATCAAACAACCGGCCTGCACACGCGTCCGCATCTTGGCGGCTCCAGCCAATGGGTTGCAGGTTTGAGCTCGTTGGCCGGTCGCCTGATTTCGTCCACAACAGGAAAAAAACCCTTTCGGCGTAATATGTTTTGCTACGGGTGATCTCATATCACGCTGTGCAATTAAATCCCCCTGAGCTTGATTGGCAGCCGAGCGTTGAGCTGGAAGGAGAGAGCGGCTGCAACGCGTCTGGCTGAGATCTCTCTTTCCTGCAAGGGCCCAGAACCGATCAATCAAACCTCTCGGATGATTTAAGACAAAATAAACTGTAGAATAGTAGAACATCGGAGTACATTTATCTTGTTTTAAGCTCAGATTGGGTTTGTAATTACATTGCACCTCTGCTCCCACCCGACTTCAAATTGAATGTAGCGGTGATTGTTTTCAAGACAAACACTCACCAACACCCCTGGATGCTCTAATGAACAGAATAATGCAGGGCTCCACAAATCCTCATTTCCTGCCCAGGTTCCAATGTGTTTGGCCAAAAGCACCTTTCATATATAAGCGATTACCGTCATTGGTGTTCGCAGCTGTTGAAGGAAAAAAGTGAGGATGATAGCGCACAATGATCCCCTCTGGCTGTTAGTAGAGGTCACATTATTTGGCCAATCATTGCTTCATTTGTTCTTGTTAAGTGTGTCATAATTGTAACGCTCTGTGGCTGGTGCTCACGAGCGGTAATCATGAGTGACAATTCTGGCAATTTTGTGTCTCCGCACGTGGTCGGCACACCGAATGCGATGCCATTATTTCTGTTCACCGGGCCTGACAGCGTCTGGGGAGGATTACTGTTGCTTGTCAGTCCCAGTTGTTGTTGTTGTTGTTGTTGTTGTTGTCTGCGGCAGCGGCCGTGTGGGAAGTGGTGGCGACTCGACGTTGCAGGTAAAGAATAAGACGCACCAGTAAACACAGCCCGGGAGAGTGTGTACCGCCTGTGACAAAGTCCATTCTGTCAGTGGCATCTAATCAATAACAGCCTCGGCATCCCGTGGCAGCAGATACGTTGGAAGAAGGGGAGGGGAAAAAAACACGAAACGCGAAAAACAAAATGCTTTTTTCACAGCATTCCAATCTTTTCTGACATCTGGAAGGAGGGGGGAGGGGGCTGGGGGTGGGCACGCCGCCACACAGGTAGCTGCCTCCAAACACAGCAAACAACAACAGCAGTAACAAAAAAAACAACAAATAAAACATCTTGTCTCTCCTTTCCAGGGCTTGATCCTCCTGCCGTCACCCACCGCCCCCCGCCCCCTCGCCCCCCACACCCAAGAGGAGAGTTGTTAAATTGTAGCTGCATACTAACAGCTTCCTCTGAATCAATTACCATTTGGATATAAATGTCACAACTTCGGAGGCTGTCACCGGGCAGAGACTGAGAGGAAGCGGCGGTTTATTAAGGACGGATGGAGATTAATGCGGGGGGATTTCATAAACGCCATATTCTTGCATATTTCCAATTAAACCATCAACTCACGCTCGGAAGTGCAGCGCAGGGCCGGAAAATGTAAGGAAGGAGATCTGGGTTGTTGTGATAAACTAAAGAGCTGCAGACCGCAGCACGAGTGAGGAAAAACCTCAAATCTCCCCGGAGACTTTAAAATGGACTTCTTTAGCTTTTTGTTGTTTTCCTTTATTTATATGGTATAATATATTCAGGAATTTATATTGAACGATGTCGAAGTTGCAACATCTGAGTCAATGCAGTAACTATCAGAACCAAACTGACTGGAAAACTTATTTTTTGATTGATCTTTCACTTTCCTACTACTTTTGTGATATTTCTCTCTCGCCTTGCCTTCACACAGACAACAGAGGACGTTTTGCCCGCGTCCATGTTTTGTAGTTGACAGGTGTTGCTGTCCAGTCAGAACAGGGAGCTGAAGGCCAAATTACACTTGAAGATAGTCGCTGACATGGAAAGGATTGGACAGAACGGCGTCAGCTGGCTGCACCATGGGTTCTGTGTGTACTACATGATATTACACTACAACCCCACATGTCCAATTCAGGGTCGTGGGAAGCCAAACTCATTCACACATTCAATTTGGGGTATCCGGTTCACCTAACCTGCGTGCGTCCCGTTCCACTGGAAAGATAGTTTGTCTTTGCAGCAAGTGGAGAGTAAGAGGGGATCAGAGTTTTTCCCCTCCACACATTAAAACATTTCAAAGGTTTGAAAACAGACCTCCAAATGAAAACCAGAACACGGCCAGCTCTCTAATGGGTCCTCTTTAAAATGTGAGCCCTATAAGCGCACAGCCTCATTAGACGCTAATTGCTACATTCGTGGTGACTATAGATGACCGTTGCCCCGATTACATCAGCACTGTATGCAACTGAGGCAAAAATCCAGAGGAAATTTCCCGAGATTTACACATTCCGTGACAGTATCCGGAAGAAACCAATAAGGGTGAGTGATTGAAATGTCAATATAACGTTTACCTTTCATAACCTAGAGGCAATAAGAAGTTGCAGCGTCTTACGGAAGGATGAATGAGTTAAGCCTCCTCTTCCTCTTGCTGAGTGGACAATGAGTAAAGGTCTCTGCACGCTGATTTCTCACTTTGGAAAAGAATAATTGCTCTGATTTTATTTTGCCGTATCCCACTCAAGCTTCAACACGCCGGAGCTGTGTAACTTGATTTATGACATTGTTTTGCCACAACACACTCCTTTACAGAAGCCTGTACACACACCAAGCCTGACATTTAAGAAGTCATCTTCTGAAAATATCCTCATACCCACTCTCAGATCACAGCGTGTTTTTCACTCTTTTTCCTCAATACAAAACACTGAAAAAGGATCTATTCTGTGAAGTGTGTGTTTGCAGCATTCAATTCAATCCCTGGCGTGTTTACTCCTTTAGAGCAGTTTGTTTGGCTGATTGAGGAAAATGACGTTTAATCGCCCACGAAAAGAAAGTGTTGGTTCTCTTAGAGGAAGGGCTCACATGCTGCACTGTTTGAATTCAATACCAGCACGCTTACTTAACACCACAGCTATGTAACCGTGACCCAGAACCGTAGATGTTAAATGGCGCTGGAAACAAGGTGGGGCTAAGGAAGCAAGGGGAGGCAATAATCAATCAAAAGAAAGTTCAAGAACAAGATGTTGGGTGAAGGGAAACATACACACATACGATAACAAACCAAGTCAATAATGAATGGCTGCTTTGTATGAAAGGCAGCAACCCTTCAACAGAAGGCAGACGGGACGGTTTGCAACACAAATGTTGACAGATTAAATGGCAATAATAAGTGGATAAATGGGTAAATGGGTTTAAATAAATAGCCAACAGCACTATTAATATGTACTGTAAAGGAAAAGAGTCCAACTGTGTTTGCATGCAGGTACGTTTCCTTTCTCATTCGTGTAGCAGAGCAAACGATTGGCAAACGAGGCGCACGGCTGCAGAAATACATCACGTTTGCCGAAATCGAAGCCCCTTAAATTGGCCCGTTTCACTCAGTGGGCACAGTGGTGCTGCAGCACAGACGGATAGGGGATAATTGAAAATGGTAATAAGAATACAGACACCTGATTATTTTTCCCCCCCTTAACAATAATGAACACATTGGATTATTTGGTAGCACACACTCACTTTTCTGCCTGTGCACAAACAAACCGACGACCACCGACGGAAAACAAAACAAATATAATTCAAGGGAAAACAGACGTAAAGATCCAGAGTTGACTCTTTTGGTCCGAGCCCAAGCACAACAAAATGAACTAAAGGCAATAAATAAATAAATGCTCCTATTTGGACCGTTCCGTATGCTAATATGAACCAAACCCAGAAGGTAAATTATGGGATGTCATGTCTAACCCGCCTATGCCCCAGTTTATTCACACACCCTGCTCGTTAATGCACAGCGCAGGCCGAAGTTAATCAAAGCACAAAACAGAAAACGATGATTCAGTGCGATCACAGCAGGAGCGACGTACATGCGGACAGCTTGACATTTGTGATGACACTGACTCTTGAATTGTTTACTGAAGCATAGGTTGGCAATTTCCTGTTGTCCGTGCTGATAAATGCACACAGTTGTATCGGGTCCAGTCCCTGTGAGGCACGGTGTAAAGCATCCTCTGCTTTTATCAAACGCTCCTCCTTCCACCACAAACGACCTCATTTCTTATCAATAACAGCGTCCCCAAATCTACACTTGGACAGGACCCGAGCGTGGGCTTTGAAAAGGAATGAGTACGTCCGTGTACGTGTTCTGCAGGGTGCTGACACGGCTAAAACACGTTCTTTCAAGATGCCACAGTGTGAACTTCAGTGGATTAAGGGGGGGACATCTGTCAGCGCTGCGGAACACAATACAGCCGTCCTTCATCAGAATTGAAGGAAAAGAACAAACCAGTTTCTGTGCTTTATGAATATGCCACACGCCCTGCAGAGCCACACGGGTGTCCTTTCTTTCTCTTTCCCTCAGTTATTGCTTTTAAACTGAATTTTAACTTGTTGGTAAGACTCCCAGAAGCAAGCAAAATCAAATCTGCTGATTGTATAAATGTACAAATATTGGATCGCACACAAGCACAGGTGCAGCGTTGGGTTTAAACACTCCGGCAAGGAATACAAATCATTAAACAATGGAGGAAAATCTGAAACCGGCCAAGCAGAAATGTTCCTGCCTCTCTCTTGTGAGATATGTTCGCTCTTCCAGAATGTAGCAGTCTGTGAATGGAGGAAGCACAGACACGAGATAATGACTGATGCAGTCGTGTCTGACTGCTCGCTGAGGATAAAATATAAATGTGGATCCCAAACCAGCCAGGAGTGAACTTTGTTTCATTTTACCCACTTAATGGTCCTGTGCCACCTGCCACTCAGCCTTTATCGCCTCCATCGCTCCCCTTAATCTGAAGTGCTGGCTTAGGAGTCCCTCTAATCAGACCAATTAGACTTCCCGGCCTTGTCTTCCTGGCAGATGTCCTCTTAGTTCACTGAACTCTTCCTCCTGCCTGCCAAGCTTTCAGAGAACAACCTTGAACAATTCCTTTAAATCTTTACATTTTTACCGAACAAGAGGCTTTGAAGTCATAATCCTAAACTTTTCTTGTTATTAAAAAGAAAAACTACCTTGAACAAAACATTTTCCCTTGGTGTCGTCATTCCACTGATCTCCAAATTGTCTCTGCCATGACAACGAATGTCAAGACCATTGACCTCTTGATCATGGACTATTTCCGGATCCAATCAAACTGCATCAGCACCTGAATGATGATTTGATGATTTCAAACATCTCATACCTTACATCTAACGAGTGTGTGGCCGCCATGAGCATTGATTTGGGCCTGACCTGCGGATTTTGTCCCAGATCAGAAAAGTTTGCTTGGAAAATCAGAGCTCAAACTGTAAAGTTTTGCAGAAAACATTAGATAAAAGTTTCTCCATTGCCTATTTGCTTTCACAGACATTTTCAGGCTCCTTGTCTCGGACGTTATGTCTCCAAAAAGTCTGTTTTCGCTGTCAAGCTAATGATGAAACCTACAATCTTATGAGCATGTCACTTATAAAGTACACACTATGAGATTTCATGGCATGAAAACAAACTTTCATCCATCTCCCATCACTTATCCTGGTCCAGGTGGCAGCATGCTACGCAAGACGTTCAGGCGTTCCTATGGCAACATTTTCCACGGTCCCAGGCCAGATGGGATACATCTAATTCCTCCAGCGTATTCTCAGTTTGCCCGGGGGTCTCCTCTCAAGTTGGACGTACCTGAAACATCTCCCTCGGGTGGTGTTGAGGAAGCACCATGATTACAAACCTAAACAACCTCATCCGCCTCCTTTCAATGCGCAGGAGCAACGCTTCCACTCAGCTTGCCCCTTTGGGGCCCGACACTCATTTCAGCCGCTTGTATCCTTGATCTCGCTTGTCCAGTTAATATCTAGAGCTCATGACCGCAAGTAAGACTGGGAACAGAGGCCGAGTAAATGGAGAGCTTTTCCTCTGGGCTTTACTCTCTCTGTAGCACTATAGAAGCTGCACAAACGCGCTCCACTCTATCATCACGAGATCGCGAGGTACTTCTTCACTTGGGTCATCCGTATTTGGAACAATGCAAGTAAACACTCATCATAAAGATCATTTCCTTTCCAATAATTACAATTGTGGGACCTGGAGAAACAATTCTTCCTGTGACCTTGTAATAGTTTTTGACATTTGGGATTTCTGAAACATGTTTAATCTCTATATAATCATGGTAAATCTGAGTGTGCTATCCATCATTGCCAATTGTAATTACCTGCATATAGATCACTGTCACATAAAAAGGGCCATTAAAAGGAGCTCTGCATGTGAATGGAAAACATTCAATCAAAATGCCACAGGCAACAAGAGCGGCAGCCAAGTGCAGTGATTGAACACGAATCCTAACCAGCACACCCTGGGCTGATGGCATCGTTCCCAGGTGGGCTGGCATGTCTGACAGCCTGACAGGCACATAAACAGGTCTATCAGCATGGGCGGGCTTTCCTTTCCTCTCCCCTATATTTGACCAGCTTGGTTCGGCCGAGCTCAAAGCCCGGGATGAACATCGCATCCAAAAATAATAAAGGTCGATGTGTTGGATATGTTGAGCATAAATGCCACCCTCTTCCATCAATTTTTTTCTTTTTTACAACTTGGGTCTTATTTTTGTAGCATTTGCCATCATTTATGATAACAGTTATTTCAGAAATGTTTCATTTGGACCGGTACCACTTTACCACAAAGCCGAGCAGTCAGACCAACAGAGAGGTTTCAAACAAACACAGAACTGGACTTTGTACAAGTAAATGGACACAAGATTTAACTTTAACCTGCATAGAAAAACACATAACTATAGTAAATAAGTTTGGTTGGTTCATGGTTGAATTGGGATCAATCCTATGAAAACTCCATATGTCTGGCTTACATGTGGTCAGAATATAGCTTTTGGGGGCTCAACTAGAAATGTGGTCTTCTTTGCAGGTGCTTAAGGAGTCCACAAGAAACATTTGTCTTTCTAGGAGTCTTAAGAGAGCGCCGGCTGCCCACGACTCATAACTCTTTGCCAAATTGGCCGTGAATGATCATAGCGGACCAAAACAAGGAAGGTAAACATAATATTCAGACGAAACCACTGATGAATGATGAGCCACACATAATGAGGCGCTAAATGCATCTCCGCTGAAAACAACTTGGTCTGGGTTTCACTTTGGTTCAAAGTGAAAACAGGCAGCAAAACTTTTTCTCAAATGACCATGCAGCATTTTTACTCCCTGCACCCTCTGGCACCTGAGGTCCAACAGCCTACACGAGCACATTTGTTTACGTCATTAAAGTCTAGACACAGAGGCTCAGATCGTTATTTGGAACAGGAGTAAGTGTGTTTCTTACCTTAATGGACTCTCCGTCAAAGGGGTTGCGTAGGTTAACGTCAAAATAATAAATATTATAAACATTGGTAAATTAAGCCCAAGGTTGGAAAATGCAGCAGCTATTCATGCTTCTTTCTTTTGTGTTAATAGAACATTCCTGAATATATACAAACTAGAGAGCTGGGAAAAAACCCTGGAGAGTTGATCCAGAGTGGGTAAAAGTGGGAAATGGAGGGGAGTGAGGATGTACGGCAGCCATGATTGGTAAGATGGAAGGTTATTGTGCAGGTTGAAGGGGCTGTGAATAAAAAGACTTAATAAAAAAGCTGTTTCAAAGCTCTTTCACAGGCGCTTATAATGCAAACCATAAATTTGTGAGTGTGTGTGAGAGAGATAGAAAGAGAGTGAGAGAGAGGGAGAGGGAGAGAGAGGGAGGATAAAACACCAAATTGCCTTGGAAATGAATAGACGGTGCTTCATTTTTAAGAACTAATTGATTTAGATCTTGTGACTCTAAAGGATTAAGATGCGTATCATCTGGTGTGATGATTTCACCTTGCAGTGTTTGGATTTGCAGCTATCATTTGGAAAAGTTATAATTGGATGGAGTGAAGTTTGGTTGAAAGCAATTTTTTATTTTAACACTCAATTATATAATAACAAACGTATTTGACACTCTTACCATCTTTTAATGTCCTGCTATTTTCAATTTCATGCAAGTTGCTTATTCCAAAAGCAGAAAACCATACGTGTAGCTATCAAAGACGATTCGTGCATCTAATAAAATTGAATAGAATTCCAGTATCCCCTCGTGTATCCTTGAAGCTACTGCACAAATATGGCACAAACAACATAATCAAAAGGCAGACATAGTACCACACGAGAGAGTAAATGTATTCACAGTTTTACAGCTATTAGTGCCTGACAGGCAAATCAGGGACGGAACGTGATAGTGTATTGATTGCAGGTTGTTATTGCCTTAAGCAGTAATACCCAGGAGGGCGAACTTCCCAGGGATTATCACTACGACGTTGGTGCAGCACCAAAGCGCCTGCAATCAACATCCTGAAGGTTACTGCAAATCTTATTCCATGGTTGTCAAATCTCTGTGTACTTTGAGAAGTTTTCTCTCAAGTAGACTCAAGTCAACACGTACAAATATTCATAACAAAGAATATTAATAAGAAAGTTTGCTCTTTGCTTGATGAGTTAATGCTGTATGGTTGGAGCTCGTCGTTTGTTGGCGCACTTTGCTGTTGGGAACAGACCAAATGTCAACATCACATAGAAACAGACTGAAACTCTGAGACAATCACAGACACACACACTGCCGTAAAAACAAGGTCATATAAGGACGACTGCCAGCTTGCTGCATTTGTCAGCAATATAAAGAATAACTCGCTGTCAGCATTTTAATGTAAGTCTTCAAATCAACAGGAAACAACAAACAGAATTCCAAAGAGGCCACATCATTCCTGACTAAACTGCAGGTGCACTGACAAGAAAATGCAATTATTATTTCAAGATTCTAGACAGAACAATATGCTTAGTTAACCATTAAATGAAGGGGAAGCGACATGAACTTGGCGGCGGCCGTGCCTGTGATGAGGTAGTGGCCCCCTCGATGACAGCGGGGCTGTAACGATCCCCATGAAACCTCCATCCTACTGCAGACCGCGATGACAGAGAATAGAATACAATACATGATAGCTAAGCCATAAATGATCGATTAAGAGACGTGACAGGGTGAAGGGGAGAGACCTGTGCTGGCAGAGGGCCGTATCGACGGGACAGAGAGCAGAGGAGACGGGGGTCAGCTGAGCCGGAACATGTTGTCGCTTGAATGCGAAAGACATTCAAATAAAAACATAAGAAAGACAAACACACAAAGAAGTCAAGCATTCCACGCTGCTGGCTCACTTTATGCAAATAAGGAGGCGCCAATGCTCAGTCACCCCTTGGCGTAGTGTTAGACACCAGGGCAGGGAAGATGCCCTGATCAGAATAACAGCTCCAGAGTTCACAAATAAAGGCAGGGGCTTGATTGCGGAGAGGCTTGTAAGGGAATAATAATCAACCTTTTCATTTCACTGGCAGCCAATGAAGCGACACGGAGACATAAGAGATGTGGTGCCTGAGGCCGGTGAATAAGACGGTTGCAAAGGTCCAAACAGGTCGGAACAAAAGTGCGTACGATAGATTCAAGGGTATAAGGAGGTTGATGACAGAGGCGTTACATGCTCCTTTAGGTATAAACTTCACTCAATGAAGACCCTCAAGTTCCCGGGGAGGGGGGCGAGCTTGGGCCCATCTGTGCGGCCGAGATGATGCGGTCACGGCCCCATGAAGACTACCTCGGTTTTAATGGGCATGCAACCCAAAAGGAGCCGGCTCAGTGTGTGGCGGAGGGAGGCTGAGATTTGAGAGCTTCACAGGCAGCGTACCATGCAAGCGGTGCCCACCGGCTTTGGGTTTTTTATTGCAGGATTTCTTGCCCCCCACACCCCCCCCTGCTGAGGCCGCTCTGGTGAAAGTCTATGAACTGGGTCACAGATGTGCTGCAGACGATGGCACCACGGCACATTTCTCTGTTAGCGCCGACTATCAGAAGGCTGTGGGGTGAAAACAAGCCTGCTTGTTAAACTCTCCCTCCTTCCCTCTAAGTACGATGAGAGGAGAAGAAGCCCAGGCAATAAATCATTAAACCTCCATAGGAGGGACGGAGGCAGCAAAGGCAATGTCTTACTGCCTTTTAATGTGGAGCCCCACCGGACATAGGTCGGATCTCATATCCCTGGCACCTCTACATGAACAGCTGCAGAAAAAGACTAAAAACAAAGTGAGGATCAAAACAACCGCACAAGAAGGCCTTCCTTTGAAACGTCCTCACAACTAAGGCGCAATGTCATGCAGTTCCACCACCGCGTACACAGCAACAACAGATGCAACAGAGAAAATCTGTTGACGAAAAGCTCCGACCAATCAGCAATGTTGTGACGTGCGAGATCCACCCAACAGTTCCGTCACTATGGGGGCGAGAACCTAAGAAAGTAGGAAACTGAGTTCCTGTAAAGGTTCCCTGCAGTTCTGGCATCTAAACGTTTCATCAGCTTGTTTGCTTTCGCATCGCAACAGTAGTAACAATCCTCGACGGTTTGGAAAAATCTGACCGATGAAACTGCAAACAGTTCAATGAAAAGACCAAATTAGTCTTTGTAATTTACTATGCTGCTGTGATATTTAATGGCGGTTTAAAAAGAGATGCAACAAGGTGAAAGTGGACATTGATCATTTTAGAAGGTCAAAATAGCTGTTTGAAGGGTAACAATGATCCGCTGAGTGTTTTATCCTACAGCACTAATTAACCACGCTGACATGGTGAGAGCAATTCTCTTCTAATATCATTTCTCTTTTTATCTCACGACTTTAGACACGTCGGGATGCCTGATAAATAACTGACAAACATAAATGACATTGAAGGAAATTCCAGGCACGACTCCCGATATCGATTCTCGCAACCACCAGCGTTTGCTTGTCACCTGAATGAATGCTGGACCCACATCAGTCAAATCTGGGAGGCTCGGGTTTGACCGGACAGAGACGTCAACTATTGCTAAATGCCAACCCAATTGCCAGATGGACACAAAGTCCTTTGGGGAGTAGAATTACTGGGCGTCATAACTGTGCTCCTGCAATTCCGACTCGGGTCTAAACGCAGGGGAAGTATCTTTGCTCCTCAGGTGGTTTTTGTGAGGTTTCCTACACTGGAAAATGGGAAAGCAGTGGGGAGTTGGGGATCAGTAGGTGTATGAGGGTATAAACCTGCTCTGTTTTGTTGTTAAATTAATCAAATCACAGCAGAATAAGTTGAATATATGCACGTTTAAACCCTGCTTGTGCCAGAGGAACCTTTTTATACAGACAAGCTCGACTCTCATTAGGATACAGTTTTTAAGTGAAGTGTATTTGTTGTGTCAGTGAAATGAAGAGCAGAAAAAAAAAAAACTAAAGTAAATGCACACTTAAAACACCGGAAGGTCAACTTATCCTTTAATAATTCATATATGCAAAGCTAATAAATGTAATCCCCTTCCTGCCTCCACTCTGGTGAGTTGGAGGTCTGGCATAAAGTCACTTTATCTTGCCCTCTATTACCGCAGGGAATAACGCTCACCGATTCTGAGCCAAAATGACGCAAGTGGCCTCCTCTCATGCAGTCATTATATTAATGACTAAATGGAAACCATGACGACATACATTAGTGCACCTGAAGAAAAGTTTTTAAGTGATCCTCATGATCAGCATTAAAGCCGGCGTATAGGAGGTCAGGTCCAAAAGGTCTTTAAAGCCAAGTTAAATATTTAAGCAGTGAGTCTTCATTTTTCTTCCCTGTGGACAATCTGTACCAAAGAGCAGCCAGCCTGCAGCCTACAGCAGCAGCAGCAGCAGCAGCAGTGTCGCTCTGTGCTCCTTGACAAAAAAGGAAAAATCTGACTGAAACAGCCTCATTTTGTTTCCCGTTCATGTTTTCGCTTTCAACCTGGCCTGCTTATCTGCCTCATTATTCTCCTTCCTCACACGCGGCACAGAGAGGAGAGCACGTTTGGAGCTAACGCGTACAAAAGAACAAGAAAAGTAGCATAAGGCGGCCGAGGGCTTACAAGTGTTTCTGAAGTGATGGCAGTTTCAAGAAGTCGATGTCGAGCAATGTGTGTTTAAGCCAGAAGACGACCTGTTGTTGCTTACGGTGCCGGAATAAACGCATCAAATGCGCGATGAAAGGTTCTTCTCTTCACAAGTGAAGTCACTGCTGTAAAACCTTGAGATCACGTGTTTGCCTCCCTGACCACACGTGACACTCAAGTCAAGGATGCAGCTAAAAGACCACAACATAAGCAGACTTTGGAAATAGCCTCCCTCCCCCCCAAAACCACCCATTGGAGAGGCTGCAGCACAAGCACTTCAATATTGGATTTAGCCGTCGTGATAGGTGAAGCTGGATGGACACACTCCACAACTACAGCCTAAATCCTGTACAAACAGCATGTAAACATGTGCAGACATAGAAACAAACCGTGTCAAAATAGGTTTTGTTTAGCTTTATTCTCTCCTCTTGCAAACCGTGGGTGTGTGCACACGTACGGGAGCATGATCTGACCTTTCCTGTATCGCTCACAAACAAGCGCAGCATATTCAGAAAATTGTGAATATGCATGACACTGTGAGATGAGTTAGGAGGACCAAAAAACAAAACCAGGAGGCGGCTATTTTTACTCTATGCTATTGTGAGCCATGTCCTGTTGAATGGAGGTCAGGTCTCTGCTCATTGTGAGGTTGGTTGTTCAGCCGGCGTATTAAAATGATTGGTTTGGCCAGCATTATCCCACAGCTTCAGAAATGAGCAACCTTTTCTTTGCTTAACGCACAACGTTTTTTGGGACGACGCCTAACAAGGGACTGTCAGTGTCATTTCTGCTGCAGGTTGCATGTTGCGGATGCATTTTGTCCATACGAGCATTGCAACAACCCCCAGAAAGGGTTTCTCATTACGATATAGTGTAGATCCTCCTCGGTCTCAGCTGTTGCCGGCAATCACCAGCTAATTGTAGCGCAGCCCCACCGTTATTAGCCCTCTGCGGCCGGGCTTGCCATTAGCTGATTACTGCACACCCACTATCTTATTAATGTAAATCCCTGAAAGAAAATATGTCGGAGCCACAATATTTATTTTGCAGGCTATTCACACGGCACACACCCTCGGCTGGGGTTCAGGGCTTTATAGAGATTCTTAATGAGTCTTAACCAACCACCAAAGAGGAGGATTTATTATTCCAAGCTGCTCCCGCTTAAATGGGAAAAAAAAAAAAGGTAAATAAATTAAATGGGAAGTTTTTGCAGAGGAGGCGCTTGCTGCTGAGGTGAATATGCTGCATTTTAATTTACTGTTTGGGCACAGAGGTAATCCATCTATGTTTGCACCTCAACAAATATAATTTAGACCCCATACTTATCTTGTCTCCACAAGGTGATATACAATGCTCTTTCCTTTGTTGACTCTTCTGTTATAAATTAATCAGTGCACATGTCCCATCTCTCATTATGTGGTCTAGGCGGTGTTGTTTGACTTAAGCTATAGTGCATCCTTAGCGGAATGGATTATAATTGATAACAGGCTGGCGTTATTGATATGTGCAGGAAAAAGGGTTCTTGTTATCATATTCAAACAGACACACTCGGAAATCTTTGCAGCTTCGACATGACAACTCTTGTTGATCATTTGTATTTCCTTAGCGTCTGTTTTCAGGACTTCATTTATTTATTCATTCCGTTATAATGCTTCCAGCATACAGTATGGTGACGGTGCAGTGAATGCAAATGTCGGAGAACACACACTTTGCATCCACAATGTCTTTGTCTGCCGATGCTGAACTTCTTTCAGCCAGTGCCATTAGCAGGAGTGTGACGACTCTACTTAAAGGGGACGTATAGGCTTTTCCTTATTTTCCCTCATTTATGGTGTAATAGGAAGATGATAATGTGTTGAACATTTTCTACACTTGCGGTTCAGACCTATAGACAATACAACCAGTAAAACAAAGCTGAAATGCCCTGAAAGCCTCTTTTGTGTTTGGCTGTAACATGTTTACATCAGCAGGCAACACATTTGAATTAACCCACACACACACACACACACACACACACACACACACACACACACACACACACACACACACACACACACACACACACACACACACACACACACACACACACACACACACACACACACACACACACACACACACACACACACACACACACACACACACACACACCGATGACGTACAAGGCTAGCAAGGTACAGCCAGCATCCCTGTTTTATAAATGTGTGCATGTATCGAACTCAGGCAGGGACACAAATGGCCTGTCAGAGCAGAGTGGGCTTTCCAAGAGAGAGCCCTTAATTAAAAACAATGTGTTTTCACTTAGTGTGCATTGTGGTGCTGCTGCAAAGAAAAGTGTAAGTGGGTCACCGTGTTAATGGACTGCAGCGAACACAGTAATGTGGGTTTATTTTTCTGTTTGTGCTGCTTTGTATTTGATCGCAGGTGCAGTCATCTAATGGCTGTACTTTCTACTGTCCTCCAAAAATAAAACTTTAAATACAACCTGACACGGTAGACAGGATGTCTCAGTCTTGTTTTTGCTCCTTTACTCTGAGCTGAAAGTATTCAAATCAATCAAAATGAACCTAATAGGTTTTTTCGCAGGACATTGCTGAAGAACCTCATTTCTCCATACTGCACTGTAAAGAACCTTTTATCTCCATTTTGCAGAATTTGCTACATTTCCTCCCTCTCTTTTTCACCTAAAGGATTTGAATATCTCTCCCCCCCCCCCCCCCCCCCCGCTGGCCATTAGAAGGGGAGAGAAGATGTCACCTCATCCTGTCTCACGCTGCCTGGCCACCTGCCAATATGTCCTCATTTAAGAAAACCCCGGGACTGACAAATGGCCACTTCCTCTGCCACCCTAACTAACTGAGTGCCGACAGCCTGTAGGGTCGGCGGAGAGGTGCTCAATCTGGTGTGACAAAATTACATCTCATATCGGACACAGGGATGAGACCGGGGCCCTGCAGATGAGAGCCAAATCACAGCATCACCACTACAAAATCCCCCCTCTATTGCATCCTAAATGGGTTATCTTCCCATCTCAACCTCTAACAATATTATCTGCTTTGCTGCAATGCTCTCCCACAGAAAGTATGGAACTGAGGTCTTCTATGTCTTGAACCTGGAATCAATAGTGAATCAATACTGCAAGCTGCCATTGTCTCCTTGTGTAAAAAAAAGAGGCTGTTTTCTGCCTGCGGCGGTTTCTCCACTCAACCCAGGAGCTGTAATGGATTATTACATTTCTCCTTCACAAGCTTTTCATAATAAGATAATTCCACCGTTCCCGGCTAAAATGGTCAGTGGGCGAAAGAAATGCACAAAAAAACACTTGGAATTGCAGGGAAAAACATTGTGACAAGTCCTGCATTTAAAAAGCGACTAAATCAATCAAGAATCTAAAGTAAAAGTACCCATTGCGAAAGTCCCAGCCAGTTTAAAATGACTATAACAGCAATGTGGAATGTATACGGCGCGCACGCTGATGCATGAATAATGACAATCCACCAAATTGGAGAGATGTGGTTTTTCATTTTAACAGTGTAACCAACCTTTTGAGAGTTTGGAATAAAAATAAATGAATAGCACAAGAAAGGAGAGTGAATTTAAGCAGCCCGGGGCATTTGGAGGGTTAGGGTTTATGTTCCTCCCCGGTAAAATAAAATTCCCAATCTGTTTCCTCTCCTCCCGGCGAAAACGCCTGAGAGCAGAAGTCATTTTATGTGTTAACCCATGTTTAATTTTTATCTGCAAAATAACTGCAATTATCACATAAATGCGGAGGGCGTAAGTCCCTCTGTAGCGGAACTTTAAATATATAATATACTAGTGAGAGACCAGTTTTACCTTGTGTAAGTAGCAGCCTAATGATGGTGATTTACTTTAACGATGAACAAGGATTTCTCCCATAAAGTGGGCAGTGAGGAGAGAGTGATATTTGGGGCAGGATATTCCTGTGGAGGGGTTCTAACCTCTCTGTTGGCACATTGGGCTAAATTTGGTGACATGTTAATTCTGGACTCCCCCCCCCTACTCCCCCTTGTCACCTGGATGGGGTTGATTAATGTTGCTCCTTGTCACAGTGAGCTGGCAGAACCAGGACAGGCACCGTTCTGCCCCGGTCTCTCTTTCCCAGCATGCAGTATGATTCAGTTTTGTGCTTCTTACACTGAAGTGAATTTCACTGACTCTTGGAATTTTGCAAAGGCTTCCCATCCAATGTGATGCCTTCAAATCAAAGTTGTGAGTTTGCTTTTTTTTTTTTACCACGTGGCAAGTTGAGTAAATATGTTTGGCGATCAAGTGGTTAAACGAGTGAGAGCACAGTTGCTAGGCAACTAACAAAAAAGTCCCCTGTAAGACCACTTCCTTGTCCTCATTTTCAAAAATGGGTGAATGGTTGTGTTTGGTGTTTTAACAGCGTGCAGACCAAAGGGATCGGAGTAAACAACTAAGGAAACAAGGCTCCTGGGATCCTTCATTAAAAAAAAAACATCAGAGGACGTCACCAAGCGTGAAAACAGAACAATTACAAGATTTTCACAAGCACGGTCAACAAACATGAGGCATTTCCTGTGAAAACGATGAGCAGCCCTGATTACAGACAGAGCTCCTTCATGCTGGGGGTGGGGTAACACCTATGGGCGGAGTTACACATGCCACTCTACCTCAGCCCTAATTCACCCACTCAGCCTCAGCTTTTCTTGTAACTCAGCTCCAATGTGTGTAAATTCCCCCCTGGGATCCATTTAGCAGTGTGCAATTGAAGTGTAGTTGTAAATTGTGTTCCCCATAGTTTAACACAGAAGAAGCTGTAGGTGGCGCTGTTTCTCGGGTGTTACTTCAGTCTCCCAGTTGAGCAGCTTTGATGGAGGAAGAGGTGATGTTAATGCTACGCAAAGTAAAACTGTGAGGTTAAAATCCCACTAAACTAAACCTGATCCGCTGCAGGCCCTTTGGTGCTAAAAATACGCTTTGGGCAACTGCACATCTGATTGTCTAAACACGGGAATTGACCAAAGTCGTCCATTTGCTGTTGCCAGATTGCAGTAATTGGTTACATGCTGAATTGCAAACCTTAAATATAAAATCACAGCGTTCATAACATTGCCGTAAGAATGAATTCTTTTAATCACAAAAATAATAATAATAATAATAATAATAATAATAGTAATGGTGAGCTTACTTTATGTTGACCGTCCAAAGTGAAAGATATAAAACAAATAGAAGTAGAAATGCTATTATAAAATAACTGTAAAATAAGACGTGGGCTTGAATGGGGTATTTGTAAACTTGTGCAGAAATCTTGCAAAATGTAAAGCGAGTAACTTCAACAAAAATGCACCCTGAGGGTTTTCTATTATTTTGTGAGGCACCAAAGAGCATTTCTAAATAAATCCTGGGGCGAGTCACGCTTTTAACACAGAAACGTGGTGGATTAAAACGCTTTCCAGCCATCTCCTTATTAGCAGTTTCTATTTGTCTCAAGTATTGGATTCTAATTTTCCGGCTCCAAAGTGCCACAGTGCAGCTTACACAGTGTATTATGTGGGGAGGATAAACACTGCTGCCCCAAGACAGCAGTTAGGAGACTCACACAATGCTAACAAACGAAAGCAAACACAGGCTGCCTGTGTGAACACCTGCTCATACAGATTAATGTGGGCACCAGGGCCAGTAAAAACATCATTATCATTCAGTCTTATTTAGTTGGCTTCACGATACAAGGTCGCGCCAGATGTTCCGTGGACAGAAAGCAGCTTATCAATACTGCTGCATCCTCATTATTCGGCGGTAGGAATGTGCTGTACACACAACGCATACCAGGCCAGGTTCTGTGCGCTCGGATCAGATTTCTGGACAACAATGAACTCGTTTACCGATTCACAAAAAATGCCGCCATAAATGGACTCAATTGACAAAGAATTCATAAAAGCTACAAATAAAAAATTATATATATTAATAAAAAACTATTATAAGTGTTATGTTGGACTAAAATTCAATTCAAGATTTCTACTTCTAGGCATAACTCCCATACAACTCCTATTAAAGTGTCTTTTTAATGTAATGCAACTCTCTCTGTAGATTCTTTCTGTCAGTCTCAGTGACAAAACTGCTGTGCTGATCAATGAAATCAGCTAGCGTGTTGTTTCACCTTGCAATCAATGAAACAGAACGAAGCGTACCAGAGAGAGAGAGAGAGAGAGAGAGAGAGAGAGAGAGAGAGAGAGAGAGAGAGAGAGAGAGAGAGAGAGAGAGAGAGAGAGAGAGAGAGAGAGATTACACATGGGTTCAAATCACAGATGTGACAATGATACAGAGCCAAATGACTGTCAGCCTATAGATCTGAGTTAATAAAAGCAGCAAGTAATGAACTCATCGACATTCTGAGGCAGAGGTACAGTGGGTGGCATGTGTACGGCATGAAATGGTTCTCATACTAGGTTCCTCACGCTTAAATGGCTCTTGGTGTGATATTTATGTTAAATAAGCTCTTGTGCGTTCGGGCATCAGTGGCAGAAGTACGCTTGTCCTTCACTGAAGTACAGCAAGAAAAGTAGCATGGCCAAACTCCAGGAAATGTCCTTCAAAAGTGACTGTGTCCAAAAGTAAACACGGATTAGTAAAAACCCTTTGAAGAATGAGAGGAAGGAAAATAGGAAGTAGGACAGAAATGAGGAATTGTGGAAGGAGAGAACGAAAAAGAAATAAAGCAGGAGGGAAAGGAGAGGAATACTAAAAACGTGAATGTTAAATATAAAATCCTACATGAACATAGCATCGTATAAAACAAAATCATTTCCCCCGAAACACGTAAAAGTACAAACTCTTCTGAATTGGGACCCAAGTAAAGCATTTATAATGAGTACTTGAGTTAATGTAATCAAATCAACGTCAAACAGACGATGAGGTTGTAGCAGGCAAGTGCCTCTCCTTTCCTGTAATTAAGATCTTGTAGATTTTCCATGTTTTCCCAAACAAAATCTTGTTTATCTGCTATGGACACACGCTGTGAATCTTTAGGCTAGGTTAAATACAACTTGAGAGTCTCCGTCTTGTATGTATAACTGCTTTGATTGAAGTACGTTCAAGGTTTTTGGAGGTACCTGTAAACACACTGACTGCTTTCTCATTCAGAGTTCCATATCTTCAATTTTTTCTTGTTTTTAGGTTTGGATGGAAGCTTGAAATCTTTGTGTGTCCAGCCGTGAGTCTGGTAAAGGATCAATATGGGGAGAAGCGAAAGGAAACAGCCACGTTAAGGACAGGAAGCTCTCTTCCACTTCACCTGAGAGCTCTCCATCAGCTCCATCCTTGAAGTGCGATTGTCTTGGCTCGCACGTGGCAACCTCATCCATCTTTCCCGCCGCTCCAGGAAGCACCGCGGTGACGGCCGTGCGGATGACAGGCGCAATAGAGCTGCGTGCTTTATCTGTGCGGGCGGATCTTCTCAGCTGCACCCTCTGAGAGCTCTGAAGGGCGACTTCCTCCTCCCGCTGACAGCAGAGGGATGGATGCAGGGATGCGGGCCGGACGCTGGTCCCCTCCTGCACCATCACCCCATTCCCAATCCTCCACTTTATCCACTGTAATCCTGCACAGTCCCTTGCTGGGAAACCCTATTTATTATGACTTTACAGGTTGATGCACAAACAAGCCCGGATACATTTGTAACCACTGGGAAATAAAAGAAAGAGATATGGTACTTACAGTGGAGTCTTTGTGTTGGGTTTGCTGCTCTGAACCCGGGGCAGCCTGCAGAGAAAAACACCCTCATTTATTTATGTGCAGGAAGGAAGACGTCGCATCAACTCCATGTTGCGAATAACAACAATTGTTTCCTGTGTTCAAACATGCACGTTTGTCTTTGTGTTATTGAATGATTTACACTTTTCACTTTGACATTCACACAAACATTCACAATATGCCAGATTTTGAAGCTCCGCGAGTCAAGGAATGTGCCAATTTTGATGAAACATAAAGGAGAGATTGGTTGAAACTCCACCCCGCCTGTCATATAAAAACCACACAGCAAAGTGAGACAAGGCACTGGAGCCATTAAGATATGCAATTTAATTATAAATGGGCAGTGTGTGGGTGTAATAAGCATGGCTAATACAATGGCTTTTTGCACAATACGCACTGCAGTGTATAAATTAGTGACAGTTCCAAACGAAAAAGAGAAACACACCACATTACACCTCAATTATGAAGCTATAATTATATTATATTGCCTTGAGTCACATCTCTGCGTTTCTTCGGCCTGCTCAAGTGGCTCAAGCACTGCAGACGCACGGAGACACAAGCAGCCCCGACAAAGGGATCCGACCAAAACAAGACTTAGTTCTACAATAACAAATCAGTAATTTAGTTCATTCTCATTGACAATTTTGGGAATTATAGCAGCTTCTTATCCCGTGGTCTGAATCTGTGATGATGGGTTGACTCAGGAGGTACTGACGCCCAATTTAGCCATATTAAATTTGTTTCAATCTTGTATTCTTCTAGTTTAACTGTGAACAAATGCATGTAGAGGCGTCTCACTCTGACATAAGTGTAACTGAGGGCCATAATGCACTAATGCCTCATTCACAGGCAGATGTCAGGTACATATAACACACATTCCACATATAAATGCATCCCAAAACTACTATTCAGATCCGTGTCACGTATGAGCAAAATATACTATAATTGTGGCAAGAGTTGCATTGTAAAGCTACCTAATAACCTTATCACCTTCTTTCTACAAACTGAAATGAATCAAGCTGCCATATTGCACGGGAATTAATTAGAAACCATAAAGCAGCCTCTACACACACTGATACACAAGTCAGTTGCCAAAATCCTAAACAAGACTTATGAGCTGAGTGGTAATGTCTGCAGCAAAAGCTTAAGGATGCCTAAACGCTGCACATTAGCCTGAAAGGTACAAATGCACAGCAGTAATCTCTCAATAACTGCAGTATGTCTTTTACATGCTAGAGGCCTAATAATAAATTCACTGGGCTAATTTTCCGAGCCATTTCTCGTGGACTATCTGCATGGTTGTCAGGGAGAATTAATGTGCAAATTAAGCTTTGAGAAGTTGCTGCAGGCCACAGGTCCTGCTCATAATGCTCCACGGTGCATTGTGACGGAGATTCTCTGTCCATGACAAGAAGCACAATCAGGCTGGAGCTGGAACCCATCATGCCTCTGGCCTTCAGCTGCTTTGTTATCGCAGCCTTCCTCGCGGCAGATTTGCTGGTGAGGAAGATTTAGGCCGTGTCGAAACCAATTTCACTTGTATTTACTTTGGTAAACTGTTAGGCATGGAGGCAGTCGCACTCACGGTGTTCCACTACTGGACGCTTTTGATGGAAAGTTTGGTTTATGACTTGAGGACAGTTGAGCCCTCGAATGGATGTGATAGAACGAGACTTTAACACCGCTAGAAGTAAGCAAAGCAACAATTCTGGCTGTTCAACATATATTTAGAGGGATATTATCATAAAAAAAATGCTATTTTGTAAAACAGCATCTCCATGCAGACTCTTTAAAATAGAAGCAGCTGAGCATATTTATCTGAGCCGAGAGGTGGAATCCTGACTGCAACAAGCAAATAAAAGACCCCGGGTAGGAAACGCAGAGAAATACTTGGCAGTTTCCGAGATATTCAATGTTCTGGACAGAATTCGTCATCATTTGTCTTCCATGCTTTAGAGAGACATCCATCCCTGTCAAAACTCTCAGCAACTATAGGAAAACAAAACTTGTGGGCCATGATAAGCTGTCAGCCGCGGTCATCCAGACATCCAGAGCTGGTGTAGAGTTTGCGGTGGCAGTATGGAGAATTTATTTATCAGGAGCGTTCGAAGTCACAAAAAAGAGGGAGGACATTAAGGGTAGCAATTAGTCATATAACGTCAAATGTGTTGTCGAGATGCGTTTGGATGTGAGAATCCCCAGGTAGTCGCAAACCTGCAGCTTGTTACAAAACAGAGACACGGGCGTACACAGGCTGGCGAACACACACCAAACTGCAACGGTGGCGGTGCCAAAACAATGACAGCTCCAGTCTGAACCGTGACCTCCGGGCGTCTGCGAGCTTCTGCCAAAAGTACAACTTTCCCACCAAGTTTTCAAGAATTGGAGCAGAGGAGACGTCGCCTCTTTCGCTCCGTTCTTTGCCCTTTACGAAATTAGGAAAGGAGAAAACAATTCCATCAGTAATTCCATTTTCCTCTTTGCAAACTGCATATTGCTCATTAAATATTAACTGACAAGCCGGGGGTTCCTTGCATTTTGATTATTGTTATTTATATAATTATTTACGCCTGATGAGTTATGACAGTCTGCAGAATGACAATAAGAGCGTTCCAAACTATGTCCATTTAAAAGCGGGGGAAACAAGCAATTAAAGCATTTCTGATTTATAATGACTTTATTATTCACATGAAATGAGACGTTTCAGAGGCCGGTGTGATATCAGGGCTTAGGCTTTTACTGCCAAATGACATCGGAGCTGTCAGAGCCATGGCGGTGTGGAGCCCCAGGTGTGGCAAAAGTCACTAATAGACAATCTGATGAGTCAAAAGTATAATTGAACACATTCATAAATAATAGAAGGAGTTAAATAATTTAGATGATTGTCTGAATATAAAATGCTTTATTTATTTTTTTCTTTGCCTTCAAACGTCTGATAAAGTAAATTGGAAATAAATTAATTGGACCCTCTCTCTCACGTTTGTCTTACGCTGCCCTTATTTCAACTTTCAACTTTTTTTTCCCCCCTTTACTTTAACCCTGATTGTTAAATGTATTTATTTCCAATAAGAATGTTTCACAGGTTTGTAAATGTGTTTCTTTAAGCCTTTGACGTATTGGTTGCGGTCTTTCGGAGGCTGGAGTGTCTGATTAGGAAGCGACAATATATCTTAGACGTATCAATCACTCACTCATCCATCTAACCGTCCTGCAAAGCCACTTATCCTCTGCAGGGTCACACACAGACACAGAGAACCCATGTTGCTCTTGGTTCAATAGTCAATAGTCCGATACCTTTCATCACTGACAAACGGAGCCATATCTGGAGGACATTCCTGGCCTTGGAGGAGGTATTGCCCTCCGTTTCCCGCTCTCCTTTCATCTCGCCCTCGTCTGCTGCCAATCCATTATTCACCCATCTCACAGCTCTCAACTCCAGCTACTTTCCAACGCCGCAGACCCACACGGCTCACATCTGCTCCGGCTTCACATCCTCTTATTCACTTCCAAGGCTCTCAGGAACGAGGTGTGACCGAGCGTTTGCTGCCGTGGCCCTCAGGCACTGGACCAACCTCCGCCAGCAGTGAGGACTCTCTCAACAGCATCTTCAAACTTATGGCACAGACCGGCTATTTATCGATGTTCTTTTCCGGCTTTGATTGCCTTTGTGTTCGTTTGATGTCCAGTTCTGGTGACCTGTCAGGCACTCCCTCACTGACTCTTGCTCTTGAAAGTTAAAAGGTGCCACAATAAATAAATTAACTCTATCTTATCTTATCTCTTGCGCACCGTGCCACCCAGCAATACAAACGGAAAAAGGGAAATGGAAAATGTTGCAATAAATTTGAATAATTGAAGTGGCTTGTCTGTATTCGATTTGAGGTTTGAGTGCTGTGTGCCTCTGTGCAGGGTCTCTGTCAGGCTGCAGAGTCGTCGTCGTCATGCTGTTCCCTCTGCCGTCCCCAGACACTGAAGCTTGCTCTGGAGCAATATTGTACCACAAGACATGTTTACTGGCAGGATTTGATTATCAATAAGCCCGCTATCAGAATGTACTTGCTATAGCTTGCTTGACAAGCTCTGACTAGCACCCATGCGCCAGGCGGTGAATTATGAAAACCATTGATGGATGAAATATGAACATCAATCTTGCTCAGCTCCTGTCCGCTGAATAAATTACTTTTAAAGTTCAGTGCCATGTTTGCAGACATGTGCGTTTGCCTCCCTGCTTCCTCCTCCGCAACAGCGCGACTTATCTTCTTCTTCAACAGAAGAGAAATGACCTCCGTGAAAGTAAAGTGAGGCACAATGAGAACAATAGGACGTGTGCGTGTGAGGAGCAGCGGGGATTGATGACAGGTTTGTCCTATTGAGTACACGAGGCGTGAAGCCAGGGGGGAGTTAGGTTGATTGTCTAATGATTTGTCTTATTGTAAATCAATAAAATAAGATACAGCACTTCCAAAATGGCCCTGTGTGAGAAACTGTGGTCTGTGGTTAACTCTGACGCTGTTCACGGGTCGGCAAGGTTTCTTTTCAGTAATTCTGCGGGATGGCAGGGACATTCCTCAAGTTTTACAAGTAATGAATGGGGTTGTAGTTTCTCATAGTACACGCCTCTCTTGCCCCAAGAGCCCATAAATAACACACACCTACACAGACGGAAAAAAAGAGCGTGGAGGCGTTTTACACTCGTTCTGCTGTGTACAGAAGACGGTTTGAGATGGATTAACATGACAGTATTCGGAAAGATGGGAAGCTATTGTTTTCTTATTGTGGGTCTCGTCACCTGTTTGGATAAATAAAAAGATGTAGTGTTATGTGGGTGTGAGTGTGAGTGTGTAATAGACAGTGCAGCCTCATGGGATGGTTGAGTGAAATAGGCATATCTAAAAAGGTAAACATAAAGTCAACGACAGCCACATTTGTGTGTTTGCAATGTTTTAGTTGCCTAAGTGAAGTTGTAGGGGAGGGGGGCAAGAAAAGGACTCCATTTCACGGAAAAAGTCATAAATCAGTCAGTAGCTGCGGCACGCAAACATACACTGAAAACACACACATCAACAGCTTCCGTTTGCTCCGGTCACTAGCACTCAATACTCCAGAGTGCTTGTCCTTACTGCAATTAAAGGCAAAAACGCAATTACGCTGCATATATCAATAGCAGTCTGCTGCTCTCTCAGTGTTGTGCGATTGCAGTATGAGGAGATGCACCTGGAGACGGCACAATCCTATTCAAACATGATTTACAATCCCCTAAATCTCCCTGCCCAAATAAACCACAGCAAGGGGAAAACGTCTCCACTACAGATGTCAAATTGTGTCATATAACCAAAACGACAGACCAAACAGCAGGAAGAAAACAAAACGCTCCTCTGAGTGATGTGTTTGCTCGTGATGTACGGATGAAAATTAAATGTCCTTCTCCTCCTGTTGATGCATCTGAAACTCAATTCAAGATGGAGGAATGCTGTATTTGGTAAGAACTGTGTGTGTGTACATCTGTGCATGTGCTTTTAAGAGGTGATTAGATCTAATATCATGAGGAGGAAGGTATATCATGGCTGGGTAGTTGGGCATACAGCAGTTCATTATCATAATCTCATTATAGTATGGAGTCTATTATAATACCTTGTTACCCTGCACTACAGCTAATCATATACACATTTACATTTTCATTACTCTGTGCGATGTCAAGGGCCTCTTCAAAGCTCAACCACGTATACAATCTGCACTCATAAACAAATGGCACAGTGCTGCATGAATCCAGCTCCATCAGTCAGACTCATTACCAATATATTGGAGTGTACGAATATGTACATTCATCTCTCATTCATGCTTCTGTGGATTTAAATCCATATTCAAAAAGGTAGAGATGTTCCAGAACATTCCCCCACAACTGATGAAGTGTCTGAATTCCAATGATATGATGATTTTGCATCATAAAGTGCATGTTAGAACAAAACCTTGCCCAAACAATGTGAGTGAGTAACGACGGGCCAACAGGGGATTTGGCAGCGTTTAATCGAGGTCGAGTTAGATTTAGTACCGCAAACTGATATTATCAAATATTGTTTTAGGTAATCGTATGGCGTAAATCCGCTTTTCCAACCTGCAAACCTCGAAAATGATATCGGGAAAATAAGCCACAGAGCTGGATTATCTGCACCAAACACCGGACAATCTGCTTTAGCCATTACTCCCAATATATAAATGTTGATATGTGTACGTGACATTTTTAGGTCAGAAAGTGACCTGCTGCAATTTTAAACAAAGGTGTTATGTTTGTGCGGTTTCACATTTATATAACTATTATTTATACTTCAGTTTCTGATCATGTTTTCAAATATCCTGCTCCAGTTCTTATGCTTGCTAAGGCCAAACCCTTGCATAAACCAGATAGGAAACGGTTTAAAGACGTGAACATCAGACAATAAATAGCCGTTAGATTTTTACTGCACCCCCAGACATCAATCTTTCATGAAAATAGTAGCAGTAAAACACAAAAAGCACGCTCTGATCCTCACAGAAAACATCCGTATCTGCTTTTAGAATCGATGTGTAATTTAGCAGAGCTGAGTGTGAGGTTAACCCTTGACCTTGACTTTGTTAAATATTTTATGTTCCAGATGATGATACAGTGCTATGAACAACGCCAGAGGGAGGAGAAGATAAAGCACTCTGCATTCTCCAGCTGGTGAATCTTCAGTAGCATTAAAGCGGCGAGGATACCAGGGACTTTTGCCAAATCAACTCTATAAAGTATTTGGCTGGATTGAGCTCTGGCGGTGATTGTGAGTGTCTGAGATAATGATGAATGACACGCTCACATGCATTATGAGCATATGGGTGTCAGTTATAGATACAAGGACACAAACGGATACAGATGTTCTGAGCAGTGGTGGAAAATATACAGAAGTCTACTCAAGCATCAGTGAAAGGATTGTTCCTCACCTGAGGTTTGTGTTTATGACATTCAGCAGGATCCACTAACAATACAGCTATTTAGCAAAAATAACAAACTTTCACAGAGTATCTTCATTCATTCATTCATGCCAACTTTCTGGCAAATTGAGCCTTTCCTCATAAAGTTATAGGAACTTTTTGGAGTGGTGGTTCTCCCTTGTAGGTGGGCTGTTTCATGGAGTTACACAATATGCTAGAAGACATTGCCTGTTAAACTTGGCACAGTGATACAAAGTACCTAGAATATGTAAAAGGGCAGAGAACCGGACTGTTATCATCAGTGTGAGGATTTGTAGATGTTGGTACTATCAATGTTCTGAAATGTTCTCTCCTAACTGTTACCAAGTGTGTTTTACAGGTATCTCTCTATCTCTCTATCTCTCTTCCTCTCTCTCTCTCCCCCTCTTCCGTTAGGTTCATAAGTGCTTATTTTGTTATTGATTAAAGTTCATTTTGAGAGTGCAGCAACCCATGGCTCTCCTCCCTGGTAGCTACGGTATTCATTATGCAGAAGTGGAAGCAGTGAGCATTAGTTTCGCTGTTTGGGGGGTGGGACACTTAACTTCAGTTTGGGGGTTGCAATAATTTTGCGCAGGCTCAGAAAGGAAACAAGGAAAGAAAAAAACAAACAAACAAAGCCTTGAGAAAAGGAAAGAAATGAGGACAAATGAGGGAGCGAAGGGAATGAAGATGAAAGAGAGCGAGATTAGGGAGATTTTTGTTTATGTGCTTGCAGTAGGAGAGGAAGAAAAGCAAAATTTCAGATTTGCTTGGAGGCATATTACAGCGACATTTTCTCCACCCCTTGTATTGTTCCCCATAATGCCCCCTGGTTTTTGGATGGAATGATCCTGAAATAACAACAAAAACAGCCCTGCACATTGCATATAGCTGTCTGAATGACTCTGAAAGCACATCTTTGGCTGAGATAATACCATTTCTCACAGTCCAGGACCAGTAAATATGGAGGTTTGGGCTCTCAGTGTGATCAATAATTCCTGGAGCCCCAGATTCCACACTGATGAGCCACTTTGATGTGGACCGAAGTGCAGGAGAGAGAAGCCATCCAGGGGGAGAAAATGCAAGAGAAAGAGGCTTCATTATTTCAGACAGCTGTCAGTGGGTTGCATTCAATTAGCTCTAATACGTCTGTCGGTCTGGAAAACAAAGCAAGCAGTACGGAAGAGGGACTAAATAAATAAATAAAAACCTCTTGTAATTGTGCTTCGGGATCCTCTCACAGCGATAACAAAACAACCCGAGAATGCACAGTAGGCGGCCCGGGGAACATCAGAGGAGCAGCACGGTGTGAAAGCCAAACAGAGACGCAATCAACGGAAAAGGCGGCAAAAACCCGAATATCTCTGATGTCGACATTGTAACTGCACTGAAACGTTTCTGGTAGTTTTTGCTCTGAGACATGAATCATCTGCTAAACTCCCCCGAAACAGAGCATGTCAGTGTACTTACAAAGATTTTGAGAACATTTCTGCAACCGGGTTCTGCAAAAGAGCGGCAATGTTTTTGTTCACATTCATCTGAACTCGCAACATCTGTGCAAGGCGTCCCACTGGGACGAGCAGGAGTCTTTTTCATTCGGTGTGTATTTAACGTCACCGGATTGAATCATTTTTTATAATAGTTCACCAAGCACTCCGTGTAAAGTGATTGCAAGTGTAACATTTGCTAATTAACCGTGTGATGAATGGGTGTTCCAAAAAATCTCATTCTGTGAGATTATTACAGTTTTCAAATGGAGTTTGTTTTATTAACAGGGTTGGCAATTGATGAAAAAGCAACTCAACCCTGAGGAGCGCCGCTATTGTAAGTAACATTGCCTTGATTTCTCAATTGCAAGACATCTTATTCAAATTAGGTAATCAGCGTGTCAGTCACAGAAACACACACAGCCTTTATTCTTCCTCTATAAACTGCTCCTGAGGGATTTTTCATTAAATATGTGGCTGCTGTGATGAAGACGTTACAGAGTCGGTCGCTCAATTTCATTGTTGCTGCTGATATTTTTACGATCTCGGCACTGTTGTCACTCCAAATTAGAATGTTTCCCTCGTCGTGAGCCCTGGTGTCTTCTAGTTGTTTGCTACATGAACAGGAGATGCTGGAGTTGAATTTATAAAGCCTCTGAACTGTCCTTGCTTTCTTTTTCTCTCTGTGCAAGTCACGCACAGTGACGCACGTTGGAGATGCTTTTCATGCACAGAATGTCAAGGCAAAGTCGAGGAGTGGAGAGTATTGTCTATGAGACTCACTCGTCCTAGGACTTTGTCATAAAAAGGGTTACAAGGGTTACAACCATTGAGTGTGAAAAGTCTTTGATGAAACATCCGTCATAGATAAAGTGAGTGTCAGGTAGAAATAGAATCCAATGGGCAGGCAATGTCCAGAAACAAACAAGATCAGGCAAGAAATGAAACCAAGGAAACAAACTGGCAGCTAACAAACACAGAGCAAGAAAGGAAATGCGAGAATGCGAGAACGCTGGAATCTGCAGGAGACACATAATGGCCAGCTAAACACTGTGTGACTAACATGGGAAATAGGGGGGACAGGTGCAGAGCTGGAAACGCATGTAAGTGGCCGATTGGCGGAGGAGAGGCGTGCGATAGATGAGAGGGAAACTGGGACAAAGGGAAGAGAGTGCGAGAGTGAGAGAGAGCGAGCGAGAGGAGGGCAGGGAGGAGGAAACAGACGCAGACGGTCGTGACGGCGCTGAGAGGAGATATCGGAGGTGGCTCACACATCTAATCAGGATGCCCCCCTGTCGTCTCCATGGGGACGTTTTCCAGGCACGTCCAACTTTGAGGGGACCACTGGGCAGACCCAGAGTACCCTGAAGGGATTAGGGAGCCAATCTTGCCGCAAAACATCTTGGGATCCCTGGGAACCGCTGGGAAATGGGGCTATGGAGAGGGACAATGGGGGGACATTGCCTCCTTCCTCTGTGACCCAGGCCCAGATAATCTGTATATATATGTTTTGACTAGAGCACGTAATAACAGAGAGATGTTACATTAGTGTTGGTGGTGAAAGTGGGCGAAGTTTGATGAGGAGATGAGACAAAAATGCACAGTGGGCAAATAGATACAGATAAAACGATCGAATTTGTTAAATAAAAGCAACATAAACAAGAGTCACCACCTGCACACAGTCTACCTGCTTTAATTAGTGTTTGTGTCTAATATGTGTCAGGTGGCTGCAGGCTCACAGAGCAATTAGCATCCTAACATTGCGTTGCTTATTCCTCAGCGCGCTTTGAAAAACACAATATCAGTGCACTTCAGTTTCTCATGCTGCTGCTGTGATAGTCAATGAGGAGCATGGCGAGGTGATAAAAACCCTCTGTAAGAGCACTTTCCAAACATTATGGATCGCCAAATGGTGTTTTCCTGGAGCTCACAGGAACTGCGATGCAAATGTGAACCATAAATGTCTGTGCTTCTGTGCTGTACTTCCCTGCGTGCTGCAGAAGTACAAAGCACTCTGCAATCTGAAAAATCCCATTGAGATATATGAAAAGGTTCCGCTATGAGGCTGTGTAAAATTAGAGCAATTTATAAACGAAAATGTCACAAAATGCTCAATCACAAAGTCGGAAATCGAAGAAGGAAGCTGCCACGCTATGCTGCACATTTCCTCCAGTGGGGCAGTAAAGCGAGGAAAGCGTCTGAAGGCTCTCAGACTTTCTTTAAGTTGAATCATTTCACATAAAAGTTTCACTTGGTTGAGAGAACTTTGTGTAGATTCAGAGCAGACACTTAAAATGAATCTGCTGGAAACTATTTTCTCTGTCATGACAGTGTGAGAGAAAGGTCAGGAGGTAATGAATGTATCTTAAATCTGCTGTGTGTTTTCTGAACCTAAAGAGGTTCGCCGTCCTATTCTCTCTTACCAATCGCTTTGATAGACTTCTCCCCCCTGATTTGTATTCACGGGGCGGTGTGGTTGGAAGCATTTATTTCATGTAAGTTCTGCTCTGCACCCCCCTGATCCAAACGACTTTCAATCTCTTTGTTCTGGGCAGCGGTCCAGGCCAGAGGGCCGTGGAGTGATGCATTAAGGTGCTTTATTAATGTGATATGCTGCACAACTGCTGAAGACGACGTTCATATTTCTGCCCTGCCACCTCTGCGCCCATCACCAAGCAGTACAAGATCACCCCGAGGTGCCGCCGCCATTCAAGCCACGCTGCTTCCCGGGATTTACCTCTCAGAAAAGCCACGCTAGCTGCCATGGAATCATACAGTGGGAATCTAAATGCTGGTTTCTAGCCACGTTTCTCCTTAATAGCAATAGAAAGTTGTCAACTTAATAGCAGCGTTTTCGTCCCTTCAACGGATAATGACAACGGAGGATTCCCCGGGCATTCACATGTGAGCAGGTCCAGTTGGCAGCAGGAGGGAAATGTTTGAAAACTCTTTACTTAACTTCCACCCCATTTGGTGATGTCGTTGATTTAGGAATTCCCCCAACTCCTATTTTTTTCTGGCCGCATTTACACAATATAGACAGATCCAACCCCACAGGAACATGGCCTGATGCACGCTGCCATCGCCTTCCTGATCCTCTACGGCTGAAACCTGAGCCCCGTTTCCTGACTTAATGTGCTCTCCTCATTCTGTGCACGAGGCTCATTAAATAGCTTATTAACAGTAAGGGTCAGTATAGGCGCTATAGGGACCAGCTTGTTATCCTCCTCTTTTCTTATCAGGGGCGCTCCCTTGATCAAAACTCTTGCATCCATACATCTTGATGAGCTCAACACACCTGATTTTGGCTAATCAGGTGTGGAAAATATGCTTGCGAGTTAGGAGGATCAGGATTGGTGAGGACAGAGACGGGGCTTGGAGCAGAACAAAGTGGATACAGGCACCGTATAAAACACTCCAAACCGGTGAGGTAAACAGATAAATGGGTTGCCACGTCTGTGTGTAAACCGTATCAAAAGAGTTCTGCCACCAAACTGATAAAAACGCGAATCTCCTCTCTTGGAAGCGATCCACTGCCGGATTAGCCCGCCCGCTGTACCTCTATTAGGCATCAAGAGGCATGAGGGGCTGGTTAACAGCGGCAGCAGGCTGGAGATGTTCAATTAGCGCTGAGATTCTCACAGGTGGTGTGAATGTGTAACAGCTCATGATGTCCAAGGTGGTGCAAGGTCCAGGGCATCTGTCGATCCCGCCACCTCTGCCAGGGAAACGGTGCGTGGACATCTGTTCATCACCCAGCTCCAAATGGACAATATCTCCTTCCCCATTTAACATGAATGGCAAGTGCTCCTAATCCTACTGATGCTGCCTCTAATCACTCTGACTGAATATTTTACTATCTGCCAGGTTTTTTTTTTCGGTTTCTTGTCACAGGCGCTGTCAGTCCCACACATGCACGCACACACGCACCTCCGTCCATCACATCACACACTCTGTAGGCAAGAGCCAGTGCAACCCCCGGATAGAACTGGGCTGCAGCAGAGTGTATGTGGCTGCGAGTGTGATCCTCAGAGGAGGAAACCTAGATACACCAGTGATAACCTGTATATCAAGCTCTCAATCTGCCACACGCTGAAGGGGGAAAATAAATAGCCTTCATCTCGATGAAAGTGTGCTCGCCACGTCTGCAAAGTGGTAAATCTCACCCATTGTGAAAGTGGGCCACGCTCGAGCACAGAGGGAGACGAGACGACGGCAAGGTCACTAGAGTACGACCGCGGAGACGGAAAAGGGGGAAAGCACGACGACACGTTCACTTCTATTGCCACGTTTCGCTTACGTTATTCAGATTCCCCCCCGTGGGCTGCTGCCCCCCCCCCCCCCCCCCCCCCCCCCGCTTGGGTGACCTTCCGCTCACGATGCCTCGCCAAGATAACGTGTTGACAAGCAATCAACGGAAACGAGCCCGAGTCCACAAACGTCATTTATATCCTCGTCTCTCCAACTTGGTGGTTTTCTTTACGTGCCCTCATCCTCCTGAGAGGAGTCGGTCAGCCTGACCAATTCAGAAGTGTCCCATAATTATAGACTTGTCACTACTGATTTTCATCAACAACTGTGCATGTGATGATACGGCAGGAATGTTAATGACTCCTCAATTGGAGTTAATCAGCTGCAGGCGCCACAGTCAGCATTCCCGCACAGTCCTCTGCCCGGCTGTCAAATGGACGCTCCCGCGCCGCACATCTTGTGATGAGGCCAGGAGACAATAAGGACTTACACAAGACATGACTTTCCTGTTCCACCCCTGGGTTTCATAAAAGAAAGTGCCTTCACAGCAAATTCTTTTATTTTTTAGTCGAAGTTTATGTCCACTTGCTTCACTACTCTTGACTGCATGTACAATCCCTTCACTTAATTAGGAGAGCTATTTCTTCGTCAGACAGGCTTCCCAGAGGGTCACGGATTCAAAGAAATTCTTCTGCTAATGGGATATGGTGAGTACTTTGTTCGTTTTAATGTTCCTCGGCTGGGAAATCTTCTGACACTCGGTGAAGGGTTCCTCTAAAGGAAAGGTCGAAGAATGTGACAAGTCCACGGCACAGCGTGGCATTGTGACCAAGACGGTCAACCTTAAAAGTCACTGGAACGCATAGTAGCAGAATTAATTGTATGTGTCACCGTGAGTGTGTGTGTGTGTGTTTGGTGTTATTCATGCCTGTGAAGGAGCATCGGTTGTAAATGTCACGAGGGGGCCTTACCGAGGTCATTACAGGTAGATGGGCTTTACCTCCGTCCGGCTTCTCCTTACTTTATGGGGAAATAAACCTTGTGTGTGTGTGGTGAAACTGCTTTTCTTGCATCTCTGCCCCCTCCACAACTCCTCCCATGCAAGAACAACAAACAGGATTGACAACTCAGGTATTGATTCCTCATTGAGAAGGCGCTAAATTGATGGATTCCAATCAGGATGTAAAGAGGATTTCAGCACATTATAGCCACGAAACAGAGGTACGCTCGAGCACGTTCAAGACGATTCAGTAAAATCTGTCCCACACATTTGGGCGATTAAATATGGAGGTTCAAACTGTGCTTGTGATAATAGCTGTCAAATTGATTGGAAAGGTTAAAAAGAACAGAAGAAGTCATATCAAATTCTTGTTTTCAGTATTCAACTTCTCTAATAGTTGAAGCGTTCCATTATTTCAACTTATTTCAACTGATCTTCTCCTTCTGTATGTAAATGACAAATAAAAGCTTAAAAATGTGCTGCTGCAGGCTTGCAAGCTTGCAGAATTAGTAAGAATTTCACAAGCTGTAAGTTTTAGTACATTAACTCCTGAGATATGCTTAATTAAAACATGATTAGGTTTCCAGCACCTGTAACTTAAGAATATGTAACACTGCTTTATGTGCAGTTCATTGGGTTTTTTTTTTGTATCTGCCAGAATGATACAAGTCCCTTCAAAGGCAATCCTCTTCAGTTTACCAGAGGACTGGGACCGGTCACCCTCTTCAATCTGCTAGACGTACGTAAGTGTGTGTGTTAACATTCATCACAATAATCACCCAATTCTTAGTATTTGCTCACCTCAACATTGTTTGTCAGCGATAAAACACATTTGTGACATTTTAAATGAAACTTTAGAGCCACAAATCATGTTGCCTGCGTCTGACATTAATCAGTGGCACAGAGTTGTGCAGATTAATTATCTGTGGAAGTACACAGACTCAAATAGTGCTTCATCCTTCCTTAATCAAAAGGCAGCGCAGGCTTCTCCACGCTCCCAGCTGCTGGAGTTCTTTTGAAAAGTGAAATCTTAACAGAGTTTAATCAGACTGCCCAGACCAGTGTTGCACTAATGACTAGCGCAGTGTTTGTTTGACGCGAGCACAGCACCGGCACCGCGTCGGCAGCAGCCCGCTGCACACAGACCCCAAAGCCTGCGGTACTGACAGTGAATTCTAAGTAGGACAGCCAGCCTATAGGAGCAAACTCCCAAAAGCTGGAGTTGCATTTTTTTTTCTTTTCGTTTGACTTCTGCCAGCTCAAAGCAGGGATAAAGCAAGGGCAAGCAATGAATCACAATCCACAGATTGTCCTTTACCTCATTTTCCAGTTGTCACAGAGGCCCTGGTGGCTTAACTTGTTGCACACGCAGCCTCGTTTTGTGATCAGGAAACTAACATCTGCTGCTTTTCCTGCTTGAACCTGCATTAGCTGATGTAACCGATGCTAACGGCTTCCTCTGTCCAAACGGAAATGTGATGGTTTTAAGAAAATATGCCTTGTACAAATCAAGTCTCCTCTTAAATCTTCAAGCTTTTGTATATTAACTGTTGGAACGTTGCAGAATACAAGGGCAGATTTATGAGCGACTTTATCATCATTTCCCAGATTTGCTGTTTCTATGGCTGAAAGCACCGTCGGTTGGCAGCTGTCCTTTTCTGTCGCCGGCATAAGCATCCCCAGCTGAATATGAGGCCTCAATCAAATCCGCCATATGCGTGATGTGCACCGTCAGAGGAGACAGATCTCCATGAAACACCTGGGGACAGTCATTACCGCTCTGCAGCCTATCACACACCCAATCCCAGGAATACCACCCCCCCCAGGAGGAGCGTGTGGCCTTGCGCAAGCCTCCGCCGAGGCCACAGATTGCAGGAAGTCAAAACTTATTGATGCATTCCTGATGGTTGAAATTGTCGAATGTTTAATTTCTTTGAAGGTCTCCTCTCAAGGTTGACGTAGGAAACCTTCGCGCAGCGATGCTCCATTTGCGGCCGCTCCTGCTACGAAATCTGTTGCGACGGTGATGAAGTTATGTTGTGCATCGGTAGTCTTAGAGAGACAGGAAGTTGTTTTTTCCAGCACACTGTTTCTCAGCTGAAACAGTGTGCATGCAGATAAAGAGGTAGGAGAGGCTGAGCGAGGGTCGCCGGGGTTAAGCAGAAATACAATGCTTCTTTCTACTCTGCAATCACAGTCTTGACTTTCAATTAACATCCTCATGCCCTCCCCATCACTCCGCATTTGCATCATGGTGCTTACCTTCATAGTGCCGGACTCTCTGTCTCTCACACACACACACACACACACACACACACACACACACACACACACACACACACACACACACACACACACACACACATTTACAAGGAGGAAAATTGGAAACTGGAGTGTGACTTGACTTTGTGGAGGACATTCTGTCAGGCAAATGATCAGCCGAGCGAATCAGGCTTCACTCCAAAACCGAATAATCACCCCAGGTTAACAAGGAGCGGGTCATGGCAGAAGTCACAGCCCAGAATGAGGGAGGTTCACACAGGAGTTAATAATGTGAGCAGGGATGGACACATATAATCCAAAATCTACAGTTTGTCCCTCTAACAGCCTATAGACTTGACAAGAGGCACTAAAACCATCCCTCTGTCATTGTCTGGTGTGTCTGTCCTGTAAACACAATGTTTACACCACCATCTAAAGTTAGGAACTAAATCAGACACCACTTCACCTGAAACTCAGAAAGTTCCTCCCTCGCTTCCCCACAGCAATCCAGGAAACCAGAAGAATTATAGAAATTAGAGCAAGTGTCAGTGTGTGTCATGTTTGCATGCACTTAGTAATGCAGTGCTGTTTATCTGTCCGTGATGCAACTGAGGCCAAATCTGGAGTAAGCTGTACACACACACACACAGAGCTGATGGGTCTCCCTCCAACTGAGACGTTTACACGAGGGCCTAATAAGATCTAGAACAGGACTAGACAAGCTTCAATTTGAGTCGATTAAAGTCTCTTAAAACTCTTCACATGATGTTTGAAATTAAAATGGATTTATTGCCTTAATCCCTGTATAATCTAAATATTTAACGTAAACACACTCGCCGTCACACACAACAACAGAGCCATCCTTCTGTACCGCAGTTTGGTGAATATCCTGATGTTGGAGATAAAACATATAAACAAATATGGTTTGTGTAGTGATTGAATCTTCATCCCCTCTGATAAGCTTTAAATTGAAAAGCCTGCCAGCTTTACAGCAACTACAAGCTCTCCTATTCCAAACTAATGCTGTATCATGTATCTGTATATCCAGTGGGGGGACATATTGGGAGCTACGTAGGATATAATGAGGAAGTTTGTGTCTTTATGTCTCAATCTTTCATGCTGTTGTAGTTCTGTCCACGCCTCATTTGTGTCATGACAGGAGACTCTTGATGGAAGAGAAAATGGAAAACAAAACGTTTACACATATTTACCTTAAGGGTTTTGGGTTGAGGTCGGGGATGTCCTTAGAGAATTCCTGCTTGACCTGACTCACTGCATTACACGCAGGTTCAAACTTTGATTACGCAGAGATTAAGGCCAAAATTGATTCTTTCTCTTATTTTATGTAAACACCGTAATTCAATTGAAACTGGATGAATCGATTTCTTCAGGTATGCATAAACATCAGAGCTCTGGTAAGCCACCTCTGCATCTCCTCATTCATCCGATGCTGGGATGTGACCTGTCATGTATTTGTGCAGAGCGGAGGGAAAACCTATTCATTCCGTCCGTGTCCTTACTTACTTAATCTTACTTGCATTTTTGCTTTGATCACAGCATGGACAAATAATCAAAGTACTGCCCATGCGTGCGTGTGTAAACAGTGACCGATTGTGGCGTGGCAAGAACAGCAAGATGGATGCAAGACGTTTTTTATCCTCTTATTAGATTTGGGCTGAAGTGATCAATACCCCAAATTAGAAAAGACGTCTAAGAGTGATTTTCCCACGTCAAAATCCCCTGAAATAAATGATTGAGTTTAAATTATGTGTTTCAGTGCTTTTTCAGGCTGCAAGACGTACGGATCTACCAAGAGGATTGCAAAAAAAAGTCCAATGTCAGAGCCCTGCGAGGCATTAAGGGCAGTAATTACCAAAGTGAGGCAGAACAACTGGATAACCTGATTGTGTATTGATTCTGTATGTTCTGCTGTGAATAGATTTAGGATGGCCGGGGGCAGAATAAGCCACGGGGACCAGCAGTGTGGGGGTTACATGTTGTTAACGCAATTACTACCATTTGATATTTGGGCGTATGAGTCACGCCGTGCCCTGTATCACCTTTGAAAAACTTCCGCAACAAAATGAAACGGGTTCTCTGCCGCCCCCCACTTTTGCACAACAAGCACGTTTTGAAAAAATACAAACCTGCGACCTGCTGTTGTATCAAGGAGGCTTTGATGTGATGTTGGATCAGAATTTCAAAGAAAATTCTGTCTTCTTCTTTTATCCAGAGGATTAAACGTAAGCTTTCTATCCCTCATTATTTAGCTTTACCAACTGAAACATTTGTCTTGGCTGCCGGTGTCTCTAACTATCAGATATTGATCTAAATCTTCAGTCTACCCTTTGCAAATGATCGGTGCCCCCCCCTGTAAGCTTACACAACTGGCTTTGTTTAGAAGCCTGATGGATCACTCGCTCTCTTCTTCTGCTCCAAACAGACGGGAGACTGTGAATTTAAAACGCAGACCGAAGCTCAGCAATATTTGGGCCCTTTTTCTTTTTCCCCCTGACCTAAACAGGAGCCGGTGACACAGATTGATTTTGTTTTGTTGTGAGTGTGCGTGATAAGCAAAGGAAAATAATGAGCATTGTCTCTTTAATGGATAGAGAATGCATTATGGCTCATACATTTCAAATGAATTATGCATAAGGTCTAAACAGCACCGGCTACATATCACCTCACAACCCAAATCATTCAGGAGCACAATGTTTGATCATCTGTGCTCTACACCTGAGTCAAACTTCTATACTGTAAATGCATCATGGGAGAAGTGTTGCAGTACAGCAATGGAAACAGGTCGCCCATAATGAGAGGACATTTTGTCAGTGCAGCCTCATAATTGGGAGAAAACCCATTTTATTCACACGACTCAGTTCATTAATACTTAAAAGGAGTGACTGAAAACTTCTAAGCCCTAATCTTAGCAAAGTAGACAAGACTAATGAGGAGACAACAGTAATTTTTTTTAAATTTTTCATTTTCTCATTCGCATTCATTTGAGTTAAGTGACTACTCAAGAAAGAGACAATACATCGGACACCAATCGCTTTGACAACACACAAACAAACTTCCATAAAAGCGTTCGAACATGATATTTCCCAACAGCAACACAGCTAGCAGCCTAGCCAATCAGGCTATGTAGTATTTAGTTTCACACAACCACAGAGCAGCCGGCCAGAGCCCAGACATCAGCTTTCTGCCCAGCCCGACATTTACATTTTCACATGCCATCATATTATTCTCTCAGCCATAACTCCGCCAAAATTGAATTGAATGAATTAGCAATCTTACCTGCATTCGGAATGTTGTAATTCCTGAAACGATCACCAACAAGATGGGGGCGCTGTCACGTAATCTCAGCAGGAAGAAACATCACTCGGCCGGTTACATCTGACACGAAGAAGAATGCATCATCAGTACAATCATTTCAAGCCTATTTATTGAACAACGGGTGAATTTGTTCGGGTATTTTCATTTATAATGATCTTTTTGTTCTTTCAACACATGGAATCATCATGGTGAAGGTGTCTAGAATAATTGTGAGCTTTGCTATTTTTCTGTGATGTGTTAATAAAGAGTTAGAAGCATAAATAACGAGCCAAAAAATACAGACAAGCTTTAACGTTGCTGTTATGGCGCTGTGCATCAACTAACAAAGCTCCAAACCTGCAGCTACACCAACAATGTGCAGCTGAGATGATGGTTATACTGCAGATACAGAGGACAATGTCTGCAATACAACTGTGCAATGAATATGTATGATAAGCTTTTCTTACACATCTGATTTGAAGGTAATTACAGTAAAAGCCTGATATTTATATGTATCATATCATCATATTATTATATTTGTTAAATTATATACATGTATACAGTATATTTTGGCAAAAAAAAAAGTATAAAAATCAGAGGATTGTTGTGCCTCAGTGGGATCTAATTAAGTCTGTTATACTTCGCCTCCTCTTCCCTTACAGCAAACACTTTGAAATCCTCTGTTAGAGGCAAAACAACACAACAAAGAAGGGGCAAATTTTGCTCCATTAAAGATTCGCAAAAGTTGAAGCCTTTGCTTCATATTTCCCTGTACTTTTGTCATTTGACAGGAGTTCAAGTGCGAGAAAAAAGTAAGCGTGGACATTTCATTTTCAAACTTGCAAATGCTGCAAATTATCCATCATATACACACAATTAATATTCAGAAAAAGTCTCACTCCGTGCACAGCATGAAGCACAAAGGAAAGGTTCATCAAGCGATACACTTGTATCTGTCAGCGCCTTAAAAGATTTCTCCCAGCAGAGTTAAACTATCCGGGCATTTTACAGCACGTTTAATTACCTTTCCCTGCAAACAAAAAGGCATATAATGGTCAGCCAAGCCCCTATAACAGAGGCCGGGTTAAGGTCCCAACAATCCATTTGTAAAGGTCAAGGTTGCACTGAGAAAGCCGGAAAAGCTTCTACATGTTCCTATTGTCACCATGCCACAAGCTTTGGGCTTTACCTCTATCCACATCAACAGGGAGACAAAGGCGCTTTTGCAGGTTGAACCATTCAAGGTTTCAGGTCACTTTTATAATGATTTAACACTGCAGGGAGATGCAAAAGTAACTGGTCCCTGTTTGATTGTCTCGACAATAACAATCTATAAATAACTAGACTTGCAAGCAAAGATGAAGTTGACTCGATCGGTAAACTGTGGCATGTCATGAATATATGTTCTGTGAAGCCTCGCTAAGTTTGTCTGCTCTATCCCTGTTTCCAGCCAACCGGGAATGGAACCCAGCTATGACTGGCCAGCCAGGCTCCTGTCTGGGTGCTTTAACCAATTTGCCTTCAGTGTTGTGTGTCAATTCCTGTCTACATCTCTTGTCATCACACTGTATTCTATCTGTTCTACCTCTGTTTTGGGCCGACTGAGAATCGAACCCAGCCATCGGTCCTGTTACACAGAAAAATTAGAGCAATCACAGTAAGGGTCCAGTGTTATTGTTATACATGGCTATATTTCATAGAACTCCTTTACCTGCAATCCAAATTTGACATTCACAGAATCAGTTACAAAGCAAATCTGGCAGAAATAAACAAAATAAACCCCAGTAAAATCATGAGGGTTTCAGCAATTAGACCCCTAAATATTGAATCGAATAAATATTGAATTGAAAAGCAGCTTCTGGTTTGCTGAATGGTGGCTGCAGCTTACACAACATCATTATTTTTCTATTTTGTTCTTTTAGAGTATTTTTTCCTTGATCTTGAAATAGATTTAGTTGAAAATCATTTAAGATCCTACAGTAACAATCATTTCTGACGTAAACCTTTGGCAAACGGGCCTTGAATTGAATGCAACGAAGCAAAAATGTGGAATGTGCACAAAACAAGACACAAATAAAACGAACTTGCACATTGTGCACACATACACTCAACTATTATAAAGGTTTGAGAGAAAATAAATAAAAAATGCATATAACTGAACTGAACGTGTAGGAGTGTTTGTCAAGCTTCCTGTACACTTAATTGCCACTCCATATACGCTATTTTCCATACTGCAGCACTTTAGTTGAGGCACAGTGAGGGAGCTCTGTGGGCGGGCGAAAGGGACAAACAAAACAACGCAATAGTGGAGGTATGCAAGTCAAAATCAGGCTTTACTCATTAAAGTATCTCAGAAATCAAGCCAATTAAAGGTGTTAATGTTGTAATTTTTGTCACAAAGTTGCCACAATGTAAAATTGACACAAGCTGCCACTCTGGTTGTGAAGTCTCATCTTTGAACATCCTTGAAGATTTATGGCAGATAAACCCAAAAATGGGCGTCTGTCGGCCACAACTGCTGTCTCAATCTGCAGAGCCTCAGTCCATCAAAGCTTTGTTTACAGGGCGTTTGAAGGATGCGGAAAAGGAATTTACTCTAGCAAAAGGATAACAAAGTCTGCCTTGACAAAAGGTGGATTTAGTGGATTAAGAAATGCTAAAAGTGCAGCAGGATGAAACCAATACGTCTTAGTGTAGATGGAAGTTGAAGTTCCTCTCAGACACACAGTTTTCATTTACAGAGATGAGTCTGTCTGTCCAGTATCTTAAATGTGGCATCTGCACACTATTGTACTGCTTGTGCACAAGTATCTCCCAGTGGTGCAGAAGCTGAAGTAAATACGTCCTCCTCTCATCCCCTCCTGTCTCCTGCTGAGTGGAGGGGACACTTTTTTTGAGGTTTTTTTTCCCCCCGCCCAGTTGCCCAGAGATTGAGTGTTGATTGCCTGTCCCCCCGCCGTCCCGCAGCATGGGAGTGATCTGCAGGCGTGAGGACAGCAGGCCATTATTCAGTCTTTAGACGTGCTGCCTCTTATCAGTGCGCGGGGTTGACTGAGGCAGCTGCTCTTGTCAACACGCCAGCACCCGAGCGTCCTCCGGGGGGCAGGATTTGATGGGAGGGGGCCGCTCCACAAACTCCTTGGAGGAAAAAAAGAGGGAAAAAAGAACACGCGGTATCTGCAAAGAGCGAGTGTCAGTCTCTTGAATATGCACAAACGCACACACACACACAAACACACACACACCCCACTCCACCCAAACATGATTGCCCATCTCTCACTCTGTCTGGGGTCTGGTTTTCAGTCGGAGGACGTGGAAATGTCTGACAGCCTGTGGTCACTTTAAATCACGTAGATGACAATCTAAAATGAGTTCCCTCTCTAAATGTGTTTCCTTTCCCCCTTTTCATGATTTGCCACGTTGGATTAAAAAGATATCGGCTGCGACTTTCGAAGGCATATTTACCCACAGTGATTAACCTAATGTGTTCTCCTATCTGCCATCACACAGATTAACAACACAAATCATCAAATGACTTATCAGTGGTGCGCATTTAGAAAACACTCAGGTGTGCCAAATGTGAGCTTTACGATCATCAGTCACTGTAGAATAGACTCAATCATCATCATCGTCATCATCACAGACGAGATGCCTACTGAGATTTTCTGGTAGACTCCCATCCAAATGAAGCTTCTCTCAGCAAGTTTGTAAATGTAACCAAGGTCAACAAAATCCACCGGTGTTAGATGAGGTTCGGCGTGTCACACTGGGTGAAGAAGCAACTCACTGTTCAAAGTTGATCTTTTTCTTTGATCTCCGCTAAAACTCGACCTGTCTGTCTGTCACTTCTATTATGTATGACCAGCTTGTGTTCAGCAGCTCATTATGTTAATCGTTTTCAACACATGTGAACCTTTTGTTTGACGCAGTAGACGCACAGCAGCTGTATTGATGATGAAGCAGGTGAAGCGGTAAACTCCATCATCATTGCTCTGGAATGTTTGGAGAGGCTGATCTCTGTAGGTTTTTGCCCAGAACCCCAAACTTTGCCATTGTTTGGCTTTGATTGACTTTGATTTCATTGGGAATCCCAGATCTTAGTGAGGCATATAGCTGTATTTAATTATCTGTGCATTAAAGGAAAATGAAAGCTGCATACCCAAATCTCAACCATCTGCAATCTGACTGGAATCTGAAAGAAGTCGACAAATATAAACTTTAACATGGTGTATCTGATCGCCGCCAGAAAAACTGCTGCGTCATTCTTGAGGAGAGATTGGAGAAAACAGATTTCTTCTATGGTTGGTGTACATTGTGGTTTACTAAATGTGATATTGCCTCCCAGTGGATGAAGTCAATGTCCAAACGTGTATCAAAGAGAGAATGAGACGCAAAAGTCTTCGCTCTCGTACACGTTTGCTTGATGTAAAGTAGCATATCATCGCCTTTTGAAGTATCTTTGTTGCGCCTCTGGTCACACCCCAATCAGTGATGTCACACCCGATGTTTTCCATCTGTTGTTAAAAGCAAAACAGCTGCGATTGCAACGCACATTTAGAAGTTTGATCCAGAGAGCCATAGAGCAGCAGATACCTGCCAAATACACAGATGCAATTCTGGGTATACATCGCTAACTGCTGATTGGGCTTTCATCATGTGATATTCTCAAGGATTTGAGAAATATAACACTGGCAGGAATTCTGGCACGGCTTTCTGCAAAATATCAACCTTGGAAAACATCACCCTACCACCTCTCCAGCTGTGCCTCCTCAGGTAGCCAACTCATACCTCCTGCAGCCGTGCCAGGAAGTCCTTTAACCTTGATATTCAAACAGGAGAAATACCATATAAACAAGACGGCTCCTTATTATTACACATATTCAGACGCTGTGAAATGCACAAACAGCTTTAATATTGCACAACTTCCAAGTATGAAACAGTGATTATGATTAGCACAAAGAAATACTGCTTTGCAAACTGGCTTTCCTAATTGAAAAGTTTCCCTTATTTGTATTTAGTGCGGTTAGGAATCATTTGATATTCTGACTCGAGATGTGGGCTTCTTTTATCTAAAATTAGCATTTCAAATGTCTTTTCTGAGTAGGAATTGGTAAGAATTTTGCCCATTATGACTTCCATTAAATGCATAGTGTTTGCAGAATCCTTTGGGTGAATTAAGAATAATGAAAAGACGAAGGCTCACATTGAGGGATAAATTTCTACATTAGCATATCTGATTATCTTCTTTGATTACTGCAGGAACTAAGAGGCTTTTTGAGACTGAGCGTTTTCTTGTGCACAGCATGTGTGTCAAAACTAATAACAATATGTGGAATAACTTACTGAAAGAGCTCTGCTTTCGGGCTTCTCTGCACTTGGTGGGTAATATCTGCTTTTTAATAAAGGGCAAATAAGTACTGGGAAACAAAGACATCACCCTAACAAAGCTGTTTACAATTACAGCTGCACTATTTACAGCACATTAAGTCGTTCTAACTGACCTCTTCACAACTATCTGGTGGCCAATGTAACCATGGAAATGTAATCTTAAAGGGGGTGATGATGCGCTCCTTTTATTTTCCCTCATTTCTATCTTGTAATATAGTATCGTCAATACGCATATCAGATTCATCACACACACCGAGTCAAGGGAGTGTTTGTCCATCATCCTTGTTGCCAGGTCAGACCTGATGCAGCAGTGTTTTGATACAGGTTTCTAAAAAACACAGTACCTAAACGGAGCTGATTTCAAGGCGGCACAAGGGTAAGTAGAAGTGGATCCATATGTTTTTGTGCAGTAAAACATTGTAATTGTTCGAAAAAACAGCCTTGAAAGCCAATATGGAGGTGTAATACTGTATGTCCCCTTTAAGGTGCACTGCGGCCTCATCAATTATGCAAAACTGCAGTGTTTATAATACAACACGCATCGTTTTCCATCAATAATGCAATGACGTTATTGTCTCGTGTGTTATTGTTCTGCATTAAATTTGAGCTGTGAAATGACAAAATAAAAGAATACACAAGAAGAAACGGTTATCAGTGCGTCAAGGTAAATTGTGTGTCATTCTGTGAAGATGAAGTGTGTTTTTACCTGAGGAGCCATAAGGAAATCCTGTCAGCATTTGGCATTTTATGGTTTGAGCTCGACTCAAATATGAGCCTCTGGGATAGGAGGAAGGATTTCGCATTTCCACTCTGTCCTCAGCCAGGGAATCACAAATAAGCCGTGGCTGCCCACACAGATTCTCTCACGTGCAGAGGAACACATGAATTACCGGTAAGTATTGGAGACGGGGGGCTGTTCTGCTCTGACAGCTTCCACTGACAGACTGAGCATCAAGGAGAGGCTCTCCAGAGCTCTCCAGAGCGGCTGCTTGATGCTCACTCTGTCAGAAGTTTATCAGAGGGATCAGAAACAACCTCTCATCTCATCATGTCTCTACCTATTGAAGGACATTTTGGGGAAAAAGCAGATGAGGTTGGAAAATCTCCTGGAAATCCAAATGAAATACCTCTCAGCTGCTGGATGATATACATAATGTCAAGATTAAGCCATTTTTAAATATAAAGATGGTTTTACATTTTTCCTTGTTACTGTTGTATATACATCAACAAACAGGAATCATTTTGAGTTAGAATAAACTGTTAGAGTAATCTGAATTCAGATGTGAAGTAATTCCCCGGATCAGATCTTGGCTATAATTGCCTTTTGCTGTTTATCTTTCTATGAGAGCAGAACATAAATCTTTTTGACATCAGTGCATCCAGTCCCTTTGTCATGTGAGACAACTATAAGTGTTGTTCCCTTTGGGCTGTAAAAAGAGTTTGTGAAGTTTTTTGAAACCTCCACACAGACTTGTGCAGCGTGTCTCCCTACCCTCAGTCTTCAGTCTGCCAGTGACCATATGCAAATGAGCCAGGAGGCGGGGGCTCACCAATATCAGCCATGATAATGACAGTGAATTGTGATGAAACATTTTGGACTAAAACTGCTTGAACCATTGGGAGGGAAAAAGGGGGGCAGGTGCTGCAGCATCCAGAAGGTTCGGTCAAATTTCCGGGTTGTGACAGACCTGGATGACAGAGGGGCGAGGATAAAGTGGCTTTGTCTAATATGGCTCCTTTAAAACATTACAGTGGTTTCAAAATAGAGCCTCAAGTACAAACAACCACATGGAAATCTGTAAAATATGTCCCTGAAGGTACTGGACTGGACAAAACGTATTTAGCTGTAATTCCATAGTCATTAAAATTCAGTATGTGATAAAACGATAACAGAGGATATCAAACTATAATTAACTAGCTTGCAGATTACATGTAAATTAAGTGTAGTGATACATTTCCTAATGTAAACTGTTTTTCTGTTGCCACTTCCTCTATTCTGTATTCTCATGATACTCCTCTGAATGTGTACACGTGTTATGGCTGTATTTAAAACCCCTGATGTGTTTGAACGTAAGCACGGCACACACAGACACACACACTGAAGCATCGATCCGCCCGCCTCATCTCCTTCTTCTTTCAACATTAGCCATTGCCAGGTCCACTTAAGGTTACCATGCTGACTGCATACTAACAATGTCATTCGGCAGACATCCCCGTGTAGCAGACTTCTTTGATCTGTCCAGGCTTAAAATAGCAGAACATCCAATCTAAAATTAAGCCCTGTTCAATCATACATAAGACAAAACTCAAAGGAAAGGTGCTCAATAATGGAAACTAATTGAGATTCCCCTGCTATTGTGTTTAAGTCCCTCTGAATTAACCCAGACTCTCCTCTAACACTCCCCCCCACCCCAACCACACACACACACACACACACACACACACACACACACACACACAATGTATATCTTTTTGCCTTTACCAAATATTGCATTTAAGGAAAGTTTCCACTGTTTTCCTTCAAATCTTTTGAGAGCTGTAGCTCTTCGTGCTTATTTTGGCATCAATGTTTCAAATCTCTTTGCTTCCACCTCACTCAGCTGATGCAATCTCAGCATCCACAAAGCCTGTGATATATTCTTTATAAAACAGTCTATAATGAATGCCTACGCGTGGTGCAATGTGCACACAAGACTCTGGAAATCTTGTGATACTGTTTCACTTTTGAAAATAAATTCTCGGGACCGAAGAGATTTTGTGTTAGATATAAAAATAAAGGCTATTGCATTGAATATCGACCCCTCTGGTCACTTATTGTATAATGAACTGAGGGATTTAATAGCTTCCAATTGATTAAATATCAACTTAGCTGTGGACAGACTTGACACTCTTGATTGGACCCTCAAGCCAATAACAATAAAACTGCTCTTTTTCGCCTCCGCATGGATTTTATAATAAATACGGGAACAAAGACACACTACCAAACCCTTCAAACAAACTGGGATAAAAAAAATTATTTGATATGTTAAAACCTGACAAGACACAACATCACTGCTTAGGATAGAATATATCCACACATTACTCTCATTCATTTAAAAGGGACATACTGTAACACATGGATTTAGCGACATGGACACCTGATCAGACGCACCACCATCAGGGGCTACAGGGAGGCTTTGATCAGCATCCATGTTTTACAGTCCCTGGATGTTGCCAACAGGCCAATCAGAACACATTAACTATTTTTGGAGGTTCCCTTAACGAGTCATTATGCAAAAAAGGCCTGTTCTCAGTCAGTGTGCACTGTGGTGCTGCAGACAGGACTGCACATTCAAGCATTTGAACTGTTTCAATATCGAGCCCTAAATGTCAATAAGGACTTTGGAATCTTAGAAAAAATAAAAATAGAAAAGAAGATACAAGATACTAGATACAAGACGATGACTTTTAAATCCAGATGACGCTTTCAGTGCACTTGAGATGATAAGCAACATGGTTACAGGGCGGTGACAGAATAACTTTTCAGACGTTGTCTTACAGAAACACACAGGCTTGTGTTTGTTGGTGTTGTTCAGTGTTTTGGAGTAAACACACAGCATGTCTGCAGGAGGACATGTCTCCTGGCAGTGTGACAGGAGCAGCTTGCGAGGATCTGAGCATTCCTCTTCGTGACTCTCTGCTCTGAACTGTCATGGGAGCAGATGGTTTATCAATTCAAAGTAAAGAGGGGAAAAAATAGGGAATCCTGCATCAGACACCAAACAAAACACAAAAGCGATCAAAGTATCGCTGGCCGTTGGATCCCTCTCCATCTTCTCAAAAATACATGAAAGGAAATACACAATGCTGCTGAAATTTATACATCCAGCAGTCTGGGAATTACACTTGGATAGGAATGCATGTATAGTAGGCAAATGTTTTATTCTCTTTCAGTTGACAGTATGAGCATTGCATTTCACAGTGACACACTTTAGATTTTTTGACAGTGGGAGGTGTGGTAACTGTGGAGCGATCCAACAATTACATCCATGTTGACATCGGCAGGATGAAAATTTAAGCCTCTTCAATGCAGAAACCAAAAAAGGGTCTGCATATGTTCACATTTGATGTATGAGTTGTGTCCAACACCCATTATGCTGATAAGGAAAGAAATGCCTATTACTGCAAAGTGTACATGCGCACAGAAGACACTGCAGTCAAAATGCAAACCAACACAGTGTGGGTGACATTGTGATCTCAGGTCGTACAAGCCGCAGTTGGATAAAGTTGAAAACACAACTTAATAATGTTGATAAATACACATTAATAAAGTTATTTTCAAATGTGCCTACACCTGGAATGAGGACAGCCCCAGCCCATGTAAAAAAATATGTGATTTGGTTGGTTGTCACTATTCAGATGCAGAGATTATATTTTGAGGCTAAATATCTATCCATATATACAGTATATAGATATATATAGGTTATATAGTCTTGTGGATGAGTTTCCCGTCTGGATCAGTGTTCAAAAGACTATACATAAACACAACTCAATTTGTGAAGATACTCTGCAGAATGTCAAGGCGGAACCAAAATGATAAATTCATTTCATTTGCCTCACTTTGCCTTTGAGTAATGAGTTTACAATCCTCTGTCATGTCTCTCACGGCCATGTGGGCTTTCATGGCGAATCGAGTTTCCACAGCCTGCCAAGGCGAATGCAGGGAGACGAGAACGGGCAGTCTCGCCACTTTCATGTTTCACCTTGCAAATTTCTCAGCCTCGTCAAAGCACATGAGGTGAGCTTTTCAGGTACTAACAAGCGCATCTAAAGTCCTTCTTAAAGGTCAGCCATCCATTGAGAGGTGTGGACTTTTTGAATAATTCATTTCCACTGTTATCCTTTGGAAATTGAGACCAAGAAATCAATTTCACATGCAAAGCACCATGGTCCATATTTAACGGTTCAGTGTTTTAGGCAACGTTTACTCTCTAATTAGTAGATAATCAACATGATAATGGATTTTACAAGGTGTGTGGAGTGCAGCCGAATGGTTCATGAGAGTTGGAGTTTAGTTTTTCCAACACAAATTATTTCCAGGTGGTGAAAACACTTCTGGTGCAGTGTGATCGTACTGTGAATTACAGTGTTCACAGTGTTGGTAACAGGGTGGAGGTCAACGCTAACATGCCAGAACACTACAGATACCTCACAAAGCTGTAAATGGCACCTAGAAGCATCTAATGCCTGCACTCAACAGTGAAGGGATTAACTGTGAATTCTCCTCAAATGTCTGATTCATAGAGGGAATCGCAACATCTGTCCTAGAATTTCCTAGGAACTAATAGCAGATGTATTTAATTGTAAATTAGTCAGTAACCTTTCAGAATATTTCTTTTTTTCTCTCCAAGATTTATTTGTAAAATTGTCCCTTTTTGCAAAACAATTTAGGGTTTAAAAGACATTTATTAATGATTTATGCATTATTTAATGCACAGATTTCCCTCAACTGTAATTTGGGTTTATATTTTTTGTTAGACATGTCTTTGCTGTACCTAAACAGGCTTTGATTCTATTTTGTGCATCCACATTGTGCTTTCATTCATAACTTTTTACATTCTCGTGCTATTCTTGCTTTAGTCTTAATTACATCCTAATTTTCTTTGTTGCATCCTATTCCTATTTTCTGCTGCTATGGCCCATTTTCCTTGGAGGGATCATTAAATTTTAATTTAATCTGTCACTAATTCAAGAGACCTATGACAAATTCACCTCTAATAGCCCTGCCACATAAGCGTCAGCACGTCCTCTGGAGACATACAGTATGAGGATCGGCTTTTGGAAAATCTAGCTGCTCCATAGCAACTGGCCAATCCAGCAGAACCAATAGTGTTCCAGCAATCATCTTTTGGCCCTTGTGGGTGGCATTTTAAAGTAGGTGTCGTCACAGTGTAAGGAAAGGAATAATGGTGAGAGAGCACTCCATTGTGGCCTATGGCAAATGGATCAGTGATGTTCAGGAGAGTGTGAGCTCCCTGGTTACCTTTGAATATCCTTGAAAGCTGGTTGATGTCATTTTCCACCCACACATTATTCCCCTTTAGCTTTCCGTCTTCACATGTGCAGACTGGACACACACAGGGAGGAAAATGCAGGCAAATGTTTCCTGTCGAACAAACACATTTACATTATGTGTTCTGTATTATTATTATTAGGTTAAAGGTCCAGTCCTTCATTTTATGTCTTTCCTCAACTGCACCGGTTTGACATCTATATAAAAACAACTCCTGCATCTTGTGTTTCTAGCTGTAATTTAATATGTCTGTTTAACTATGTGCTTGGTGAGATTGTCTGTCTGCAGTCTGTGATTGACAGGCAACCTGTCCAAGGTGCGCCCAGCTGCTCACCCATTCAGTGTTAGGATGAGCTCCATCCTCCCTATGACCCTGAAAGACTCAACCATGAAGAACAGATGGTTGAAACTATACATGCGCGCTAAAACGTACTGATAACACAACGGTAACAAGTCGACATTTTCAAACACAAACAATCAGACTGAAATGGGTATAAATCAACATGTGGGTAATGAGATCTTGAATTTCAGCCAATTTACTCAAGTGTGTAAGCCGATAAAACAATGAATCATGTATATTCACTGAACGATAGAATCCTAATCCCATTCAAGTATACGGCTTAGACTCTGCAACGTTGCCTTGATCGCACTACTGACAGAAATCTCACTCTAGTGTATATGCACATGTACTGAATGCAATCCTCTCTCTTCCTCCTGAAGTGACTGTAAAAGGAACTGACATCACAACATAAAGGCAGTTTCAGTCCTTCTTTGCCCCTTCTCTGACCTGATCGTGATTTATTCAAGTACAAGGTTGTTCATAACTCTTTGATCATTGTGTGGATTTGATGTTTATTTTTAGATTTCTTGAGACTCAGCTTAACCAAGACCAAACCTTCCTTTGTTGCTGTGCAGTCACCTTCAAATCTTACCAAGAATTATTTTGAAAATTGACACAAGCAAGTATAATATCGGTTAACACTATAGAGAGTTTAAGTACCTCCTTTGACAGCAGTTGTTAAACATACTGTATGAAGGCTCAGGCTCAGCCTCAACCTCAGCCACAGCAGCAGAGTGGCCGTAGCACTCCATTGCGCTCTCTTGTTCTCTTTCCCTTTGCTCTCTCTTGTTCTGACAGCTTGCCTGATGAAGTTAACCTGGAGATCTGGGTAATAAATCAAGGCACCTTGGTTGTCCAGTTGATAACAGCTCATACTCAGCAATTATCTGCTGAATCAGATTGGTCACCGCAAGTCCTGGGAGCCATAAATCTGCAGCATCTTCTGATGCCTCTGATATATCCAAGGGAAATGAGCACGGCCAGGAAGCTGCTGACCTGTCATTGTTTCTATATGAGCGAGCAGAGCGAGGTTAGAGAGAGATTGTGACTGAACCCACCGATACAATGGGATCTTTAATGTCTTCAACAACGGCAAAAAAATCCTATAAGTATAACGCGTGTTCAGGAGATATTTGTGTAACTGTGAGGAAAAGTCAGGCAATGGCTATGACCAGAACCGAGACAGTGACGCTTCAGCACAAGGCAATAGAAAGGGAAAAGAAGGGGGGGGGGGGGAAGCTACCTCAGGACTTACTGTCCTTAATAAGTCCCAGAATAAGTCCTGAGGTAGCTTCTTGGAGACTCTAGTGGAGCAGCATTCGCCCTTTAACCAGAAATGCTGCTTCACAGTCCACATGAACAGAGTGGAACACTAGGAAACTGGGAAGTCTGCTCTACTCTGGACCAGGCTGCCAGAAACTGCACTTGAAGTACCACAAAAACTGAGATACAAGCACAAAACACCTAAAAGTAGCTTTCTTTGGTGACAAATTTGAGATTCCTTTATGATACATTAGTTTCAGTTTCATTTTTGCCTGTGAAATCACTGTCAGATTTGTAACGCTGCCTGTCAGAATGAACTCCATTGAACAAGACATATGTGGACAGTGTGAGAGACGAAGTTTTTTTGTCTTGCTGAAGTAGGTAACCAGACCTCAGAGGGAAAGACAGACAGAATCCACAGCCACAGGAAAAGCTGTGTGGATCCTCTGATGGACACGCCTGCCTTGACTGCCACCTTCTGGCTGTTGATTTCACATTCGAATACAATCAATATTTTCTCAAATTTTGATGAAAATGTTGTATTTTACCGCACCGATCGTCTCAAGGTATGTTATGAATTTAAATCTCTTAGCCTTGATGAAATATCCGTTTGCTTGACCCAGAAATCGCTGCAGCGTCCATGAGGAATAGTGTGTTTACCGCTGCCTCCCTGTGTATCGCTGAAGTTGTGGATTTATATCACACCATCTACTGCACACAGAAGAGAATTAAAGAAAGCCCAAAGTTAGGCGACCGATCCTTCCCACATAAATCACACACTGTTATGAGTGGAAACAGCCTGGGCAGAGTTGAGCAACTATGGTGAACATTGAGCAAAATAAATCATTTATCACTTCTAACTGCAGCCACTGAACCGTGCAGTGGTGAAATAGAGGAGGTAGACCCTGGAGTGCTTTGTCAAGACCGCAACAAAAAACCAAACTACAATCTATTCGCACCGGACGGAGACTTAAAGGCGCTGGGCTATGAGTCGCACCATGAATTGCAATTCAAATTACAGCTGTGAGTCACGCGTTGGGATGTGGGTGATTAAAGTGCTGCAGTACACGGCCAAGCTGTCACTGCCATTTCAAAAAAAAAAAGAAAGTCTGTTCATATTTGATGGCCCTGTTAAAAGGATACAGTGACATTTTCAGTTTTCGGTCCATTATTTAACTTCACCAGCAGCTTGCCGTTATGGAGGAAGAGGGGGGTCCATTTTTATCCCAGTTAACCCTCGGGAACCACTGTCAGTGATCCTAAATGAGACCAATTTGCTGTGGTGAGTGACAAGGCAATGGGACTGGTTTTAATTAAGGGTGCTGACAGTGTCAAAAGCCATTCAAGCCAAGTCAAAAGTGTGTGTTGGAGTGTGTTGGTGATTCACAAACTTGCATCTCTCTCTCTCTCTATCTCTCTTTCTCTCACGTTGTTGCTTTTCCCACCTCCGGCTCCTCTTGCACACCTGGCAGTTTGAGCAGAGGGAATCTCTCTTTGAATTGCCTCTCCTGGGAATTCTTCCCTTTTTTTCCTATGTGTTAGGCTTTTCTTTGCCTTCTTGGAGAGAGTCGAGCTACAGGGAACCATTGCTGTCCTGTGAAAACACTATATTTGATACTCGGCTACACAAACAAACTTGACAGGCCTTGATCTACACACCTGGTTGGACATACCTGCAACGTGAAAGTAGTAGTCCGTGGTTGTTGGCAGCTCAGGCCTGACACAAGTGGCCAAACATAAAAGTGTTCTGGAAGGGGGTACTTAAAGAAACATTACCCACAAATATCACCCTGCTTTGCTGGTGAGCAGAAGTGTATATTTTCAAAAACGCTATCAAGACAGACCCAGGAAAATAAAAACATGGAAAATTCCAACCTTTCCCTGGTTGGTACAGTATGAGTATGAGCATGTCAGAGCACATCCATACGTATGTCTACACATGCTGCTACAAGTTATAGATCCAGAGTGGAGTGTGAAGTCTATTAAAGTAGTTCACTGCACTTCATTTTGCCTGAGAGCAGACAGCAGTTACCCTCAGTGTGTTCCCACTGCATGTCAGCAAAGCTCTCAACCAGATGAGACACCTCGCTGCTGTGGGTGTATTTTCTGCTCTGGGATATCAATTCGCATGTACAAATTTCCTCTTCAGATGCAGTCGTTCACCAGCTCCTTGTGACAATTTTGTGGAGTTTTTTTTTTTTTTTTTTATGCCAGAACTGCTCAAATCTCGCAGCTGTCAGCATCCGTGTTCCCTTTGGCGGGACGTGAAACCGGTCCTTCTCCTCATTATGCGTGACCTCCTCCTTGTTTGTCTGTATCTGCCCTTGCATCCTGCCCTCCACTTTCTGTCACACACAGTATAATCATATTCACACAGTGGAAATCACATTATATATTAACTGCCACTGTGGAGGAGTTCAGGCCAGTGGCTGGACAAGACTAATGAATACCCAACCATCAAAATGACAGCGATAATGGCATGAAAGGAGGGTCCCAAAATATCCCAGGCTCCCCTCCACCTGTCCTCCAGCTCCTCTGGGTAGCAGCTAATACACGTGTGTACTGTATGTCACCGTATTACCTCCATCCCATGCTGGTATTAAAAAAATTATTGAGTCCTGAAAGCCAGAGGCCAGGTTTATAGTGACGAGTCAAAGACCCCTGGGTGCCCAGTTACGTTCACGTACATTACCCTTAGCTATAGAGGCAGCTAGGTTTAATGCCACTCCTGAGACGGAAAAGTTTTGTGTGCTCTGTGACCTTGGCGAAAATGAAAACAAAGTGCATTTTCTGTTTTATAGTCCCTTATACGATGATTTAACGGTTGCATTCTTTCCTAAAATGTCTTCAGCCTCTGCAGATTTCTTTTGGTTGGATGATTACAAAAGATTTGATGTATGTTTTAGGAAGGTATTTTTGCTATTGCAGAGTGTGTGCAGAGCCTGGGAGAGGAGGCAGAGAGGACTGTTTATGTTGAAAGAATTTGTATTGATTTATCATGTAGAACTTGCTCTGCAGTTTGTTCTTTTGTGACAGATTTTGTTGAACTGCTGCGAGATATACTTGTCTTCTAATGTCTTGGCAACGTCTTGGCACGAGTTCTGCCTGACACTATAAAAATCAATCAATCGTGTACAATATACGCGTTAGCAAGATGTAATACCTGCCGAAATTGTGGGGGTGGTAATGTGACTTTTGTCATGTCAGCAGTGCTCTGAGGTGAAACTGATCAAGCACGGCTGAATTTGTTTAATGGCCTCAAGTGCTGCTGCCGCTGTGTCTTTCGTCCTCTTGTGACATGCAGATCTCCATCTTTGCTTCCATTCATATTTACACTGTTGCAGGGAATGAGATGTAGTGTTTAACGTGTTCTGGAGTAAACTTGGATCACTTTATCACATTTCCCCCTCACGAATGGAGCAATGAATCCTAATATATCCTCCTGATATAAAGCATGCAAGCAACTTTGTCAGCATCTTCACTAGTAAGTCACATTTATGATTACAACATTTTTCATTGTGTAAGGGAGTTTTTATGACACAAACTGGCTGCAGAAATAATTTGTCTGAACTGATTTCAGTGTGAATTCATATGATATAACAATTCATTGTGAGCATCTGTCATGCTGTAATGGCCCTTTTCTTCATTCTCGCCTAGCTTTATGAGGAACGTCTAATATCCTTTGGCACCATCCTGGCTAATTTCAAAGGTAGTGAATTCAGTCTTAAATAGTGGGTATCGTTTCAGACAAGTTAGACCTTAACTGCCACAAAAGTGCAGATCAATTGAGCCAAAATGTCTTCAGTGTGTGCAGGGCAGATTAGCAGCAGAGTTGAGTCTGATGGGGTCAATGTGACAACTAAAGGGAAGCTTGCATCACCCAGGCGATCCGAAGCTTAGTGAATATTCATTAAATCCTCCACAATAAGAGAGAATTTAATCTGCCAATTTAATTATGAGGCCGGCACAGAGGAAGGCTTTGGTCTAGATTCCGTTTCCCTGAGAGATTTGCCCTCTATCCATCCCTTCTTAGATGAGAGAGAGAGAGAGAGAGAGAGAGAGAGAGAGAGAGAGAGAGAGAGAGAGAGAGAGAGAGAGAGAGAGAGAGAGAGAGAGAGAGAGACAGACAGAGATCGCAGCCATTTTGACCAGCCAAAGAGGGAGACCTGGCCTCGCTGCTGCCACACATACCAGAGGAGGAATAATGAGTGAGGGATGAGATGGGAAAGGACGCAACTATACAACAGAGTGGCCATTACATCTCTATATGGCCCATTATACTGAGAAAACAAGCAATATCCCACACCACAAATTAGGACACTAGAGGAACAGGGAGTTATTGAGGCTAGGAAATGATATTCCTGAGTGGGATGCAGTGTCAGTAATAGCTTTCAAATAGAGTTTATACAATACCGGTTCCAAGTTCTTTTCAGCTATATGGTGGAGTGAATGACCCCACAATTATAGGTGAGGAAGGGCTGGACGAGTTGTCTCTGCTTTAGAATAATTCATAAAAATCACACGCAAGTATGATCAGTATAAGTCAAGTGCAGATAAATTCAATTTCTACAATTGGCATATACCTACAATATGTGTTTTCTTAATTCTTCCAGATTAGCTCGTAGCAAACCTATCCCTTGGACTAAAAAAATCAGACCGTGATCGCGTGCAGCCAGAATGAGTTTCCCTTGTTGGCCGTTGGGACTTTGGGGCCAAACTACAACTAAACAACGTGAAATAATACGATTGAGTCGACACAGCCAGTGGTCCATGCCCTCCTCAGGCCTTTCCTGGCTTGTGATCTTAAATACCCCCATAGCTCTAGGGACGCTCTGGAGGTGCTCAGTCCTACAGCCTGAGAGATTAGACCACTGAAGCTACACCTTTACCCGGTCAGTGGGTTAGGGAAGGGATGGTAGGTGTAGAAAAAGCAGTAGAAAACAACACACTCCTCCAACATTTGTAGCATTGTACTGCAGGCATCAAAGGATGTGAGCATCTGCAGGCGCACACTCTGGTATTTGTAATTCTGCTCCACGTCAACGTCCACCACAGCCCAATGGGGACCGGCCAAAGGGAATGCTTCTACTTTCAAAAGTTCACAGCTATCTCCTTTGGTGAGTCTGTGGCAACACTCTGAGTTGCACTCGTCCAAAGTGACCAGGTATATTTGCAGGCAGATATGATGAGTGAATACAATCAGAAGAAAGAACTCAAGCAGTGACCACATACAGCAGCACCAAAGATGGACATCAAATACACGCCAAAAATCTCACAGATGGCAGACAGCAACACTAACAAGCAGAACCTTCAGTGTCAAACAACTGCTGGCAAACTCTGCTTCTGCGGGTTTGAACTCAACGTGGAGTTTGCACAATTTGGAGTTTGTCATATTCAACCTCCAGTGCGCGCTCAGTCATCCTTTCCCTGTGAGACAGCTCTGTGATTACACTGGACAGGCAATAGTCTGCCTTTGCTGAGCTGTTTATTATGAAAGGCGAGAAGGAGAGGTTTGAAGCAGAGGTGATTCACTTCGGTTGTCTGTCTCGGTGGATTTGTGTGGATGTTGGGCTCTTACGTGCTCATTCTGATCTCTGCGAGCTGCAAGACCCCACTCGGTGATATTTCTCAAGGGTCCAGTAGAGCTATAAGGACGAGGCATTACGCATATGCTGTTATTACACCTACAACAATACCTGGATAGTTTAAGGCTGTGAAATCACCTGGCTTATTGTCAGAGATTTCCATATATTATCTTTACTTATCTGTGTTTTACCCACATATGGAACTAATAAGAAGACAACGTGTAACTTCTACAACAGCTACAACAGCTAATGTGGATATTATTCATTCAATTTACTTTATTTCAAAATGTCAACTGTATGACTACTGCAGGTCCTCTTCAGGGAAAAAAATGAAACAGAAATTTGAAGGGTAAACTCACTTTCAATTTCTGAATAGATATCAGGAAAAGAGACAAATGAGCTGGTTCCCTCTAGCTTACTGTACTAGCGCAGTAATGGTCTGTCAGTGAACGCATCACGGCATGGTCTAACCTAGGCCCTCGTCTGTCAAAACTTGGTCCCCCTAAAAGAGGAGGGCAAGGCTTCGGTGAGCTATAAGCCTTTCAGAAGCTGAGTACAAACAAGTCAAGTGGAATACAGCGAATACAGATCGTGTCAACATGTGAGCATAGACAGATAACTGTGTGCCTGTAAATGTAGTCCTTTAATACACAACAATGCACCTGCTGGCTTTTAGATGTAAACTACTGCTGTGAGACACCAAACTACAACCAGAGAAAAGCTGCCTTGGAACAGGTAAGAATGAACTTGTGAGCGTTCCTCAGAAAGCTTACATGAAAATTGTTTTTGACCTCATGAATTGCGTCAAAACAAATCATCGCATCTGTCTGGCTGTTTGTGGGAGACGATCGGGGCATCCAGGGATGAGAAATGCGTTTCATCTCGGTTTAAGCCGTTACCGCACCTAAGCAGGGCAGCAGAAGAGATAATGAGAAAAAGGAGTTCAGATCCCACGACACAACCGCTTCAAACACTGGGAAAATGAGCATGCAAAGGTGCCATCTGAAGGAATTCTACTGTGGTGGAAGATTTAGAGCGTCTATCTAGTCTACTGCTGTGACATCAAATGTAAAGATTTTATCCGGTGTTGCCCGCACACACATATTAATAGAGCAACAGCAAGCTATGTAGGCCTACTGGAGGGAAATTAATGGCTTTGCTGGGACAAGCTCAGGTCCCACAGGTTTCCCACCACAGTGGAAAAAGACGAGAGATTATTTATAATAAAAAGAAAACTAAATCACATCTACAGTTGTTAGAATTCCATGCTGCTTTCGAGTCCAGATTAGGGAAGTTAACTGGCCGGATGACCCGCTGTGCCCATGTGTTGCCGTCCCCGGGGATTAAAAAGGTGAATCTCTACCCACTGTTATTTTTCCCCAAATTTCTCAGCAGGTGCAGGCTTGTGCCCAGCAGATCATCTAAAGACGATCATGTCAGGCAGTGGAGAGATGAACCGACCCTGCGGGGGATGGAGGGATCCAACAGCCCGAATAATTTCCGGGCTTGGGCCAAGCTCATTTCTCTTTTCTCTCTGGTTTTCTCTGTTTTGTGTGGGATGCATCCCTTCAGGGAGTCCAAGGCCACTGCTGCATTAAGGTAAAGTTTAAGAGGAAAACAATAACAGAGTGTAACAATATTAAGGGTATATGATTGGATTTGCATTATGAGGCAGATGAGGAAATGAGGCAGAACGATCATGTTTACTCTGTAGGCTATGCAGGGCCGACGCTTTTCGATTTGAATCAAATGCAATGGAACCTTTTTTCGTACCCTTTGGACAGGAACAAACAAATATATCGAGCCCTACAAACAACCAACTTATGGAATTTCCGTGAGTAAAACTGATGTATCTAAAGTCATCTAATCTTGTATTTTTTTTGAATATGCAAAACACAACAACAACTTTCAAAAGGATTATTCAATATCTGACAAGAGGAGTGGCACCAACAGCTTCTCAGTACAGATGGCGGAGGTTTTTCTGTGCATATTTATGGGATTAGTAAAGCAGAGCTAAATCTGATTTTGAATAAAATAAAAATTGGTCGTGTTCCTTTGTGCGGTAGGAATTGTGGAAAGCTGCAGCCTTTGTTAAAATGTTGAGTAATAAGGACTTTGACTCATAACGTTCAGATTCAGACTTTAGGACAAAAACAATCACGTTTTGCAGGAGAAAAGCTTCATCATCTCCTGTGATCAGATGTAAGGGACGTTTGGTTTATATGGTGATAAATAGGAAGGAAAAAGGGAGGTCCATAAACAAATTCAGGTTCAGGTTCAGGTTCAGGTTCAGGTTCAGGTTCAGTGGTGAAGAACACACCCTCGTCCTTTCGGGATTGGAAATGGAATATGAAGTGAAATCTAAACCTTGACTGCCTGATTTCACTCACACTCACACAAATCCCATAGTCCATGGTTCTTTGATTTATGGGCATCCACATACTTTCACCCATGGCAGCCTACCCCGCCAACCAGATTCCCAACAAAGAAACATCATTAGGCGCTCACACACGCACGCATGCACACATACACACATAGTGTATCTGAGTTTGCAGGGGAAAATGCAGTACACAGACTCACTCACAGCTGGAACCCGACAGATCAATGAGTCCCACAGTCTCATTCTGCAGAAAAAAAAGCTATTGATTACTCACAACAACAAAAAAGTTGTAACAGGTGGCACCACGTTAAAATAAATCCCCATCTGTACTCAGAGAATCAGCTTCTTGTTTGTTTAAATCCCTGAAAGCTCAGAGTCTTTCAAAACCATCTCTTCTAAGTTGGACAACATCTCAGACTTTGCGGTGTGAGTGAGTGTGTGTGTGTGTGTGTGTGTGTGTGTGTGTGTGCTGTTACAGCTTCTGCATTATAAACAAGTGAACATTCGCATGCTGACCTGTAAGACAGCAAAAACATGGCAGCTCCCTCCACTTAGCAGGTTTGTCACATTTCATCTGCTGAAGTCGGTATTACCTGCCAATCACATAAACCAGCCATGGCAGAATTGCGAGTGTTTATACGATGAAATATGAAATTTTCAATGAGTATGTTAAGAAACTAATTAAAATAGAACTGGGTGAAAAACAGGCGTCTCCAGCAAGATATTAGCCCTGAGAAACATTTTCAAGTATATTCAGGCAGATAAAACAGTCGGGGCTGAATGAAAATGGGCAGCTTAGATATAAGATATATATATATATATACATTATATATATAAATATATATATACAGTATATGTGTGTGTGCGTGTGTGCGTGTGTGCGTGTGTCAAAGTGCCTTATTTTGAAATTCTGTTCTATCTTCAGTGGCACAGGGAGCACGGACTCCATGTTAACTGCCAGAAAAACAATCTCTCAGCATTTCTTCCAACTTGGACATAAATGTGTCCACAGGAGTGAAACAACGCCTTGTTCAATTGTTCAGTCATCCCTCAAAGAAACAAAGTTCTTCAAATGGCAATAGGAAGAGCACACGTCCATCAAATATTAACACGCGTTCCTCTATAATAATGAATAAGCACTTGAAAGGCGAGTGTCTCAAAGACAGCCAACCTGTCTGTTATGCTGGTGAGAATAGAAGAATCTATATATCCAAGTCGTTTCTGTTGATTTCAAATATTTAATTCCTGTTTCAACAAAGAATGTCCAATTATGCTAATTCCTGGCTCTACTGTTTTCCCTACATCAATCATTCAGCGTTAATGATTTTGGATTGTAGTAACAATTCCTTCCCTTTCTTTCTCACGAGTAACATTATGTAAAACACATTCTGAGTGACTGAGAGTTGATTCACTTGTGCTTCTAGCTACTAAAAAACATAGAAGTGAACACTAAACACGCCCTCAAATGATAAAAGCACAAACACGACGGCAGCTTTAAACTCGAGTCACAGTCCGCATTTACAGCAAGTCGCAAATAACTTTATGAATGGTAGCGAGCAGATGGGGGAAGGCAAAGCGGAGAGATGTTTGCAACTCGTGGGCGTACTTCATCTCTTAAATGTGTCCTCTGTGTAGGCAGTGCATTCACAGCTGGATCCTCGGGACAGAGATCCATCCACAATGTGAGTTTAACTAAAGATGGATGTGGACACTTTCTGATCACTTATCCTTCTGCAAGCATTTACACCTTGCATTAACCTGTGACCCTGTTATCTGGATAATGAGTGTCGATTATGATAGAACACGCAAATGTGTAAATGAGGCCAAAAAGCCATCAGCTGAAATATTTTGGACAGCAAACAAAATTACATCTAACAGATAAAACATCTGAGGTAATTCTGTGTGTGTTGTACTCCAGACTTATCACTCAACCTTCCTGTGAATTTCTTTGACGGCATCCAAGCCTGGGAGCAATTCTTTGAAGTTAATTGGCTTGCTCAAGGGCATTTAGAAGAGATTGGATACCGCTGATGTAATACCAGCTACCCTCGCAGGTGGCAAGCACCAGTTTGACAGCGGGGGTTGGGTTACTGGTTGACCTGTCTGCGCCTCCCGGCCATTCCGGTTTACAGCAGTAAACTCACAGAAGGCGTGAAGACCTGCGGCAAATCAACAGATTTATAATTAAACAGCTTGCAGCACAGGGAAAGGAGCTCACCTGCAGTAAAGCCTGAAAGCGTGTCGGATTAAGGAAGCCTAAACTCATTTGACACATACCATGATCACAATTTACTGAAATCATCCCTACTCTTTAATAAGTCTTCTTCTGCTCAGCTGTGGCCGTGCATTAAAATCACATTTATCCCTGATAGGCACTGCACAAAAGAAAGCAAACCCTCAGAATAAAAACAGCATGTGTAGCGCTATAGTTCTGCTGCAATAAAAGTTTCTGAGCTTATAGTAAATCTAAACCAAGGACACTGGCAGGGATTTATGGAAAGGCTGAGATTATATCGCCATACAGTACAACGATAATAAGCCTCAACCAATTCATCACCACAGTCAGGAACCCTTAGCTCAGCTAAAGTCTGCATTCATTTCTCCTGAATAGAGACAGTCTCACATCCTGTTTTGCCTTTTTTTTTTTTTTTCTGATTCTTCCGCGTGATAAATGAAAAGTTCCCCGGCTCAGAAACAATTGCTTTTCTTGTGGATTTGTGTGTCTTTTCATAAGCGTTTGACTGGCTTAATTCATTTGTACGGTGAATTGTTATTTCTCAGCCTTTCCCATTTGTCAGCAGACACAAACAGCAAATGTCGCCGTTTGTGTGATCTGAATGCTATGAGCACTAATGTTTCCCCCTCTATAAGTCTGATTCATTTGTACAGCAAAAGAGAACAGAAGCTATGGAGTTATGCGATAAATATGTCAAAATCATAAATATATAATATATATAATATAATATATAAATCAAATCAGAAATGTAAGAATTTCTTGTTTTATGAATGCAAGATACACATAGCTGTGTGTGCTCAGGCATTGAGCCTTTAAGTACATCCTTATATATTAATAGAGCAGATTATTGACCCATTCGATCAGAAAGTTGCACTCATTCAAAGCTTGATTTTTGGTCACTACATACAAATTTAGAAGACACTAAACAACATTCGCAACCCACTACACTCATATTTCTGTCCACCTGATGAAGTACAATACACTCTCTGCTCTTCAGGCCCTAAAGTACATGCTGCTATGTGTGTGTTCGCCGACAACAACGTCAATAACAATGGTGGAAGTTTTTGAAGAGAAAATCTGTGATCTTGTCCACAAAACATTTACTTGTGCAACGGCGACGCGGCCGCTTTTTCCCTTGTGATCTCAACATCGACATTAAAGTCACACCCTCGAGTGTCGCCATGTTTATTTATGTTGTGCAGATTCTCAAGTTTTCAAGGAAGATCCATCCGACTCTGATCTGCTCCCATGTGTAAATACTTTTTAATCCTTCGGGTACAAAAGTACGCAGGGAAGTACGTGAACACTGATGCTTGTGCAGATTATTACAAAGTAACCAATATGCGGCTGAAACCACAACTCTCAAACTGTAGAGTTGATGGATAATCATCCGTAAATTTGTCAACACAAGAAGCGCTTTCACATCACATTTGATTCAGTGTTACTAAACAAAATGTAATTAATGCAGTTTAAATCATCTTCATCTCTGTATTCACAAATGGTTCAAGTTATCAAAGTGTGTAGGCTCTTAATGCTTTTGTTATCATCCTTGCCATCTTCCAAACACTAAACCATTGTGATGCCTTTTGGAACACTGGCTTCATTTTAAAGCAGTGTGTCGGATCAGATTTGCAAACACTCAAAACAACTCATACTCAAAGGGTCCCATTGTGGACTCGCTGGTCCGTGATGAATCCACTGTAGATTCCAAGGTTTGGGGGCACGTTTAAGATTTTGGATCTGTGTTGGAGGAACGGGGCAGACACCAGGCCGAGGTCTTAATTATCTCGCGACTCCTTAAATCAACCTTTCACGTATGTCTCTGGTAAAGAAGATAAGACAAATCCATCTTTGTCTGTCTCTCTTCCCCAAGGGGCCGTGTTTATCTGCTCACAGCATCTCCACGGAGAAGCCGCCACTGCAGTGTGTGATAATCCCTTACTCCTCTGCTCAGCGGTAAAGGAAATGCTGTCACTCTTTCTCTCATTTAAACCTGGAGAAGTTCATTTTGCTACTTATTAGCAGGTGAATTTGTCCTTTCAAAAAAAAAAAAAATGTTCACACTCCATTTCCTAAAGAGCCTATTACTGCAGTACGACATCTCATCTTGATTGATCAAAACACCAGAATTCAACATCACAGTCGTCTTATTTCAGAGTGGTGGGAATGTTCTACCAACATAGGATAACAAGGACGCAGTGTGTAGCGAGTCTTTGATGAAGCGAGAGTTTCTCCCCCTTATTACAGGTGGGGAAACGGAATCTGGAAGCCTGCGTCTGCTCAAACGACCACGGAAGCATGAATGCAGCAGGACCGCACGCTGGCCTGCAGGGAAATCAAAGCTGCGTGGGAGGATATGGAAGCTGAAGGCAAGAAGACTGTAAGTGCTGAGATTTGACATACAGATCTGTAGTGTCGGACCATCAGGGGTAATTGGGGCTCCTACACAGTGTGCAGGAAGACAGATGGTTACATCAGCCTGCAGTGGTTGAAGAAACACAAAAAATCCTTCACTGAAGTAAAAGTGTTAATACTACAAGGATATTATGCTATTTCATGGGAAATTCACATTTTGTCCTCAAAGGTTATCATACAAGTATTATTTCTCTCCAAAGAGCTGAACCGTGACATCAGGGTGTCCAGACATGGGGGAGCTTTGGCTGGAGCCTGAAAGCGTGATTTGAAATATCCTTTTTTCATTTCACTGTGGCAATAATGTTTGAAAGAAAGAAAAATATCTGTGATGGCGGAAAACATTTTTTTCTGTGGTGGAAGGAATCTAAAAAATCCAGGAAAGTTTACAGTTGTTCTCTTCTTGATTCTTGTGTAATGATTATTTTGTTATCGGGTCAATGTTAAATTCAAATAAAGCAATACTGTGAATTCGTACTCCGGAGCAGAAATGTCCAAACTCAGTCCTGTACACGGGCCTCAATCCAACAGCTTTCCAGTCCTGTCACGCAAACAATTGCTTTCACCCATCCAGGTACCTGAGAACAACTTGGAATGTCATGATTGAAAGCAATTAATCGCATTGCTGGATAGAAACCTGCTTGTCAGAGGGCCTACGCAGGGCTTAGGGGCTCCGGGTTCTCACGCCAATCAAACCCTTTTCCAATGGAATTCCCCCGATCGGCTCCTCATCTCAGGCTGATCATTGAAATCAGCTCGCTTATGGGCCCCGGAAGGGTTAAACACGGACACGAGACAGACTTGCTGCCTTTACAAATCTTTGGATCGCCTTCTTTTCACCTCTGCACAGGTGCACCAGGTGGTTACACGGTCTCCCTTGTCATTTCCTCCAACAGTAGACATAATTCCACACGGCCCTGCACTGCGGCGGAGGTATTTGACAGTCAGCAGTATCCCCCGCAGAATTAAAGATAAGCCACAACTGTGTCAGTCACACCTCAGACACTAAACTGGGGGTTCTGGATCAGCTGTGACAAATTCCACCTCGAACAACGCACCTAATGAGAGTAATGAGCTGGCTGACCTAAATCCCTGGTTTGTGGTACATGAATTCCCATTATGATGAGATATAAGATACGCATACACTGATAAATACGTGGCATATGAGCTCTCAAAGGAATGCTGGTTGATAATACGTACACCCTTTAGAGCAGCAGCTTAAACTCTGCAATTCTCAACTAGCCTTTAGTCGAAAATGCAAAATAGTAAACTAACTACATAGTCGTTTGTCCGTCCCTTTGTGTTAGAACACATTTACTCTCCGGCCATTTTGCCGTGTGAGACTTACAAGGCAGCCTTCCGATGCAGCTTGCCCCTCATGAATGTGAGAGTAGCTGATTGGGGTTTTCTTTTTCTTTTTTTTGGCCGGGGGGACGATTCTGACTTTATATTCACATGCGGGGCCAGATGAGAGCCGGTGCTTTCCGAGCCTCCCGAGGTTTGCCTCTCAGACAGTCTGTTAATGCAGGGCGGCCATGCTGGGGGGAAGCGAGAGAATAACCCAGGAAGGAGAAGTACACGGAATACTAATGTCCCACGGTCGCACCGCCTCTCCGCTCCACAACAAAAGCTGCATTGGCACATCTGAAAAGTCATTTTCACAGTATTGCAAAGTTATCAAAGCTCTGGTGTGGAACTTTGATCTCATTTTTGTGGCTTTTCTCTCGCCGTCTTGCGGGGAGTCGAGGGGGGGACAGTGAGGCTCTGACTGAGTCCCCTCTGGCTTTAGAGTGATTTACAGGGGATGGATGAAGGTGTGCGAGCAGCCCGGATGAAGATCTTGATTTGAGGTGACAGCTGATGGACAGTAATGCACGAATCCTGGTCAAATCACCGGGGACAGATCGTCTGACCACAATTACCGACCTGTCCATGTGACTGTGACCTCCAATCTGAGAGGCTGAGCGCTCGGGTCTCTTTTTCACAGAAGTCCCGTCAGATTACCTCACACTTTGATTCCTGCCGGAGGAGAACGGGGCGGCTCTCTGAATCAGCAGCCAGGCAGAAAATGTGAAGAGAGGTGAGCAGGCTGCATAATTGACTTTGGAATGAAGCGAAGCGTTCAGGTGGAGGAGGTGTATCTGATTGTAGTGTCCCCCTCGGTTCAGATCTGTCTCCCATCATTCCACACCAAATAAACTAAGACAAACATGAATAATGCAAGTGCCTGTTTATGTGATGATTTCATATTATAATAGCAACTCCTCTCTTCTCCTCTCCTTCTTCAGCCAAGAAGCAGGATCCAGGGGCGGCAGCGAGGCTTCTTCCTATTCTTATCCTGATTTAAGACAGAATCCTTTGAGGGCCTAACCCAGATCCTCTAATAGCTGCAATGGCAGGAACAAGATTGCAGCAGAAGTCACATAAACGTTTACTTTTCCAGGGAAAGATGGGGACAAAAGCCTGTTTATGGTCTCTGTGGCGCCTCTGACTACTGATGTTGGATTTGGGAAAAATGTCTTCCCCGGTAAAATACCAATATTTACCACAAGAGGAGTCGCTGCCTTAGTTGTCAATCATGTCTCACATTCTCAGGTGGGAGCAGGGAGTCCTTCCTGATTTCCTGTTTCCCAGTATGGCTTGTGGTTGGTGGGTAAAGGATTTGTTATCATTTCCACTCATCCCTACCCCTTCCAGGCCTCTCCAGATGCAGGTTGTCTCTGGGCCACAAAAGGGCCTTAATGGACTCAAGTCCCAAGAGCAAAGAATCTTCATCTCACTCCTTCACACACCAGAAAATAAACTCCAACTCCCAGCTGAAAACCACTAATCTCAGGAAATTCACATTTCACAGTTTGCTTCATATATTTAAGTCACCAGTCTTATCTAAAAGGCAGAGGGGGGTCCTCTCAATACTGCTGGTTCACTCTGAATCTTTGGTTGGTTTAACTTCTGGCTGAGCTCATAGAATGAACTCACTAAGTATGCAATGCAAGTCCACACGGGGAAATAAGTCTCATTGGTGGGAAATGTCAGGAAAAACAGGCTTGGGTCTTCTCTGTAAGCGAAAGGTCAGGCCTCTGAAATCAAAGTTCATCCTGCCTGAAACACTTCATGTGGGTGGTGGGAGTCATGTCATGGGCCAAACAACTCAAAAATGCCTCCTCCTCTTCCTCCCTTCCCCACCTAATGTCCAAAAACCATGGAGGAGACCAGCAAAGGAAGTCTGATGGAGGATCCTTGCATGTATCCTTTTAGGGAAATGACATCACTGTGTCCTTTAAATCAAAACCTACCAAAACTTTATGTGCAAAAGCCAAACTTGAGCAGTCGGGTTGCCTTTTCATGCACGCCCAGCAGTCCCCAAGTTTCCTTACGATGGACATTCGTTAGTGTCGAACACAGGTTTTCGATCTGTTAACTATATCCGAGATAGTCGGTGAGGAATTTAAATCTACACTGCAGTCTGTAATTGTATGGTTTCGTGTGGCAGATGTGATTGGCTACTATTGTGGGAGGAAGAGCAGAAATCTGTGACTGGGCCAGTTCATGGGTTGTTGATGTTGAATATGAAGGTGGAGGACATGGTGGAGACATTAATGAGACAGACCCTTTATGTCTACAGTGTCTACAGCATGTCTGTACTGTAGTCTGTTTTCTATACACTTATAATTGGTGTACAGTGACTGACATAAGACCGAGGTTTCGTTTATTCTTCCTCCCTTTGTTGGACCCTAGTAGTTTGAGCAGTGCTGCCAATTATGTGCAACCGACCCTTCAACCAGCTGAAATCCTTGATGGTTTCCTCACTGTTCATGAGAGGTGGAGCAGATTCCTACAGCTACTGCGCCCTCAAGTGGTAACACAAAGCCATCCTTCATGAATTCCTGCCAGGTCGGTCGATCTCCCTCAGCCTGTGGCCCCTGTGATAAGCTTTGATGGCTCACTATAGCCCCCATGTGGACTAATGTGAAAGCAAACACGAGCAATCTCATTTATTTCCTGTCATCTTCGCCTGCTCCGCCTGCTCCTGGAGCTCAGAGATGCTGATCAGTAGAATGCGAAATGAACTGATGATACTCTGATTCACCAGGATGGAGCAAACGTCGGGTGAGAAGATGAGCTTCAGACAGAGGAAGATCTGCGAAGGCTCTCACACACACACCATCAATCCAGGACTAGTGGTTTGGATTTGGGATATTGGGCCACAGAAAGGTCACACATACGCGCGCACACACACACACACACACACACACACACACACACACACACACACACACACACACACACACACACACACACACACACACACACACACACACACACACACACACACACACACACACACACACACACACACACACACACACACACACACACACACACACACACACACACACACACACACACACACACACACACACACACACACACACACACACACACCCATCTGACCTGATTAGAAGAAACCCTGAATACCCTAGAAACTGTAGCATTAACAGAAACGTAAGACTTTGTGGTGCTGCTTTGTTGTATTGATTGGCAAAAAACACACTATGTGCACTGCAGGGAAATAAAATGTACAAGCTTTTTAAAGAAAAGCACAAAGCAAAATAAAAATCTAACACTCTGTTTGTGTTCCAATTCATTAAAATAAAATAACTGCTCGCTGTTCTCCGACCGTTTGATCAAACATTAATGACTCAGGCTTCAGCTGGATTTCAGTCTCTTAGTCTCTACGTTGTGCGTCAGTGCCTCCTGCTGGTCTCGCTTGGCACCTCGGCTCACGTCGGCCGTCGCTGCGGTCCACAGCCCGTGCATGCCGCTTTCCTTCATGTGTTTCAGCTCCCTCTTCTCCCTCCTCTCCTCCATCTCGCCGATCTCGTTGGCAAAGAGGGCTTTGAGTGCAGGAATTAGCCTGGGGAGGGTTTTGAAGTCTCCAAAGCGAATCTGAGGGAAGGTGGAGGAGGAGGAGGAGGAGGAGGAGGAGGAGGAGGAGGACAGGGAGAAAACGGTCAAGAGGCTCCATCTCAACCCACTCAGCAGTGAGGCTCAAGGATACAACTGTATGACTTCACAGGTCTGGAGCTGGAAATCAAATGCACCCGAGTCCGCTCACGTTTTCCTTCACTTCACACGATAAATCCCAAAACGTGCAGAGTGGGAGACAATCAGCGTTTTTTAACCTTTAGACTCCGTGTGCCCATATAGTTTTGAAAATGTCACAGTGTCGGCAGTTTTGGAGACACGGCACAGTTACACACAGTGAGCGTCACTTACTTGCATATGGTCAAATGATATTCCCACTCGGTTGCTGAAGTCTTCGCTGAACAGAGGGATCTTGGCGTAACGCTGGCTGAAGTGGTTGAGCATGATGAACTCAGCTGTCATCTTCATGCCCATGCCGATGGCCTGCGAGGTCGTGCTGTCAGGAAGGAGAACAAGTCATCGCTGTAAGCCTTTGCATAGACCACGTTCACATTAAAGCCTCAGAGAGATGCTACATGATTGCAACGTTTGCTACATTTACACTTCAGATCTTGGTGCCCAATTCCCCAAAGCCCAATTTGGGAGAGCCGTCTTAACAACCCTCAAACACAGAGGAGGGTTTGGTTTTGAAGATGGAAGTAAACAAAACGCAGCCGTGGTGAATGCAAAGATGCAAATGAGACAGAAATTATACAAGCGGTTGCTTTACAAAGTTTCTTCCAAAGATCTGCAAGACGTCCTTAGGAGCCTGTAGCATCGTCAGAACTATTTTGTTATGTGAAAGTCACAAATTCACTTGAACGCCTGGTTTGTTAAACAAAGACTTGAAGCAGGAGACAGCAATGTAAGGGCTTGGGTCTGTGTCACGATGATGATGATGATGATGATGCATGTTCCCTGACCTGTGCCTTTTCTCTACAGCCTCCTCCTCCATTCCGTCCTCTAGCGTGGCCTCGTGGATTAGCAGGGTGGCATCCTTCCCTGCAAAATAAACCAAAAATCACAAACTTGAGATGCAGGAGCGCTGCTGCACAGGCGAGCACTTCCCTCCTCTTCCCGTCCCACAGGAAATCAATCAGGTAGTCCTCGTAATCAAGAATCGGCACACCCCGTTCGTCTACTGAGCTGAGCCGTCTATAATGAACAGGCATGGGAGATACTCGCTGTCTCGCGGAGGCTTTGCTTGGAGAGAATCCAGTCGAGCAATTTAAGAGCAGTCAATGAAGTGAGATCCCCCAGGATACATTAGAAGAGCTCGCCTGCTGTGAGAGTGATCGAAAGCATTAAGACACGTCTGATAAATTATTCAGGGCTGCGATGAAAGAGAGCTTTGGATTTGAAAAAAAAGTGGAGGAAAACCCTCATAAGGCCATTATCTGTTTTAGTCAGCATGTGTGGGCGTCGTGCGTTCTGACTCATACTGACCGATGCGTGCGAATGCGTCACAGGGCATTGTGTCGCCAGAAAAGGCCAACTTCCAGCCAGAGCGGTGAGTGAAGCTGCAGGCGAAGGCGTTGTTGCAGTGACGCACCAGGCACGTCTGGAACTGGGACCCGCACAGAAACACAAGCAGGTGAAACTTTGAACTCTGCCGCACCAAACGTAAAATAAGAACGCCGTGTTGGAGCAGCAGCAGACCTTTTCCAGATCGTTGTTCTTCAGCAAAGCTTGGACAGCCCTGGCTTTGTTCTGTGTCACCTGGCCGCCTTCAGAGAGAATGTCGTTAGGGATGATGCTGAAAAACAAAACAATAGAATGAAAAGGTTCGTCATAGCTACGATGGCAAACTCTCTACAAACTCTGTGTCCACATACTTGATATGGCTGCGGATCTCCTCGCAGTAGTCATGGTACTGGTTCAGCCAGGTCATGATCCTGACGGGAGCCACCAGGCTGATTGGAGCGAAAGGCTTTCCTACAGTTGTCTTAAGAGCCAAACGTGCCAGTCAGTCAAACATCAGCATCATCTGGGCTCACTAGCTTTCTCACCCTCATCTATTCCACAATTTGTTTATAGTTTTCATGTTAGTGTACAATTTGTTTATCTCAAGTCAACTCACCAGAGCTCTTTTTCTTTGGTACAGCAGCTTTAGTAGACCCTGAGACAAAAGCAGGGATGTCAACTTTAACATTTGGAATCAGAACCACGACGACTTAACCGCCACCACCACTACATTCCAATACGTGGATGCCGGCCGCTGCTTACTGTGTGATGGTCGGCGTGCAAGTGGGAGATGAAGACCGTGGAGATCTTGGAAAGGGCTTCATCCACGCCGGCGCCGTAGTGACGGCAGAGCTGACCGAAGGTTCCCTCCCCACAGTCCAGCATTAAAGACTGACTCGGGCTGCGTGGAGGTGCAACACAAGACGGAGTTACAGAAACAAGCTGGGAATATACGCTGATAGAGATCTTCATTGATCTTAATTGATGAATCATCTACACATACCTGATGTTGACTAAAGTGCCGCTGACGTTCCTGGTCTTCATCGGAAGTGAAGATCCTGTCCCCAAGAAAATCACCTCTGGGTATTTATCTGCCTTTTCTGTGCGAGCAAACACACAAACACACCTGTATAATCACAAAAACACGAATAAAAAAAGGCAGAGCGTGGCTTTAATATACCAAAGGAAACTTGCCAGAAAGCACTGCGGCATCAGCAGAGCGCAGCTGCCCGCACTTCTCCACTTCCTCCAGAAACTTTGGCACCTCAGACGCCTCTTTCACAAACTCCTGGGTGTCGCAGGAGGGGACGGCGTCTCTAACGGAATGAGAAACACGGTGAAGGAAGCAGAGACACACACCACTGCACGCAAAAACACTTCTGGGGAAACGAGGGATTCTTTTCCGCTCCTGACCTTTCCCGCCGACACTTGTAAGACGAGGTTAAGAAACAAAGCGGCGTGAGTGCAATGGCCCATTCCGGATTGTTTTCCGGGACAGGCCAGCGCGCTGCGAGCTGCTGAGGAATGTTTGGTGAATTGAGGGCGGACTGAAGGACAAACTAACCTTTGCCACTCCATTACAGGTCTGAGCTGGAACTTGAGCAGACACTGGGCTCTGACGCTGGGGACGTGCAGGGCAGCCTGAGACTCCTGAAGAACCTGGGGGGGAAATATTGTTTAACAGAGCAACAACAACCTTCGTTTCCTCATTTCTTGCTCTATTTTGAAACCTGTAATACACAAACAAAAGCCCACATTGATCCACATGTCCTCTCCCCGCTGTGCACACTTAGGGAAACCAGGATGTTGTGCCATCCCTTTAAGGAGAAGCCCACTGTGTTCTGATTGATTCAGGCCTGAGCTGGCAACATCCCAAGTGTCGTACATTGTGTGTTTGTCTAATCCGTCCTTTGCAAAGGTGTCACAAGTTGATCTAAACGTGTTAAAGTAGAAGGCATCATTAAAATGAAGCTTTTGTGGAACCTTCAGGATCTCTGGATTTGTCTTACTGGAAGCTCAATAACCAGATTTTTTTGTAAACACTGCGTTTAGAAAGGTCCAACAGAAATCATTGCATAGATAACAGGATCTTTACCTTTGATTGGTAAGACTTGAGTTCTGGAAAGATCTCCGGGTGGATCATGTTGAGCTGAGTCTGGATCTTGTGGCTTCGGATGTTGTGGATGGTGCACACGTCTTCGTTGAGGATCAGATGCTGCGTCGACGATGGAAACCTACAGAAACACGATGCGCCACTCTCAAACTGGGGAATATTGTGTTGAGAAGATTGTGGTGAAAAAGTTGCGCGCTTACCTCTCCATCCACTGTTTGTACTGATCCGTTTTCAAGACGGACTCCGGCGTCATGTGGACCACCAGAACAGCAGGGTCCTCTGTCCCGCCTGTCTGATACCTAAAGGGTGACGGACACAGTTTGACCTGGAGCTCTGGAATGAATTACAAAATGCTGTTAGATACAAAGCGTATCAGGCTGCTACCTGCCCAGCTGCTGATCGGTGCTAACGGCGTCGACAAACTCCTCAGACGGACACTCGACCACGATGAAGGCGACCCCCGGGTCGGTGGGAGTGCAGACCTGCTCGGGTCGAATCTACGGGGAAAGCGAGGCAAAGCGTGATCAGATAGCAGCGCGGCCAGGAGCGGGAGTCTCTCAGATAAGCTCCGATCAGAGAGGCGATGTTTCCCACGCACCTCCTTCCCCTCATACGTGATACTTTCACCGTTTTTCAGAGCGGTGACGAGGGGACCAATGGCTGATGTGCCACTGTGGGAGAGGAAAGGAATGCATTTAATGTATTTTAGAACATGGAATGATGTCACAATGCCTTCTATGAGATCGATATTTTATAACATCCATGCAGCTTTGTTGTTAGATGTGACTTTCTATGCTCAGCTCAGAACTTACCAATCAACCCTCATAATGCTCAGGACAGTCCTTCGTACACACTGGATTGAATTAGAAGCCCATATTAGGGTTAATTCGGGTTAAGAGGTTTCTATAGCTACACTGAAACATGCAATCCATCATATCAGAGGACGACTGCACGGACTGGATCGCGCTTCATCTTCATTAAAACACCCAATCACAGCCATGCATGCCGTAACCATAACAACAATCCACTTACAGGGGCAGTCCGAGCTCCTTGGCTTTAGTGACTATGAAATTTCCTTTCTTGGGATGAAGCTGTGGGAAGAAGAGTGTGACGAGTTAAGACTGTGGGGAAAGGTTTCTGCACATGCTCATCAGACGGAGCGCAGCATGCACCTACCTTGCACACATAGGCGACCACCACAGAAGCGTCTCGAGCCCCTTTGAGTTTCCCACCTATGAGAGATATCAGACAATTGATGGTTCAACTGCTTTTATGCAGACACGCCCGGACAAAATCTGGAGTCGATGGGCCTAAACCTCACCTGGACTCCTGGGCCGTTCGGTGTGATTGCCCTCCTTTCCCTCAGGGGTCCCCTGCTCTCTCCCCGGGGAGCCAGGATGTCTGGACGGGCTGCTCGCTCCCGATCGGGGGGAGGCATCTCGGTCGTCGGCCCTCCGCTTGGCTGGAGGGTGAAAAACGGAGAAGAGTGAGGTGGGCGAAGAAGAACAACGAGCGACCGACAGCAATCAATATTTCAACTCACCAAACAGAGGCACTTGATGAACCCTCATTGTTTCGTCCGAGTACGTCTCTTCAGTGTACGGCCGAACCGCTGCGAGTGTACCATACAGCAAATGTCACACAACAGGGGAGATGACGCAGGAAACGCAATTATCACAGCTTAGTTCAACTAATTCAACGTACACAGCTTGATGTCATCCAGCGGCCCGGAAAACACCTTGATGGCATTTAAGTAGTTTTCCTTCAATGAGAATAAAAGTCAGTAAATAACAGTTCATGTAAACAGTTCATGTCCATCGAAGGCCCATTTCGGACGTGCATGCTTCACTCTCTCACCAGCTGTGGCGGCCCAAAGAGAACACACTCTGGAACGCCCGTGTCCTTCAGAGTTAATATCATCCCTGCATAAGACAGCGTAGACATGGAGTAACACAGGTGTGAATGTACAGTGATGCAACACAAACAAAGATGGAAGCCGGTCAACAATGACATCTACCTGATAAGCCCCCGACATTGTCCCAGCTCACACGGGTGAGGAAGATGTTGTCCAAGCGAGCAGCCCTCAGCCTGACAGAAGAAAGCATATTTAGATTAACTCTGACTGATGATGATGATGCAAGTATGGGTCTTACAGAGAAACCAGCTTACTTGTGTTCCTGCATGAGTCTCTGTGTTCCTTCACCACAGTTGAACAAGTACCTGAATAACAAGAAGGGAAGATTTGATATTTATATTTTGAGTTATGAACCCCATTTTGCCATCACAGCTGATATCGATTTGCCAATATTATTGATCAGCTTTAAGCACATCTGACTGGAATCCAGCCAGTAAGAGTCTGATTAATTTGGCAATACAAAACTCAACGTGACATTTACAACAGTTTCTGCCTCATCACGACACTACATCAGTTTAGGTCAGTGGTTCTCAAAGTTTGAGCACGGGCGCCCGAGAACGTCCGTTGCCGGCACACTTGCCGGTGAAAATCACGGACAACACGTTTTTGCTTTTAGATTATTTCCGGCCACCGGGACCACCGTCCGAAACCACCAGTGGCACCACCTGGCCCCTCCTGTAACTTGAGTTACAGGTGAGTTACAGAGGGGGCGATATTAAACCCGGCACCAGTTTTCACGCGCGCGGGCGCCGGGAACGTCACGGACAACACGAACAACGTATGATCTATAAAAGGGGGGCGCGAAAGAAAACGTTTGAGAACCACTGGTTTAGGTTGATTCACGCACTGCAGCCCTGATTTCAAAATAAAAGCCTGAGCTCGTGCCCTGCTCAGTGTGTGTGTGTGCGTGTGTGTACCTGTTGTACTCGGAGAACACATAAAGCGATGCGTTATTATCTCTACTCCCCGCACCGACCACCTGCAGGTGCACTGTGGACGGTCCCGACGGGTCCCCGCGTTTGTTGCGGCTCTCTTTAATCTTCACTCTCCGCAGAGGCTCCTTCGCCTTGTCTTTCTTCCTCGCCGGTTGTCTTGTCTCCGGATAATTGGTCGCCATTGTACGGAAAGACTGGTGGAAAAGAGGATCAAAGCGTGTGGCTGCAGGCGGCCGGGAGGTGAGTTTGCCTTTCACACACAGCAAAGTTAAGGATCTGATCACGGTAATCATAATAAAAACACGACGTGGTTAGAAGTCAACGAACCAACGTCGGTAAATCAGGTGTAAAATCACTAAACGCATGCTGGGATGAACATTCCCGGACGCCTTAGTGGGCCTGTGTTGGTTACCTCAGTGTAGACACACTCAGCTGCCGGGACAGGAACACGCAGAGGTGTTTGCTGGACTCGGTTGACACATGTGACATTGGTTCCGGCATCTAAAGATGACGTCACATTAGGTCACTGCTCATTGGGGGGGATTCGTTGTTTGGCAAGTCAGCGGACCAATCACAGGCGGGGACCGAAGAAGCGCTTCCAAAAAAATAAAAAATACAATTTGATTTAATATTTTACACAAAAAAGCTCAAGAAGTAAGAATGATCTACTTGTTACATTCTCTTGAATCAACTAAACTGCTTGAGCAAATATAAGGGTTCTTTTTTGTGTTGTTTTTAAAATATACAGTGCTATTAATTAGACAGGAGAAAAGTGTGCATCACTTCCTGTCTGCATCTCCTGTTACCCAAACCCATTAAAACTACTTCTGTGGCTTTGCTTCTAGCACAGGGAATCGATTTGAACTTTGCCCTCCCTGGCTCCACTCCAGGTATAACACATCAAACGCCCTTATTGGAAGTCGCTTTGGATAAATGACCGTAATGTAACGTAATGTGACACACAGACTCCAAACAAAAAGCACATGGCAGTTTTCCTTATTTTATGTTTATTCATACATCAGCACATAATTCACAGCACAGTGAGGGAAACCTCACAGCACTGTGGTTTAAACATGATTATGTCCACCAACGCGTTAACCTTTTAAATTGCTTAATACCCTAAGAAGCAAAGTTCCATTAAGATAACAAACACAATGCTTTCATTCACATACATGGAAGAAGTGGGACAATTCACAAAGAGCGTGATTCCAGTACGCAGACAGTCTCCAAATCAAATATTCCGTTTGACTTAGGTTCTATAAATACAATTCCAGGTTTTTTTTAAATCACTGTACTAACGACTTTAGAGACGAGTCAAGACCATGATTGACTGATTTAGCTGCTATTATACTTACATGAGTTTACTTTGTGTGTGTATGTGTGTGTAGATGACAGAGAAACATAAGTGTGCAGATGTTGATATATTACACAGGCAAAACTGAAATAAACACCACTTTAATTGCACAGGGTGTTCTCAGCTTTCAAATTCTATTTAACACTGCAATAAGGGGAACCAAGCAAATTTACACCAGGATTTGTTTTGTTTACTTTTTTTTTATCGTTTCTGTTGTTGCTCTCTTGAAGGTTGCAGGCTGCTCTTTTTAACTTTTTTTTTTTCTCTTCTTATTTATAATGGATGTGGCGCGGTCTCATCCTGCCTGTCAGTCCACGTACATGGGCGAGCTTGGGGAGGCCGGCATCTGATCCATGATCCTGCAGACGTAGCTGGCCACGTCCACGGAGCGCTCCTCGTACATTTGAATGAACGGGTGTTTCTGTGAGAAGAACACACACACACACACACACACACACACACACACACACACACACACACACACACACACACACACACACACACACACACACACACACACACACACACACACACACACACACACACACACACACACACACACACACACACACACACACACACACACACACACAAGCTTGCATCAAGTAATACTTACACAGCAGCTCAAACAGCCGGTATGCTGTATGATATATGTATAAATTATTCCCCATGAACTCACCAGTAGCTCTTTGTACTTTGGCCTTTTTGAATCGTCCTTTGTGAGGCTTGTGAAACAATGAAAAAGACAATTAGGAAGGCGCTTCACTATTTTCTAGATGAAGGCAAGTCACCTTTTGTCCACCAGGGGGAGAGAAAGCAGCAGCGGTGACACAACAGCACAGCATTTCAAGCACAGACCATTTTTATTTTAAAGGTCTAAATTTGCTGTCATTCAATCATCATACAAACAGACATGTGTCCATCCTCACACGTTTGTCCAGAACACTTTCAGGGCCATGTTGCCTTACCACAGGTTGACAAAGGTGATGAATTTGGGAGAGAAGCGCCTCTCCTCTGAGTTGCTGAGTTGTGGCGGGTCTCCCCTCACCACCTGGGTCAGCTGATCAAACACACTGTTCCACTTTGGGTAAGGAAATCGCCCTGTGGCCAACTCATACTGAAACACAGAACCACACATGACTAACAGCGTCAGATTATCTGGCAAAATCTGGCTTAAAAAACTAAAATAAGGTTTGAAATAACACTGTGTGCAGGAAAGCACAAACACTTTATACCACTAGATGTCACTAGATTACAATTGGACAATTTGAACATCTCCATATTTTCCGAGGCCTTTTGGACAGCCTGGTTTAACAAAGGTTGGCAGATTATACTGGATTTTTTCTACAATTGAAATGATTTCTGTATTAAGAGTTAAACCAGTAAAAAGTGGCAAAAGCTCACCAGTGTGATTCCCAAACTCCAAACATCTGAGCGGACGTCGTACCCTTGCCTGGAGGCGCTGGGGTCTATTCGCTCCGGCTGAGAAGGAAACAGGAAACTGATTAAAATGCAGGTTGGAAGAGAGAGACACAGCGCTGGGTGTTACAGGTATCAGTGAGCGAGCAGATACTTTAGGTGGCCAGGAATAGCACAGGAAAGATGGAAAGGAATGTATGAATGCATGTTTTGGCTGAGTGTCTACATTTACATGCCTGGAGAATTCAGGTCTTTACAGAAATGACTGAAGTGAAGTGCTTCTCGCTTTATGCACTCATGCTCGGAAAATGTGAAACCCAGACTGAAATGTTCGTCTCGGTCCAACGTGAACGAGTTACTGTGCCCAGAAACATCTCACTTATTTCTATTTTGAAATACTTCAGACCCGTGCAGCATTATGGGCACAACGTGGCCTCAACTAACATTTAAAGACGTGAAGGAGGTGAGCTTCACTTTCAAGAGTTGGAACAGTTTTGTGACCCAAATATATTATTTCTCATTTCCACGTCCCGTTTGTGGAATAACAGGTGTTGATGTCCAAAACACGCACACACCCCATTGCTCTACCTACTCATCTGACAGAATACCAAGCCCCCTTCATCACCTCTGGGCATGTTTACACCTGCATAACAACAACATGTCTCACTCTGGGGCTACAAGTGACATGTTCTCCTTCCAGCCCCTCAGGGCCGCTGCATGTCTCTGCATGTTTGCTGCCTTCCACCTCCCGTTTCTTGCCTTTTTCTATCATCCATCCGCAAGCGGTTAGCGAAGCTGCTACTGGGAGAATCCTCACTGCCGCCGCGCTGCACCTCCCTGGCTCGTTTACAGGCCCCCGGAATTAGATGCTGATGTCACCCAGCAGTGAGGGACAGTCTGTACTGCGGCGCTGATGCGTTTAGTGGAACAGCAGCTGCACTCTGCATAAAGGCCGGCTCACATCTGCCACGACTGGAAACGTGGAGCCGCTACATTCGCGGCCGTTATCAAGTAACGCCGGCATAGATTCCTTTAATAGTTGTACAGTGCGGCTTTGAATAACATCTACCGCCAACGCACGGGACCTTTACCTCGCTGGATAAAGGTGTGGCTGAGAACACACAGACACACACATCCAACATCTGAATGTTGTCCGAGGTAAAGGCTGTGTTTGCCCGTTTATGGCGGGCATACAACCATACATGAAGTCAGGTTCCGCAGCTGTACCGCGGTCACTTTGACGTCATAATGCCTGTAGTAACCAGTCACGGGGCGATCAAGCACGCAGCATGTCGGCCAGCTGGAAAGAAGAAACGAGAGCCGTGTGGCTGAGATTCCTGGGCCCTGAGCTCACGGCCGTGGGAAGCTCCTAGATGGCTTCGTGTGAACCAAGATCTGAATGAAGCCCTTTCCTTGGCCTTTCAGACAACGCGTGTGCGCGTGTGTGTGTGTGTGTGTCGGGGGGTGGTGGTGCGCCACTACAACACCTACCAAATTTAGAATGGAAACTGCTGTGTAGCGACGGTGGTGAGGTGGGAGGAGAGTGACATCATCTCACCAAAAACCCCACAAAAATCAAACTCTGTGATGACGCCACAGTGACATCACTCCCTCAGCACTGCCAAGGTCTCGTGCCCAAGAAGTGAGACGTCAAGAGAAGAGTGTAATCAAGACGTCCACCTGCACCTGAAGATCTGAAATCCCACCAATATTAGCAACTCATGCAGGATTGAATGTATTAGACCACTGCTGGATCACTTAGCAATTCCTGTAACTTTCACTATCGCCGCATTCTTTGACCGTCTGGCTTTCTGAACCCTCAATTTGCAGTTTGTACCTTCGCTTCAATGCAACCTTTGCCTCCCGTTGGCATTTCCAGTAGCAGGAACTCCTACTGGTTGCACATGAATCCCATGAACCTGCTGCAGGATTTAGTCACCGTCCAGTCTCCCTCATGTCAGCGGTGATCACACTCGATTCTCAGCAGCGTTATCGCCGATCTGTACCGATTTGTACATTCCTTGACCTATCCTCCTCATGTTGCGCGAGCAGATGAGTCACTGAGACCGGCTCCCATTCACATCTGCTTCTCCTAATGTTGAATTAAGACGATACAAGTCTAAACCTGTTGACCTTTGTAATTTATGACTCCCTGTGATTGTCATTTATTAGTCGCACACAGACAGTCCACAAGTCCAGGCAGTTCTATTGAATATAATCTTTCCCAACAGTGTCTCCTGCTGTGTGTGTGTGTGTGCTTGACTGAACTTGACTTTACTGTCACACCTACTCAGTCTCGACTATCGCTCCATGCTAGACTACAGTGCAACATCTTTGTGTTCTGATCGAGCCACCTCTGCGACACACACCAGGTCTTGCGAGAGGAGAGTGTCCTACTGGTCCAAAACCCAAAACCCTTCATCCAACCGTTCCACTTTACGACATCGGACCCATCCTAACTTACTGCCATGTATGGTCTGCAACCGGCATCTCTGGTTTTGGCAATGGAGTCCACCAGCTGCCCGCTGATGCCGAAGTCGCAGAGCTTGATGTTGCCGTTCCTGTCCAGGAGGATGTTGGATGGCTTAATGTCTGACAGGGAAGAGGAGCAGGAGCGTGAGGGGGTTAACGCAACCACATTTGGGAGAACACGAGTACCAACGCATCAGATATCCACTCACCTCTGTGTATGATTTTCAAGTTTTCTTTTAAGTGGTTAAGTGCTTTCACAGTCTGCAAAGGGAAAGGTAAATAATTAGAAGCGGAAGGTCATCATCATTTGGCGACTTCTTCAAGATTTGTGCATAAACATCACAAAAACACTTACAGCTAATGTTGTTCTCCCTAATATTTCCTCTGGAATCACGTCGTCTAATGAGCAATACACATATTTGTAGAATTTGTCTAACGAGGTAGCCATAAGTTCCATACAAATCCAGCAGTCGCCCTGAGAACGCAACACAACAACGGTTATTCAGCGGACAGACACAAACAGGAAATACAGAAACGAGTGGAGACGTAAAGCGGCTTCACCTCTCTGAAAAGAGCGCCGTAAAACTGTACAATGTAGGGACAATCGCTGCTTCTCATGACCACGTCCAAGTCCATCAGCAGCTGCTTCTGCTCCTTTTCATCCACCGTTGATCTAATTCTCTGGAAAAGGAAACATAACGCGCGTCGATAAGATGGAATCCTCTACGGCGCGTCGAAGCCAAACCAACGACGCATTCAGTGATCGACACGCCCGCTCACCTTGACAGCCATGATCTGGTTACTCGGCTTGTGAACCATCTTGTTGACGGAGCCGTAGGCCCCTCGTCCGATCTCGCCCAGGTCTTTGAGATCCTCGGCGGTGAAGTCGCAGTGCTGCTCGGGGGAGATCTTCAGCTTTCCCGATGACTCAATGCTGTGCGTCCTCAGCCTCTCTCTGACAAAGGAGGCGGCGTTGGATGTTACTTAGTTTGAACACATTTCCTAGAGAGTTTGGTTGTTTACTTACATGTGAGGGTTCTGAAAGGGAGGTCCGGCTGTATTCAGCGTGAACCTGGTGGTGGATTTGATCGGCGGGTTGGCAAAGTTTAACTTCAGGGCTTTGCGTTTGCCTGAGCGGGGGGGAAAACAAAGCCACAATCGGATCAGAACTCTATAAGCACCGACAAACAAAGGGTGAGGAATGAGCAAGTGATAAGCAAACGTGTCACACTTGAGGGGTTAGAGTGGGAACTGGGTGAGAGCAGAAACGTGTGCGATGAGACAACACAGGAATGAAGAGGCAAGTAAATTCATTCAATTTACTCAAATCCATGGATGTCATGCTTTCCATAGAACAGGGGGAGAAGTAAAGGTGTATCACTGCATGTATGTGCCTGCTTTACTGGATACATGCTACATTTACTACAAGGTTTCTGACAGATACTCACCCATAGGCATGAGGAAATGTACAGAGTGAGTACTTCACATGTAACCTCCCTTAACATTCCAATAACTACTAGAAGCTTTAATTGCAAGCCACAGCTGGAGGGATTCCTGTCTACCTGAAGACTTACACACCGAATGTTCTGGTCAGACCTCCACTTAATCCAAATATCAGACGCATTATTTCCGTCTTACACTCGAGCCGAGGCCGTCGGATTGATAGTGGTGCAGGCGTCTCCTCCTCAGAAACATCTTAAGGCTATAGATAAATTCTATTCAGCGGAAGCAGAAATGCAGCATGCCACTAAGATCCCAGAAACCTACGGTACGTTCACAAGACAGGGACAGAAACCCAAAAGGTAAACACAAAATGAGAGGGGGGAGAAAAAATGACACTAAATGAATCTCAGTAGAGACATGCGTCAAGGCCAACTGCTTTGATTTCACCTTGAAAAGAAGGAAGAAACCCTAAACTCGCCCTGACGCCGGCAGAACGTGTGCACCTGAATCCCGGTAAGAGTTAAAATGGGCTTGAAATGCCAACTTTCAAGCGTGCTCCGTGTGTCAAAGTGTGCACCCCATGCCAAAACAAAAGACACAATAGATCGTGTGAAAACACTACAGGCACTACGTTTTGCTTGTTAGTTGCACACTGACAACAAATGAGGTAGAGCTTCCATTACTGTATTCAACTGGGAAATTAATTCTTTAGTTGACGTAACAGAGGGGTAAAGAGCAGTCGAGAGTGCCCGGGTCAGGATCTTGTTGCGGAAGTATCAATGGAAGCTCTAAGCTTTAGGCTTGTGCCGATACGGAAACATACACAGACACCGCAAACCTCGTCTGTATTTGCTCTTTTTTAAAAGAAAAAAAGTATTAAACTCACTAAGACGATGGATTTCACCTTTGCGGGGCATAAAATTAGGAAGGTAAAATCCTCTCAGTGCAGGTATCGGTCACATTAAGCTACCGGCACAAGCCTACTTGAACCCATCAGGTCTCCACTTGGATTAGTTTGGGAACAGCAGGGCAGACTCCCCCATACCAGACTGTCAGGCGGAAACAAAGGGATGAGAACTGTTGGTGCTGAAGCAAAAGAGGTTTGGCTTACTTGGGGGAGCTCCAGACAGGTTTATCTGAAACCCTAGAGGCAAGAAGACAGCTTTAATGATCTTCATATTCCACTTTTATATCTCAGAGGCCAGAGAGAGACTTATCGTAACCTCCCTGGCTCCCTCGCTCACTCGCTCACTGCGTGCTCTCATGTTCGCCTTCTCTTGTGTGACACTTCTCCTGAAACACAAAGTTGTCTACTTGGCACCCTGCAAGCTAAATCATCTCATATCGGGTGACCAATCGCAGAAATTGGCCTTGGATCACTGAGTTGTCAAACACACTGAAGCATTCCACTGCAGGGTTAAATGCATTTTTTTGAAAGTAACCATGCACACACATTTACGAAAAACAGTTACAAGCACTTGAGTATGGTGAAGGGTCACTGTAACAGCTGCAACATAGCAAAAGAAGGAGGGAAATGGACCTGCTGATGACGCAGGTCAGGTGGGGTCTAGACACGAGTGTGGCGTATGATTATGAAATGATTTTGCATGAAAAAGACATTACAGTTGGATCAACATTTTCTTGGGACATCTCACCATCATTCAGCATCAAGTCAGGAGTTAGGGATAATAAGTTAGCAGCATTAAGGTAAAGGAAAAGGGTCAGGGGGGTTGAAAGGCAGGATCTTATACATTAGAAATTGAATGACATTCTAAACATCAGATGTTGAGGGCTATAAGCCTCTGCTCACAAGTGTTAGGCATCATTATGTTGATGTTCCTAAGGTGGTAACCATGGAAATAAGACTTCACAGTGGTGGGTTCACCTCTCACATGAAGGGGAAATCAACAGATATCAATTATAGACCAAATGACACAAATACTATGAAACGACATCAATAAAACGATACAAGTTACTTTTGAGACGTTTAGCATCACTGAGTCATTTAAAACTATCTCAAGTTAAATGATTGCACATGATCAGCAGAGATCTCAGCAAAATGACTCACAGCTCCACAAGCATTATGCCGAGTCTGCAGATCTGATCGCTTTGATGATATTGCAAGTCCTTCATTTTTAATTGAGCGAGAAGCAAAAGAACCCTTTCCCCCAAATGATTCCCCATCAATGCGGAAGAAACACACATTGAACATGAACAGGTGATTAAAACCATCATTCATTAAGCTCATCATGGTCCCTCACTACCAAGGCAATGAAGTGTGTAGCTACCTGTTTCACTCTGACATCTCCAGCAGGTGTTGGGCTCTGAAAGTTCAAAACGAGACATTGTTTGTACAGAAACACAGCATAGTAGTGAGGCGGTGGTAAAGAGGAGGAGAGCGGCCCTGCTCTGGCACTTCTGCTGAAAGGACGGAGCCTCCAGATTCAGGTTTCACTCACACGGGTCGTCGCTGCAGACTTTCATACTACACAAACACACACACTCTCACTCCACCTGAGAAAGCTTAATGGAATGAATGGCCCATTTTTTCTATCTGTTTTTGAATAGTGACAAATGGCAAAACGTGGCATGGAGTACCAGTATCAATTACTTATGATCATTCTTACATAATGACAAGTAGATACGATTAGAAGTAAATAGATAAGTTTGGTGTCTCTAAAACTCAATTAGCTCTCCGATACACTGTGGAGCTATTCAAAGAAGAACCAAAGAGAATAACAGATGGCTCGGCACTTATCATCTCTTAATTGAACGTAAAACTCCACAGGGCAGAAATGGAATGGAATTTAAGTTTGTTTGCTTCATCTATCAATCTATCTGTGATCATTTCTGGTAAACCAATACATTGTTTAGTCTATAAAGTGGTCCCAACTGCCGATCATACGTTCCAAAGTAACATATTTCTTGGTCATGTAATTTTGCCATCATCATTATTCACTATTTCTGCCGTCTTTCATAATTCATTTTATTGTTTAAATATAAAATATTCTGCTTCAGGATAGCAGCTATCATGACTATATAGTAATTCCATTTGAAGCAGCTCTGGAACTAAAATATTCCTTTATGCTATGTGTCACATCCAGATATTGGCTGATATGTTGAGTGAGCAGGTCAGATTCTGCTAAAAACGTACATTTAGATCAAATTTTCATTTATATTTAGGAGAGCCGGACCCAGTACACGGTTTACTTGATTAAATCGTGATTGATTACCTTTCTATCGGCTGATAAATCGACTGTGTGGCAGCACCGCTAAGCTTCTGTCACGATGACATCTGCGGTATAAACTAAACCGTCTATTTTAATTTTTGACGAGTTTCACGTAAATGCCTCGCACAACTCGGGCCTGCGATGACAATCCAGACATTAAATGCTGTCTTTGTTTTGCAATAACATCATTTATTCTCCATTTATGTTTTAATAAGGAGTAATTAAGCTATAATCGCGTTCTGTCTCCCGTGGGAATGATTCCGTGTCCCGGGTGCAGCTTGAGCCTCCCACGGCTAACAGTGCTAACGTTAACCTTCATTTACTAGCGACTATTCCGACGATTTCCGCCCCGCACACTCACCCTGCATGCTGCTCATGGTTGTTACGTGTTGAGACTGCGACTGCGGATGGTGGAATGCAGCAGATCCTGCGTTATTGCTGCTGTTGTGGCTGCTTGTTGTTGTTGAGTTGTTCGGACTGGGAGTCGCCATTGTTGTGTGTCTGAATTCCATCAGCAGCACCGACCGGGCTGCACTGCGGAGACACGGAGCAATTTCAGCTTTGCAGCCGGGGTAACGCACCGACGCACACGGGGAGCAGCGGGGACAGCGGCCGTGGAAGTGGTTTGAAATGTTAAAATGGCTCGTTAGAACAGTTTTGGGTTTGGTTAAGAGCTTGCTGTGTAGTAACCTTAACCAAAACAAACAACCGAGGCTAACTAAATTGGCTAGCAGTACCAGCAAAGAGCCGCAATCAGCTGACCGAGCGACACACGCATGTCAACACCCTGTTTAGCGAGCGCAGTAAGCTAGCGATAACTAGCCAAAAAAAGGATATAATTCTTAACCTGTCAAAATAAAGCACAACGACAGCTTTGCCAAAGAAATTTGACGGGGAGAATATTTCCGCAGTGGCCAGTAAAAGATGTGATTTAGATATACATATTTTTTTTAAGTTATAATTTAATGCCTGTGTCTGAATCATCACAATTACCACTCCCTTTATCTGTGTTTCACCACTCTCGACAACGGAGGAAACTGTAACACTCATCACTTGTCTTGAAGCGAGATTTACACATTGAGTGTGTGTTCAGTAAAGTGGAAAATGGTCATCCCTTATATGTGTAAATATTTTATTTGATATTAGGTATTAATTGTTGCTGACGTAGGACTGAGTTTAAGAGTCGCACCCCCATTTTATTTATACGTATTTTGTCATGATTTAGGCGTTTTCAGCCGTGAAAGGTTTTCATTTCATACACGGAAATGTATCACGTTTTAACATAGCTAACTTGACAATGATGCGTTCGTTTTGCTTTTGGGTGGTACTTTGTGGGGGCTCGTTTTGTTGTACAGGGCAGCCAGTTCGGGTAGCGTAGCGCTTTTAAGCTAAAAAAAACCGAAACATTCAGGATCGGATTCACGACAGATTACGTAAATGTATCGTATGAACTATTAAGAAGATTAATATAATCAAATATCGTATCCCCATTCTCTATGCAGACAATATTTTTTCCAGCTAAAGTAACAAAGATAAAAAAGAATATATGTACTCTGCTACGATGCTATCAGCTCCTGTATCTAACCCGGGACTTACTGTGCGACTCATTTTGGAATCTGTAGAATTAAATCATGGAATTATATCAGTTTATGTCCACACTCAGGGCACATTGGGTGTGACTTAGTGTGCAAATCGAGCAAACCCCCTTGCTGTTATATCAGAGGAGGGCCTGTTTTGTGTTACGCCCCGCACGGACGGGCGGGGAAAGCAGCAATGGAAGGAGTTTGTAAGGAAAACCTCACCAAAACATGGCTGTGTGTCATTTGGCAAGTCTGCAACGGTTTTATGTCTTTATTTTTCGCTCTTGCAACTTACGTACAGGTAGGCTTTCTTCTCTTTTCTCCTATATTCAACCTCTCTCTTTAAATCGCGACACTCAACCAACTCTCCCCACTCTTAGATCAATGATCCAGATGCAGGACTGTGGATGGTAAGTTCTGTTATTCTTCTCCTCGCATTTTTATTTTGTGTCATAAGTTGAATGACTGACAGCTCTTTCCTGTTGCAGGTTGGTTATGGTGTCCCTGCACTCCTGTGTGCATTTATAACTCTGAACCCCCAAGTGACAGGTAGACATGTACACATTCGCTTCCCTATATTAGTTTGTAGATGTTTGTGCTTTTTGAAATGAAATTAATCACGTGTATGAATGGATGTTTCCTGTCCTGCGACTCGGACACGTTATTTCCCTTTCCCCCCTCTTTGAGTTACTTCACACTTTGGTGTAGGTTGGACTCCGATCCAGTGCAAAATCTCAGTGCTGACAGCGCCATCAAGCGGCTGTAGCACGTTTATACACGCCACAACAATTCTGCACTATTTGCTCTCACTTTCCATAATATAGTTTTCTTATTTGAATCGCAGAGTGTTCGCCCTGGAGGAGACTCGCTGATCTCCATGTGATGATTTCCAGCGCTGTCATTGCCATGTTGGGATGGTCACTCTATAAAGGACGCATCACAGATATCTTCCAACAGGAGGAAGGGAGGTACTCACTTCATTTGGCTGTTAACATATTTAAGTTAAAGCCACAGAGCCTGCAAAGTACACATACAGGGGAACGTTATCATAATGCATTCGTAATCTTTACCCTGTTAGGGAATTTTCTGGTCTCATGTTGACAGCTGTTTGGCTTCTCTTGTGTCGTCACTCTGGGAGGTGAGATGAAGAGATGTGTGTGTGTGTGTGAGCAACATACATTCATACAGATAGATCCCAGACTGTCACCTCTGCCTTTTTACTCATGTTTTACGATTCTGTTTTCTGCCAGGGCTCCGGTTGGGATGCTGAGACTATCGACAGCCGTTGCCATCACAGTCTTCCCCTTTGTGGCCTGGCTTTATTACTACATCAACAAGGAGCTAAGATCAAACTGGCCCTCTCATTGTAAAACTGCTATTTAGACAACAAATTCTAAGTAACCAAAGTAAATCAGGGTTACTTTCATTCCTCCAGGTGAGTCTTGTTCACAGCAAAGCATGTAAGAACAACTCCTTAGCCATTCCTAGTATTGCTGTGACAAGAATGCTGCCAGTGGAAACCTTCAGAGTGAAAAACTACAAGACTTCAGGTGGGGGCATTTTTTGAATTTACTCTGCCCATTCCATTGTATTCTTAATTTCATCTTCAGAGATGTATTACTGATCTTCAATAAATAAAGTCTATAATAGACGATGGCTTGAAGTAGAAGACGAAAGAAGGAGAAATAGGAAGAGGGAAGGTGCAGACTGCAATCCTCTGTCAAAATTATTGCACTATGTAAATAAAATAATAACAATAATAAACACCCACAATCATAAGAAATACATTTTAGTCAGTTTGTTGTGTAATAACATTCCCAATAAAAGTTGCAGATTACATGTAACAAATATTTGACTATTTATTTCAGTGTACCAATGTCAAATAATATAGAAAACGGTTGAAACTAGATCACAATAAAACACATAAGCCAAATCAATTACCAAATCAAATTCAATAATTTAATCATTTCTAGGACTCCTATGTATATATCCAGCACAAGTACTCAACATGTATTTAATTGTTCATTTTAATATGAAAGTAACTTGAGTCGAATAATCTGAAAGGATGTGAGAGGAAGTGGATGTCACGTCACTTCCTCTTGGCTTCCGGATTTTACTGCGTTGATCTGATCGCCGATCAGTCCGCTGACTTCTGTCGTGACCGCTTCGTCCCTTACCGCCGTGCAGACAAACGCAGGCTGACCGTAGATCAGCCGTTTGTTCCGCGGCGCTTGTCGTCGCTTCCTGGATGTCCCCGTGAAAGTGTAAAATGGCTCTTGGTGCTTTATATCGCAGATACGCTCATTTCTTACTGAGGTCCTCTCATGTCCACGCCGTCAGACCGACGGCGGGTGTCATAAGCGTGGACACCGGGGCGGTGCGCGCACGGACCGTCCACTGCTTGCCGGTAGGTCATTGAATGCACCGGCACATTGTGGAGCGCGTGAATGCGCTAGACTGCTGTCAAAATAACCAGAGCTCACAATTCATTCGCCTCTTGTAACGCGATTTAGAACCTTTAACCGAACAGTTAATTTAGTAAAGATTACAGTTCTCAAAGCAACACTTATTTTTGTGGATTATTGTTGAACATACAGTTATGTAACTTCTTAAATAAACTCCTCGTATAATCAGTTTGAATTGTATAAAGTGAGGCCACTGTGAAATTGTGTCCACAGCGCCTCCTACAGTCGGAGTCTGATTCGGTTTGTATGAAAGTTGTGGTGCGTGATCAGGGTCAGGTTTGACCCAGGATCAACCTTTGACCTCGAACTCTAATGATGATTATTTGTATTCATTCATATTGTCAGACACAATTAGAGTGTTTTCTGTATCTATATTGTCTTTAAAGATATAAATGCTGATCATTTATAACCTTTCTTACAGGTTTTGAGATTAACTAGCAACAACAATAGGAAATGTCTGTTTGTCTAAATGTTATGCGCTCATTCACCCACTGCCATGAACTCATTTCCTGTATTTGTTTCATTTCCAGGTGAGAGCAAGCTGGCTTCTGACCTGCAGAGCGTCACAGCGGCTGCCTCAGTGTTGCTCAAGGGCATATTCATCGCTTCCTCCTCCGCCGTCGGGCAAGGACAAGTCGAAGAAGTCGGGTGTAAGTGAAGGGATGTTGGGCTCAGTAAATGAATATTCCAAACATGTTTACGGTTCACAGGCCTCTTCTATTCTTTGATATGCATCTGAAAGAAATGTGCCTCTCTGGATCTTGGCTCTAGAATTCCTCTCATAATCACATCAAAGTTGCACAGACCTCTAGTATGAAATTTGTCTAGCAGATAGTGGAGGTAAAATGAGATGGTAAACTCTGAGCTGTTTGATATTCTTCGTCTGATAAAGGAGAGCGTCGCTTTAATCCCTTTGGTTATGCAGTCAATAGATTAAACAATATGATAAAACATTCTCTGTTCCGCTTTCCACCCACTGCAGTTGTTAGATTTTGATCTTTCTAGTTGCTGGTTAAGGTTCAAAAGTTTTTAAAGGGCATTTATTAGCATTTTCTCCTTATCTGAGGGATTTAATCTAGATCTTGTCTCCTCTTCAGCCTGTGACATGGAAATCTTTAGCAATAACATTTGCTATAGGAGGCTCCATCCTCGGAACCATGAAATATTTCAAGAAGGAAAAGGAGGAACGTAAGTACAAATGTGAACGACGGTCTTACTGTCTTAACCCTTCAGCTGCTTCACTCTCCATCTCTGCTGGTGGTTTGCAGTGATCGAGAAAGAGAGGAACAAGTCGATGGGCAAACCTGCGCTGGGCGGTCCATTCGCCCTCATCGATCACAACAACAAGCTCACCAAGAGCGAGGACTTCCTGGGCCAGTGGGTCCTCCTCTACTTTGGGTTCACACACTGTCCTGACATCTGCCCGGACGAGCTGGAGAAGATGATAGAAGTGGTGGATGAAATCGGTATGTGAAGCGATTTCCACGGTGATACGTGAGGGAGGCTCTACTGGATATTAAAAAAAATGAATGCTGTGTTTTTGTCATTCCACAGATAACATCAAGTCGATCCCCAACTTGACACCGATCCTCATCACCATCGATCCGGAGCGGGACACGCCGGAGGCTTTGGCCGCTTATGTGAAAGGTACAAAAACACACACATATACACAATAAGGAAAGAACGTGAATAAGAGAATACGAAGCTTTCCCCCTTTAAGTATGCATTGTCTGCGTCTAGTGGCACTTGTGTGTAACTACTTTATGTATTTCTCAGAGTTTTCTCCTAAGCTGATCGGCCTGACGGGAACGACGGCTCAGGTGGAGCAGGTGTCCCGATGCTACAGGGTTTACTACAGCCAGGGACCAAAGGACGAAGACAACGACTACATTGTGAGTTCCTCTTCCTTCGTCAGAATAAGGAAGAGGTCACCTAGAATATCTGACCCTCTGTCTAAACCCTGCCTCTTGTCTCCCTCAGGTGGATCACACCATCATCATGTACCTGGTGGGACCGGACGGAGAGTTCTCTGAGTATTTCGGACAAAACAAAACCAATGTGGAGATCGCAAACACCATCGCAGCACGCATGAGGAAGTACAAGAAGCCAAGTGGCGGGCCGCCCTGAGGCTTGGTGTGTGGCGTTTTGGACTCTTCCTCGCTGGCAGCTTGTATTTATTCTGGGTTTGACCATTGTGCAGCTTTTACTTTTGCGGTAGGACATTCCTGTCAGCAGGCGGCGCTCAAACCAAACTTCATTTCTTTCTTCACTTTGCATTTCACGCTGTTGCTGCTGTCCCAATCACAGATGGAGAAGAAAACACAAGTGTCTTCATGATGGACTCTGAATTCTCTGAGGAGATCAGAAAACCTGCAGACAAATATTTAAAAATAATAATAATTGCACTGAAAATGTGTAAAATTACTACTTTTCATTAATAAATGTGCTTAAAACTCTTAAAACTACTTGATGGATGTTTTGTGACCTGACAGTTTTGGTTCGCTGCATTTCTATTGGAATAATGGTTTGAATCACAAACCTCAAATCTGAGCTTTGATCAGCGTCTTTAACAGAGCAATTTCTTGGTTGATGTCCACGAGGAGGACTTGCTGCTGTTCTGAGTTCCTCTCTTCTCTTCCAATGCTTTGACCTAAAGCTGCACGTTTAGTCTGCGAGCGGTTGGCAGTAGCTTTATTCTCAGTCTGGCCCTTGTCTCTCCCGTTGACCCTCTAATCCCGGGCAGATGCACCCGTCGTCAGATCTATTTTCCATTAGCTTTAGCCATCGCTCCCTCTCAGACACAACCAGCTGATGGGGATTTTCTCCTCCCATCTTCTCTTTCTTGTCCCGTGACCTCTGAATGCACCTCGCGTGGCCTCCTAATGTCCTTGACACGGTCGCACTTTCACGCACACTTTTGCCGCCATGTCGCGACTGTAAGCGCCCGTGCCGGTGTGGCTACTCAGACCATTCTTGTCCACCCAGAACCAATTATAATCGCAGCTGTCGCCAGACCTTCAAGTGACATTAAGGGTCTATTAAATCAGCAATTAGAGTGTCCCAGATGCATGGCCAGGGCGCATTATAGCGTGACAAAATGGCCGTGTCATACCGCTCTTTCCACGGAAACGCCACATTATTCCCTCTCCTCTAAAGAATAAGATGAAAAGATCAGTTCACTCACAGCAGAAAAGGAACAACTGAGACGGTTTGGCTTTATTTACAGAAGTGATCAAAGATCTGCAGACGGGTTTCCTACACATATATGCCAAAGAATTGCCAAAACCTTTTCCATAACCTTTCAGTTGTGCCATACTGAACTATAGTGACTGCGTCGTTTCTACTGTGACATCGTAAAGTAAACTTCACCCAAAGTGTAGATTACAACATGAAGGACGAACTTGTGTATATGTTTTGTTTGACAGACATTCCTGCGACGTCCCACCTCTGAAACGTTTGAATATAGATTTGTCTTTGTCCAAATCTGTGGCTTATGTTATAGTAGATCTAAAACATCATTCCAGCCTTCAGCAAAGACGAGCAGGATGAACCCGTGTGCATATTGTAAAGATATAGGGAAGGATTTGAATTTAACACCCTCTGGCCTTAACAAAGCTCCCTGTCCAGGCGGTCACACTGGTCTAACATACAGTAAACATGAAGCACATACTTGAGCTGTATAGACTCAGACACATTATTAGATCTCCCACGCGGCGGATTCCCGGTGGATCTGCCAGGCTGCAGTGGATTCATTGTTGTTATTCGGGGTGACGACTCGGTCACACTGGAGGTTTTTGGTTGTGGAGCACGTGGAGCCATCTTGAGTGTGTGTGCCAACAACTCACTTAATCAGCACATTTGAGTTCTTGTCGGTTCATAATACATCCTGTTATGATCAGCACTCCAAAATCATCTGATAGTTTTGATACTCTAATGATAAAAATCAGGACTCAGCTTGAGCTTTACTTGAATAAATGTGAGCTTATAGGCAGCAGTGTGTGTGTGTGTGTGTGTGTGTGTGTGTGTGTGTGAGAGATGAGCTAACTGTTGCCCGTCTGCCCGGCTGCTCACAACACACCCAAACACTCCTGCGTAATCAACTCAGAATTCCAGCAATGCCCTAACAGACCTAATCTTCCCTGATCCCAGAAAATGAGGCCCTCCATGTCGGGACCCTAAGCCCCCTAAGCTGTCGCCCTTAGCAATCATTGCTTTTTAATGGACGGGCTGAAGGATCACAATTGAAACCATTTAAAAGTGACACAATACGTCTAAACATAGAGAGTTCAAAATGTAAAATGGGCATACTTGACTTTTCAAAGGTGGCACGTAAGCCAGATCTCCCAAAATAGGAGAAGCCGTCGGTGAAAAAGGCCGGAGCGTCTCTTATAAAAGCTGTCAAAGTCTCGTTAGGGCCGAGGAATGTCAGCGGCAATTAGAAACGGCACAGCGCGGACAGTTTGTATCAAGAGACTCTGAGACATTTCTCTGACTGCAGCCCTCAGGTGAGCGTCTACGTGTTTCATTTCTGCTCTGTTTGATTTGTTATTTTGAATACCAGTCTGCCCTGAGAGTTCATGTATTTGTGTGTGTGTGTGTTTGTCACCATGCAGTAGAAATGGTCGACCCTGAGATCGAGACGTTTGGGGTGGCGGCCCCGTATCTTCGCAAATCAGAGCGGGAGAGAATCGCAGCCCAGAACAAACCGTTTGATGCCAAAACGGCCATATTTGTGCCCCATCCAAAGCAAGAGTACGTGAAAGGGAAAATCAAGAGCCAGGACGGCACCAGTGTCACCGTGGAGACAGAGGATGGAAAGGTGAATGTGTCATCCAGAGAAGAGGGTGTAAAGATGGAAAAAGGGTCACTGTCTGCTCTGCTGTAGGTCATTTGAGACTTTAATTTGACATTCCAGGTTGTGACGGTGCAGCAGGACGACGTTCGCCCCATGAACCCTCCTAAGTTTGATAAGATAGAGGACATGGCCCTGCTGACGCACCTGCATGAGCCCGCCGTGCTGTTCAACCTCAAGGAGCGATACGCTGCCTGGATGATCTACGTAAGGACGAGAAGAACCAGCAGAATCTGAATGATAACGTTTGTTGTTTATTTACCATGTTTCTTCGTTGAATAATTAAGATTTAAGTAGATGAAACATTATTCGTAAAAGTAAAAACGTATTAGAACTATATATTTATTTTTCATAACGATAATAACTTTAAGATAAAATAAAATAAAATAAAATAAAATAAAATAAAATAATGAGGAATGAGTTTTTATTCGGCTCCCATTCAGTGAACAGTAGAAATGCATTAAATTCCAGTTATGATACAGGACACTTGCACTTTGTCATCTTGATCTTTCCTCGTCTCGTCCATTCACAGACCTACTCTGGGCTCTTCTGTGTGACTGTGAACCCCTACAAGTGGCTCCCAGTCTACAACCCAGAGGTGGTAGCTGGGTACCGTGGGAAGAAACGCCAGGAGGCTCCCCCCCACATCTTCTCCATCTCTGATAACGCCTACCAGTACATGCTTACAGGTACTTCATCATCTAACAACTTCACTTTCCACTCACCTGTCACACTCTCTACCTCCTCAAAGCTGCTATCAATTTGTTTTCTTTGAACAGATCGAGAGAACCAGTCCATCCTGATCACGTGAGTGCAGCTTTGTGTGCTGTTTACAAGAGAGCACTGTGTTTACTTCAAGTACCGTCATTTATCTGGTAATGTCCCCCTGTCAGCGGAGAATCTGGTGCCGGGAAGACGGTCAACACAAAGAGAGTCATCCAGTATTTTGCAACAATTGCATCGATGGGAGACTTCAGCAAGAAAGAGCAACCTGCAGGCAAAATGCAGGTTGGGTCCGTTTATCTGACACTCTGACAGCGAGGAAACTAACTCCAACTCCATCGTGAACTTTGACCACTCAACAAATTGTTTGCAATAGGGAACACTGGAGGATCAAATCATCCAAGCAAATCCTCTGCTGGAAGCTTTTGGGAACGCCAAAACCGTGAGAAATGACAACTCCTCTCGATTTGTAAGTTCACGATTTATTAGTGAAATATATGTGCTGAAATATATGTTAACTACTAATAACAACTAAAAACTCTGCAGGGAAAATTCATTCGCATCCACTTTGGAACAAAGGGGAAGTTGGCATCGGCTGATATTGAAACTTGTAAGTTTGCAAACATGATCCTGGTCCTATTTGACAGCTTATCAATGTATTTAATCCCGGTTCATGCTCTCCATCTTTATGCTTAGACCTTCTGGAAAAATCCAGGGTGACCTTCCAACTCCCGGCTGAGAGGAGCTATCACATCTTCTATCAGATCTTGTCAAACAAGAAGCCTGATTTAATTGGTGAGGATCCTTTGTCTGCATTTCTTCTGATATGTGAAGAACTTGAGCCTGTGCATGTTTACTGAAGCTGCACTCAAACACCTCACTGCTGACAGAAAGGTTTGTGTTTCATTTCAGAGATGATGCTGATAACCAAAAACCCGTATGACTACCCGTTCATCAGCCAGGGGGAAATCACGGTGCTGAGCATCGATGACACAGAAGAGCTGATGGCCACAGATGTGAGTGAATCTCTTGGTTTGTGGTCTAAACAAACTGGAATGTGGAACTAACACTCTCAAATCCCACTACAATGCTGGTGTCTGATCTGTAGAGCGCCATTGATATCCTGGGGTTTAACACAGAGGAAAAGGTCGGAATCTACAAGCTGACTGGCGCTGTGATGCACAATGGGAACATGAAGTTCAAGCAGAAGCAGCGAGAGGAGCAGGCAGAGCCGGACGGCACTGAGGGTGAGCTGACAGCACAGCAAGGAAAACAATCTGATCGAACATCACAGTGATCCATTATGATGAAGATGAAATGAGTCTGAGCCTTCTTAAGAGATTCACTCTGTTTCTCTGTCAAATACAGCTAAGTTGGCAAAGTGGATTGTAATACTGATACATTCATATCGTACATTATAACATCTGTTATAAGGACGAAAGGAAAAATTTGTAGTCCGACTTTAACCCACGAAATCCTCAAATGAACAACAACGAATTTAGTTTTGTGCACTTTTAGCTTGAATTCCTTAAATCTTAGCCTTCAACATCAGTTCCTTTCTTCTGTCTTATTCTTCAGCCGTGTGTGTATGTATTATACAGTTAGACGTGTCTGCATCTGTTTTGCTGTCAATCAATCAATTCATCAAACTTCATAAAACAAATAAAGAAAGACAGTGACAGAGATAATAAGTCATAAACTAAGGAAAACTGTCAGTGAAGGGAATAAAGAAGAAGAAAAGAACCAGTCATCTATCAGTCAGTATCTGTCATCTCTTTTGTTTTGCGTTTAACAGTGGCAGACAAAGTGGCCTATCTCATGGGCTTAAACTCTGCTGATCTGCTCAAAGCGCTGTGTTACCCTCGCGTGAAGGTCGGCAACGAGTACGTCACCAAAGGACAGACGCCGCAGCAGGTACGGCCTCACTGTGTGTCTGCAAACCAAAGGAGATCACATTCAGTTTGAACAAGATATCAATGACACGATGCCTCATGTTTCAGGTGAACAACTCTATGGGCGCCCTGTCCAAGGCCGTGTACGAGAAGTTATTCCTGTGGATGGTCACACGGATCAACCAGCAGCTGGACACCAAACTTCCCAGGCAGCATTTCATCGGCGTCCTGGACATCGCAGGGTTTGAGATCTTCGAGGTGAATGTTGTTCATCATACAGGGCATTTTTACTGAAGTGATTCCACACATTTGCTGATTGTGCCGGTGCTCTCCGTGCAGATGAACAGCCTGGAGCAGCTCTGCATTAACTTCACCAACGAGAAACTGCAACAGTTTTTCAACCACCACATGTTTGTGCTGGAGCAAGAAGAATACAAGAAGGAAGGGATTGAGTGGGAGTTCATTGACTTTGGTATGGACCTGGCAGCCTGCATTGAGCTCATTGAGAAGGTACGTCAGCTTCTCATAACATCAGATCACACACATGGCCACATTAACATCCTGGTCTAGTTCCTTGAGGTTCCCCGAGTTCCTTGAGGTTCAATTGTTGAAACTTCATAGACGAGAACGATAACAATCTTTGTGTCTCCTGCAGCCAATGGGTATCCTCTCCATTCTTGAGGAGGAGTGTATGTTTCCCAAGGCGACAGACGGCTCCTTCAAGAACAAACTGTACGACCAACACCTGGGGAAGAACAGCATCTTCCAGAAGCCGAAGCCATCCAAAGGAAAGGCCGAGGCTCACTTCTCCCTGGTGCACTATGCCGGTACGGTGGACTACAATATCAGCGGCTGGCTGGAGAAGAACAAGGACCCGCTGAATGACACGGTGGTGCAGCTTTACCAAAAAGCTTCACTCAAACTGCTGTCTCAGCTTTTTGCGACGTACTACTCTGCTGAAGGTCAGATGATGAAACAGCTATAACACAGATTTCAGCAATGGGATATATATGTATAACACATTTTCATTTATTTGTGTTGCTGCAGGTGGAAATAAGAAAAGCACAAAGAAAAAGGGCTCTTCTTTCCAGACAGTTTCTGCACTCTTCAGGGTAAGAACCAGAAATAATCACATATGTCCTTGTTTAGTATGACATGGTATCAGTTCCCCACTAGCAGCATCATTAGCTGAGGTGACAAATCCCGTCAACTAGGGATCCAGCCTGTGTTTATCTCCTGCAGGAAAACCTCAACAAACTGATGGCCAACCTGAGGTCCACACACCCACACTTTGTCAGATGCCTTATCCCAAATGAGACCAAGATACCAGGTAAAAGAAGAAGAAGAGGAGGTGATTTCAGCTTACTCACCCCACAGTTGACCTTAATAGAGATCTATTATCAAAATAGGGTCCATGGATCATCATTTGGTTCTGCACCAGCTCCGCTGTAACGGCGTGCTGGAGGGAATCCGGATCTGCAGGAAAGGTTTCCCCAGCAGGATTCTCTATGGAGACTTCAGACAGAGGTAATACACACCATAGTTGGTCTGTGAGGAGCAAACAGCAATGCTCACTCTGCTTTTAAACTCAACTATCTCTCTGACAGATACAGGATTCTGAATGCCAGTGCGATCCCAGAGGGGCAGTTTATCGACAGCAAGAAAGCTTCAGAGAAACTGCTCTCCTCCATCGATGTGGACCATGCGCAGTATAGGTTTGGATACACAAAGGTAGATTACAGAAAGCACCATATGTGTGTCCATGCACGTGGTAGACACGTACACACTGCAGTTTTTATGCTTATGAAACCAAATCTTGTGAAATGGAGATCTACTGAAATGCAGCACCTGTCCAATGTGTAGGTGTTTTTCAAAGCTGGCCTGTTGGGTCTTCTGGAGGAGATGAGAGATGAACGGCTGGCAGTGCTGATGACTCGCATCCAGGCTGCGGCCAGAGGCTACGTCACCAGGCAGAGGTTTAAAGACATGTCAAAGAAAAGGTCTGTGGGAAATATTCTTTCCTCCAGTTTAATAATCAGGATGTGATGTGCAGAGTGGACATTTAGGGAACTAAGTCTCCATCGTTTGCTTTGTCACTACACAGGGAGTCCATTTTTGTCATTCAGTACAACATCCGTTCTTTCATGAATGTAAAGAACTGGCCTTGGATGAGACTCTACTTCAAGATCAAGCCTCTGTTACGCAGTGCCGAGGCTGAGAAGGAGATGCAGAACATGAAGGAAGAGTTCTCGCGACTGAAAGAAGACTTTGCAAAGTCTGAGGCCAGGAGGAAGGAGGTGGAGGAGAAAATGGTGATGCTGGTCCAGGAGAAAAACGATCTCTTTCTGCAGATTCAAGCAGTACGTAAACAAGCAACCACGAGGAGAACAAAGTGGTTTGTTTGTATTGATTTCATGTTAACAGACAGATCAGGAGAGAGAGGAGATGCCATGTGCAATCTCAGGTCCTGTCATCATCATGTTTCTCTTTTCTGTTTGGTAAGGAAAGGGAGAACCTCTGCGATGCCGAGGAGAGATGTGAAGGCCTGATAAAGAGCAAAATACACCTTGAGGCCAAAGTCAAGGAATTCTCTGAGCGAATTGAGGAAGAGGAAGAGATCAATGCAGAAATCACTGCCAAGAAGAGGAAGCTGGAGGACGAATGCTCAGAGCTGAAAAGGGACATAGACGACTTGGAGCTTACCATAGCTAAAGTGGAGAAGGAGAAGTATGCCACAGAAAACAAGGTGTTATTTATATCACTTTTACTAAGCACTGAGGTGCATTCAAAGTCCTGCATGTGAAGTTTTACATGTATTACAAGTATTGACTGTAACTAACCTTCACACTCAAAATGTATCTGCCCGTAAATGGCGACGATGCACTGCTCCAATGAGCAGTTAAACACAAATACTCAGATAGCGGCAATGCACAGCTCTAATAGGCAGTTAAACACAACTACCACCAGATGGCGACAATCTACACACCGTTGTAATAAGATAACGCACTTTCAAAGTGGGTAATTAAAAAGAATTTCCACTAGATGACGACAATTTACTCTCATACAGTGGTTCAAAAGAATTATCACCAGATGGCGTCAATATACACACACATGGAGTTGTAATTAAACACAAAAGCTATGACACGTAAATAGCTGCCCACCCAGATAGAAAATATTCCACCGCAGTAGTAGTAAGTTACCTTATTGTCAATTTCAGGATAGTTGTGCAGCTAGTTTCACTGTTTGGTCACAGTTTATGCCGGCTGTTATCCCCTTTGATGTGTGTGGTTTTCAGAATACGTTGTGATGCATTCTGTCTTTTACCACTAGGTGGCGACAATGCACATGTATCATAGTACAGTTAAATACATTTACCACTAGACGGTGACAGATTTAGTTTGGGAGATAAATAATCTTTGTTTGCCCAAATGTCTAAAATCCACTGGATGCGGATTTGTACAAAATATAAAAGCAATATTTTAGTTTACCTCACATATCAAGATCAAGTGTCATAATTTGTCATCTCTTAACCAATACAAATGCACACACTATTATTAAATAAAGTTGTTCTTTGCAGGTGAAAAATTTGATCGAGGAGCTGGCCACTCTGGAGGACAATCTGATGAAATCTTCAAAGGAGATCAAAGCTTTGCAGGACGTGCATCAGCAGACTCTCGATGACCTCCAGGTTGAAGAGGATAAAGTAAACTCTCTAATGAAGATACAGATCAAGCTGGAACAACAAGTCGATGATGTAAGTATCTAAAGTCAAATCATCACTCAGTTCATCGATGGACACAAAAGGCTTTTCCATGATTGATTAACAGTTGATTTCAACATCTTACAGCTGGAGGGCTCTCTAGAGCAGGAGAAGAAGATCTGTGCAGATTTAGAGCGATCCAGGAGAAAACTCGAGGGGGATTACAAGTTGTCCCTGGAAACCATCATGGACCTGGAGAACGAAAGACAACAGATGGAGGAGAGACTTAAAAAGTAAATGACTTACTTACTCTGTGCCATTTATTTATCCTGGATGGAATGCAAGTTGATGTACATTTTTTGTTTTAATAACACTGAATTAGAGGAAATCTCCTCGAAGGACAAGACTCTTAACAGTTCACAGAATGTTATGAGTCAACAGAATGATCAAATGTGTAAATAAGCAAATGCAAATGAAAATGCAAATGCAGGCCAAGACTCAAGCCTAGAATAACACAGCATGCTTCAGCTGCTGTATGAAGTGGCTTCAGGGCACACAGGTGCACTGTTGGTGGATAAGTCTTCAATTTGAAGTGCCCAGTTTGCATGTTCACTCATGATGAAAGGAAACAATTTGCAATGGTGTTTTATCACACTTGTTTTCTCTCGTTGACACAAACACTGGCAATCTGCGGCATTTGTATACTCCAGGCAATTCTAGTGTAAAAAATAAACTGATTGCTCGTCTAATGTCATCGCAGATACTTGAGAAAACCTGATATTTCTAATCTGGATTATGCACGTCTCTTTTCAGAAAGAACTTTGAAATGTGCAACCTGCAGAGCAAAGTTGATGATGAGCAAGCGCTTGGCACTCAGCTTCAAAAGAAGATGAAGGAGCTTCAGGTAGGAACTGTCAGGAAGCTTTATTTCAGGGTCTCAATCTTTGGTGTCGTCATACATAATTTAATTAAATTTCGCTGCAGGCTCGCATGGAGGAGCTGGAAGAGGAAATTGAAGCTGAACGCTCAACTAGAGCCAAGGTGGAGAAGCAAAGATCTGACTTGTCCAGAGAACTGGAGGAGATCAGCGAGAGGCTGGACGAGGCCGGGGGAGCCACGGCTGCTCAGGTGGAGATGAACAAGAAGCGCGAAGCGGAGTTTCAGAGGCTTCGTCGTGATCTGGAAGAGTCCACCCTGCAGCACGAGTCCATCGCAGCTGCCTTACGCAAGAAACAGGCTGACAGTGTTGCTGAGCTGAGCGATCAGATAGACAATCTGCAAAGAGTCAAGCAGAAACTTGAAAAAGAAAAGAGTGAGCTAAAGATGGAAATTGATGATATGGCCACCAATGTAGAGAGTGTTCTGAAAAGCAAGGTAAGAGGTCTGTTGTTAACATTTCTTGCAGTTAATTGTGGCTTCTGAAAACTGATTATTATTTCAGGCCAATCTGGAAAAAATGTGCAGGAGCCTTGAGGAGCAAATGCATGAATACAAGACCAAAGCAGGCGAAGGCCAGAGGTCACTGAGTGATTACACAACACTGAGTGCTCGACTGCAAACAGAATATGGTGAGTGTGTGATTATAAAGAGAAAGATATAAAAGGGAGGCGGATGATAAATAAGTGTGTGTCAACTGCATATCTGGAATAGGTGAACTATCACGTCAGATGGAAGAGAAGGAGGTGACTCTGTCTCAGCTGAACCGAGGGAAAACTGTGGGGAGTCAACAAATCGAGGAGTTGAAACGACTTCTGAATGAAGAAATGAAGGTTTGAAAAACACATTCAAGCTTATTTCGATAAGACAACCCAATATAGTCCCACATATAAACATAGTCCTTCATCACAATCTGGTTATTCAACTGTAGTAAGCTTTTCTGCACTGCGGTAGCCCCAAATGATGTGAAAGTGTGTGCTAATACACAGAAACCAAAGGCTTAAACAGGCAAATAATGAGTCTTGTTTAGTCCAGGTTTCTTTGAACATTTATATTGATTTTGTTCTTTGTGTAGCCAATTATCTGTGATCACCAAGAGAATTGAATTCGATCAGTTTTTCTCCCTGTACACCCTGATGGCTTTTACAGGCCAAAAATGCCCTGGCTCATAGCGTGCAATCATCCCGCCATGACTGCCAGTTGCTACGAGAGCAGTACGAGGACGAACTGGAGGCCAGAGCTGAGCTGCAGCGCTGCCTGTCCAAGGCAAACAGCGACGTGTCTCAGTGGAGAACCAAGTACGAGACCGACGCCATCCAGCGCACTGAGGAGCTCGAGGAAGCAAAGTAAGAGGAGCTCTCAATCATCGGCAGTAAACACAAATGCCGAGGCCCTTCACTGGAATACAAATCCTCCTTTTACGCAGAAAGAAGCTGGCCCAGCGGCTGCAGGAGTCTGAGGAGATCACAGAGGCAGCAAATGTCAAATGTGCATCGCTGGAGAAAACCAAGCAAAGGCTGCAGGCTGAGGTGGAAGATCTTATGGTGGAGATAGAAAGGTCAAATGCAGCCAATGCCACTCTGGACAAGAAACAGAGGAACTTTGACAAGGTATTTATCTTCAACTCTGACGGTTCTTTGACTTCCTGCAGCATTCAAACTATGCATCACACTGAGGCTGCACATACTCGTTCTTCCTCTGTTAGATTCTGGCTGAATGGAAACTGAAATATGAGGAGAGTCATTTAGAACTGGAAGTCTCTCAAAGAGAGTCTAGAGGGCTGAACACTGAACTCTTCAAGCTGAAGAATTCCCATGAGGAGGCTGTGGATCACCTGGAGACCATGAAAAGAGAGAATAAGAATCTACAGCGTAAGGCTTCTAAGGGAACACATAAACGCCTTTGGAGCGATCAACCAAACTTCTTACTTATTGATGAAGAATGTGTTTTCCTTTGCATCTTCAGAGGAAATTTCCGAGGTCACTGAGCAGGTCGGGCAATCTGCTAAAACCATCCACGAGCTGGAGAAAGCTGCAAAGCAAACAGAACAGGAGAAGGGAGACATCCAGGCTGCCCTAGAAGAAGTCGAGGTTTGTTTTGTGATATTAAATGACATTCATTTATACCTCCGACAGCATTTAATGACCGTCGTGCCTTCATGTAGTCTTCTCTGGAACATGAGGAAGCCAAAATACTACAGCTTCACTTGGAGCTGAACCAAATCAAGTCAGAAATGGACAGAAAGGTGGCAGAGAAAGATGAAGAAATGGAGCAGCTGAAGAGGAACTACCACAGAACCGTGGAGACGCTGCAGAACACCCTGGACTCAGAGACTCGCAGCAGAAACGACGCCATCCGGGTCAAGAAAAAGATGGAAGGGGATCTGAATGAGATGGAGATTCAGCTGGGTCACGCCAACCGCCAGGCATCTGAGGCAACCAAGCAACTCAGAAACCTGCAGTGTCAGTTCAAGGTGTGTGGGAATGAAAAATTGCTCTCTCCATCTCTTTACAACATTGATAGAGAGATTGGAACAATATATCATGTCCTCTTTACATTTATACCCCAGGATACCCAAGTCCACCTGGATAATGCCCTACAAGTTCAGGAGGACCTAAAGGAGCAACTGGCCATCGTAGAGCGGCGCAACAACCTCATGTTATCTGAGATCGCAGAGCTGAGAGTGGCTCTGGAGCAATCTGAGAGAAGTCGCAAGCTTGCTGAGCAGGAACTGATGGACGTCAGTGAGAGGATTCAGCTGCTGCACTCTCAGGTTAGACAACACCATAGATGGGATGGAATAGAATGGGATGGGATGAGATGAGAAGACATGAAAAGGAATGGGATGCGACAATATTAGATGGAGTGGGACAGGATGGAATCATTATGTGTTCTGTTTCATATCTGAACCACAGAACACCAGCCTCCTAAACTGCAAAAAGAAGATGGATTCTGATTTTGTTCAGCTGCAGTCAGAGACGGAGGACAGTGTCCAGGAAGCCAGGAACGCCGATGAAAAGGCCAAAAAAGCCATCATGGATGTGAGTTTAATTACTGCAAGGAATGAATGAATGACTGAATGCATGGATTTCACTGTGGAGTTCATATGGATGTACTCTGCAGGCTGCAATGATGGCTGAAGAGCTGAAGAAAGAGCAGGACACCAGCGCTCACATGGAGAGGATGAAGAAGAACCTGGAGGCCACCGTCAGAGACCTGCAGCAACGCCTGGATGAAGCCGAGCAGATGGCTCTGAAAGGCGGGAGGAAAGAGCTCCAGAAACTGGAGTGCAGGGTAGGAACGACTGAATGGAATAGAAGGAAAATAGAAAACAGAAGAGGTAAGAAACTCAATCAACCGTGTGTTTCTCAAGGTTCGCGTGTTGGAAAACGAGCTGGACACAGAGCAGAAGCGAAGCAGCGAAGCTATGAAAGATGTGCGGAAATATGAGAGGAAAATGAAAGAGCTCACATTTCAGGTAAGTTAGATCCTGCTGCGTAATTATAATAAAGTCACAAGTGGAGATTTGTTTGCGGCACAGTCAGCGGAATAGTAATAACTCCACTGTTATAGGGGGACGAGGAGAAGAAGAACGTGGCTCGACTCCAGGATTTGGTCAACAACCTGCAGCTGAAAGTGAAAGCGTGTAAGCGACAGTGTGAGGAAGCGGTGAGTCGAAATGAAAGCGTATTGTGTTCATTCTTGCGTTGATATGAACCGAACAGAATAACTCTTTCTTGTCATCATCAACACTAAACTCCTGCGGTTTCAGGAGGAACAAACCAGCGTCCATCTGGTTAAATTTCGGAAGGTGCAACACGACCTGGAGGAAGCGGAGGAGCGAGCGGACATCGCCGAATCTCAGCTCAATAAATTACGCGCTAGGAATCGTGATCTTTGTGGCAAAGGGGAATAGAGATGAGGCCTCAGCGTCCAGTCCACCTGAATAAATATGCCAATACTCACTGATGAACTAGGATTGGATTGAACGGTTTGGACTATTTACCTCAGATTATATATCAACTAGTATGGATTACTTTTAAATGATGCTTTTCTTGTTTTCCCTCATTTCTATAGTGGAATAGGGAATTTGTATTGTCTCATGCTAATTCTATAAAGGAGAAAGGAAAGAGGCCTTGATTGTTGTATGCAGGCTTGAAAGCCATCATCTTGGTTAGATAAACAATTTTGCCTTTTATGGTGAAAATTAGGGCAAAATCGGTGACAAAATCAAACAGAAAACAATGATGTCAGACTCCAAATGCTTCAATTGGCCCGATGAAGACTCTTTCTTCTGCCGTCCGGTCAGCGGGGCAGCGATAAGCAGCAGCTGGTCTACACAGTACGTGACATTTGTCGGTTTGGGTTACTGCTGTGCATGTGTGACTTTGGAGGGTCACAGGAAGGAACATGTGTTGAAGGTAATCTCCAGCTGTTATGAAAACACAAGAGGGGGGGGGGAGGAGCCTGAGGAGAGATGAGGCGACTGACAGGACACATTAAGCTTTAATCATGTGTAATGTTTCCACAGCAGCAGATGGTAACTAGTATTTACGGACCAGAAATTAGCCCCAAAATGATTTATCAATAGTCAGTCTCAATCAGAGTCAATGGTTAGCAGCACACTGGCATTATTTTACCTTGAGTGGAGTTCAGGCCTCATCCAGGTGACTCCTCGGGTCACATGGGACTCACTGAACATGAAGTGATGAGTGGAGTCACACAAATAGCCCAGAAATCCCAATCAGGAAGATGAAAACAAACCTTAACTTGCTACTAACTTCTAACACAAGGTTTCTTTCCCATAAATAATAGTCATTTGTAACTTCTTGTTGTTATTCAAACCACAATCTATCAAATAAATATGTTGTAATTCAAGCCAAGTCTCTCTACTTCTTCTTCAGTCATGCCAGTAATCTCTAAAGGTTTGGTTTCTGTCTAACTTTGATCCTTTCTGTCCATCAGTATTAACACACAGTGTGACGCTGCTGTTCACACTTCCTCACTCACGCGACTCCCCCTGACGTGATGACAGCAAAGGCTCACACACTTCTGTCCTTATTTCAAATGCAGGACAGTCGGATCATTGTCTTTTCACGGTCTTTCCAGCTGTTTGGGGCTCATAAAGTCTTAAATATAACACACACACACACACACACACACACACACACACACACACACACACACACTGGATGCCCCCGTGTGTTCACTTCTAAACAAATAAGGTTGTTATGTCAAAACTGTGAGATGATGGAGTATCTTTGCAGTAAAATCCTATATAAAATACAATCATCTCATTGTAAATTGAATCTCATTCCTCTCAGACTTAACTGTGTGCATATTGTTTACACGGTGCTGTCTTACAGTCCAGCGCTTATGCCAGTAAATCCAAGCAAGGTGCCTTGGAGGAGAATGAGCAGGTGGTCCTCAAGTCCAGGATGAACACAGAGGTCAAAGAGGATCACACACACCGGAAGAGGATGACTGTAAAATGAATACTTTACACCATAAACACACACAATAGCAGTTACTCTCTCACTAAATTGAATATTATCTCAATCGATTCATGGATAAAGCAGTCTGTCATACATTAAACATGAGACACGGCCTGTTGAACAGCAAGTACACACACATGACAGTATGGATGGTATGTAAAAATAGTGCTTGAGGATCATCACCTGTCACTGCAGACTTGTTCCTATTACCACTTGAGGATCTTCTTGTGCCATATTTAAGTGCAGAGCAGTAATCGATAATGCGACTTGATTGACATTTGAATAGAATGACATTGCCAAGTTTAGCGTGTCCTCTTGGCTCCAGCAGCACATTGGTCCTGATAAAAGGAGCCGGAGGAACCGACCGGCGTCCAGTGAGAGGAGAGTCAGTCAGATTCAACACTGTTTGCCGTCTGCGAGGTCATTGACTTACAGACTGTGGAACTTCTAAATAGTCTCTCCTGGGGCCTAAACACAAGGTAACTATGACACATAAATATACTCCAAAAGATAGAGAATTAGTGTGTTTTACAGTATTTGTTGTCTTTTTTTTAGTGAGATTTCATCATGAGCAGTGATGCGGAGATGGCCCAGTTCGGGCCGGCTTCCGTCTATCTCCGCAAACCTGAAAAGGAGAGAATCGAGGCTCAGAACCGTCCGTTTGATGCCAAGGCGGCCTGCTTTGTTCCTGATCCCAAGGGTCTGTACATCAAAGGTGTCATCCAGAATAAAGAGGGCGACCAAGCCACTGTGAAGACCGAAGCAGGGGAGGTGAGTTCTGTTTCTCAACCCTCACAACTCTGTCAACAACACTTCTATCTCATTATTCTAATCTCTATATCCTCTCCTCTCCTCTCCTCTTCAGACTGTAACAGTTAAGGAGGAAGATTGCCTTGCTATGAATCCCCCAAAGTACGATAAGATTGAGGACATGGCCATGATGACCCACCTCAATGAGCCCTCTGTGCTGTTTAACCTCAAAGAGCGTTACGCAGCGTGGATGATTTATGTAAGTACAGATTCAGTGAGAGAAATGTTCACATTTTCATCTCTGTGTTTGTGATTCTCTGCGTGGCTTCACATGATCTCTGATCTGCAGACCTACTCTGGGCTCTTCTGTGTCACTGTGAACCCCTACAAGTGGCTTCCAGTGTACGACCCCAAGGTTGTGTCGGCCTATAGAGGCAAAAAGCGTATGGAGGCCCCACCCCATATTTTCTCAGTGTCTGATAATGCTTATCAAAATATGCTTACAGGTATGCAATCACTGAGATCTGACCTTACCTGAACCTGTAAGAAACCTCAAATGAAAATGATTTATTATCATCAAATTGTGAAGTTTTGTGTCTAAATTCCATAGAAAAAGAGAAACTACTGCTGAGTTTAAATTCATGTGTGTGTCACCAACAGATCGGGAGAACCAGTCTGTCCTGATCACGTAAGTCTGTTGCATATGAACTCATTCTAACCTCAGACTGCATGAGTTTGAGCTCTGATTGTGCAGGTCCAAATAAACGTTTAGGTCAGAGCCAAAGCATTGGTTGTGTTGTTGTCATTTTCATGCATATTTCTAATTATTGGGGAAAAATACGAGACATTCTTCAACACAGTCTCACACACACTTCTTCTTTGCTGCATATGATAGCAGACACATTAATAGGCAAATCGGTAATGGGTGTACATTTGCACCTTTACGTCGCTTATGCACCAAGATTGTTGTGTGTGATGTGTTGTTGTTCAGCAGTTTTGTGATGGCTGTGTGTTGTTGTGTAGTCTGACTCAACTATTCACAGAATGTGTTTAGATGTCTTGAGGTATCTGTTATCGATATCTTTACAGTGGAGAATCTGGTGCAGGAAAGACTGTCAACACCAAACGTGTCATCCAGTACTTTGCGACAATCGCAGTGTCTGGCGGCGCCGACAAGAAGGAGCAGTCGTCTGGGAAAATGCAGGTACTGGAAACAAAACGCCATGGATTCAGTTTGTAATCTCACAGGACAGCACAAAATGCATTATGGGAAACTGATGGAGTTGGTTGTGGATTCTAGGGGACGCTGGAAGATCAAATCATCTCTGCTAACCCTCTGCTGGAGGCTTTTGGGAATGCCAAGACTGTGAGGAACGATAATTCTTCTCGCTTTGTAAGTATGATGTAATACTCTGACGATCCACAGAACGCTTCAAGATCTAAGACTCCACTTTCTTGTAGGAAGTGTTCTTGTGTCATTTGCCACACAAACTAAAGGGAATGTTTTTTCTATGATAGGGTAAATTCATCAGAATTCACTTTGGAACCTCAGGAAAACTGTCTTCCGCTGATATTGAGACCTGTAAGTAGCCTGATGATAAATGAATTAATTCCTCTGATGCCACATTCAAATGCTGATCCTGATTTGACCTCATGTAGATTTGCTGGAAAAGTCAAGAGTAACCTTCCAGCTGTCCGATGAGAGGAGTTACCACATCTTCTATCAGATACAGACGGGTCACAAACCAGAGCTCATAGGTGCGATGAAGACAGCATCTGGGCAGCTAAGATACAGTTTTAAATATAATATTAAGTCTATTCATGTTTTTCCTGCAGAAATGCTGCTTATAACAACAAACCCATATGACTTCCCCATGATCAGTCAGGGGCAGATCACTGTGGCCAGCATTGATGACAAAGAGGAGCTGGTGGCCACAGACGTGAGACACGTTTCTTTCACTTACAGTGGCAGAGATGCACACACATATTTAGTCTCACACTAACATTGATACTTTTTGACAGACTGCCATTGACATCCTGGGCTTCAGCAATGAAGAGAAAGTGTGCATCTACAAGCTGACTGGTGCCGTGATGCATTATGGGAACATGAAGTTCAAGCAGAAGCAGCGTGAGGAGCAAGCAGAGGCCGACGGCACTGAGGGTGAGGAACTTTAAATGGTGTTTATTATCTACAGCGGCATATGTTAAGTGTTCACTATCGCTATATTCCATTTCTCGTTTGTCTTTCAGTGGCAGACAAAGTCGCTTTCCTCATGGGGTTGAATTCTGCTGATTTGGTAAAAGGTCTTTGCTACCCACGAGTGAAAGTGGGGAATGAATACGTCACCAAAGGCCAAACAGTCCCTCAGGTACTGGAACGCTCAAAAAAGAAATAAAGTACAAAATAACAGATGAGGTGGAGGCAAAACTATTCTGTAATAATAACATATAAGCCACAATATCACAAGTCATTTTGTTTAGATTGTGTAGTCCGGTTTCACTAGTAAGATAACTAATTGTTGCTGCGATGGCCTAGTGCACTCATTTATAGCAGTGATTGATCAGAGGCCACAGTAAAATCTAGTTTTGATTCTAAATCAACAAATTCTTGATGTAAAGTATCATCTCACAATCTCCACAAACCCCTGATCAGGTCGTCAATTCAGTGGGCGCCCTGGCTAAGTCCATCTACGAGAAGATGTTCTTTTGGATGGTTATTAGAATCAACGAGATGCTGGACACCAAGCAGCCGCGACAGTTCTTCATCGGGGTGTTGGACATCGCTGGATTTGAAATATTTGACGTGAGTTTGGACCCTATGTTCTCTTTGAATCAGCTGATTGTGGCAGGTTTCTTGGTTTTGATGTGAATGTCCCATGTTTGGTCACAGTACAACAGCATGGAGCAACTCTGTATTAATTTCACCAATGAGAAACTGCAACAGTTTTTCAACCATCACATGTTTGTGCTGGAGCAAGAAGAATACAAGAAGGAAGGGATTGACTGGGAGTTCATTGACTTTGGCATGGATTTAGCAGCCTGCATTGAGCTCATTGAGAAGGTGAGATAAATGTAATGCACATTATTGAACAGTTAAGCTCATTGAATGCATCATCATCCCTCATAAATGTGCCTCTGATACATTCAACAGCCAATGGGCATCTTCTCCATCCTGGAGGAAGAGTGCATGTTCCCCAAGGCGTCGGATACTTCCTTTAAGAACAAACTCTACGATCAGCATATGGGGAAAAATAACGCTTTCCAAAAGCCAAAGGTTGTCAAAGGCAAACCTGAGGCTCACTTCTCCTTGGTGCACTACGCCGGCACGGTGGACTACAACATCACAGGCTGGCTTGAGAAGAACAAAGACCCGCTAAACGAGTCTGTGGTGCAGCTTTACCAAAAGTCGCCCATGAAACTGCTGTCTTACCTGTACGCCTCCTTCTCTGCAAATGAAGCAGGTACAACATCAATACCATCAAAGACATTTCACATTTATGGTGATTAGTGTACTGACAATAATCATAATATTGGTTTCCTTTGAAGAATCTGGTGATGGCAAAACTGCAAAGAAAGGGGGAAAGAAAAAAGGCGGCTCTTTCCAAACCGTGTCTGCTGTTTTCAGGGTAAATAATTGATCCACTTTTCAAAGGGACATTCATTTATTTTTGGGCAACACAATGGCCTGATGTGGCATCATCAAGCTGCTCTGTATAATCATAGTTTTTACATTGTAGGAAAATCTTGGAAAACTAATGACAAACTTGAGGAGCACTCATCCTCACTTTGTACGCTGCCTGATTCCAAATGAGGTGAAAACACCAGGTACAGACAAATATCCTGAAGTACAAAATCATATTTAGGATCCTATTAAAGGAACAACATGTGCTATATGTCACTAATGTCTGTTGGAAATGAACATCTTACATTGCAGGTATCATGGACAACCACCTGGTCATCCATCAGCTCCGCTGTAACGGTGTGCTGGAGGGAATCAGGATCTGCAGGAAAGGATTTCCCAGCAGGATTCTCTATGCTGACTTCAAGCAGAGGTGAGTACTGTTTTTTTTCCCTGAAAGTGCGATACAGAATAAATGCTTAAGGTTTGATTTTCTACCTTTATCTAAATTTAAACAGGTACAGAATACTGAATGCCAGTGCCATCCCAGAGGGCCAGTTCATCGATGGAAAGAAAGCTTCTGAGAAGCTTCTTGGTTCGATTGACCTTGACCACACACAGTACAGATTTGGGACTACAAAGGTATTTCTTCAAGAACTGTGAAAGGTTTTTGTAGCGATATCGCATGTAAGCCTTTTTAAATGTAACTGGGTTGGATTTGTCATTAATGTACTTTGCAATTGCAGGTCTTCTTCAAAGCTGGTCTACTGGGCACTCTGGAGGAGTTGCGAGATGACAAGCTGGTTTCCCTGGTGACGCAGACTCAAGCCCTCTGCCGCGGGTTTCTGATGAGAAAAGAATTCTCCAATTTAATTGCACAAAAGTACAATCCAAGCAATGAAAGCACATTTTTTAATGACAGATGCAAAGAAGTGAAGAATGAATTGAGCTTAAGCTGTTGCTGTCATATACTTTGTATTTTAGAGACTGCGTATGGATTCTGCAGTATAATCTGCGCTCATTCATGAATGTGAAACACTGGCCATGGATGAAGCTGTTCTTCAAAATAAAGCCACTTCTGAAGAGTGCGGAAACTGAAAAGGAGATGGCAACCATGAAGGAGGACTTTGTCAAATGTAAAGAGGATCTGGCAAAGTCAGAGTCTAAGAGAAAGGACCTGGAAGAGAAAATGGTTTCCCTGCTCCAGGAAAAGAATAACCTCGTCCTGCAAGTACAAGCTGTGAGTGTCAATGAACTCTTTAGAACCACCATCCAGCCCATGGTGATTAATATTCTATAATGTCCCTAATCGCTTACTTTAGCACATTTGGTGCCGGTATCGTCTTTGTTTTTCATAGGACACAGAAAATCTTTGCGATGCAGAGGAGAGATGTGAGGGTTTGATAAAAAGCAAAATCCAGCTAGAGGCCAAACTCAAAGAGGTGACCGAGAGACTGGATGATGAAGAGGAAATCAATGCTGAGCTCACCGCCAAGAAGCGAAAGCTGGAGGACGAGTGCTCTGAGCTGAAAAAAGACATTGATGACCTGGAGATGACCTTAGCTAAAGTGGAGAAGGAGAAACATGCCACAGAAAACAAGGTTTGTCAATCCTCAAGGATTTATTGGCTTTATGCATGCATGTTTCTCATTACATTGGCGTGTATGTCTCACCTATTGCAGGTGAAGAATCTAACAGAGGAGCTGGCTGGTCAAGATGAAAGCATCGGCAAACTCACCAAGGAGAAGAAAGCCCTTCAAGAGGCCCACCAACAGACCATGGACGATCTGCAAGCAGAGGAAGACAAAGTCAATTCTCTGACCAAAGCAAAGTCGAAGCTTGAACAACAAGTGGATGATGTGAGTGAGAACCATGAAGACAATGATGAGTTCAAACACTGATGTCATTTATCAATGTTTTTAAATGTATGGAATTCACTTTCAAGCTTGAAGCGTCGTTGGAGCAGGAAAAGAAGATTCGCATGGATCTTGAGAGAGCCAAGAGGAAGCTGGAGGGCGATCTGAAGCTCGCGCAGGAATCCGTCATGGATCTGGAAAACGACAAACAACAATCTGAGGAGAAAATTAAAAAGTGAGGTCATGCTTGATTGTGTCCACATGCAGATAATGTACTGTTTTCTGGCCTCACAATGACAACGTGAGTTATATTATCTTCTCTGTGCAGGAAAGAGTTTGAAAACAACCAGTTCCTGAGCAAAATCGCAGATGAGCAAGCGATAAACAACCAGTTTCAAAAGAAGATGAAAGAGCTCCATGTAAAACGGATTGGGTGTATTCATTAATCATAGGAACCAGTTCTTCCCTTCCCTCTGAATTGCATTAATGATTCACATCTTTCTGTTTTAAGGCTCGTATTGAAGAGCTGGAGGAAGAAGTGGAAGCTGAACGAGCTGTCCGGGCGAAGATAGAGAAGCAGAGGTCTGATGTCTGCAGGGAACTGGAGGAGATCAGCGAGAGGCTGGAGGAAGCCGGAGGAGCCACCGCTGCTCAGATTGAGATGAACAAGAAGCGTGAAGCTGAGTTCCTCAAACTGCGGCGAGACCTGGAGGAGTCCACGCTCCACCACGAGGCCACTACTGCCTCACTGCGGAAGAAGCAGGCAGACAGTATGGCTGAGCTGGGAGAACAAATAGATAACCTCCAAAGAATCAAACAGAAACTGGAGAAGGAAAAGAGCGAGTTTAAAATGGAAGTTGATGACTTGACCGGCAATATGGAGACCGTTGCAAAAGCAAAGGTATACACATCAAAGTATTTGAGCATGAGGCAAGACAGAAAAGCTCCCGACTGAATGTGTTTGTGAAATGACAATGTTTAAAGGTCAATTTGGAGAAGATGTGTCGCTCACTCGAAGATCAAGTTGTGGAGCTAAAGACCAAGACGGATGAAAACACCCGTCAAGTGACTGATCTCAGCAATCAGAGGGCCCGTTTTCAAACAGAGAACGGTAACGCTGGCACACTACATTCATCCATTACTTTGCTTCGCTCATTCTTTTGATTAAAATATGGATTCACGTTTCCCTCAGCCGAGTTTGCCCGACAAATGGAAGAGCGAGAAAGTCTCATTTCCCAGCTGACCAGAGGAAAACAAAGCTTCACCACTCAGATTGATGAGCTAAAGAGACTTACTGAAGAGGAGGCCAAGGTACTAACGGCCACACTCCCTGCACTTTCCCATCTGGCTTGATATTGTAGTCACATTCTATGTTTCTGTATTTCCCTTTAGGCTAAGAATGCCCTGGCGCACAGCTTACAGTCAGCCCGTCATGACTGCGATCTCCTTCGTGAGCAGTTTGAGGAGGAGCAGGAGGCCAAAGCTGAGCTGCAGCGCAATTTATCCAAGGCAAACACTGAGGTGGCTCTTTGGAGAAACAAATACGAGACTGATGCCATCCAGCGCACCGAGGAGCTCGAGGAGGCAAAGTAATTAAGATCAAGATATCCAATGACTTTGGCTTTCATTAAATATCCAACGCCAACGTTTCAAACTGTTCATTTTAATTTGGTATCAAGGGAAAATCTTCATCATCTTTATCTTATTAACAGGAAAAAGCTTGCCCAGCGTCTGCAAGAGGCTGAAGAACAAATTGAGGCAGTGAATTCTAAATGTGCCTCACTGGAGAAAACTAAACAGCGACTCCAGAGTGAGATGGAGGATCTGATGGTCGATGTTGAAAGGTCCAACAGCTTAGCGGCTACACTAGACAAGAAGCAACGGAACTTTGATAAGGTATTTGTTTAAGAAAGATAGGGTTTAAGGTTCATCTCTATGTTTTACTGCACATCGGAAAGTATTACTAATGTTTCTGTCGTTTCAGATTGTAGCTGACTGGAAGCAGAAGTTTGAGGAGTCTCAGTCCGAGCTTGAAGGTGCCCAGAAGGAATCTCGTTCTCAGAGCAATGAGCTTTTCAAACTGAATAACTCATACGAAGAAGCCCTAGATAATCTGGAGACGCTGAAACGGGAGAATAAAAACCTGCAACGTAAGTCATCATTCATCATTTATGAAAGAAACACTTCAAATCAATGGGAATCTGAAAACCAGCGTCTATATTTCACAGAGGAGATCTCAGACTTGACAGAGCAACTTGGGGAGAATGGAAAGCTCATCCATGAACTGGAAAAATTCAAGAAGCAGGTGGAGACTGAGAAATACGATATGCAGACTGCACTGGAAGAAGCTGAGGTACCATTCAGACTGTAACCTGTCAAACGATTGGATTAAAAAATTGTAGATTCTTGCCTTTTTCACTTGAATGAACAAATAAATGTTTTGTTTTAAGGCCTCCCTGGAACACGAGGAGTCTAAGATCCTCCGTATACAAATGGACCTGAACCAGGTGAAGGCTGAAGTGGACCGGAAGGTGGCGGAAAAGGACGAGGAGATCGATCAACTGAAGAGGAACAGCCTCAGAATGATGGAGTCCATGCAGGCCACTCTTGATGCTGAAGTCCGGAGCAGAAATGATGCCCTGAGACTGAAGAAGAAAATGGAGGGAGACCTCAACGAGATGGAGATTCAGCTGGGTCATGCTAACAGGCAGTCTGCTGAGGCTCAGAAGCAACTGAGAAATATTCAGGGGCAACTCAAGGTAAACCCACAACATTCTTCTGAAAGTTATCCACAGCAAGTTTGATAGATATCTGAGCAGGGTTGAATGGAGGAATGAGAAATCTAGCCAACCAGCATCGCAATGAATTTAAGATGATTATGAATTTAAGGTATTGAACAAGTGTCACTGTATTTTCAGGATGCGCAAATCCACCTTGATGAGTCTGTTAGAGGTCAAGATGATATGAAGGAGCAGGTATCCATGATGGAGCGCAGAACCAACTTAATGCAGGCTGAGATTGAAGAGCTTCGAGGAGCTCTGGAACAGACGGAGCGTGGACGCAAAATAGCTGAGCAGGAACTGATTGATGTCAGCGAGCGTGCAGGGCTTCTGCATTCTCAGGTCGGTCGATCGCCAGTATGAAGTTATCAAGCCGACCTTTTTACTTTTGCATCCTGCACATTGACACTTTACATTTGATTTGTCCGTGCAGAACACCAGTCTTCTGAACACCAAAAAGAAGCTGGATGGTGATGTCACTCAGCTTCAAGGTGAAATAGAAGAGGCGGTTCAAGAGGCGAGGAATGCAGAGGAAAAGGCCAAGAAAGCCATAACAGATGTACGTGCATCTTTGATTGAGTTAATATAGCGTTGGTAGTATTTTAAAACTAAAATCTAGCCTCATGTTGGGGTGCTTGCAGGCTGCCATGATGGCTGAGGAGCTGAGGAAGGAGCAGGACACCAGCGCTCACCTGGAGAGGATGAAGAAGAATCTGGAGGTCACTGTGAAAGACCTGCAGCACCGCTTAGATGAGGCTGAAAATTTGGCCATGAAGGGTGGAAAGAAGCAACTCCAGAAACTGGAGACGAGGGTATGATCTGCACTCAGCTCAAATCAATGTTTAAATCTATAATTAAAGTCGTACAGACTCACTGAAGCAACATGTAAAGACCCTACAAAATTCTACTTTCTGTTAAGGTTCGCGAGCTGGAGAATGAGCTGGACGGTGAGCAAAAACGAGGCGCTGATGCCATCAAAGGAGTTCGTAAATATGAGAGGAAGATCAAAGAGTTAACCTATCAGGTAAATCTACCATAGTGACGGTGATTTGGTGTGTGGCATCGACTGTTAAACCTCAATGAGACTGAAACTTTCTGATTAACGGGCCTGAACATTCTTCACCCTGTAAAGTTCCAATCCCAGGGTACTCGGAAATGAAAAATTCAAATCATGTAGAGATCATTCTCATATTTTACTGGACTGAGAGAAGTTTCATTATTCCTGTCAGGCTGAGGAAGACAAGAAGAACAATGCTCGCCTCCAGGATTTGGTGGACAAGCTGCAGATGAAAATGAAGGCCTACAAAAGACACGCAGAAGAAGCCGTGAGTGAATCCCTGTCAAGAAATCTATTCAGTGGTTTCTTGAGCTGTCAGATCGGCAAATCACTCATTTAAACATCACTGTTTGGCAGGAGGAGCAGTCTAATGCCCACATGGCCAGATTCAGGAAGGCTCAGCATGAGTTGGAGGAGGCAGAGGAGAGAGCTGATATAGCCGAATCACTGGCCAACAAGATGCGAGCAAAAAGCCGTGAAATCGGGACAAAGGTATTGAATGTTGTTGACTCTTCTTAACCTTTTTCCAAGTTGACACTTCACTCCCACGCACCCACCATTCAGAATCCATGGGTGTTGCCAGTGCAGGCCTAACACAGGTGACCAATCAGAACAGGGCAAGCACATTTATGAGGATGTCTTAAAGCAACAGTGCCTAAAATGGCCTGTGTGCACTCAGTGTGCAGGGCAGTGATGCAACAAGGAAGAGTTGAAGCAGATCAGTGAAAAAAAATAATGCTATCTCAGTTTATCACCAAGAAGTGTTTGGCTTGATCATGATGATTAAATATTATCAATATATTTATTTATGGCTTCACAAATTTTAAATTTATTTTCTAGGTGCAAGAGGGACCAGGAGAGTAGCAGAAGGCCGACGGAAACTGCATACTGGACACTGATGATTACGAATATGCATGATATTAGTCTTGATGTGTGGGAATAAAATCATTTATAGTAGTTTAAAGTTCAGCACATCAACAGTAGATGAAAACATAGATAAACTCATGTGTCATCTGGCAAAAACTGAAAATAGCTTTTCATTATTCAATGGAAGCTTTTAATATAGGGATATTAAATGTCAAAGCTGTTCACCTCAGAAAATTCCTGATACACAATTACTCTCTCGTGAGATACATTTGGCTTTTGAACAGGATTTGAAGTGTGTCATTGATTAAATTAAAGAAGCAGCTTCTGACTGTATTGTAGCTTTTGCTTCTTAATGTTCCATCTAATAAACATATGATCCTGCAGCCTGTCTCGGGCACTTTCTTCAAACCCACCTGTGTGCAAACAGATCGATCAAGCTACTGTTAAATTATTTGTTTACTAAATTTTTGTTAGTAAGTTTAAAAGTTAGAATTATTTTGTCATGTTATTGCGCTCAATTAAGTAGAAAATAGCATCTGTCATGCACTGCTATAAAATATAAATTAAATAAATAAATAAGTCCTCAGCCCCTTTTTTTTTCTTTTTTTCTACAGACTCCGGACTCTAAATTAAACTATCTGTCGGATCTAATCCAAGAGAAAAGTTCGGACAAACTTTGAGGGTTCATTAAGAGGGTTTTTATCACTGAACTAGTGTGATTTGTCTTGTCATTAGTGTGATTAATGGTACAAGCAGAGAACAATATTTCAGAGGATTGATTATGTTGCTTTTCAAGGATCATTTCGGGCAGCTGTTACAGAGATAAAACCATTCAGAGGCTCAGTGCAGTTGTTTGAACAATGAGTCCAGTCTAAATAGCAGAATACATAAGGATGAATGCAATGCTTTGTACCCGTGAGTCAGTCATTGAAACCACTCAACAAGCAGGAACCTTTCATATCACTAAAGGCTTCTGGGCCCGCCACATAAAAAGTTCATCTTTTGTAGCAGCTGTAACAAGTATTGTACTCAGGGGAGCTTAAAGATTAAACACAGACGAGTTTCCAAAATCCACAGTGAATTATTCCCTGAACAAATCTGGATTATTCTCAATGTTTACAAGACATAAGTATGGTTCCTTCCTTAAGCCAGTCTGGGCCCCGACCCCCCAGCTTCATAAAACTGCTTTTGCTACAGCTCTTTGGCTCAAAAGTGGGCATAGTCGTGACTGTGAGCAATGCTGAGATGTCGTTTTAAATGGAGAAAGTTTCTGTTTTGCTCCACAGGCTTTCCCTTGAAACTTTCATCAAAGCAGTGAAACCCCTCTGAAGGCCCTGAGCCGAGGCGCATTGGTTCAATAAAATGTAATTGCTCGTAATACGACAGGTGTTAGTGGGATCTTTTGCCTTCAGCTTCGCTTTACTCCTCCATACACCCTGGCAGCGTCTTGCACACAGCAGCTACCATGGCTACGGGTATGCATACCTAACCTCAAGTGCAATATAATCCTAAGAGTACATTTTATGTGGATAAAAACATAAGCCACTAATTCTGCAGAGCCAAAATAATAAATATTAATGACCACTTTGTGACCGTTATAAGTAAACATCTGAAATCAGTGAATAATGTTTGTATGACTCTTACAGTGGGACTCTGTTGTTCTCACCCTTTCTGTTTACTTCCTGACAGCCACTGATAATAACAGATTGCAATGTGAGTAGGATTATAATGGGAAGATGCGACGCTTTCCCAGAAGTATTTAATCACTGGCTGACAGCTCCATGGTCGACTGATCGGAACAGAGTTCTTAAAGTCAAACTCGAGCTGAAAGGACACGTTTTTAGTTTGTCATTGGATCAAAGAAAAGCCACAATCACAGAAAAGTCTGTTGGTCACAGACATGTTTATCTATTTGACTGTCTCCTATAATCTCTCAGTTGTCTCCACTTTTGCCCATATGACAAAGCTGACCCCTCCTTTTTTGGCAATGGCAGCACTGGAACCAATTAATGTTCAAAGGTTAGAATGAGGTCACAGTGACAAATGAATACAAGTTAACATCCCGTCCATCAGCTCATTTACAACACTGATTTATGTTCACTGGAAATGTTTTGGACATCCAGATACACCAGAGGATTGACCTTTGACCCTGACCAATCACTGTAGATTGTGCAACTATTCTGTCAATGTAGTAGATTTATTGTGTCTGAACAATGAAAAAGCGCAAAGTGATTCAACTTATATTCACACAATAGAGCCAGACAGCAAATCCTCACAATATTATGGCTTTATTCATAAAACAGTAATTCAATTTCTGTGGATCAACAAACTAATTGGACTGATTGCAATTAGACTGCTGATTGTTGGCAGCTTGATTATTTCTTGGATATTGCTTCACTGTGGCTCACTCCAGTTTCAGGCACTTGGCATGAATCCCATTCAAACCCAACAATGACGTCTTCAGACTTGCGCCGTTTCTCTGCCTTCTTTGTCTGTTTTTGGGCTTATTTTGATTTTCCGGATCAGGACTAGCTAGCAAGACAGTAAAGTCCTTGTTGTGTCTCAGTAGTCCATCACAGATTTGCCTTACAGTGTCTGCTTTTGTGCAGCCCGCTGCAGAATGGGAACCACTGGATGCTTAAACACTCAACAAAGACTCATAGAAAATGTCCTGCACCGACCAGAACCGAGGAGTGTCTCTCTTCCTGGCCTTTGATAATGTCCAACTGGGACAACAAAGCTTTGCTTGAAAGATCTTCAGTGTCTCTTCATTCCTTCTCTGTCCTTCACTGTGACCCTGCTGGCTTTGGATCACTGTGGACATTAATGACAAACCAATAAGAGCCAACGATTTCTGCAGTCCTTTTACTCTCATTCCAGTGGTTGGCTGGAGAGCGTGGCAGCATGGTAAGAACTTCTTTTTAATGGCTTCATCATAGTGTCTTTTCTTCTCTCGCCAGCTTTTTGTAGGATAGTATGTGCAGTAGAGACTGTGCCCACAGCATGATATAGAAACAAATACAACATGTGCACTGACAAATGTGTTTTGTCTTTCAAATTTATCCTCTAGAAAATGTGTTTTTAACATTTCAACTTCAACTCTCAACTACAGATGCATTATGTCCTGACTATAGCTTTTTGGTTGATAATTGTGTTGCTTTTTTGCGAGTCAACTTATTTAAAGAAGTTATTTGAATGGATTTAGCTTCCTATTGAATGTTTATACCTGATTGAACTACTGTATATTTCATTCAAAGTCCACCTATGGATCATTCAAGAGAGTCACAAGGTTTCTCATGTACTTCTTGTTCCTTATTAAACATTTCAGAGAATTTAACTCTGAACTATAACTGTGATTTTGACAGCTACAATGCACATTTTAAACATTCAAATAAGCTACTATTGGTCTATACCAGTAGCGCACTGGAATATGAATGTACATGATCTGTGACATCACATGAAACTTTTCCAGTATACATTCAATTTAACCATTGTCATCCATAAAACATATTCATGCAAAATAACTGTGGATGATCGTTAATCATAGTGGGAAAAATAAGTTGGACATTTTAAACCCACTTTGGGGTTCTGGAGCATGTGAAAGTCAGCGGTCATTAATCTGTGAACATGTCAGCAGAGCTCAGTTAGGTTTGTTGTGTACATTAAACATCCTCTCAGTGTGAATACTGACAGAAATACTGCAGCACACCGCAGCTGCATGACAGGAGCTTGGAAACGCAGCAAACGTTAATCAAATGAAGAGACAGAAAGAGCGAGCGAGTGAGAGGAGTCCCTTTTATGTTACACAGCAATCGGCTGGTTCACCCACGTCTTATCATTCCATTAATAATCCCCAGTTTCCCCACATTCACATCCTCCCTCCTCCCCCTCCTGCTGTCCTGCAGTTCAGCAGGCGCTCAGTCAGACTGATCTGAAGGAGTCGTGCATTGTTGAATCTGAAAATGAGCAGCCAGCCAGCGATCCCTGGTGATTAGAAATGATTTCTCCCTTGTAAGGCCCACTGCAGTCATATGGAGCCCAGTGTATTCAGAGTTCATGTATAATGCCTTCCTCACTGCGGAGCCTCCTGGGTGCTGCTGATAAGGCGCAGCAAGCATTTGTCATTATTTATACATTTAATGGATCGCATTACACAAATTGAATAACGCCATTTATTTAGCGAGTAGGAAAATGCTGAAAAGCAAACTGCGAATTTGATGATTATAACATTGCTTTTTGGAAAATCTGTCATGACTGGTATATTTGAATTTGCTATATATGCAAGTTTGTGGAAATATGTAACACAAAACTTTTAAACTTATTGCATAGGACACTGAAGCAATATATCATCCAGTTTTTGTTATTCAGTCTTGGTGCACAAAACTAAACTAACTAACTAACACACACATATAACTTGGACCTTTTTACTGAGAGAAAAACATCCACTTTCAGACTCAGGATCTTCAATAGTTAATGGCCACATTACACAGCGAGCATTGTGCCAGAATGCAGGACTTATTCTTTCCTCATTCCTAGATGTGGCTGCACAGCTCCCAAATTAATCAAGTTAATGATGTTTTCACTAATTACCTCAGATTTTCCCCCAGAAACCCAAACTTGGCCCTCAGAAACTCAGCAGGGGTTTGTTACTTGTTATTAACAAATTAGAAGAGGAAAAACCCTCAATTACAAACATTATAGAGAGACAGACAGGCCATAAGCAACTGGAGCCATTCAGGATGGGCTTCTCCATTTACACTGAGATGATGAAATGAAATTAAATGAAATTACTGAAGGCAGTAATGCTACATAATTTAAATTAAATCAACAAACCAGCAACTCAACAAATGTTCATTGATTTCAGGGCTGTTCTGTTGTATATTTTCAATTGTTCCTATACAATAATGACTTTGAACCAAAAAAGACAAATACTCAGACAAATTAGTCCAATCAGTTTTAAACAAAATAATGCACCCAGCAGTGAAAAGTATCTGCAGTTGAAGAGTTGTTCTTGAGTAAGGAACATGAGTAAAAGTATGTCTTTACCCTCCACCTGTCATAGCAGAGGCCAGCAGCTGTAAGCCCTGCTGCATCCCCGGAGCAGACTGACAAGCTTCCTCTTCCCTCAGGCTGGAGATGCAACATGTCACCCCAGGGACAGAAGTATCACGTCAACAGCTCCAGTAAAGGTAACAGAGTTACACAACTGCAACTGCAAGTTTGCTGGTAAACCTCTCAAGGCCCCAGTAAACTTCTTCTGAGACCAAAGACCTGGTACCGTGTCCTCTCTAGGTTACGCACGCACGCACAGTCTGTAGGGGTTGTAATTTCAGATGCTATGGCTATCATCTCTGTAGGTGTCCAAACAAGATATGTTGTTGACAGATTGTGTCCTATTTGTAAATGATAAATAATTCACAGCTGCTTTTGTACAGAGCTGCAGGTGGGGCTGCGATCAGAGAGAAACCAGAGAGCGATCCAATAAGTGCACAAATGAAAAGTGATCAGTGGCTGCGGGAAGTAAACGGCCTCTAAAAAGCATAAATAGGTGTGTTTGAGATAAAACGTATGTCGATTCTTCCAGGGCAGGAATGAATATGCGTCATAGTTCCATACTGTGCTTTGTAATTCTAATGTGCACATGAATAAATTATGTAACACCACATACTATGGGTTTACTACTTATCCATCAGCTTTAGACACTCGCACACATAGATTCCACACACTTGGACAGAGGTTTGGTTTTGACACTCCTATTGCCACTGGGATTCATGTGTGACAGCACAGCCAAAACATTTCACGGCTCCAGTGTGTTTTTTTAGAAGAAGCAGCTTGATTGCACTGAAAGCCTCAGAGAGCGGTTGCACATCACCCACACAGCAATTACAGACTAAAGGACTTCCTGCTCTGCTAAGTGTAATGATGAAACATTGAAAATACTGCAGGTGGAGGTGTGATGTCCCTGTTTACCAGCTGAGGTCCCACATAACTTCTCACTATATGGTATAACTGAGTCATTGGGACTTTATTTAACACTATCTTTTACTACAGTACCATCATGATAAATGGTGGGTTGAAGGAAGTAAAAAAGTTTACAGCTGAAGTTGGGAGACTGTGATTTATGAAGATGAACCACTGACCTGTGTTTTATAGCATGTCTGTCCTTTCTAAAGTCTGTTTTGGGATCGAAAAGAAAAACTGTATCTGATAGCATCCATAATTTCCATCAATGTCTGCTGTGTAAACTGGGAGGCTTCTACCTTCATGAAGATTGTTTCCAGAAGGTTCTGGAGCCACAGGTCATGATTTATATTATTTTTCGGCAGACATTCATGCAGTTGTAACAATCTGCTTATTGTGATGAGACTCAGGCTGTGTAGATATAAAGACACAACGCTGCATACGAGTAATCATGCTGTTTCTGCACAATGTTTGGCCAAACAATTACACAATACGTCCTTTTTTTATTTGCAATATCAGTGCAGATCTGAGCATAGAACACATTATCATTCAGTGCTTTTAAATGAAATCCCACATAGGTTTTAATGAATAACTTGTCTTGAGCCGTCACTGCCAGCGTCCTCACCAACATCTTCTCAGCAGATAGCAGATGGTTTTTCTTCTTTTCGCCGGCATGTGGCCCAAACATGCACTTGAAGGAAAAAACGAGCTGGGAAGCAGTCAGCCGCTGGGAGGTTTGTCAGCATTCAGCCAGACAAGTGCGATCTTCCGAGGAGAGACGGGAATCTAACGAAGGCCAGGTTTTAGAAATCGGCGACGCCTCCCTTTAACCTCTGGAGAGAAACATCAGGAAAGAGAGAAAGAGGCTGGACCGAGCGGTTTACAGAGGAGGAAAGAATCAAACAGCGTCTAACAACCAGCTGAGAAGAAACGAGACTTAATTGTTAAAAATGTGGCTCAGCATCTGTTGGCCAGCTTTAGTTTTTTAGGATTCCTTTGCAAGTTTTTCTTTTGGAAGCCCTCCTCAACATCATAAAGGTTCATTGACAAATATAAAAGCATTGTCGTGTTTTGCCTATGTCCTCTTCTTTATAGCCGTCTGTGTCCCAAGATCCAATTCTTGTGTGTACATGGTATAGCGGTGAAATAAGATGCGTGCGGAAATGAGGTTTTAGTTTCTAAGTTTAGCAAATTGGACACAAATGAGTCTCTCCAAGCATCCTCTGGAATTACTTACTTGTGGGAAGATGGAGGGTGAGATTTCATAAAGCACAAGTCGGAATGGCAAGACGATCTGTGGCCATAAAGCTTATGGGATATGTGAGATGTTCCACATATAAGCAAAAAAATCAGAACTGGGTCATTTGCTGATGTAAACGTAGCATAACATCAGCACAACATCAGCATCCTTGCAACTGCAGGCTGTTACTTGATTAATGTTGGGACATACTGCAAAAGGTACAATTTTACAGTTCCATTGACCACAATACCTGTATATCTGCAGAAGTATCTACAGTGCATTTCAGTTAATAATGCATCATTCCCAACAAATAAAGGAGAGTGACAGACTATAGGATCAATATTCCCGTACCTGTGGTGATGCATCACTTCCTCATTGTGTTTTTGATGAATCTCTACTCAAGGTACCTTATTGTTCTGTTGTGAAGGCGTGACTATTATTAATGACCCTGACAGACTGCTTATCGTAGAATTATCTGTGTTGTTGTAATCAACCGTTCACTGATGGAGGTCAAAGAAGGTCACATATTTTTGAACATCTCCTGAAGCTTAGAAATGATTGTCTCTATTTTTGGAGCATTTTTCTGAGGACAGTCTCTTACTTTATGAGTGTATGATGCAGTGATGTGTGGCCCCGGGGGAGGGGGTCACACCGCCAGGCTCGCTTGTTTACCTTCAGCAGGAGATCGGACAGTTTTATATGCAAAGAGTGGAGAGGCGATGAATCCCCGATGATGAAGATCCATTAAGGACTGGTAGGATTAAGCCAGGGGCATGACGCCACAACTGCTCCTGGGGCTGTGAAACCCTCAGGCCAGGTTCATTAATAACATTCTTTCAGTGTGTGTGTATATGTGTGGCTCAGGGTGAGTGGAGGCATGTGGCATTGACCCTTAATATGTCACATTTAAGCTTAGCTTTGCGTTTACACTACCCTGTAGCATTAACAAAACTATATAAAATATTCATTGGTTTGGTGTGAGAAGGAACCTCTCTGACTCCTCCTCCTCGATATCACAAAGTCACATCACCACCTCAGTGGAACGTGACCTTTTCCCTATAATTGAATCACGTGCTGCCTCTCAAAGTGTGTATTGCTCCCCATCTGCTCTTCATTGTCAAGTGATTGTATAGAGACGCGCTGTCAGCTGTCGGTCTTCCTACTAACACCTGGTTTATGATCTGTTTGTCTTCAGTGAATGGATGTCAAAGCAGTAAGAAGTCCATCCTGCCCACAGAGACCACTGGTGTTGCTCTACGGAAACAGGTAGGCACTCATCCAAAGCGTGCACACCGTTATTACATTCACACACTATAAATCAATAATGCATTCAGAGCTGTTTCATATTGACTTCATTTACGGTGTATGGACATATCACAACAGTCCACTACCACGTCCTGGACCAGGTCACTGCATAGACAGTTTGTGTACCTTTGCCTCCTTGACCTTCTGAACCTAACCATTGTTAATGATGAATGAATGGATCAATCATTATCATTAGTTCATGGGATATAACGGGAATCGCTAATTCAATAGCTGCTGTGGCTCTAGCCCCTTGGCTCTTGGAAATACATCAACGCTCCTCACAAGATTAGTAGTTACAGTAGTTGCATACAGTATTTGTAGTCCTACTAGATGTTGGGCTATGGCTGGATCCTATCTGAAGCTCCTTTCTGAAAAGGATATTTTGGAAATGCATTTTTGACCTCCAGATCCAGATTTTGGCAATCCAGAACCAGATATGATGGTAAATTGCTTTTAATCCTACCTTCTACAGTTAAAACAGGACTCACAGTCTGAATGGTTGTCTATGGTCCAAACTGTCATGCAGATGTGCCTCAAATCAAACAGAATATTCTATGGCCCATGGTCCACCTCTCCTCAGAATTTCACTATGATCTATCGCTAACTGTATGAGCTATCCTGCTAACACACATAAATACGCAACCGCACACTCACACACACACACACAAACCGAGGCAAAAATCCCAATTGCACAATTGCGATACATGATAGGAGTATTCCCATGGCATAAAGCTGACATTCTCTGCACACTGAAGCTAAGGCCACTCCTGTAACAGTAATGAACCTGGGCCAACAGCGATGACATGCCAACCCACGTGACTAATTATGAGTCGGATGAGGGCATGCCGTGTCATTATCGCACAGGAGATGGACAGACAGTTGGGCCATATGGGCAACTGAGATTTGGATTCCGCCTCTTAGAGTTTGTCAGCCTTGTCAGAAAGGAGGCCAGCCAAGACAGTCAGAACTCACACTGGGATCGCTGGGGCCCGGATCACGGAAACCAGGGACTGTGCTGGTCTGCCGCCATGTTCTGCGCTACGAAGGTGAGAGCGATTTGATTCAGGGTGCCTTGTGATGGTGTTGTTGGGCCGTTGCAGGTGGATGTTGTGATAAGGTGTGCGAGTGCAGAGAGCTGCTGCCGCGCTTGTGTTTGTTGCCTCGGGTGGTGAGCTGTCACACTAGAAAGATAACGATGTAGCCGCCTCTCTCTTCCACACCCACGTACACACACTCACACACACACATACACACACAATTGAAGACAAGGCATTGCACAGAAGATGGAAATACACACATTTTAGTTTTTGCTAAATGTTCATGTTGTATAATCTGTCTCTGCTCTTCCTCCTAACCTCTCTGATGTACTGTCTCTGTGTAATCAGTACCGATCTCAAACACGCGCACACACGCAGGCACGCACCCACACACCTCTTTTAACACCACATGATCATGAACACAAACAAGGCTGATTTCCATTGGCTGTTGGTTTCCCCTCCCCACCCCCTCTCCTCTCCCCCTCCTCCAGCCTCTCTCCCAATAGTAATTAGTCTTGTAAAGATCATCATTCAAACATTTGAATGATGATCACACACACACACACACCAGCACCTCCACCTATGCTCCCTCCTCCCTCACTATTTGGTCTCTCAGGGGAGAAACGGGGAGGTGTGGCAAGGATCATGTAAATAAATCCCCCTCCTCCTCTCCTTCTCTCTCTCTCTCTCTCTCCCGCTCTTACTGTTTCTTCTTTCTTTGTCCCATTTGTTCTCCCCCCTCGCATTTTGTGTCTCACATCCTCCCCTTCTGCCTCAGTGTCTGTGTGCATGTGCTGCCTCAGTGGTCTGTCGGCATGGACAGCGGGGAAAGACCCAGAGGTCCCTCACAGGCTCCATCCATCTTCTCCCACCCAGCCTCAAAACTCATCTGACGGCAGCGTGTCCGGGGGCTAGACTCCGTCACACTCCCAGAGCAGCAGCCGATTACCCCCAACCCCCCGCCCCCCCCTCCCTCCTCGACACCCCACCCCCTAACGCTACCACACACACACACACACACACACACACACACACACACACACACACAACCCTGCAACGAGACTCCACTCCACTCACTCTGTAGCTTGGCAGCGCAGGCTGTGAGACTGAAGGAAGCCTCAGTGTGTGTGTGGAGACAGAGAGAGAGAGAGAGAGGCTTTCCCAGAATAGAGGAGCAGGAGGAGGTGAGAGGGATGATGATGGAAGCCAGCTTTGACACTGAGGAGAGTTTTGACGATCCCTCCTGTCTCGCCCCGCAGCCCCCTGGCGCTGTTTCTCCGGCCAAGAGGCAGATCAAAGAGGTCAAGGAGACCAAGATAACCGTGAGTACCCAGCAGCTCCACTGTAATCCTCCTCTCTTACTCTCCTCTGATGCCACCTCCTGCTTCTGTCAGCCGCTCCGGCTCTGTTGTCGCTCTGTCTCCATCCTACCAAAACTGACATTTCCCCACATTTCCATCAACAGTAAATGTTTGTGCGTTTTGTATTGTGGTTGAGTGAAGCTGTGGAGTAGCTTGGGGAACCCCATAGACAACAAATTCAATTCCACATTATTCTCAATGAAGGAGCTGTTAACGAATCCTGCAGCCATTTCCATCCCATCAACTGACTGGCTTTGGTCCATAGTATTGATTAATGCTTCACACGTGCCTGTCAAAGAAGGAATTAGGTTTGTAGGGAGCAGATAAAAGACAGCCAGAGCATTTTCACTACACTGAAATGGTTTAGAGAAGTACAAAGCCTTTGTTGCAGCCTGCAGAATGTTGCTGGTATATTTAGAATCACCATCTTTTGTCTGTCAGATGAAAGAAGTCATCTTTCGCGGGGTTTTCTCATCAAGTTCTTGGTCCTGGATGTCCCCTTTTCCAGCCTTAAATTGGTCTACGGGTGAATCTATGGGGCAGTGCGGGACACAGTACTGCAGTTTGTCCACATGCTGTATTTGGAAAGTGATCACAGGCTTGTGATGAACTCGATCAGTATCTGCAGACACATTCATGCAGATACAGTCACGGCAATCTGTGATTAGATTGTTACACAAGTCGTCAAACACATTTTATAGAGTGCGGTTATTGGCTGGATCTATACAGTTAAGATGCCTGGACAGTGGCTAGGCTTATGTAATCTTGTAGTCTATATTGATGACTGTAGGAGGAGGAGAGATGAGGAGAACGTGTGGTGGTGGTGGTGAAGATGAGTGCTGCGCTGAGAGAAGACAGACAGAGGTGTTTTTGTGTCTCGCAGGGCTGTTTTTGCGCTCGGTGGGCTCGCTGACCTGCTGCAGCCACGGGAGCCGTCAGTCTGGCTATTGTGAAAAACCCACAACCCTCCTGCAAGAGATGCAGCAAGTCCAGTTTCCATGGTGACAAAAGCAATAGCACTGATTAATGGCTGTTGAAAATGGAAAATACTGCCATAGGAGAGACATATTCACTGTGTGTGTGTGTGTGTGTGTGTGTGTGTGTGCGTGTGCGTGTGCGTGTGCGTGCGTGTGTGTGTGTGTGTGTGTGTGTGTGTGTGTGTGTGTGTGCCGCGTGAATGAGATTATTGTCTTTGTCTACCTTTTCATGGCCATTTCAAAGGCTTTCACAGCGCTTAGATCCATTGTTGACAGCTTTGGTTTCACAATTCCAGTAGATTCTCATGTAATGTGGAGCCATAACAGCACTTTATGAGCAGACTGTTTGCTTCTCAAACCAATGTGACAGCAGGAGAAGAGGACATCATGTGCACATCTCTTCCTTTCTTAAAGCGTACAAAAAAGGGCTCTTTTTTTTTTGAATGAGAGGATCATTCATTACAAAATAACTGTGCAGATGAGTCACATACTAAGATTAAATGCGTCCAAGTGATTACATGGATCCAAAGCCATGATTGCATGACGTCAGACCACAAAGGTGTCTTTTTGTTTGCTATGGTGCACCTCCCGTTACACAACCCTGACAGCCCTGCAGTTGTCATGGAGACATGCACATGCATGACTGTTGGCAAAATGGACTCCCACAGGACTCCAAGGCCTGCACATCAGATAGGAGAAGGAGCCATAACCTTGCTTTCACCTTCAAGAGGATGTAAAGTGTGACCAATGCGCAGCGATGTGACTGTCAGACTGAGTGCGTTTGCTTCAGCCCTCAATGTTTTTCACCTTATTAAACATTGATTCAAGTGCTGCTTGACTTGTTGCTATGCTCTGTTCTGTGTAGACACTCGGGGAACAGCATCATCGGGCCTCGTTGGCGGGAGTTGGACGGGTCATTTGGATTGGATTGTGCCAGAGCGGGCGGTCTCATTCAGTCTGAGCTGGTGGGAAATGAATAACAGACAGGAGAAGAGAAGGAAACGTAAAAGCAAGAAGAGAGAGGAAGTCTGTGATTGTTTTGTTACATGCGGTGTAATGGGGGGGTCCTTTTACAGCAAAAGTAATTTGTCGCTTAGCAACAGTGGCAGAGCATCCTACAGTCTCTTTCGCTGTAGCAGAATTCATGTTGTCAGAAATGGGTGTGCATGCGTGCATGCGTGCGTGCGTGCGAGCATGCGTGCGGGCAGGCGTGCGTGCATGCGTGCGTGCGTGCGAGCGTGCGTGCGTGCGAGGGAGAGTAAGTATGAGTGATGAGGAATATTGTGTTTCCCGGTTGTATGTTTGACTGCCAAACCATTACTTTTATGTGTCTCGTGGGCCATTTATTCTTTCACTCTGTCATGATTTTTTTCCCTCTATTCAGCAAAACAAATAGAGAAAGAAATAAAAAAGACCAAAATGTGTGATCAAATGAGCTATTGCCTCCAGCCCCACACACAAAACCCCACGAGAGCCAATGTTTACCGATACTGAGTGAGGACAAAATGTCCCAGTTCACCCCACAAACTGGTGCTGTTGTTTGCTAATAGCCTAATGGGCTTCATGTTGAGCTGAAGTAATGTTCATGGATACTATTCAGCGTATAAGCTTCAACTTTTTTAAGACCTGAACTTCAAACATCCTCACAGCCACCGACTCCTTCAGAAGGATTGATTACACGCTGAGTTTCCCTGTGTCGTGAAGGTAATCTATATTAATATTTTAGTCCTAACCCTGGAGCACCTCGCTAAGCACCCATAAAAGAGAAGTGACTTAGGGAGACAGCCTTTCTTTAGATAAATGGTCTCATTTTCAGCTGGATGTGAGGGGGAGATAAACAACATCCATGATAGATATGGAGCCATTCTAATGGAAAATTTGGTGCCCATGACAATCAGTATGATCTCTGAGGCAGAAAATGAACAAAGTGACTGCTGGGCGTGCAGAGTAAATCATGAGCCACTGTTCATTTAGATTAGAAAGTGTTTCTACAAGTCAATGTCCCTCTGTTGTTTATGCACGTCGCTGCAAAGCCCATGTTTTCCTTCTCTCATACCAGTTTACCTGAATGGCAACTGGCTTCTGTGTGGATTTCGGTGATTACATAAAGAATGAAAGCACACTACTCATCTGTTTCTGACTGTTTGTTGTTTGTTGGAAGCGGTTCAGATCGAGTGGTGCGCTGGCAGCCGAGAGAGAGAGTGGGTCAGTGATGAGTGCTCATGGGCCTTTCAGGTTTGTCATGCAGAATATGTTTGATGGTCAAAGCTGTATCAGATGTAATCTATGAAAAGTACACCCACGTTTCCAGTCTAAGCGCTGAGCCAGGCTGCATCCCAGCATTCTCATGTATACTATCACAGGAGCGTGTTCAATTTCGGTGTTGCTTCTGTTTACGTTGCGACACACAAGACGTGGAAAATCAGAGGAAACTGTGAAATCAACAGCAATGTGTGACCTGCATCTTCCACTACATTTACATTTACAACTGCTCACATGTGGTGCATATTAGATACGCCTTGAACATGCAAATAGCAAAAATGGAATCGGATCAGTCCCATCTTAAACGAAGTCATAATGTTCAGAATCATGTCAACCTATTTTGGAATAAGGAAATACTTAATAGCAGAGGATTATAATTATTAAAACATTAAATCCATTGCGTTGTGGCACCGCTGTTATTATCTCTGAACTGTCAACTGTGCAACTGTGGGAAATTACTCTGACTTTGTGTCCATAATATTACAGCTTTTTGTTGTAAAATATCACCACTTTATTCTCATAATGTATAGCCTTCATCGGCAAAATCTCTCTTTTCAATGACTAACACTAGATCATACTGGCTTCACCGTAGAACTCCAGAGCTATTCTCAGATACATTTTGGGATTTGAATTATCTCACGTATTTATGCTTATCGCTTAAAGATGCTTTGAAAAGCAAATTGCATAATAAGTGTGGTCTCATTTCCCTGAATTCAAACTTTGGATTTCACTCAGAATTGTTCCTTTCAGGTCTAAAAGTTTCCTTCCACTGCCATATGTCACCTGTGTGCAGAGTTGCTCCATGTTCACCGTTTTCCTGATCTTTATAGCGAAAGCAATGAAAGCACAGCGGCACGGTCTTAAACTCTGCAACCCTCTGTGAACAGCTTGTGTGATTGTGGACGGCCATGTCGTTTGTAGCAGCGGTTGCCGTGGCACAGAGCAGAGGGTATCTCGCTGTGCCAGGAGGGAGGGCTTGCAGATGGCCAACATTACATAATTGCAGCCCCAAGAGTAATTGAGGACGCCGTGGACCATGGAGTCTGTATTCAGTCTGAGTGCTGGGTGTGTTTATCTGCAACGCCACATATTCTCATGTGGGTACAGCTGATTTGAGGGAGGTTCACCCACCTCGCCCTCTCCCCCTGAAGGCCCATGGGTCACCTTCTGGATGGCCAACATCACCACGTTCATGTTTACTCACGCCTGACCTTTTGTGCTCCCATCACATCATCCAGACAAACCCCAGGCCCGTAACCTCCCGCTGCAAAAGACAAGACGTCATTCCAACCATTTCCACAGACGCTGCAGCTCATGTCCTCATCTAACGAGCAAAATCACAAATAAACCCTCACAGAGCTGCTCGGCTCCCAGCTCAGCAGCTCTGTTGTTTGTCACTGTTTTTCATTGTGGAGCTCTGTAATTAAACCTTTGTTTCTCATTTTGTGTGTTTCTTCTTTCTTCAGATTAACTGTGTGACTTTTCCTCTACATGGAGAAGGACCGGAGCAGCAGCTCCTCAAGCCCAATGACTGGAGCTACTGCGATTACTTCTGGGTGAGATCTACTGTTTGTATAGTTAAGCCTTTATTAATTCCTCCTTTTATTATGAAAGTAAAACCAGATGATGATGAGGCGATGATCCAGTTGCTTTGTCCTTCACTGAAGCCCAGGATCTGTAACTATAAACAAGGCTCGGGCAGAAGATGTTCAGTCTGAGTACACCGTATTGTTGCCTAATGAGGCAGCTTTTTTGCAGTAATGCCACATTTGTTTCCACTTATTCGAATCAAAAGAAATGTAGGAATATGATGAAGTACCTTGATTCGTCAGGCATTTCATCCACTCCATCAGCCAAAAGCAGAGGTTCCTTGTCCCTCTTTGTTGTTATAGTGTCTACATTTGTCAGTGACATTTCCAGAGAAGAATGCTTTGTGCTGCACTGATGAATGAGATGAAGGAATGAGATCACATACAACACAGTATACGACACTTTTCAGTTCTCATGCTGGTCGTGTCGGTCAGTGGTGTTCAGTTCCAACTCATTTTGAAGAAAAAACAAACCTGAAGACAGATCGATGTTCTTCTGCAAGCTTGAAATGTCTGCAGTTCTTCCTTTATTGGATTTCATAATAGCGGGGGAGTTGGACTCAGATCACAGGTGGAAGGCTGATGGAGAGCAAACACACTGATTGTTTCTGCATCTAAGGTCTTCTAGTGGGTCCTGCAATTTTCATTTCCCCTAAATTCACACACTTCTGTAGATTTTTATCAAAATCCTTGAGCTTGTATAATTGAATGAAAACCAATTCCCATTCCTTCCCTCTTATTGCCGTTTGCTCCTTGTTTGCAGTCGGTCATGCCAAGTTGCTTGTGCTGGTTTGTAAGTTCGCCGGCCTACAGCTCAAACCTGCTTTGCGAAATCCAACCCTGGTCCAACTGGTAACACACATTGGCCCTGTCAAACACACAAGTCCTGCTAGAATTTTTATTCACAGAGAAAACACAAAATACACATCTTTGATTGACGCCAGTACGCTGACGCACGCCATCCTCGACATGCAGCTGTGACTCACACAGTCACGTATATGCTTTCTGACTCAGTCTCGCCAACCCCTACACACTCAAGCGTAAACAACAAAGAGGCGGTGCTGGACATTCTGTCCACCAACGTATACGTGTGATTCTATAAGTCAGTTGGTGTGACCGAATGATGCTCTTCTCTCCCTCAGACCGACAAGAGAGACCCCCAGGGGACCACCTCCGTGGCGGGCTTTGAGGTTCTCCTGCAGAAGCAGCTGAAGGGCAAACAGATGCAGAAGGAGATGTCTGAATTTATTCATGAGAGGTAAATGTTTGAATTAAAAAAAATTACAACTGCTGTCTAGAACATTTTTGTAGAAATTGCATTTTATCTTGGTCTGATCCCTACATTGAGCGCTCTGTAGTCAGCGCCATGTCTGTGTAGCACCTCCTACTGATGGAATCTGATTTGGAGAAAACCATTCAGTCCTCCATAAATCCAAACATTTACCAGAAAGGGAATCGCCTCCTCCATTGTCTCAGTCACGTCATACTCTTTAGGTGGGAGGAGTTGTGGAGGCAGGTAGGAAGGAGGAGGACAGGCTGGATCAAATTCCACCCACTCCACAGTCTCAGATTGTTAGGCTGACTGCTGTAGGTTTTAACAACTCACAGATTCCCTCTGTTATGTGGCTGCTAATTGAATCCGGACCAGGTTTTCAAAAGCATCATGAATACTAAGGAATTCACTTGAAAGTTTTACATCCGATCCCACGTCTCTCTATATAATTAACTCCAACTAATCTGACAAAGAGTCTATTCATGTCTCTGGTCCTGGGAAGTTAATGATTCTCCTTGCAAGTTTGATTGGAGAGGCTTCAGTCTCCCTAATCCTTCAAGTAGTTTCCCCTTCAGTCCTGACCTTTCTGTGTTGTTTCCCTGAGTTGCTTGGTGCCTGAATATCTGAGCATTAAGTCCAAAGAATGGGGCTTGTGACCTTCTTTAGGTGACAGATTTACTCAGGTGTGGATGGTAAATGTGAAATCAGCCACGGGTGTGAATGTCAGAAAGGGCACAAACATGGCTGACCGCTGTGAACGGCCCTCAGGGAGAGTGTGAGCAAATCTCAAATTTTACTCTCTAAAGTGAAGATGGAAATGAGGATTGCTGCTCCAGAAACAGGCTGTTCTGTAAAAATACTGAATGTGTCAGAAGTGCAGCAGGGTTACAGATGTGCACGGGTCATGGGTGAGTGTGACATTTTCCATTCCAGCAAAGTGTACTTGAAGTGTCTGTCATACTTCAGTGCATTGGTGAATTTGTCTAACTTGAAGCATTTCCTCCTTTGCTAAATCAGATTTCCTCGCTCCCTTGAGCCAGGCAGCTGAGGGTCTTGCATTGATCTCTCTCTTTTGCAGGATAAAGATCGAGGAGGAATACGCCAAGAACCTCTCCAAGCTGTCCCTGAGCCCTCTGGCAGCACAGGAGGAAGGGTGAGCGCAGTGTGGTTTTGCACAGCGTGCATCTTTGGCTCGCAATCAATCCGCCCATTTCAATTTACCAGCACTACTTTTTCGCATTTTGTCTTAATGTGTTGGATGCACCTTCAAAGATAGCTGCTCTCAGCACAGACAGACTGGCCTCGGCTCACAGATCAGTAGATTGTATTTCTATAATTGTGCATGTTGTTGTTGTTTTTTGCCATCAAAATAGAATGAGAAAGGAATAGGATTAAAGCAGGGGGTGGGAATTGATTTTAAGTGATTTAACTGTTGGTAAAGATGCCTGAAGGCATAAGAGCAAAGAAGAGTAGTTTGTACTATGGAATAAAGATGTAACAAAATCCAGATATAGTGTTCTGATATGAATAGATTAAGCATTTTAAATAGAAAGGCGATATGTTTGATTTCATTTCACATTTTTAGAACCTCAACAACAGTAATTTCAGGTAGAAACCTTTATTAAGGAGTAAACACACATTTAGCAGGGTAACTGTTCCTCCTTTTGTATTGAATAAGGGCACTAGCATCTATGCAGAGACAAAGTTTGACTCCATTAAATCCATTTTCTGGATCTTGTGGAGCTTTTTTCATTCAGCATGTGAAAACAGCTGCATGAAGGCTTTTTGAGGCTTTAGACGGAGATGCGCTAAGTCAGGGAAACAGTTACTGTACTTCCTTTTGGGCTAAAGACCACAAATCCAAGCTGTCAGGTGCACTGCAATTCTGTAAAAACTTCAAGGGCAGAGATTCAGTACCAGCAATTGTTCAGTGCCAAGGTGAAGTAACCGTGACAATGTCAGGTCAGTTTCAGGTTAGTTTCCCTGACAACAAAAATAGAAACCAATGTTTTTTGCTTCACACCTCAACTGTATAAAAGCTTTTTACTTGAAATATTCCTCTAACTTAAACAGATTTAAACCAGATATGATGTGTTTTCCAGGACCCTTGGAGAAGCCTGGACTCGGCTGAAGAAGAGTCTCCACGATGAGGCTGAGGTGCATCTGAAGTTCTCCAACAAGGTAAAGATTGTTAACGAAGTAATGGGTTATTGTTATTAACTGTGAATTCAAAGACTTCAGCAGAAAAGTGACAGGAAGTATGGTTCTAGTAACATTTATAGTTTTCAACAGGTCATTCGTAATCTTGACATGTTGGACTCCAACATGTTGGAGTATTTGTCTTCCCCTGGATGCTGCGTTGATTAAAGACGCCGTGAGTTTTTCTGCACCTTGGGGTCAAGTGTTTAATGTTCTGAATCGATGAGTAAGTAATGATGTTTGCTCTGGCTGCATTCAGGGGTGGCAGCGTGTGTTTACCTCAACCTTGATGGTGTCGACCGAAGAAAATGACCCGTCAGCGGTCTAATTACCAGCAATGCAGAAACCATATAGTGGCCTAAAGTGAGGCGCACGCTGCCTCTGAGCTTTTCATAGCCCTCTGTTGTCTTATTAATTAGCTCTGACGTTCTGACAAGCGTTCACCTAGGGCGATGCAGGCTTTTCCCTGCTCCACTAACACTCTGACACATGCCTTATTATGAAAGCGGTGGTAAATTGTAATGTTTGGTTAGCTGGAGAATGAGAGTCTTATCAAGTCTACTGGGTTTGTTTTGTTTGAGGCTTGTTTTTTTGATTTATTTTTCAGTGAAATACATTTCAGACCAGTTCGCTCGCTTTCGATTACAATTCAATGTGCAGGACCGGCTTAACTGACAAGCAATTAAAAAGCTTTTGTAGGTGCATTTTGTAAGAATATTTTAAAAGGGAATTTGCTTTTCATTACATTCGTTTCATACCTTTGGGATTCCTGTACATTTCTAAAACATTTATTGGACTTTCTGTCATCTCTATTAGAAATGTGTTTGGTTCATATTGGACTTTATTATTTGACAGTTTTATTATAAATACAATGTGTAGTCATTTGTTTTATACAATGGATCTTACTTTGAAAAGGAAATGCACTTGTGGAATATGCAATTCTGGAACATTTACCAACACAGGTCTTGTCTGCTAAAAATCACTTTTAAGGGGTCATATTGTGTTTTGTGTTATTCTTCCCTCTGAATGAAAGTTTAAGTGTGTAATAGATTTGAATTGATATGCCTACACTCATGGTTAAACACACCCTCAAAGCACAGGGCTAATGAATGGCTGTTCAGGCCTGTTCAGAGGGTTTCTTAAAAGAGACAGTACCTTAAATACCATTTTCACTCCATGTGCACAGGAGTATTGCAAAAAGGGAGCGCAGGCACATATAGACCCCCAAATAGAAGTATGTACCCCCTGCAAACCCATAAAATAACAGTTAACTATAAATTATTAGTTTTTTTACACATATTAATAGTTCCATGAAGCTGTTGCTAAGCAGCAGAAAGAATGTGCACATACGTGTGTGTGTCTGGGTGGAGATTTCCTGTAGATGAAATGCGCCTACACTTGGTGCCGTCATGGGCTGAACAGATTGCAATCCGATCTGCCCAATCAGTCCAGGACGCACTGAGTGACTAAGTGTAAAATGTCCTTCGAAGACCAACTGCTGAATGACGCGTCTCACTCTCCACAGCTCCACACTGAGGTAGAGAAGCCCTTACTAACGTTCAGGGCCGACAACTTCAAGAAGGACCTGAAAAAGTACGACCACCACATCGCAGACCTCAGGAAGCAGCTGGCCAGTCGCTACGCAAGTGTGGAGAAGGTAACACACACACTCACACACACACATTGATAAATCTGTCTTTATGCAAAATGGAATCCATCTTTCCATCAATATCCCACCTTCTGCAGCTTCCCACCTGCTAAATCACTGTCTTAGCATATTTCTGCTGATCTGGCTGCGTCTCATTTTGAGTTTTATTTGGGAGGCTTGCTGGTGAAGTCATGGTGAGCGGCAGCAGTGCTGAGTCTGCACTCGTGGAAATGAAACAAGTGAAGGATGAAATGGAAGCAGGTCCCTTCGCGTTATCTCTTATTCCAAATACGGCCTCCCGTCACCCTCCTCTTCCTCAGTATGTCAACTTTACCCCTCAGCTGAACGCAAAGACAGAGAGGCTTTGGATGCAATTTCTCAAATCTGCAGTGTTAAGAATAGTTCTATTGTGGATATGTTATTATAAATAAGCAAACAACTGATAAATACATACAGCTTATATAGTTTTATGGTTTCATGTCACCCAGTGGTTTGCAAGTGTATGAGTGTTTATTGCTCTTCCTCTTCTTAATTCACCAACGCTTACTTACAGCTGCAAGATGCACATATTGTATGCAATTAAAACATTGTGTGAATTATTTATAGCTATTATATAGTCACAGTCTGCATCAATATTAATGTTTGTTTGTCTTATTAACTGTGGGTTTATGCTAATCGAAACCATTTCATTCCCTATTTACCCACTGATAATGAAGTTAATCCATCAATGAAGATCAGAGAACTCTAACCTCTATTTCTGTTCCACAACTTGAAACCATCCTATAGGTGGTAGTTTAGAATGCCTCAGTCTTCTTATGGGCTTAAATATCAATGTAACTGTACGTTCACCATTCAAACACGATCACACTGTGACCTTGGAGAGTCGGCTCAATAGAGAGGAAAAGGAAAAGATTCAGTTACATGGATTAAGTAGAGATTAAAGGATGAAACCGGGATTGGAACATGAATGTCAGTTACCAACAGGAAAAGGCTGTAATGACTCTTGTTATTAATGTAGGTACAGTAAATCTAAGGATTATGCTGAGTGACTCATTGTTTCTTCATTCATACGTCCCACTCTGCTGTATGTGTGTGTGTGTGTGTAGTCCCGTAAAGCCCTAGCAGACAGGCAGAAGGATCTGGAGGTGAAAACCCAGCAGCTGGAGATTAAACTCAGCAACAAGACGGAGGAGGACATAAAGAAGGCACGGCGGAAATCCACACAAGCAGGTGAGAGGTCGTGGATTCAGCTTTAAAACAAGTGCACATTCCCACTGAGCGCCTGTGGATGCATTTCAGTCATACTGAAACATCACAGAAATCTAAAAAGCATTAATATGGAGCTGCTCCCCCTTCACCCACAGCCACCCACCAGGGAGTACATAGTGCACAGTACATAGTCCATGTTCTCTGTAGCAGAGAAGTGCATGCAGAAGGGAAATGGTCTTTCTGTTTGCCGTGACATGATATGTGTTGTTATTATGCGAATATTCCCCTTTAGGGTTTCATCATTAGTATGAATATAAGATAAGTGAGACATATTACTTGTGATACATACTGTTTGACATTTTAATGTTGTAATTGCTCTCGCATGCAGTTCTGCAAATGCAGTACAGGAAGTTCTCTCTCTCTCTCTGTCTCTGTCTCTCTCTGTGCCACTGGGTAGATTAGTCACAGTCCACTGCATGAATCAATAAAGCTCATAAGAAACAGCTGAATGATGTCACCCTTGTATAGGTGATCACCCATGCTTCCTAAAGGTTGGAGCAAATGTCGTTCCAGCTCGCTGCACACGCTGTCATGGACACAGACGTGTTTTAACTACACGGACTGAATTTTCATAGGTTACCCTCTGATTTGACTCTGTGTGTCAGGATAGAACAGAGATGCAATATCCCACAGCTTTAGTCTGAATGTTGAAAGAAAATATTACCCATTTTCATTCCAGAGATGGAAATAATACATAAATAATAAAGACCTCAGATATAGATTTCTATTTCCATATATTTTATTCTGACTAATGTATTTCTTCACTTTAATGGTAAAATCTGGGATCCAATTTTCATGAAACTTCAAAAGAATTAAGGATTGGAAGTAGATGTACTCAGGAGAACGTCTCTGATGTACACAGAGAAATGATTTGTGAGCGCCCTCTGCTGACTATTAAGGATTTAGCTTCATATGTGCCACTGCTTATGCAACCAATGAGATTACACACAATTGGACAAAAAATTGTATTTGGTGAGACAATGATCAGTTTTTCCCTGTGGTGATAGATCAGTGAATACAGCTTGGTTGACCTCCTGACCTTCCTTTCTTCTTTCTTTCTGCATTCTTCAGGGGACGACCTGATGCGCTGTGTGGATCTTTACAACCAAACCCAGTGCAAGTGGTTTGAGGAAATGGTCACTTCAAGCATGGTAATACTTTGTCATTGGAGTGGAAATACTGCAATACTTCAAACGACTTCTTTTGACTTTTGTCTTTGTGATATTTCAGGAGCTGGAGAAACTGGAGGTTGACCGGATTGAGTGGATCCAGCAGCATTTACGCCAGTACACCACTCTGCGGCATGAAACTGACATGTTCAACCAGAGTGTGAGTTTACTGCTGATATGCTGAGCTTCATGCCTGTGTTTCTGTTTTGGAGATGAGATATTTACAGGCAGCCACATAAACTGGAGTGTGTTTTTAGTGGGCAATAAATCCGCTCCAGCTCATTTTATCCTCATTTCCCCTTATACAGAAGTGAAGTTAGTGACCTGGTTTCTCCTGACATAAATCTTTATGACCTAAATTCCTACCTCAAAGTAAGCACAGTGAAACGCATGTGGAAGTAGGTTATACGAGGATATAAGCTAGTGGAGAACACGTAGAAACAAGTAAATGTTCCTCGTTTCCTCATGAAATTAGTTTGAACATTTGTAGAATATTTAATCTTGGTAAACGATATGTTTCCCATAATGTTCCATGGAAAGTTCTGAAAACCTGCTGTATTGTTTTAAAAAACAGGAACATCTGACCTGTAGTTCTGTTAAGGTTTCATCATTCAACGTTCTTGAAAATACATGTCCACTCCATTTCTTTCATTTGTCTTCTGTGTGACATGGTGAGACGATTGGATGAATTGTAAAAAGTGCCATTGTTTTATTCTGTCCGTATTTGTAGACGGTGGAGCCGGTCGACCAGCTGCTCCAGACCGTGGATCCAGCCAAAGACAGAGAGCTGTGGGTGAAGGAGAATAAAACCGGAGAGGTTCGCCCTGTTGATATGAGCTTATAGACCCACCTGACGTGGCTTCAGCCCCTCTGTCTTCAGTATTACAACACATCCACAGTGGCGGAGTCTCAGATGACTTCCAATAACACTGGTACAAGGACGGTGCATGTTCAGGCGACTGAGCTGTCTGTTCATCCTCTCTGACACAAATAACAGGAGCAAAGATTCATACTTATTGCAGTTTGAGTCAAGGAAACAGTCATGGATCATAAAACTACCAGCATGTTCCTTCTAAATTTTAGTCATAATATCGTCTACATTAGCTTCTTGAATGCCATTTATCATATTCAGCTGTGTACCTGTTGTAAAGTGGAGAGTATTAAAAATGTATTTTGACTTGTTTAGTTTAGCTTCTATCAAAACCTTTCCTGTTTGGGCAAAAAGTCTGATAATACCTTTATTTTAGATACAGATATTGAAGCATACTGACATATCTTGGAATGAATATGATATATTTTCATATTTTGCTGGTTCAGTTAAGTGGAAATGCATGTTTTGAATATCTTGCTTTTATTGTAAATGGAGAGCTGCACATTTTGTGGAACTACGATGGTTGTTTTGAGTATGTGCAAGACTTAAATTCTAGTTAAATACTTAACACAAGGTACTCTGCTATGTTGTCAGTAACATTCTGTGAGCTTTCTCACAAAACATAGGAATTAATGTACGGCGTTGTTATCCAGTAACCTCAACTGATTAAATACACAAACATACAGGATTCAGACGGTGAATTCGGTCCCAGCATGTGGTGGATCGGATTCAGGCCAGGGTTTATTTTGGATCAGTCCCGAGGAAAAAGGTGGTCCATGTTACACTGAAACACCTTTTAGTGCCTAACGGTTATATACCTGGAATGTTCTTGATATACTGTATTCTATTCTGCATCAGTGTACATTTGTACATACAAGCTAGATGTATTTTGCCGTCAAATGTTTAACAGGCCTCAGTCTTTGGCCCGATGAGGTGTTTGTACTGTACAATGTTGTTTGTTTTATTTTTGGTAAATGTACAGAGAATATCTTTATGGTGATGTTTGGTAATGGAGTGATATGCAGCAGAAAGCAGAATTTGCTCTAAATTATGTAACGATGACATGCATATTGTTTGGAAAAAAAACAAGAAATTGGAGTGGTTTTGTGGTTGTTGCAGTACAAGTAACAGATTGTCTTTCACCATTGATTTGGATCAATCTGACAAGCACGTTGAGCAAACGCCAACTGAAAACTCCTACTCGCACAAAGAAAATAGACATTTTAACTGCATGTACAGTAAGTGTCTGTGTTTACATGTACGTGTGCGTTTACGTCTGTCTCTGTCTCTACATTTTTGTTGCAGTTTGTGTGTTCTGGATCTAATAGGATAATCACCTTTCTGTGACCATTGTTTTCAATTTCAAAATAACCTATCTGATAGAAGTCATAATCCTTGTGCATCTTGTAGTCTTAAAAAAAAGGAAGGATTCAATGTTTACCTGCTTAACCATCGACACATTGGCAGTGAGTAATGTGCAATCATATTTACTATTTACTATTACTTATGTTTTGCATTCAGTAAAGAAAAGTCACCTTTATTTGAATCAGATCTGAGGGATTCAGTATGTTTAGATTTGCTTTGATGCTTAACCCAAAGTACAACAGCGCAGGTTTAAATAGCATATCTGTTGTAAGTTTATCAGTGTGTCAATGTCGTGCACTAAATGTGACAAGTTATTATGTTCCAACTAAATGTTCTTGACAAGGATCAGAAATTTCATGATGCCGTAAATGAGTTAACTGCCTGACTGTGACAAATATTTTCCATTATGTGCATTGAATCAAATGTTTCCGCTGTTTTAGGAATGTTTAATCATAGGTGACCAATGTCCAGACAGTGTACTGTGGAATGCAGTGTCCAAAATAAATCAAAACTCCTTAAAAATGAAATATTGTACATATTGTCTTTAATGGTTTTTCACATTTGAATTGGGACAGAGGAGAACCTTTACGTATTAGCTGAACCTTCTTTGTGATTATGTGACACTTTTGGCTTTAAATGTTGCTTATAGATGTGGAGGAAGTACTGCTAAGATGTCGCTGAGTAAGAATATAGATATCTCATTATCAATCATGTTGTTAAAAGTAACATTTACTTATGTACTTACTTAAATAATTGAGGAAAAGTCACTACGCATCTGATTTTACATCAATATCAAAAGTATTTGAATGTAAGTTAATGTATTTATTGAAAATTAAAGTAGATGCTATAGCTAACTGTTTGCTACTTCAAAAGCCATTCGTTAGCAAATTAAATAAATTAATATTCAAAGCTAAAATTTGCTACAAATGTCAGGTTAGCTGCTAATGTCATCTCAATTATTCTCCTTCTCTCTTGTCCCTTGTTTTTACACACACGACTCACAAACAATGACTTCCTCAACAGCTTTTAGTCCCAATCTTTATTTTATTTGAGCATATATATTACTTCCAACCACAAAGACTGAGGCGATTGTTTGTTTCAACTGACCTTCAGCTCTTAGCAGGATTAGCTGATGCACGCGGATTGTTAACTTGAGCCTAATTCCCTTCATAAGGAGCTCTTGTCCCGACTTTACAGCTATTATATTAATGAGGGAACCAGACTGTGAAAAACACGGTGGAACCCGAACAGGATAAGAAAGTCAATCGGACCATCTGGAAAAGTCTGGCAGGCAAGCATGACGGGTGGGGTCTGGTTTGTCATGTTTCAAGTGCTAGAAACATGAGCGGACATCAATTCAGAGATGAAAAGGTCTGGAATGATGTCACCGTGCGTTCAACATAGATCCAGAATGTCTCAGGTCATCTCCTACTGGGTGTACAAAAGCACTCCTGGACCGAAAACCAACTATTTCCATGTTTTGCAGTCAATAAATGTGATCATATTACTGTTTCCTCAGACACAGAGACAAAAAACAACACTGCTTGTTGTGACCAGAAAAATACCCAAAAAAGAAAAGAGAACAGTCTTGAAACAAAGAGGAAGAATTTGTTTCATCCCAGACGTTAATTCTTCTTCTCTTTCAGCTTGTCCTTAATTTTCTGAGGTTCGTCGTATTGAATCAACCGCAGGATGTCCTTGTTGTCCATTACGCCCTGAATGAATTCACCTTCAGCGATTTTATCTGTGAATAGACAAAACATTGTGTGAGTACAGGATATAAAAATTACGAAAAAACTCCTAAAGATGTTAATTTCCGTTTAGATTTCCATCCTATTCACCATTTTCCTGCTTTCCAAAGAATTCCCAGATTTTTTCTGCTCTCTTCTCCGGTGTGTTTTCATCTTCAGGGAGATTATTTTGGTCATCAGCAGGAATCATGTTGAATATCGACTGTGAGAAAATCATTTTAAAACACTGCTTAAATTGTACTATGAATATTGGCGTGACATTTACGTAATGTATACATTATTGTTCTATCTTATATTTTATGATTGATGAACAATTTCTCTAAATTGTACAAACAACAGTATACACCTTCAACTGATCCCAAAAAATTACAACATTTACAAGAATTTGAAGCTATTTAAGATTCAATTCAATAGAATTAATGGAATTAGGACCAGAATCCTGAAAGATGAAGATATATAATGATAAATACCTTAACAATCTCTAGGATTTCATTTTTGCTGATGGTTCCATTCCCGTCCACATCATACAGGGCAAAGGCCCATTCCAGCTTCTGCAGGGTCTTGCCACCGGAGGTCAAGTGCAAAGCAACAATATACTCCTTAAAATCCAATGTTCCATCTGCGTTGGTGTCGAAGCTCCTGAACACGTGGCGGGCGTACGCTGTGGGGTCTGCATTGGGGAAGAAGCTGGCATAGATACCCTCAAACTGTTCCTTGCTAATGTTCCCAGTGGGACACTCCTTCAGAAAGGACAGGTACCAGGTACACAGCTCAGCCTCTGAGTATTTGGTGTTGGACTTCAGTTCTTCCAGGAGTTCCTTTGACAGTGCACTGCTCTTTGTATTCCCCATGCTGTAAACTTGCACTGGCAAAGGAAATAAGGTTCCTTTTCCCCTCTTAAATTTAATCTAATTTATCCGTACAGCTGTATTGTTTTGCTCTTCTCTTTTGCCTCGTTGTCCCTCTGCTGTTTTGGGTTTGGGGTCAAGACCTCTTTGTCTCTTCTCTGGTTTACTGTGTCTTACTTTCACAGCAGCTCCTCAAGGTACTCAGCAGGATTATGGTTTTCACTACCTAAATCCTTGCAGCCTGTCCAGATTAAGAGGATAACCACGTAACGCTATTATGACATTGAAACTGTTACTACTAACAACAATAAATAGCTAAACAAAGATAACCTGTTGTGGAGTTATGGATGAAGAAGAACATAAACTTGCCTGAACTGAGTTTATCCAGATTCTTCTATCCAGTGATGCACAGTATATACTTGTGTTTAAAGGTTTTTTTTTTAAATCTAGATTGTTGCACTACTGTAATGTGTCACACACCTAAATCTCGATCCCTTGTGTTCACTCAGAACCTGCCATTCCTCACCTGTCCCGTTGATGTCACCCCTGAGTTTACCACACACCTGCTTCTCGTTCCACCATCAGCTTTGTATATCCCCTGACTTACAGTGACATAGGAAGACAAAAACATGAGACAGCACTGTGGACGCTCAGGTTTGTTGTGGTGCTCCTCTACAGTGGGATAGGATTATCTGTGTCTGTAATAATCTCAAACCAGATTATAAAACCCATCTGCTGCAGAGGCACCAAAGCTACAGTGGAGTGGAGGTAATTCAAGTATTGGGGTGTATGTGTTGTGTGTAATGGCTGTTTGTTTTATATTAATTAGCACCTCCCAAAAACCCTAAAATCTTTTACTGGTGATGCAAGATTGTGGATTTTGACGTCAACTAACAAGACAACCATCAAAAAAGCACTGATTACAGGATGGTTACTGACATGTTGTGCAACTCCTGCTGGGGTTGCACAACATGTCAGTAGGTGTGAGCAATGGGCCCCTGCTCACACAGTTTGTCATGCTTACCTTCATTCTCAGGAGACTGATTACATCCATGTGCTTAGCATTCACACTTTCCTTCCATAAACATACTTTGCTGCCCTGCTCATTTTTCAGGCAGAGTTAAACAGACAAACATTTCTGATTAATGAATTCAATGTCCAGCCTCCAAACATCCGTCGTGTCCTGCACATAGGAATCTGTCTTCATTCTGGTGATTTATCCCACGTCAGCCATCGTGTAGAGATGAACAGATGCATGGCCAGGCATTATGGAAGGATTTTTATATGAGACTGTGCACAATATGTCACGGGTTATCAACTATGAAGCATGTATTTGGTCTTGCGTCTGTCGTTGCATTTATTTAAGATGTGTTGAGAGATGAAATGCAGGAGGAGAAAAATAATCAGGGACATGCCAAAAGGATAATTGTGCTTTGGATTATAAACTAAACTTGTATCAATCTGTCTTCATTAATATGCTGAATGGAAGTCTGGTATGTAATTTGCTATGTGTAATGGATAATATGGGAGTCAAAGACTTGTTGGAGTGGAGGAAGGGGTCAGAAAAGCAGCAGAGGGTGAAAAGTAAGAGTCTGCATAGTCAGTGGAGTGCTGGGATCATACTGTTGTAATGGAAGAGAGGAGAATGAATCTTCTAATCAGCAGACTGGAAGGATGTCGAGAACTCTCCCATATACAACAAGATGATGAAGATCTGATGTACACAGTGGCTGCAGATCATGAGGCTAGAGTGAAGCCATCAGGCCCATCTGGCACTCGCCCTCATCCTTGTGCTGTTTGCTTTTGCCGTATCAGCAGTGACCACCAGCTACTGGTGCAAGGGGACCAGGAAGGTGGTAAACCTCTCTGCACAGGACTACCAGCCAAGGTTAAACAGTGGTTGTGCATCTGCTTCAACAGCTCCAACCTCAACTTCCTCATGAG